>NC_087361.1:28750000-29375000 GCF_030014295.1 Loxodonta africana | reverse complement strand
CAGAACAAGGCCAGGGGCTGACTGTAGAACAGACCATCAACTGCTCATATGCAAGTTCAAGCTGAAACCAAAGAAAATCAGAGAAAGTCCACGAGAGCCAAAATATGACCTTGAGTACATCACACCTGAATTTACAGACCATCTGAATAATAGATTTGATGCTTTGAACGCTAGCAGCCAAAGACCAGAAGAGTTGTGGAATGACATCAAGGACATCATCCATGAAGTAAGCAAGAGGTCATTGAAAAGACAGGAAAGAAAGAAAAGACGAAGATGGATGTCAGAAGAGAGTCTGAAGCATGCTCTCGAACATCGAGCAGCTAAAGCAAAAGGAAGAATGGATGAAGTAAAAGAACTGAACAAAAGATTTCAAAGGGTGGCTGGAGAAGACAAAGTATTATAATGACATGACCAAAGAGGTGGAGAAAGAAAACCAAAATGGGAGAACATGCTCAGCGTTTCTCAAGCTGAAAGAAGTGAAGAAAAAATTCAAGCCTCGAGTTGCAATAGTGAAGGATGCTATGGGGAAAATATTAAACAAAGCAGGAAGCATCAAATGAAGATGGAAGGAATATGCAGAGTCATTATACCAAAAAGAATTAGTCAATGTTCAACCATTTCAAGAGGTAGCATATGATCAGGAACCAATGGTACTGAAGGAAGAAGTCCAAGCTGCTCTGAAGGCATTGGCAAAAAACAAGGCTCCAGGAATTGATGGAATATCAATTGAAATGTTTGAACAAACAGATGTAGCTCTGGAAGTGCTCACTTGTCTATGACCAGAAATATGGAAGACAGCTTCCTGGCCAAATGACTGGAAGAGATCCATATTTATGCCTATCCCCAAAAAAGGTGATCCAACCGAATGTGGAAATTATAGAACAATGTCATGAATATCACACACAAGCAAAATTTTGCTGAAGATCATTCAAAAATGGCTGCAGCAGTATGTCAACAGGGAAATGCCAGAAATTCAGGCCAGTTTCAGAAGAGGACGTGGAACCAGGGATATCATTGCTGATGTCAGATGGATCCTGGCTGAAAGCAGAGAATACCAGAAGGATGTTTACCTGTGTTTTATTGACTATGCAAAGGCATTCGACTGTGTGGATCATAACAAATTATGGATAACATTGCGAAGAATGGGAATTCCAGAACACTTAACTGTGCTCATGAGGAACCTTTACATAGATCAAGAGGCAGTTGTTCGGACAGAACAAGGGGATACTGATTGGTTTAAAGTCAGGAAAGGTGTGTGTCAGGGTCGTATTCTTTCACCATACCTATTCAATCTGTATACTGAGCAAATAATCCCAGAAACTGGACTATATGAAGACGAACGGGGCATCAGGATTGAAGGAAGACTCATTAACAACCTGCATTATGCAGATGACACATCCTTGCTTGCTGAAAGTGAAGAGGACTTGAAGCACTTACTGATGAAGATCCAAGACCACAGCCTTCAGTATGGATTGCACCTCAACATAAAGAAAACAAAAACTTCACAACTTGACCAATTAGCAACATCATGATAAACAGAGAAAAGATTGAAGTTTTCGAGGATTTCATTTTACTTGGATCCACAATCAACAGCTATGGAAGCAGCAGTCAAGAAATCAAAAGACGCATTGCACTGGGTAAATCTGCTGCAAAGGACCTCTCTAAAGTGTTGCAGAGCAAAGATGTCACCTTGAAGACTAAGGTGTGCCTGACCCAACCCATGGTAATTTCAATCACATCATATGCACGTGAACACTGAACAATGAATAAGACCGAAGAAGAATTGCCGCCTTTGAATTCTAGTGTCGGTGAAGAATATTGAATATACCATGGACTGCCAAAAGAAGGAACAAATCTGTCTCGGAAGTACAACCAGAATGCTCCTTAGAAGCAAGGAGGGCGAGACTGCGTCTTACGTACTTTGGACATGTTGTCAGGAGGGTTCAGTCCCTGGAGAAGGACATCATGCTTGGCAGAGTACAGGGTCAGCGGAAAAGAGGAAGACCCTCAATAAGGTGGATTGACACAGTGGCTGCAACAATAAGCTCAAGCATAACAACCATTGTAAGGCTGGCTCAGGACTGGGCAGTCTTTCATTCTGTTGTGCATAGGGTCACTGTGAGTTGGAACCGACTCCACGGCACCTAGCAACAACAACAAGGACAACAATAGCAATGTTTAGATTGCCTTGAAAAGACTGTTGGTGGAATTATGGACTTCAAGGATAATTCTGGTGAGGAATCAGAAGGATTTAAAGAAAGCTTTTACACTGGAGAAAAAGCTGATGAGAAGTAGCAGGAAACAAATGGCAGCAGCAAACAAACAGCAACAGCAGAACAAGGAGAGCAGCATGAGATGGTGCTAGAGCTTGCTCATAGTACAAGAGAGCTGAATGCATTTGGCAGGAGGCTTCCTGGTGGAGTGGGGTGCCTCCAGGCACTTACTGGTAGAGCTAAAGAGATTTGGAACACTTGCCCCAGGAGGGCAGACACAGGCAATGAGGCCCAAAGGGCCAGGAGGCCCAGAAACCAGGAAGCAGAAGCTGAAGAGACAAGGAACACAGGAAACAGAGATGCCTTAGTCTGAAAAGGTAGAGCCAGTGCCTCTGGGGTCGCAAAGGGTAGAGTCACCACTCATATGGACTAGGAGAATGGGGCCACCAAATTTGAGGGAGCAGTATTGCCATTCCAGTGGAACTGGAAGGCAGAGCTGAAGCCCAGAGCTTAGGGGCCTCCACCCAGAATCCAGAGAGTAGAGGGCAGGGCCATTGTACAAATGGTCTCAGAGAACAGAGGATTATTTTCAAGCCTTGAGAGCGAATGTAATGTGCTCTGCTGACTTCCTTGGTGCCTGTTATCCCTTCTTTCTCTCTAATTTCCTGCATTTGTAAAGAAAATGTCTAACTTGTGCCTGTTCCATCATTGTACTTTGGAAGCAAATAACTTGTATTCTAGATTTCACAGATTAAGAGGAATTTTTGGATTTTAGACTTGGAGTTGATTTAAGACTTTTGCTAGGGTATGATGGCATGAATGTGTTTTACATGTGGTGAGGGCATTAATCTGGAGGGCCAAGGGGTGGGATGTTATGGATTGAATTGTGTTCCCCCCAAAAAATGTGTGTCTTCTTGGCTAGTCTATGATTCCCGGTACTGTGATTGTCCACCATTTTTCATGTGATATGATCTTCCTATGTGTTGTAAATCCTACCTCTACAATGTTAATGAGGTGGGATTAGTGGCAGTTATGTTAATGAGGTAGGACTCAATCTACAAGATTAGGTTGTGTCTTAAGTCATTCTCTTTAGAGATATAAAAGAGAAAAGGGAGCGGAAAGACATGGGGATCTCATACCAACAAGAAACAAGGGCCAGGAAAATAGCAAGTCCTTTGGATTTGGGGTTCTGCACTGAGAAGCTCCTCAATCAGGAAAGATGGATGACAACAACCTTCCTCCAGGGCCGACAGAGAGAGAAAGCCTTCTCTGGGAGCTTGCACCCTAAATTTAGACTTCTAGCCTAGTAGACTGTGAAAGAAGAAATTCCTCTTTGTTAAAGCCATCCACTAGTGGAATTTCTGTTATAGCAGCACTAGATAACTAAGACGTTCTCCCTTAAAACTTAATTAGATAATGTTATTGGGGATGGGATGTGATGTAATGTTGGGGTACAAACTGAGACCATACAACACTACTCACTGCAAAATAACTGATAATTACAAAGATTCACTATAACCACGTATCTAGAAAAGTCATATCTACGTAGTTAAATATTGCGTGGTGTGGAGAACACAGTAGAGGCCCTGACATTTGTTTTCAAAAAGAAGATAAGAAGTAGCACTCTCCTTTGTTATGTTTCAAATTGCTGCACCAAAGGGAAAATGTGGAAGAAAAAAAATTCAAATCCTTTTCACACTTTTCATTCCCTAGCTCCCTCCAGTTCCAGTGGGGAAAAGGTCTTTTTCTTTAATAATGCATTAAGTTTATGTAAGATGGTCATATTAGCAAGTGAAAAGTTGATTACTTTATAGATGATCCAGGTTGAACCATGTAACAGTCCACCACTGCCCTTTAAGAGTATAAATGGGCATATGTCTAAAAGGAAGGTGTTAGACTGGAAAGCAGGTTATCTAGGCAGGGAGTCCTTGGGTAGTGCAACAGTTAATGCTAATCAAAAGGTTTGCTGTTCACTGATTCATCCAGAGGCATTGTGGAACAAAGGCCTAGTGATCTGAAAAGTCAACCACTGAAAACCCTGTGGAACACGATTCTACTTTGACACACATGAGATCGCCATGAATTGGAATCACATTTATTGCCAACTGTTTTTTGTTTTGTTTCGTATGTTTTTATAAAAGAAGCTGAGAATGAGTCAGTAAAAAGGAAAATGGGAGTGAAACCATGGGAAAGGGGCTTCCATGGTTTCGTGGCTGTCTCTCAGTAAGGCTTGGTTTTATTTTGGTCATAGGTTGTACCTGTATCAACACACGTTTTCAGGGACTACAGTCATAACAGCTTGTCTATGTTTATGTAATACCAACATCTAAAATTATTGGCTTAAAATGATGTTTTTGTTTTTCATATGGCATGCTGTAAAAATGAGGTACCCTGAAGGGTTAACATTTCACATTTGAGGATTGTATTTCAAATTGTTAAAAAAGTGAAACGGATAGATGTAGGACATCAATGTGATTTTTTAAAAGAAAATTTACAAATAAATTTATTCACTTACAATAAACATGTACACTGTAATATCCATTTGACGTAAATTCATAGATGAAATGAAATTAGCTAGCTAGCAAGTACAGTAGGATTGACATGAGGAAAACATTCCAATACTCAGAAAAATAGTTTCTTGATACTAAATTACCTCTAATTTCTAACGAAATTAAGTAACTTATTTCATCTTGTTTAGTTATTTAATTATCCGATAGAAATAAAAAGCCAGGAAGCGAGGCTGAATCAAAGCAAAGAAAGATTGAGTTTTTGTCTTACAGTGAGACACACAGCTTAGTTGTTAACAATAAAACGTTTTAAGCCATATGCTACTTGTGGTTTTCTTTTAAGCTAGAAATTAGAATGTGCTAATTAGTGTGTGGGCTGCATATAAAAATATACTGCTCTATTGCAACCGTGCCTAGATAAGAACCTACACTGAATTCAGCTAGAAAAACTGCTGTAATTATCATACAACCCAATAAGGAATTCACCTTAGTAACTTTTTAATATGTCAAACTTAATGCTCACAAATCCATCACTTTTTATGTACCATCTTTGTGACTCAATTTATTGTTTGTGACAAAGTCACTTGTGTACCAGTATTACACAATTTATTTCCTATTCAGAAGCCATTAAAATATTAGCATAAATCTATTTCAGCCTCGTAACTAGTATCTCCTTGTTAGAGATAATTTTATGGGAACAAAGCAGAGAAATGTATATCAGATTTTAAGACATGCATTATGATATTTTGGTTCGCTTCCTAGTCACTTACTAAATTTGCCTACCCCAATCATTTTTCCTTTATCTGAAAACATATATTAACATGGATTATCTTTACATGAGAAAAACACATTTTAGTAAATAGTATATTAAGATAGTAAAGGGAGCTCAAATAGGTAATACATATTAGAAACTCTACATACTTCTGGAAAATTAATTTTTAATGCCTAACTTTCAATGGTAACAGGAAGGCAGAAATTACTTTATTCCTTTAATACATTAATTTACATACAGAAGTCTAGTAATATTACATTGATTTTACCGCTATTTTCAACAGTGATATAACTGCTCCTAGATTGTGGGAAAAATACTCCTGACATGGTGAAATAAAATATACATTGAAGAATTTCAGAACAATAATGAGCAGAATATTTAGAGAAAATTTTATTTTGATTAAAAAAACTTTTTTAATATTCAGAAAAACTATTTTAAATTATGATGAAAATTTCAGGACTCCTAATAGGAAAGGCAAAGGAGCAGAAATAAGATCTAGAAAGGTAATTTTACCTAGCTCTAAAAATGGGATAAGCCTTAAAACGATTTAATTTCTTTACCCTTTTGCTCTTCTCATTTCTATATGCATTTCATACATCTCATTTCTTTTCACTGCTCCAATTTTTGGAATCTTGAAAGTGGGTTATAGAAGGAGGGAGGGTACAGGTATGCTATATGAATGTTGGATTGAAGAAGAAAGGAATTTCTAGTGAAATCAGGTTGGTTTATCCTGCCTTATTTAAAAAAAATAATTCTTTCTTTTCCTCCCTCTTTCATAACTATTTTCAACATTCCATGTAAAGAATCCATGCATTTTACTGATGAGAAGAAGTTACATTCATTTCAGCTCATTTTGAAGTTACTGTTGCCTTACCAGAATCTGTGTTTACTAACATGATGGATTAGTTCAAAGAGCTCTGATTTTTTTTAACATAAGATATTATATTTCCTAATGAGTTCAAATTTGTTTAAAACATAATTAAAATATGGTTCCTTATCTGGCTCCGGAAATATCACATTTTCTTTACCATCTCTTGGAATTAAATAGAAAATTAACTAAAAATGGATCTAGAAAACACATTACTAAATTTATATTCAAAGGAGCTTGCAAGGAAATACACGTCTTCCCAGTGAAGAATGGGAAGCATTGTTTCTTATTCTGTCAAGGATTTTCCAAGTCATTTGTTGGGAAATCTTATGTTGACGTTGATCTAATTGGTCCCCTCAAATGCCATATCCTCTTAACATAAGATTGAGTTATGGCCATCACCAATCACCAACACTCTAAATATTGATGTAACATTCCTTTGCATTGGAGTTTAAAATGAAAGGAAATCCGCAAGGTGTGAAGCAGAAGCAGCATGAGCCAGATACAAGTTACTAAAGAATTCTGTGCCTGAGAACAAATATGACATCCAGTGTTGAGTGACATCTTTCTTTAAAATCTAAGAATAGTTATTATATTTCCAAAGCTAAAAAGCAGTTTCCTGTGGTTCCAAGCTAGCAGATTTTTAAGGTGAACACTGAAGAATTGTAGAGGCATATATTATTAAGTTAATGATGACAAACACATTCTAATTATTAGCACTTATTTTTACATAGGTCACTAACCCTATTGATTGTATTTTATTGTTTTTAATAGCATTTTCCTCATACAGAAAAGGTAGAGATTTTTCAGAATGTCTCAGAGAAAAAAAAGGCAGAGAAATCCATATGGCATCCCTCTCCTAAACAACAGGTCATTATATTCTATGTCTTTTTTGTTCCCAAAGGTACACAGAATTCAAAAGCCTACAAATATGCTCTGAGGTGTTTCAGCAGTTTGTTGCATTAAGAAAATATTCCATGCAAAATTTTCTGGGAAAGAAAATATCCAATGTATCCCATGCAAAATTTTTCTAGGTAAGACAAAATATTGTTGTTAGGAGCCATTGAGAATGTTCCTACTCATAGAGACCCTGTGTACATCAGAATGAAACACTGCCCTGTCCTGTCCTATCCTCAAATCATTGCTATACTTGAGCCCATTCATTGTTGCAGCCACTGAGTCAATCCATATTTTTGAGGGTCTTCCTCTCTTTCATTGACCCTCTTTTACCAACCTTGATGTCCTTCTCCAGAGAATGGTCCCTCCTAATAACATGTCCCAAGTAAGGGAGATGAAGTCTTCCCATCCTTGCTTCTAAGGAGTGTTAACGTCTGTACTTCTTCCAAGACAGATTTGTTCATTGTTCTGAAGGTTCATGGTGTATTCAATATTCTTCCCCAACACCATATTCAAAGGCATCAATCTTTCTTCGGTCTTCCTTATTCATTGCCCAGCGTTTGCATACATTTGAGGCTTTTTAAAATACCACGGCTGGGGTCAGGGAACTTTAGTCCCCAAAATGACATCTTTGTTTTTTAACACTTTAAAAAGGTCTTAAGCAGCAGATTTGCCCAATGCAAGAATTCCTTTGATTTCTTGACTACTGCTTCCATGGGCATTTATTGTGGATCCAAATAAAACGAAATTCTTGACAACTTCATGTTTTCTTCATTTATCATGATGTTACTTATTGGTCTTGTTTTGAGGATTTTTGATTCCTTTATGTTGAGGTGTAGCCCATACTGAAGGCTATAGTCTTTGATCTTCATCAGTAAGTGCTTCAAGTCCTCTTCACTTTCAGCAAGCAAGGTTGTGTCATATGCATATCTCGGGTTGTTAATGAGTCTTCCTGCAATCCTGATGCCAAGTTCTTCTTCAGATAGTCCAGCTTCTCAGATTTTTTGCTCAGCATACAGACTGAATATTTACAGTGAAAGGATACAACTTTGTTGCATAACTTTCCTGATTAAAACATGTAAGGTTTCCTTGTTCTGTTCCAACAACTGCCTCTTGGTCTATGTGCAGATTCTGCGTGAGCATAATTGTTCTGAAATTGCCACTCTTCACAGTGTTATCCAGAATTTGTTATGATCCACACAGTGGAGTGCCTTTGCATAGTCAATAAAACACAGGTAAACTTCTTTCTGGTATTCTTTCCTTTCAGCCAAGATCCATGTGATCAAGAATAGATGGTATTTATAGAAATCCAAGCTACACTCTAGGCATTGGTGAAAAACAAGGTCCTAGGAATTGTGAAATGTCAATTGAGATGTTTTAACAAATGGATGCAACGTTGGAAGTGCTCACTGGTCTATGCTGTGAAATTTGGAAGACAGCTACTGCCCAACTGACTGGAAGAGACTCATATATATGCCCATTCCACAGAAAGGTAATCCAACAGAATGTGGAAATTATCAAACAATATCATTAATATCGTAGGCAAGTAAAATTTTTCTGAAGATCATTCAAAAGCGATTGCAGCAGTACATTGACAAGGAACTGCCAGAAATTCAAGCTGGAATCAGAAGAGGACATAGAATGAGGGATATCATGCTGATACAACATGAGTCTTGGCTGAAAGCAGGGGATACCAAAAAGACATTTACTTGTGTTTTATTGACTATGCAAAGTCATTTGGCTGTGTGAATCATTACAAATTATGGATAACATTGTGAAGACAAAATAAGAAGTTTTAAAAACACTTTTTCATTCCCAGCTCATTGTTCTTCTCCTCGATCACTATGATCTAAAAATCAGAGAACAAAACTTATATTTTTTAATAAAGTACCTTTTATTGGGAGCATAGTATGTAATGAAAGCAATAAGACCTATTACCTTTTAACTGAGCTCTCATATTTTACCTGATTTAGTTTTTACAGTACCTATGCTTACATTCTATATAAGACATATTTCTCAGACAGTTTAATTAACTTTTCCAAAATCACCGAGTGTCTTAGTTATCTAGTGATGCTATGGCAATAATATCACATGTAGATGGCTTCAACAAACAGAAATTTACTCTCTCACAGTCTAGGAGGCTAGAAGTCCAAATTCAGGGCACCAGCTCCAGGGGAACGCTTTCTCTCTCTGTCAGCTTTGAAGGAAGGTCGTTGTCATCAATCTTCCCCTGGTCTAGAAGCTTCTCCGTGTAGGGACCCCAGGTCCAAAGGACACGCTCTGCTTCTAGCGCTGCTTTATTGGTGATATGAGATCTCCCAGGTCTCTCTGATCACTTCTATCTTTTATATCTTAAAAGAGATTGGTTTAAAACACAATCTAATCTTATAGACTGAGTCCTGCCTCATTAACATAACTGTCATTAATCCCATTAACATCATAGAGGTAGAATTTACAACACATAGGAAAATCACATCAGATGATAAAATGGTCGACCTGTCACACAGTATTGGGAATCATGGCCTAGCCAAGTTGACACACATTTTGCGGGGACACAATTCAACCCATGACACAGTGTTAATAAATATGGAAGCTAAAATTTAAACCCAAGACAGCCTAACGTAAAAACCTTTGCTTGATGTGCTATGCTGCATAGTCACCCAAGAGTTTATATAATGGTGCAACCCATTGTTCCACGGAAATAAATATTTCCACTTAAGCACTGTATTACATTTTATCCAAAAAATGTACTCAGACATACTGACAAATATATAGAATAGTTTCATTCTTATTTAAAGAAAAATGAGGTCTGGAATGGTTAAGCTTCTTGCCGAAGGTCACACTGCAAGTGGCTAGCAAAGCATAAATGAAAACAAAAAAAGTAGTTTAAATAGATCTAATGGTGCAGGTTATAATTTATAATACACACACTATTGGAATCTGTTTTTCCTGCTGGGGGCATTTGATTAAAAAAAGACAAGAGAAAGTGTAATCAAATTATCTATTTAAACTACCTTGCCCTACAGAGAGTAAAGATTTAATAACCAAATAGCAGGTCCAGCAGAAAAAAAATAAATCTATGATTTTATAGTGGAGAACATTGCTATTTTATTTTATTCTTCTTGACAAAAAAGCCATATATTGAAATAGAAATAGAAAATAAATAGTAACAATGTATTTGCCTACTGTTTTTTCTGTAAAAGCTATTCATTATTCCTTTTAAGAACTCACATATCAATCTATGAGAGTAGTACTTTATCTTGATATTCCTGTCAGAGAAAAAAGTTAACCCTTACAGGATATTACTGCAAGCAAACAACAACTAGCAGAGAGTCAGGCAGAAAACATATAGAAATAAAATTTTAATTAATTCCGTGTCCTCAGGTTTGTTTGTTTTGGTTCGATGTCTCAGGCTACATGGAAATGGAATTTGGTTGACAGTATCTGATTTTCTTCTGTTATTAAAAAATATATATTTAGTGTTATTTTATCAGTTTTTTTTTTTTTCCTCTATTCCCCTCAATCATAGAGAAACAACAAATTCAGCATGAGATTCTGTTATACCTCCTTTAATTCTTCAGAATCCTTATTTTGCTTTTGTGAAACTCACAAGCCCTATTTCTTGAGTTGGATGACAACTTTTCTACCTCGTTTGTATGGTTATCTATTTTGTCCCAATGTTTAAATATTCTTATATTTCAATCTTAGTCCTCACAGCTTTCCAGAATCTTAATTGTCATACGTTTGCACTTTAAATGATTTCCCCTGCATTAAGAGGAGATAGGTTATGCTCAGAAATTCTTAACATTTAATACGAGTTTCATTTCCCCTGGAGAAGTATGGTACGCTACGTTAGTTACAAAGGAATCAAGTTAAATGAAGTCCTAACCACCATGGTAAATTGAAAATTTATTTACTCTATATAGGCGCTCCTTGGAAACTCTATGGGCCAGTTCTACCCTGTCCTATAGGGTTGCTGTGAGTCAGAATCGACTTGACGGCACTGGGTTTGGTTTTATGGTTTTATATGGACTACCGTTATTCTTTAAGTGAACTCACTTAATTGGCTATAAATCGAAGATGTGTAATTAGTTCCCCATGTATATACTTATGAAGAGCATGGAGTGGAAGTAACCTAAGAATTTCATAGAATTCAGTTCTTCTTTTATATCTTTACCAAAAGCAACACTGGAAATTACAGTATCAGCTATCCCCAAGCAGTCGACCTTTTGAGCAAGTACACAGCACTGATGAAGGAGTCCAGGAACAACAGATAACCACAATTATCTCTGGCAGAGACAGATATCCGTGGAGCCAATGGAGCTCAAGATCCAGGAACTATCAATTCTATACCCTCCTTTGAGAGGCCTTGGGAGAATATTAATAATGTGTTTACATGGTCTTATATTTAGAAACAAATAAGTAGCAAAACTATGTTTGCAAGTTTGAAATATATATATTTGGTTGTTTTCCTTAAAGAGCATTTTCAAGTTGTACAAAATTGAGCCCCACAAATGTGATTCTGCATTGAACTCCTTGGCACAGAATCTGGAAAAATCATCTATTCTGATAATACAATACCACCATCATACATTCTTGGCAATGCAAGAAGCATTAAAGGCCACCTTGTTCAACCTCGCAATGAAATAAGATTTGAAAATTCTTAAATTGTTTTACTATTTCAACCAATAACACAGAGCCACTTTGGTACTTTTTAAGCAAGTTCATTTCCTTTTCCTCTCAAATTGGATTAAAAAAAATAGTCTACTTTCTTGAAGTAGAGTTTAAATACAATAAAATGCACCCATATGCAACAGGTCAGCAGTTTGAATCCACCAGGCACTCCTTGGAGACTCTGTGGGGCAGTTCTACTCTGTCTTATAGGGTCGCTATCCATCAGAATTGACTCGATGGCAATGGGTTTGAGTTTTTTTTTTTTTTTTTTTTACCCCATGAGTTTTAATATATACACTTGTGTAACCTCAGCTTCATTCAAGATGTAGAATATTTCCCAGAAAATTTCCTTAGGCCACACCTTCAATTTGTCCCAGGCAAACATTCATCTTCTTTCTTCCATTATAGACTGGGTTTTTCTTTTCTAGAATGTCATATACATGAAATCACAGTGAATGTACTCTAGATTCTGGCTTCTTTTGTTCAGTATAATGTATTTGAGATTCATCCATATTGTTTTGTGAATTGGTAGTTTGTTGCTTTTTGTTACTGAGCAGTATTACACTGGAATGGTATATCACTATATGTCTATTTATTCTCTTACCGATAGATATTTGGTTATTTTTTGTTTTGAGGTTTATGAATAAATTTATGAATATGTGTGTGCAAGTCTTTGTGTGGAAATATTTTCTTTCTCTTGGTAAATACTTTGGAGTGTAATTGTTGAATTTTATGATAGGTATATATATGTCGACCTTTATAAGAAACTGCGAAATTTGTTTCCCCAGTGATTGTAATATTTTATATTCCTGTCATCCATGCATATGAGTTTCAGTTGCTTCACATTCTAGTCAACACCTCATATTGCCAGTCCTTTCTTTTCAGCTACTCTAGTGAATCTGCAGGGATATCTTGTTGTGGTTCTTCCTGATTTTTAAAACAATTATACTTCATTATAACATTCAGTCAACAATTTACTATTTTCTGAAACAATTCAGAATATAATTTCTCTCTCTTCTCTGTGGGGCAAATAAGTCTGATTCAAAGTGTGCCCTTTTTCTTAATTCCTGCAAAAATTTTTCCTCTTCTTTTTTAACGCCAAATTGTTTTGATATCTTCAAACTATCACTCAGGAAAGAAATATTAAAGCTAATTTCAATGTATTTAGACCTCTGTCTTTTTTTGATATCTATTTTATTGTTATTTTGTTTTGCATTTTTATTTTTAATTTACCTGAGCTTGAGGACATACAATGAGGGTAAAGACTTAAGACCACACTGTTTATATCTCAATGATATAACAATCATAAGAATCAATGATGGAAGGGATGATTGTTATTATTATTATTACTATTATTTCATACAGAGAAATACACTTCCTAGTTGTTGTCTACTACCATCTAGACCATTTTCTAATATGATTAGACTAAGCAAAAGAGAGTCAAACAAAATAGATACAAAAAAAGCGAGCCATCAACCTGTGTCACCACCCATACTATACAACTTATTATCACCTCCAGGCAAGCTAAACTCTGCTGAATGCACTAGCCAACACGGTGTTTTCCTATTTTGCATTAGCTGACCATTGCTTCTTAGAAGGATGGTCTTGTTTGGGCCTACTATTCAAACACATAGTCACAAGATAAGGTATGTCTTATCTGGAATTTTTTTTTTAATTTTTTTTTCTGGGTAAGATGTAACAAATTAGATCAAGATGAGGAAATATATTGTAATTCCAATGCAATTTTTTTTTAATTTCAATTTATGCTAAATATTAGACTGACCACTGGCTAAATGTATGTAATTAATGACTTATTTCAGCTTTGACAAGACACAGTCTTATTATAGTATAATTCTAATTTCATGAAATAGATGACCATTTAAAATCTAGATTTCAAATAATTATTTTAATATTTGTAAATAATTATAAAGTTCCTAATAAGCCCCAGTCACTGTTTTAAGTGCTTTCCTGAATCTCAATCATTTAGCCTTCTTAACAACTCTTTGTGGTAGTTACTGTTATTATCCTCACTTAAAGATTAAAATAATAATAATGAATCATGATGAAATTATTTACCTGAAAAATAAATGGCAGAATTGGAATTTAAATTCATGAGTCATGTTCTCTACCCCTATGTCATTCTTCTCTGTCTAAAATGAGATTGAAAAAATGGTATCCTATTTCTCAGATATTGTATACCTCATAAATAACTCAATCTATGGAAATACATAAATCAGATGAACATATTTCCAGGAGTAATAAAGTCTAACTGTGTCCAGTGAGATACTCAGTAAAGTCTACTCCAGTTATCAATATGTTTAGTAACTTTGCAATATATATATATACACATTTTTTTATTAACTTTTATTGAGCTTCAAGTGAATGTTTACAAATCAAGTCAAACTGTCACATATAAGTTTATATACACCTTACTCCATACTCCCACTTGCTCTCCCCCTAATGAGTCAGCCCTTCCAGTCTCTCCTTTCGTGACAATTTTGCCAGCTTCCAACTCTCTCTATCCTCCCATCCCCCCTCCAGACAGAACATGCCAACACAGTCTCAAGTGTCCACCTGAAATAGCTCACTCTTCATCAGCATCTCCTACCCACTGTCCAGTCCCTTCCATGTCTGATGAGTTGTCTTCGGGAATGGTTCCTGTCCTGGGCCAACAGAAGGTTTGGGTACCATGACCGCCGGGATTCCTCTAGTCACATCCAGACCATTAAGTCTGGTCTTTTTGTGAGAATTTGGGGTCTGCATCCCACTGATCTCCTGCTCCCTCAGGGGTTCTCTGTTGTGCTCCCTGTCAGGGCAGTCATCGGTTGTGGCCGGGCACCAACTAGTTCTTCTGATATATTTTTTAAGGCAACATTGTGTATACATTTATGTTTAAGAACAAAGCTTAACATAACTCTCCTCATGTAGTAAGTCAATTATGGTGGAAAGAAAAGTGGATTGATATTTGCATAACTTGGCCTCTGGTCTTAGTTCTGGTTCTGAATGATGTAGATTAACTTAAGTGCTGTTTTAGGATGTACTTGACTCTTTTATGTTATATATCAACAATAATTCTCCCCTTATTCATTACCATTCTAACAAATTTAACAGGAATAGATGGAGGGGTGGATGATCAGTGGCTATCTGAACCCAGAAATTAATTCACAATTGGAAGTCATTTTGAATAAGATACAGCTCATTTTTATCAATTACCTTAAACTTAACTTGTATGATCAAGAAACAATTGTGTATGCATAAAACTATATGAAAAAAGTATTAGAAATATTTGACATGACTTTAAAATTGGCTTGTGTATATGTATGTAAGTTTTTATATTCATTATTAGTTTATTACTATTTATTAGATATTGATGAAGATTTTAGGTTAGATGTTTTATCGTGTAGACATAAATAACAAATGGCTCTAAAGGGTCTGGGCCATATGGAAAAAAGCAACGTTCTGAAACAGAATCACTATTATCGACCAATTTACTCATTCTCAATGTTAGAATCACGTTTAAATTCTATGTCAAGTTATTACCTTCCATAGCAATTATTCTATCTTCTCATTATCATCCTGCTTTAACAAACAAAAGCAAAAGAAAGTGTTGAAAAACCAAACCAAACCCACTGCTGTCAAGTAGATTCCAACTCATAGTGACCCTGTAGGACAGAGTAGAACCGCCCCGTGGAGTTTCCAAGGAGTGCCTGGTAGATTTGAACTGCCAACCTGTTGGTTAGCAGCTGTAGTACTCAACCACTAGACCACCAGGGTTTCCAAAGAAAGTGTTACCAGGTGGAAATCTTAGGTTTTTGCTTGGCATGACTCTTATTGGCCAAGAAAATGAAATACCAAAGTGGGAGAACAGGAAAGGCAATTTTATTTCCTTATACAAGGAAAGGGGTCAGTCGGAGCTGCTGCTGACAAGACTGCTCCCCAAGGGCTGGCAGGCAAATTACTTTTAAAGGGGTTTACAAGTAGGGAGTTCATACAAATTACATCAGCAACTTTCTTAATCATACTACTTAGGCGCAATGGAGTTCATAAATAACCTCCAAGCAAAACCCACAAAAGCAGGGTTAGAATGCAAAGCTGGGTGTGGGAGGAGGGAAGCGGGAAGCTCAGCAAAGGAACCAAGATTTTTCAGTACAGCACTGTGGGGGCTCTGTCTCAAAAGTAAACCATGAACTTATATTTTTTGTTATTTTTCATTATCATCATTCAAGGAAAAAATTTTTTTTCTCTATTAGTGGCTGGAATTAAAAGAAGATATTTATTATTTTGGAAATTATCTAAAATGTTAATTATTTCTTATAATTTAAACACAGCAAAGAGAATCATAATTTACCTTAGACTGTAAATATTGTGTAAACCTGTTTGTTGAGACATTTCCTGTCATAACTTTTTTTCTTTTAAAGCAAAATAAAAACAAGGTAAAACTCAAAGTCAGCTGTTTATTTTTTTTTTCAGATAATAAAGTTTGTTTATAAAGAAATCTTTTGGAAAATGAAATATTAGCAATTCAGAATATGCCTTTTGCTTTGCAAAATAAAAGCTTCATTTAATTCTCACTTGTATTTTTTGTAAATTTTATTATTAAGACGTAACAATTTCAATATTTGATCATAGCTATAAAATGCAGGTTGATTTAATGATTAAAATAATTACATCTTATTAGAATTTTTTTTTTTCTGTCCCTTCACTAAGGATAATTGCTTTGTAATACTTAAATTATCTCCCCATAAAAGATTTTACTTCTCCAGTATATGGATACCTGGCTTGGCCATAAGATTTTTTTGGCTAATGGAGGGTGGCTGTGATGGCATATGCCATGTCTGAGAAGTAACTCTTAAAGGACATAATGAGGTTCTGTCATTGCTCTCCTTTCTTATGTCATAGAGCAATATATACTCTTGTTGTTAGGTACCGTTGAGTTGGTCCTGACTCATAGTGAACCTATGTAGAACAGAAAGAAATACTGCCCAGGCCTGTACCATCCTCACAATCATTTCTTTGCTTGAGCCCATTGTTGCAGCACTATGCCAGTCCACCTCTTAAGGGTCTTCCTCTTTTTCACTGACCCTCTACTTTACCAAGCAAGATGTCCTTCTCCAGGGACTAATTCCTCCTGATAACATCTACAAAGTACATGAGACAAAGACTCTCCATCCATCTTCTAAGGCACATTCTGGCTGTACTTCCTTGAAGACAGATATATTCGTTCTTCTAGCAGTCTGTAAACCCATTAACCTCTTGGCATTGAGTCGATTCCGACTCACTCTGATCCTACAGGACAGAGTAGAAGTACTCCATAGGGTTTCCAAAGAGCAGCTGGTAGATTCGAACTTCTGACCTTTTGGTAAACAGCTGAATGCATGGTATATTCAATTTTCCTTGTCAACATCGTAATTCAAAGGCGTCAATTCTTCTTCCATCTTTCTTAGTCATTGTCCAGTGTTCCCATGTGTATGAAGCGATTGCAAATACCATGGCTTGGGTCAGGGCACCTTAGTCCTCAAAGTGACATACTTGCTTTTGAACACTTTAAAGAGGTCTTTTGCAGCAGTTTTGCCCAATGCAATATGTTGTCTGATTTTTTGACTGCTGCTTCCACTGTCATTGACTGTGTATTCAATGAAACAAAATCCTTGACAACCTCAATATTTTCTCTATTTATCGTGATGTTGCTTGCTGGCTCAGTTTTAAGGAGTTTTGTTTTCTTTATGGTGAGACGTAATACATAGTGATTTGCATCAGTAAGTTCTTCAAGTCCTCTTCACTTTCAGCAAGGAGGACAGTGTCATTTACACATCTCAGGTTGTTAATGGTTGTTAGTGAGTTTTCCTCTATTCTGATGCCTCGGTCTTGTTCACATAGTCCAGTTTTCAGGATTATTTGCTCAGCATACAGATTGAATAAATTTGGTGAAAGGACAACCCTGACGCACACCTTTCCTGATTTTAAAACACACAGAATCTCCTTATTCTGTTCCAATGACTGTCTCTTATTCTATGTACTGTTTCCTCATAAACACAATTAAGTGTTATGAAATTCCCGTTCTTTGCAATGTTATCCATAATTTGTTATGATCCACATGGTCAAATGCCTTTGCAGAGACAATAAAACACAGGTAAACATCTTTCTGATATATTCTGCTTTCAGCCAAAATACTTCTGACATCTGCAATGATATCCCTTCTTCCAAGCACTCTACTGTATTTAGCTTGAATTTCTGGCAGTTCCCTGTTGATGTACTGCTGCAAATGTTTTTTAATTATTTTCATTACTTGCATGTAATATTAATAGCAATGATATTGTTGGTTAATTTCCATGTTCAATTGGATGACCTTTCTTTGGAATGGGCACACACACATATGGATAGCTTCCAGTTGGTTGACCAGGTAGCTGTCTCCACATTTCTTGGCATAGACCAGAGAGCACTCTTGAGTGTTGCATCCATTTGTTGAAACATGTCAATTGGTATTCCCTCAATTCCTGGAGCCCCATTTTTTGCCAATGCCTTCAGTGCAGCTCGGACTTCTTAATTCAATATCATAGGTTCTTGAACTTATACAACCTCCTGAAATGTTTGAACATCAACCAATTCTTTTTGGTACAGTTGCCATGTGTATTCCTTCCATCTTTCCATGATGCTCCCTGCAATATTCAATATTTTGCCCATAGAATCCTTCAGTGTTGCAAATCAAGGCTTGAATTTATTCCTCAGTTGTTTCAGCTTGAGAAATTCTGATTGTGTTCTGCCCTTTTGTTTTTCTAACTCCAGATCTTTGCACATTTCATCGTATTTTACTTTGTCTTCTTGAGATGCCCTTTGGAATTTTCTGTTCATGTCTTTTACTTCATCATTTCTTCCTTTTGTTTTAGCTCTCTATGTTCAACAGCAAGTTTCAGAGTTTCTTCTGACATCCATATTGATCTTTCCTTTTTTTCCTGTCTTTTTAATGATCTTTTGATTCCTTCATATATGATACCCTTGGTGTTTTACCATAACTTGTCTGGTCTTTGGTCATTCGTGTTCTGTGCACCAAAATTATTCTTGGGATGGTCTCCAAATTCAGATGGGATATACTCAAGGTCATACTTTCACTCTTGTGGACTTGTTTTAATTTTTTCTCCTTCAACTTGAACTTGCATACGAGCAATTGATTATCTGCTTCATACCTGGCCCCTGGACTTGTTCTGGCTGATGACGTTGAGGTTCTCCATCACCTCTTTCTTCATATGTAGTTAGTTCGATTCCTGTGCATTCCACCGGATGAGGTCCATGTGTATAGTATCCTCCTATGTTGTTTAAAAAAGCTGTTTGCAATGAATAATCATTGGTCTTGCAAAATTTGATGATGTGATCTTTGGTGTCATTTCTATCACCAAAGTCATATTTTCCAACTACTGACCCTTCTTCTTGGTTTCCAGGTTTCACATTACAATCTCTGGTAATTATCAAATGTGTCTTGATCACATGTTTGACTTTGGACCATAGAAGTTGGCAAAAATCTTTAATTTCTTCATCTTTGGCATAAGCAGTTGGTCCATAAAATTGAATAATAGTTTTATTAGCTGATCTTCCTTGTAGGTCTATGGATATTATCCTATCACTGACAGGGCTGAACTTCAGGAGAGATCTCAAAATGTTCTTTTTGAGGATGAATCCAATACTATTCCTCTTCAATTTATCATTCCCCACATAGAAGACAGTATGATTGTGCAATTGAAAATGGCAAACATCAGTCCATTTCAGCTCACTAATGCCTAGGATATTGATCTTTATACATTCCATCTCATTTTTGACAACTTTTAATTTTCCTTGCTTCACACTTCATATATTCTACATTTCTGTTATTACTGTATGTTCACAGCTGTTTTTCTCATTTTGAGTTGTGCCACCTCAGCAAATGAAGGTCCTGAAAGCTTTACTCATCCATATCATTAAGTCCCACTCTGTTTTGAGGAGGCAGCTCTTCCCCAGTCATATTTTGAGTGCCTTCCAACCTGAGGGGCTCATCTGCCAGCACATTACATGACAACGTTCCACTGCTATTCGTAAGTTTTCATGGGCCAATTTTTTCAGAAGCAGACCATCAAGTCCTTCTTTCTAGTCTGACTTAGTCTGGAAGCTCCGTTGAAACCTGTCTACCATGGGTAACCCTGCTAGTATTCGAAATGGCAGTGGGATAGCTTCCAGCATCACAGGAACACTCAAGTCACTATAATATGACAAACTGACAGAAAAGTGGTGGCTCTATGTACTAAACCTGTTGCCTTGGAGTAGATTCCGTCTTACAGCAACCCTGTAGGACAGAGTAGAGCTGCTCTTTAGGGTTTCCAAGGAGGGGCTGGTAAATTTGAACTGCTGACCTTTTGGCTAGCATCCAAGTTCTTAACCACTGTACCACCAGGGCTCCCTATGCAGTAGATAAGGTTATTTTTTCAGCCTGGGTTCCACAGAGAAAGCCAAGCTGACCCACAGTTGTTACTAAGAAATACATCCTTATTATTGTAACTTACTGAAGTTTTTTTTTTTTTTTTTTTGCAATATATATTAAATGCTTACTGATAAAAAAAATTTTTACAAAAATTACTCTGAATCCTAGTAAGATTTCATCATAAATATCAAGATCTTATATAAGTTATCATGTAACACCAAATAGCAAATATATGATTTTTTTTTCCACCTCAATGTGGTTCTCTCAAAAATTTTCAAATAACTGATTACATATAGTATCTGTGTTATAGTGTCAAGATATGCATCAGGAGCAATGGCTTGGGTTCTAGTTGAAGCCCTACTACTAACTATATGAAATCCACTCAATCAGGGAACTCCCTTAGAACTCAGATTCTTATTTTTAGTTCTTTGATTCTAAGTAATGCCCCCTCTTTCTTCAAATGTTGTTGTTCTTAAAAAAAAAACAAACCATCAAGTTGACTCTGACTCTTACTGACCTTATATGTTAACAGAAAGAAAGATTTTCCAGATCCTGCCCCATTCTCACAATCATTGCTATGTTTGAACCCATTGTAGAAGTCACTGTGCTAATTCATCTTGTTGAGGGTTCCTCTCTTTTTCATTGATCCCTATTTTACCAAACATGATGCCTTGATGACATGTTCAAAGTAAGCAAGATAAAGTCTCACCATGCTCACTTCTAAGGAGTATTTAAGCTGTACTTCCTCCAGATATATACTGTTTTTGTAGTTGTTAGGTGTCGTTGACCTGGTTCCAACTCATAAAGACCCTATAAAACAGAGTAGAACTGCCCCATAGGATTTCCAAGGAGCAGATAATGGATTTGAACTGCCGACCTTTTTGTTAGTAGCTGAGCTCTTAACCACTGTGTCACCAGGGATATATATATATGCATATATATATGCATATATATATGCATATATATATGCATATATATATATATATATAAACCAAACCTGTTGCCATCAAGTCAATTCTGACTCATAGTGACCCTATAGGACAGAGTAGAACTGCTCCATAGAGTTTCCAAGGATCATCTGGTGGATTTGAACTGCCGACCTTTAGGTTAGCAGCCATACTACTTAACCACTATGCCACCAGGGTTTCCATATATATGTATACATATATGTGTTTGAAAATTTGAATATGTTTGTCTCCTATAACAGAATAATATAAAATGAAGCTTAAATGATAAAAAAAAAATATTAAATTTCTACCAATGTTACAAACTATTAAAAATGTGACATTGCAATTTTGAACAAAAACAAATACAAATTGTAGCTGGAAAAGCATATCATCTAAAATTAAGTACTCAGTAGATTACTTTAAAGCTAGCTTATCAAATCTGAACAGACAATCACTGAATTGGACAATAGGTCAGAAGAATGTGTGCAGAATTATACATAAATAGACAATGACAGAAAATACAGAAGAGAGAAAAAACATGGAGGATAAAGTGAGGTATTTCTTATATTAATATTGAAACTGTTTTTTTAAATTGTTCTCTATTTCCAATTAGTATCTATAGTACTGTCTCCCACAATAAGAATAACTTTTTACTATTTACTATGTACATTGTTTTTATCACTTTACATGCACTAGTCATTTAATCCTCATACAACTTGGTTCACAGTTTCCTAATAATAATGCTTTGTTATTATACCTATATTATTTAGTATATGTGTATACAATAAAGCAACAAGATATTTTAATACCGTGTTAAATTCTATTCCCATCCCCATTTTTCGCTAGAGGAGCCTCAGACATTTTCTTCATAGCAATGGTTGGTATAATACATATATTACTTTAGTACAAATATACATAGTGAAATTGCAAGATATGTTAACATAGGCTAATACTGGCTTTTATCAAGGGCAGAAATCCAAGTCTTTTCTTGGTTAAAAAAAGACGTGTTTAAAATGTGACGACAAATTTTATTTCTAGCTATGAAATTTAAAAATAAATGTCTCATCCAGAGTTTGACTTAATTATTTTTCTCCTTTTGCGTATTCAATCTTTCCTTCCTTACTAATTGTTTCTTCTCAGGTTACTTATATATTCAAGAATCTTTCATCCTTAATAATTTTAATAGCAATGCTTACATTCAACATTGCTTCCATCTCAGTATACACCAACCTATAGTTATTTAATTTTTGATTGTTATTGTCAAATTTCTTAAAGGATGATTGACTTTACCCATTCATCTTTCAGTTATTATTGTACAGCACCTACCGGTACCACTCTACTGAGACTACTCTGAAAGAGATCATCAATACTTTTCTTAATCAAATCCTCCTCTTTCTTCTCAGCATACATAAAAATTTTTGGGAGTTCTAACACTATTCTTCCATCTACCTCCCCTTGATAATTATATCCATCACAAAAGTACCATGTAATTAATATTATAGACTGTGAATCACAAATATATTGTTAGATGCCTACTTTGAAATTCAAGCTGTATTTTCAAAGGCCCACATGACATCTCCACCTGAATGTCCAACAGGTCATTCAAACTGAATACATCAAAAGCTTTTTTTTACTTTCATTGTCCCCACTCCTCAAGGAAACAATATTTGTGATGATGATGATGACTCAAAACAAATCTGCCATTAGTTCTGAATCTCCTCTTAAATTAGCAGTGGTTTCATGTTTTCATTTGCTAAGACTGTTTATTCTTTCATAAATGTCTCTCTAGTCCTTGCCTTCTCTTTTCTTCCCCTCAGGTGTTAACTTATTAAAGCCTTGTACCATCTTGTACCAAGAATAATAAATTTTAATTGGTTTTAACATAAATATTTCTTTGCTTCTCTGCTCAATTCTCCAGACAACTACCTGTTATATAATAAAACCAAATCTTCTTATGTCATCATTTTCTTAAAATTGTTCATGATTGCTTTTGGAGTAAAACTCAAAGTTCTTAGCTTAAGATATAAGGCTACCCATTATTTAGAGCAAAATTACGTTTACAACCTCTTCTTACATGCATGATCCGGTCACATAAAGTTATTGACCAAATATTACAATGTAAGTCTTTCTATGACACTGCAACTTTGCATATGTTTCTTCTTCATAAATACGTCTGTGCTCCTTTTGGACTACAGGAAGCATTACTTAAAAAAAAAATTTCTATTATCTGATAGAGGATAGACATCTAAGAAAAAAACTTACTGAAGTGAAAGGATTAAATTCAGGATCATAGTTCCTATAAAGTTCTGGCAGGCTTGGAGATGTATTATACAAAACTTTATTCAAGAGAGGATCTGCTGCAAGGAGATCAATTATCCGAGCTCCAGCTCCAGTTCTTTTCATATCCATCATAGCATTTCAGGTGAAACAACACTTTACCTAAACAGTTCCCCCAATGATTGGACACAGCAGAGGTGCTAGTGCCTTGTCATTTCCACACAACCCAGGATATCTGTATTACTCAGAGTTCTCCAGAAAAACAGAACCAGTAGAATATATATACATATGCATATACATATACACATACATACACATGTATGTGCATATGTATGTGTATATGTATGTGTATATATCTTTAAATAGTTGACTCATGAGATTATAGGGGCTGGCAAGTTTAACACCTGTACGGCAGTCTGGTAGGCTGGAAAGATGGTAGAAATTGATGCTACAATGTCGGGGCAGAATTTTTTCTTTGGGAAACCCCAGTTTTTGTTCTTAAGGCCTTCAACTAATTGAACAAGACCCACCCACACTATTGAGGATAATCTATACATAGAGTGAACTGAATGTAGATGTTAGTCACAGGTATTCTCAGAGCTGAGGTTCTTCCTACCCAATCTTCCTTCCTTCTTCCTTTCTTTTCACAGCAGATAGGCATAGCAATCTGAAGGCTCCCTCTGACTACTCCTGCTCCTTCTACCCTTTATCTTTCACAGGCATTATCCCCAGTAAATCTCTTGCACTTCTAACTCCATCTTGGTATTTACTTCATTGCATTTCTAGATTGACATAAAAACCTTTCTTGATTTCCAAAATAACAGGCCTTATAGAATTTTGTATACAAAAATAGTTATAGTTTTCTAAATTATATCCTAAATAACTACGTTACTTTTTTTACTAGAATATGAGTTATTTTATTGGCAGAAAAAATGTTTTGTAATGAACAAATTTATGTATACATTTATTTATTCGTTTATCCATATTCATTCACTCATAGTTTCAAATTCGGCATTAAAATGTATTATGCTCTTCCATATATAGCACACACACACATACACACGCACAACAAAACACTTATCTCTTCATTCAGGACCATTTTCTGAAAAAAAAAAACTTCTATCTTCATATTCCAAAAATAATGAATATCAAATAGATTGCGTTTTGAGCATGCCAAACTTTTTTTCTGAAATTTAGTAGTTTGGACTGAAAATAACTCTCCCACTTCTTTATTTTCAAATCAGAGAATAAAGCCATGAGCATTTCTTTAAGCCATACAGAGAACAAACACAGTGAGATTGACAAAGTGCAAGATGAACACAAGACATGTTAAAAGGTAGAGGGTAGCACTAGTATAATTTAATACTCTTAACTAATCTAAAGATTTCAAATTCACGATACTAACTAAACACAGGGAGAAAGTGAGCAATTTAATTGATGGAACTCATGAGCTATACTAGAAACAGCAGGACCATAGCTAGACTGAGGGCATTTCAGTTTGCAAAATGATATGATTTTAATAAAGTTGTATTTACAACACCATCTCTTTACACTACAGAGTACTTTCTAAAAATCGAACTCAACTTAAAATGCATGTATTAAATTAGTTTTCTAGTGTTTTTAATTTCTAAGATAGGGTATTGGAAACTGGTGCCATAGTGGTTAAGAGCTGCTACTGACCAAAAGGTCAGCACTTTGAATCCACCAGGTGCATCCTTGGAAACCCTATGGGGCAGTTCTACTCTGCCCTATAAGGTCGCTATGAGTGAGAATTGACTCGACAGCAATGTTTTTTTTTTTTGTTGTTGTGGTTTTATTTTAAAATAGGGTATTATGGGACTACTTCAATTCCAAATTAAAATAAACTCAATTAATAATTACAATATTCACTTCAATATGCCACCTATCTTTGAAAATGTATAATTTATTTGCATTTACATTTTTAAGCTTAAACCTTAAATAAATGTTGATTGAACTGCTTTCCTTGTGTAGTGTTTACACAATCATGACAGACACAAAGATGTCACACCGCATAGTTTCTGTGTGATTTGGTATTACTTTTGACAGTAGCTCGGAGATATGTTACCATATATTAGCTAGAGATCCTGTGAATCTGATAATATTTTTCAATTTTCCAACACATTTTTTTACCTGACCATTGTTGATCAAATAGCAGAAAAAATGAAAATGAAATAAAAGACATATCAAATAACCTTAATAAATCTGCAAACTCATAGAAAGGAAAAGGTTATGCATAACATAAAATAATAAAAATCAAAATACAAATGCTTTACCAATAAAGAAAACAAATTTGTGTACTCTGTGGAAAACCTGAGATAAGCATGTGTTTTGAATGAAGACTTTATATATTGAATTAATAGACATTGGGGGAGAATGATAGAGGAAAATAAGTATCATTGTGATATTGCATGTGAGAATAAAGGGAGAAGTAAAGATAAGTGAGTAAACATATCAACAAAGCACTGGGGCACCAAGGTAGCAGATTGCTTTAATCAGATTGAAAATGGGACAGAATTAAAAGAGAAACGAGAAACTTGGAGTTACAGATACATGACATGGTTTCTATATTTAAAGTATAAAGAAACTTAGAAATCAGTAAGAAAAATAAGGGCTTCCTAATAAAACAGCAAAAGACATATTTGCTGTTATCATTCACAGAATAAATATAAATGGACAGAAAAATATGCTCCATATTCAGGTTTACTAGTTGCAGGAGGCAGACTAATAGCCCCCAACAAAAAAGCCATGTCCTAATCTCCCAGAACCTGTGAATGCATTGTTACATGAAAAGGAGACATTAAGGTTGCAGATGCAATCAAGTTGGCTAATCATCTGATCTTAAAATAAGGAGATTATCCTGGATTATCCAGGTGAGTTCAGTGTAATCACTCATATTGACCCTATAGGACAGCGTAGAACTGCCCCATAGGGTTTTCAAGGCTGTAATCTTTGTGGAAGCCTAATGCCACTTCTTTCTCCTGCAGAGTGACTGGTGGGTTTCAAACACTGAGCTTTCAGTTAGCAGCCGAAGGCTTCTCCGCTGCGTCACCAGGGCTCCTTAGTGTAATCACAGGGGTCCTCAGAAGATGAAGTAGAGAGGCAGAAGGGTCAAAATAATGTTGTGTGGGAATGAACTGGCTAGTCATTGCTGGCTTTGAAGATGGAAGGAACCACGTGACCAATATGTGCAGCCCCTTGAAGCTGAAGAAGACAAGGAAATGGATTCTCCCCTACCTAGAGTCTCCAGAAGGAATGCAGCCCTGCTAACACCTTAGAGATCCATTTCAAATTTTTGATTTCCAGAACTATGAGATAATAAAATTCTGTTGTTCTAAGCCACCAAGTCTGTGGTAATTTTTTACAACAGCAATAAGAAACTAAAACACCAGTAATGAATTCAAATCAAAACATTGATTAGGTAAATTGTCTCCTCTCAGATTGGCTAGGATAAAATACAGTTGATAGTATAGGCAACTATGTATTGAAAAGGCTATGTTCTCATTTATTATAACTGAATGTACAGGGACTGTTTAGTACAAACATTCTGGAAGATAATTTTGTAGTATGTGTGAAAGGATTTCAGTGGTTTTGCCTTTTAACTATTGATGCATTAATTCCAATGAAAAACTTTTTTTACCTAAGAAAGAAAATAGACAACATTAAACATTACCCTTTTTTTCATGGTAGAAACAAAACAAGGGATTGGTTTAATAAGTTAAGCTATAATCAAATAAAGAAATACTATACATTCTTTAAGGAGCCCTGTTGGTGCAATGGTTAAGAGCTTGGCTGCTAACTGAAAGTTTGATGGTTCAAACCCACCCAGCGAGAGAAAGACCTGGCAATCTTCTCCCTTAAAGATTACAGCCTAGAAAATCATATAGGGTAGGTCTACTCTCTCACATGGGTGAATAGAATTCATTTACTATTGATAGAAATTGATTTCATAGCATCTAACGACAACACTATGCTTTAATAAAGAAGTGTTGTTAATTTGAAGATTATCAAGTAATAATACAGCAGACTACTAATGCCTCACCCATTCTCTCAGGATTTGCCACTTTCTTACAACCAGCATCTGCCTCTTTGCCTGAAAGAGCTCTCTGAAGATAGAGAAAGTCTCCCATGCTCTTGAAACAGGCCAGAAGAGGTGGGGTATTAGCACCCTCTGAGAACAGCCTTCACACTGACTGATGGGAAAAGCAAAACCAAACCCGTTGATCAAGTTGATTCCAACTCATAGCAACCCTAGAGGACAGAGTAGAACAGCCCCATAGGGTTTCCGAGGAGCAGCTGGTAGATTTGAACTGCCAAACTTTTGGCTAGCAGCTGAGCTCTTAACCACGGTGCCACCAGGACTCCAACTGGTGGGAGGTAGGGTATAAATCTACCAGTTCTATTAGATAACACAGGAGCGTGTTCTACGTCATTTTCCAGTTTCCTCAAGGATTTAAGCTTTGGTCACTCACAGTGAATTAAAATTAACCCTTTGATTGCTGCCTTCTCTCTCCTGTATTACTTCTTCATTACCCTACCAGTATTTCCTTTACCTCTCCCCAAATATTACCTACTCCTAAATCTTTACAAAGTACTGTTCCAAACAAATAAAACAAAAAACAAATATAAGATTATTTCAGTTTCTACTAAAAATGTAAGAATAGAAAAAAAAAAAATCTGAGGATATACACAAATCCAGTATAACAGAATTGATGAGTTTAGTTTGTAGCAAGATACCTAAAAGAATTAATAACAAAATTTCATAGAGATTTACCAGCTTAATTTCACAACTCTATATATTTGTCTACTGAGCAGAAGTTCACGTGGCTGGCCCCATGGTCTTTTGTTTCACACCAGCTTCTAGGACTGACTTGGGAGTCCTTGTTTTGACCTCTGAGTCTCATTATATTTATCTTTTTCTTAGATCTGGGAAGAAATCGTTACCGCTCTTCTGACATGTTCAAATATATTTCTTTGTTCATGTTGGACTTTAAAATTCTATCCTATCCCTACCTCAGCAAACTAAAGTCCATATTTTAAGTGGATTCTGTCATTTGAGCATTTCTGGATCATTAATAGAAAATTAATAATATTTGATGCAATGCCTGTAAAGCATTTTTTTCCTTCTCTTCGAAATCGGTGATATACGTGTCACGCAAGCAAAACATTCATCGCTTTTACTGTTCAACATTTCATATTGGCACATTTTAGGCATAGCTTATTTATAGGAGTTGTGTGACTAAGAATTTCACTGGAAATGCCAATGCTTCAGGGACTCTAGAAAACACTTAAATAGAGTGAAGGTGTAAAACCACCTCCTTCTTCCTTTTTAAGTAATATTTTATTGTGTTTTAGGAGAAAGTTTACATAGCGAATTACATTGCCCCCCCTTTTTTTTTAGCAATTTTTATACAAATTGTTTCATGACATTGGTTACAATTATTAGGATGTGTCAGCATCCTCATTCTTTCCATTCTGTTTGTTCTGTTTCCATTGATTTGTCTCCCTTCCCCTCCTGGCTTCTCATCTTTGGTTTTGGGTAACCGTTGACCATTGGTCTCTTATAGTTAATTGTTTAAGGGAGCATGTTACTTACTGGTGGTATTGTTAATTTTATAAGCCAATCTATTATTTGTCCAAAAAGTGACCTGCAGAAATAGCTTCAATTCTAAGTTTTAAGGGTGATAGTCTTGTGGCGGGGGGGGGGGGGACAGTTCCTCTAGTCTCTGTTGGTCCAATAGGCCTGGCCTTTTTTAGGAATTTGTGTTTTGTTCTACATTTTTCTTCCATTCTATCCAGGACCTTCTATTGTGTCCCTAGTCAGAAGGGCTGGTAGTGGTAGCTGGGCACCATCTAGTTCTTCTGATCTCAGGTTAGAAGAGGTTGTGGTTTTTATGGGCTATTAGTCCCATGGTCTAGTCTCTTCTTTGAGCCTTCAATTTCCTTCATTCTTTTTTGTTCTATATGAGTAGAGCCCAATACTTTTAACTCAGATGGCTGCTTGTAAGCTTTCAAGATCCCAGACATTACTCATCAAGATAGGATTTAGAACATTATCTGTGTGTGTGAACTATGTTGTGTCAATTGAGTTGGTTGTTCCCAAAGACTATGGTCCCAAGCCTTTTGACCCAGTGAACCAATGCCACGAGTTGTTTGAATATGTCTAGAATGCCTCCATAACTGTGTCCCCATATGGTTTTTTTACATATGGATATATGTGCAGCACACACAAACTTGTGTATACATATGCCTCCAGATACACATATACATGAGTATTTACTTGCATATGCCTTCCTATACACATATATGCATCCATATTGACATACACAGCTGTACACATATTTTTGGTTGTTTTTTAATGCTGCTGTAAAATTGTACATGTTATAGCATTTACAGAAATTGTCCCTTTTTCTTGTGTACTTCTCAGTGGTTTTATTTACCTTGGTCAAGTTGTGCTGACTTCTCCCATATTTGGGATTGCCTTTCCCATCACAAAACATAACAAGTGTCTACTATCTAGAAAGTGATACCTCCTGCCCACCTTTCCATCCCTGGTGACCATCAAAGATCTTTTCTTTAATGTGTGTATCTATTCTTGACTTTTTGCAATATTTGTCCTTTTGTGATTGACGTATTTCACTCAGTATAATGTCCTCCAGATTTATACATGTTATGTTTTGCAGATTCCTGATTATTGTTTATAGTTGCATAGCATTCCATCATATCCATGTACCACAATTTGTTTATGAATTCATCTGTTGATGGGCACTTAGGTTGTTTCTGTCTTTTCGCTATTTTGAATAATGCTACAATGAACATAGGTGTGCATCTGTCTAGCTGTGTCACTGGTCTTATATCTCTAGGATTTATATCTAAGAGTGGAATTGCTGGATCATAAACTATTTCTAGCTTTTCAAGGGAGTGCCATATTATTTTCCACAGGGGTTATACTATTTTACAATCCCATCAGCAATGTATAAGTGTTCCAATCTCCCAACAACCTCACCAGCATTTGTTATTTCCTGTTTTTTTTAATATTTTTGGAGGGCTGATATGGTATCTCATTGCACTTTTGACTTGCATCTCTCTAATGTCTAATAGGCTGGTAGATTCAAGCCACCGATCTTTTGGTTGGCAGCTGAGTGCTTGCCCACTGCACTACTAGGGCTCCTCTGACACATATGGGGTCATAGTATCAGCCGTTATAGCTACTTCTGTAATATCAGCCGTCATAGCCACTGGTAAAATATACTGCTACTATTCTGAGCCCTGGTGTGCTACTGAACCTAATTTTTATACACTATGTATAGGGTCGCTATGATTCAGAATCAACTCAACGGCAATGGGTTTGTTTTTTTGTTTTTATCTATACCTTATGATGGAGCTCTGGTGGTACAGTAGTTAGAAGTTCAGGCTGCTGACCAAAGGGTTGACAGCTCTAGTCCATCAGTCACTCCTTGGAAATTCTATGGGGCAGTTCTACTCTGTCCTGTTGGGTCACTATAAGTGGGAATCGACTTGAAGGCAACATTTTTTTTTTCTTGCCTTTATAATGTCTTTTTTTGTTGTTGTTTGTTAATGTCTAGTGATTGTGAGCATCTTATGTATTTGTTGGCTGCCTGAATGTACTCTTTGGTGAAGTGTCTGCTCATGCCATGTCCACTTTTTGATTGGATTGTTCATCTTTTAATTGTTGAAGTTTTACAGATCAGACTGTTTCAGACAAGTCATTGCCAAAGATTTTTTTCCCAGTCTGTAGGTTCTCTTTTTACTGTCTTAGTAAAGTCTTTTGATGAGCGTAAGTATTTAAATTTTAGGAGGTCCAAGTTATCTAATTTATCTTTTGCCTTTGTGGATTTTTAGTTTTGTTTGATAGACTATTTATTCCTAAAATTAAGTCCCCTAGCTTAGCCCTTATGCTATCTTCCAGAACTTTATGATTTTAGCTTTAACATTTAGGCCTTTGATCCATTTTTGAGTTAGTTTTGTGCATGGTGTGAGTTATGGATCCTGTTTCATTTTTCTGCAAATGGATATACAATTTTGGCAGCACTATTTGTTAAAAAGATTGTTTCTTCCCTATTGAATGGACTTTGATACTTTGTCGAAGATCAGCTGCCCGTAGATGGATGGATTTACTTCTGGGTTCTCAATTCTATTCCATTGATCTATGTGTCTGTCATCGAACCAGTACCAGGCTGTTTTGGTTACTGTAGCTGTACAGTCCGATCAGGAAATGCGAAGCCTCCTACTTTGTTCTCCTTCTTCAATATTGCTTTAGCTATTTGGAGCTTCTTTGTATATAAAGTTGGAGGTTAGTTTTTCAAATTTATAAATGAATGTTGTTGGGGTTTAGATCAGGATTGCACTGTAACTATGAATCTCTTTTGGCAGTATTGACATTTTTTTACAATGTTAAGTCTTCCAGTTCATGATCACGAAATATTTTTCCATTAATATAGATCTCTTTTAGTTTCCTGCAGTGGTGTTTTATAGTTTTCCTTGTATAACTCTTTTACATCCCTGGTTAGGTTTATTCCTAGGTATTTTATCCTTTTAGGGGCTATTGTAAATGGTATTGATTTCTGGATTTTATTTTCAGTGTTCTCCTTGTTAGTGTAGAGGAACCCAAATAATTTTTGTGTGTTGATCTTGTACCCAGCGACTTTGATGAATCCTTCTATTAGTTCCAATAACTCTCTTGTAGAGTCTCTGGGATTTTCTATGTACAGGATCATGTCTTCTTTGAATAAAGATAGTTTTACTTCTTACTTTTCAGTTTGGATACTCTTTATTTCCCTTTCTTGCCTTACTGCTCCAATTAGAACTTCCAGTACAATATTGAATAAGAGTGGTGATAAAAAGCAACCTTATCTTGTTATTCTTCTCAAGATGAATGCTCTCAGTCTTTCTCTGTTGAAAATAATACTGATTGTTCATTTAACATATATACCTTTAGTTACATTGAAAAATTTCTCTCCTATTCCTATTTTGCTGAGTTTTCAGGAAATGTTGGATTTTATCAATTGACTTTTTTGCATTGATTGAGATGACTATGGGATTATTTTCTTTTGTTTAGTGATGTAGTGAATTACATTGTAGATTTTCTAATGCTGAAACTTCCTTGCACCCCTGGTATGAATCCCACTTGATCAGAATGTATTATTACTATTTTTTATTTTTTGATACGCTATTGAATTCTGTTGGCTAGAATTTTGTTGAGAATTTTTACTTCTACATTCACGAGAGATATTGATCTGTAATTTCCTTTTTGGGGATGTTTTCCCTGGCTTTCGTGTCAGGGTTATGCTGGTTCCATAAAATAACTAAGGAAGTATTCCTTACTTTTCTATGTTCTGGTATAGTCTGGGGAGAATTGGTGTCAACTCTTTGAATGTTTGCTAGAATTCTCCAGTGAAGCTGTCTGGACCAGGGGCTTTTTCTCGGGGGAGTTTTTTATGAACTCATTAATGTCTTCTTTTGTTACAGATTTGTTCAAATTTTCTACCTGTATTTGTGTTAGTTTAGGTAGGTAGTATTTTTTTAAAAAATTGTCTGTTTTGTCTAGGTTTTCAAATTTGTCAGAGTACAAATTTTCATGATAGTTTGTTATGATCCTTTTTTATCCCATTTAGTTCTGTTGTAATGTCACACATCTCCTTTTCTATTCTGATTATTTGCATCTTCTAATTTTTTTCCTCTGACAGTTTGGCCAGTGGTTTGTCAATTTGATTAATCCTCTTAAAGAACCAACTTCTAGTGCTGTTGAGTCTTTCTATTGTTTTCTGTTTTCTATTTCATTTATTTCTGTTCTGACCTTTATTATTTCTGCTTCTGGTGACTCTGGACTTCTTTTCCTGCTCATTTTCTATTTGTTTAAGTTGTAGGGTTTAGCTGTTGATTTTGGACATTTCTTCATTTTTGATGTATTCATTTATTGCTGTAAATTCTCCTCTGAGCATTGGTTTTGCTGCATCCCAAAGGTTTTGGCATGTTGCATTTTCATTCTCATTTGTTTATAAGAATTGTTTATCACATTTTTCACTTATTCTATTACTCAATAGTTTTTTAAGTAAGGTGTTATTCAGTTTCCATGTATTTTTCTTTCTGTTATTGATTTGCAATTTTATAGCTTGATCAGGGATGATGATTTGTATTTTTCAATGTTCTCTGAGACTTGCTTGTGGCCCAAAATATGGTCTTCTGGAGAATAATCCATGTGCATTGGAGAAGAATTTTTACTATGTTGCTGTTAGTGGTGTGTTCTGTATCTGCCTATGAGGTTGAGTTGGTTGATTGTGTTTTTTAGATCTTCAGCATATTTGTTTTCTTTCTAGTTTACCTGTCCATCATCAAAAGTGGTATGTTAAAGTCTACTACTACTACAGTAGAACTGTCTATCTCACTTTTAAATTCTGTTTGAGTTTTTTATGTATTTTGAAAGACTGTCAAATATGTATTTACTATGCATAAATATTTATTATGGTTATATTCTCTTGGTACATTGACCCTTTAATCATTATATAATTATCTTCTTTGTCTCTTATAGTGGATTTTGACTTCAAGTCTATTTTATCTGATTATTATTGCCACTCCTGCTCTTTTTGGTTACTGTTTACTGCATATATATTTTTTTCTATCCTTTCAATTTTAGTTAAAAATTGAAATTTTTTTCATTTTTTTTCAATTTTTAACCTATTTATATTTTTGTATCTAAGTTGTGTCTCTTATAGAAACCATATGAATGAGTTTTTTTTTTTTTTTTTTAATCCATTCTGCCACTATCCCTTGACTGGTGCTTTTAAGCCATTTACATTTAGTGTGATTATTGATGGGTATGAATTTACTGCTGCCATTTTGTTATGCTTTTTGTGTGTGTGACACAAATGATTTATTTGTTCCACTTAATTTCTTATGCTGAGTTATTTTTGCTTATGGGTTTTCTTTATATATCCTTCATTACTGTTGATTTTGTGTTTACTGAGTCATTTAGATTTTCTTCTTTATTTTGAAGAGTAGTTTTATTAATTTTCTCTGTGGTTACTCCAAAATTTGCCTTATCTTCTTAGGTCTAAAATAGTCTCTTACATCGATATTGCCTTGACTTCCTCTCCATACAGACTTTCTATAACTATGCCATTTATTTCTCTTTTTTGTTTTGTAGTTGTTGCAGTCTACAGGTTGACATTTCTGGTTCCCTGAATTTTCAGTTTTGTAGCTTTATTTTACTTTTGTGATTTTTTTTTGTACCTTGGTTTATATCTGACAAAATTAATATTAATTTAAAAATACAAGAAAAACTACTGACTACCTACTAAGCCAAACCAAACTTGTTGCCATTGAGTCATTTCCCACTCATAGTGACCCAAAAGGACAGAGTAGAACTACCCTTTAGGGTTTCTAAGGCTATAATCTTTACAGAAGCATACAACTACCTCTTTTTCCTGCAGAAGGGCTGGTGAGTTTGAACTACTTTTGGTTAGTAATTGAGTGCTTAAAAATAGTCCATCAGGGCTCCTGAGTGCCTAGTAAGTATCAGTTAGTGTTCTACAGACTATGAATATAACAGTATGCAAAACAAATACCAATCCCTGTCCTAATAGATTTTGCTTGTTAGCAGAAAATAAATAAATGTCCATCATAAAATTCCGTTATTGTTATATGGAATGTTTCAAAATCTTTGATTTAAGCTTTTGGAGTCTTTATTTGTAAATCAGAGAGAATTATTTTTGGGTTTTGCAATTCTAAAATGCATTGTCCACATATGCAGGTATTAATTATAGTCATCTTTTTTTTAAGATGGTCTGGGAGATTATAAGAAAATTAGCAAGTACACTGAAATAGTCATCCTTCCTTCTCACCTTTCTAGCTAATGTGTACTATGTTTATTCAATGGATAAACCAGAATGAAAATTTTTTGATCTGTTGCTCTTGGCTATAATAAACTACTGTTCCCCCCTCCCCATTTCAAATAATGATTCATTTGATTGAAAAATAATTTCAGTTGTGGTATTCAGGTATGATTCCAATTGCTGCAGTGTGCACTGTGAGGAGAGTGGAAATATAACCCTTAGTCCATGATTGACCTCTAGTAGAAAAATTAATTTGTAAAAATTACTAATTAGACCTGAACTAATTAGTACTAGGTCACATTACATACACTCTTAACAAAGGTGGTGAAAGTTTGTAAAATAGCCAGTGATTTACATGGGCTATGAGGGTCATGCTAAAATCTTAAGTAAAAGGCAAATTCTAAATAAAGAAATGAGAATTTTGTCGAGGAATAAAAACAATTCCCAAAATATTTAGCAAAAAGTAGTAAAATCAGAAGAATGCTAGGTAACCATAACACGTCAAAGGAATACTTAAAAAAAAAAAAAATTATCTAATGCCAGACAGGTGTGATGCCTGTGCTAGTCTTAGCATGCCTTGGGGAACAAAATCATGGAGACTTGGTTTCTGTGGTGTAATGAATTTCTTTTCTATTGTCTTTCTAGCCATGTTCTTGTAACTCTTACAAAATAATTGACTGTGCCACAAGCTTGCAAGTGATTGACCAATTTACTGTGCAAATAGTGACTTAAAATCTACCCAATAGGACTGAGTTCCTTGTGGTCTAGCTAGTAGATTGGTAAGTTTTGCCATCCCTGTAGGCTTATATGAGGGTCAGTTCCAAAGAGGTTCAAGGGAAGCTCACTACCATCAAGAGTCTAAAGCAAAGCACATCCTTTAGATCCAATGCCATGTATAGAGAACCTCCTAGACCCAGAAGACAGCTGTCACTCTAAAAATGTAGAGAAAAGGACTGGCCAATCCATAAAGAGACAACCTAGTGGTGGGCTGGTTAGTCCACAGAGAGAGAGAGATGGTTGTATTGGGCTTGCAGACCCAGGGAGAGAGAGCTGGGTACCTCTATGCAGGAGGTTTGCCTGCTGTTAAAGAGCTATAATAATTGCCCATGCACAGCAGAGGCCTGAGAGTGCCCTGTGCAACATGCCTTCCCCCTGGGCAGCATGGTGGTAGTCGTGTGGACCCTCAGGCAAGGCAAGGCTTGGTAGCATGGTAGCAAGGGAGAGAACCAAGTGGACTCGTGTAGCATGGTGGAAGCCAGTGTCAGAGGCCTAGAAAAGCCCAGTGACAAAGGCTTGGGAGATCCTGTGCAGGTGTCTTCCTGCCAGCAAATCAAGACCAAGCAGGGCCCAGTGGCACAGCAGAAACTTCAGGAGCTGCGCAGGCCTTCTGGGCAGCATGGTGGTAGCTAGAGACAGCATCGATGTGAAGACAGCATCTGACCTAAACCATGGCGAGCCTGCCCAGCAACGTGAGAGTGGACATGGGTAATATTGGGAAAGATACTTGTTTTCCCTTTGAGAGCCTGGTGTTATTATTTTCTGTTTGTTTCTTATGAATAATACTAATGGCTTTCACTTCCACAAGGCTATGTAATTTTCTTGTATTCCCGTCTCCGTCAGAGTGAACATAGCACCCATGGAATGGTTGATGTCTGTGGGTATATATGCCTCATTCCTAGCAGTCTCATGGCTGCCTGGAAGTTTGAGACAGAGCCTATTTGCATGTGCAATGCAGATAGACATATCATACCATATCTTTCTGTGTTAAGTTTGTCATCTACTGGAGGATAAACCAAAAACCAAACCAAACCCACTGCCGTCAAGTCGATTCCGACGCATAGCTACCCTATAGGACAAAGTAGAACTGCCCCATAGAGTTTCCAAGGAGTGCCTGGCAGATTTGAACTGCCAACCCTTTGGTTAGCGGTTGTAGCACTTAACCACTACACCACCAGGGTTTCCTACTGGAGGTTATAGACAGTAAATAAATGAATATGCACACACAATGGACACTGCAAAATGTTTTAAATGCTATGAAGAAAAAACTGATGGAGGTATTTAATAAATTTTGGGCTTTAAAAGAAAGCATTTCTTGGTCATTGAAATTTAATCTGAGATTTAAAACATAAGAGGGAAGAAGACTCTAAGGAGGGAAAGGAGCTTACCTCATTCTCGGAAACAATGTACGGCCAGTGTGTCTGGACCAGAGCAAACAAAGAGAGAGTGGTAAGTGAAAATTTGGGGCTTGGTAGGCCATTCTAATCGTTTTGTATTTCATACTAAGAGCAATAAGAAGCAGTTAAGAGTTTAAAGCAAATGGAAAAGACAACACATGATTAAAATTGTAAAAAATGTAAAAATTGCAAATGATGAAATTGGCTTTGTATGTTGTACTAATAAATGATTAGTTATCAGATGTACACAGATATGTATGTGTGTGTGATATATTCAAAGTGCCATAAAAATATCACTAGTCACTGTTGGGGGCTCTGCTGGCACAGTGCTTAATAACTATGGCTCCTAACCAAAAAAAGGTTGGCAGTTCAAATCTACCAGCTGCTTCTTGGGAACCCAATGGGGCAGTTTTATTCTTTCCTATAGGGTCACTATAAGTCCAAATCGACAGCAACATTTTTTTTCCTCAATGATGAGATTCAGATTCAGTCCTTTCAACCTGGCATCAACAAACATTTTCTCTAAGTGGTCAAGTAGCAAATGTTTTAAGCTTCTTAGATGTAAGGTCTCTGGTACAACTACTCAACTCGGCCATCAAAAACCAGAAGTGGCCATGGCCAATACTTAAACAGATAGCCATGAGCAGATTTGGACTAGCTGTAGTTTGCAAAACCTTGAAACCTTCGAGTACAGATTAAAAAGCAGAAACTTTGTGTACTGGAGTTTAACATGCTCCTCTCCATTAAAAGTAAAAGAAAGAGAAAGTTTGTACAATAGTTTATGAGAATTACCATATGCATGATTTTGAAATGTTTCTGGATCAGTATTATTTTAAAATGGATTTATATATAACACAAACCTTGAAAATTTGGGTACTGAAGTTTTTTCATATTTTTCTACAGTGTTACTTATTTGTATGTGTTGTGGAATACGATTGTCAGAATAACAAACAAAGTGTGAAAAATCGAAATGACAAGATTTTTGAGTAGCTTTAACATGGTGGTGTGCTGAAATCTAGGGGCTGAAATGTACTCTGAGTTTTGATACACTGAAATTAAATCAATATGAGACAGGGACCAATGTGGCTGATTACCCAGGTGCCTAGAATATAGCACTGAAATCTTTCCAGTGCAAATAAGAAAAACATCAACGTGGTTGTCAGAGACAAAAAGAGGAAAACAGAAAAGCAGTTACAGGCTAGATGATTCTGAAAAGAATACAAAATGTAAACACCCAAATTAAAAAAAAAAAAAGTATTATCTAGGTTTGACATTTGTATCTTCTATGGACTTATAATGAAACTGAATCAATTGAAAATATCCAATGCCTTTAGTTGAGTAACTTAATACATATGCATAAACAGCTACCCATATGAATATATATGTATATATTCAGTTTTTATTCATATGTATGGTAGGGTAAATATACTCTCCTCAAAAATATCCACACCCTACTCCTTGAACATGTGGAGATATTATCTTACATGGTAAAAAGGAATTTGCAAATGTGATTAAACTGAAGACCTTGAGATGAGGGAGATTATTCTTTATTATCCAGTGAACTCAATGTAATCAAACGGGTCCTTAAATATAAGATAGCTGCAGGAGGAGATATGACTCCAGAAGTCAGAGTGATGTAAGGAAGAAGCCACGAGGCAAGGAATGTAGGTGTCCTCTACAGGCTGAAAACGGCAAGGAAACGTAATGCCTCTGAAACCTCAAGAGAGTTTGCAGCTGTATACATTGACATTTTGATTTTAGGCTTTTGTGTTCCAGGACTGCACAATCATAAATTTTTGTGGTTTTGAGCCACTAAGTTTGTGGGAATTTGTTACAGCAGCAATAGGAAATTAATAAAATATGTAAATCACCATGTTCTACGTTACCTTTGGAGTTATCTTCTTAGGAACACAAATATAAATAGTTTGGCGGCCATTGTTATAAGTTTTCGGATTATTAATTACAGAACTCATTGATCACATAGCGTCTGATATTGCAGAACTTTCTATCTAATCTGAAGTTAAAACTTAACATTTAGTGATATTTTAACACACTTCTAATAAAAGCTATTTTATTTTTCACCTTCATGTACAAAACTCAGTCTTATGATGCAGCTACAATGATCCAGCATTATTTGAAATGCGGAACTATATAAATTTGATAAAAATTCAGATTACTATGAAAGCATGGTAGTACTAGTAAAATAATTATTACTTTCTAGATGGGCTAAAAATTTTAATTTCAACTAAAGTATATTCCCAAGTTTCACTTTGGTTTTGTAATAAATCCCAATTTCAGGAGATATTGAAATATAAGCAGAAAATAGGTGTCACTCTCAGGTTAGACCTATGCCACATGGTATGCTCCTTTATACCAAATATTTTATAATAGTTATCTTTAAGCCAAGAAAGAATCTCTGAATTTTTTGGTAGGGTTAGGCACAGCATTTGTACTTGCAACACTTTTATTTTTCCTTTTAATATACTAAATATGAGTGAGGAGGCATGTACCAAAAGTGATGAATGTTGGAAACAACCTCGAGCAAGGAAACAGCATGAGGAAATCGAAACGTTTGAAAGGTATGTTATATCGGATGTACAGAAAAAGAGATACATTGCATTTCAGTTAGCTACCTATAGTCTTTGTACATTTTCTTTCCCATCAAATACTTTGGTCTTTTTTTTGCAGAAAACAAAAATAAAGAAGTAATAATAATAATAATGAAAACAATAACTAGGAAAATAACAAAAAATAAAAAACAAACCCAGCAAAAACACCTCAATCTGGAAAAGTGTTGCAAAATCAACGGTAGACTACCAAGCAAAAAAAAAGACAAACACATAGAACTTACCCCTAGAAAGTTAAATCAGAAATAGGAGGGGAAAGCCACCTAATCATAGTGCATAATTTAGGGCTGGAGACGAGAATTGGAACTGGACTAAGTTATTTGGTGAACAATGCAATTGTCTTCAGGTCCTCTACAGAAACACAACCAGTGAGATGATAGATAGACTGATAGATAGATAATAGGTGATATGTAACTGATAGATGATGATAGATAGTTAGACAGACAGACAGATAGATGGGGTGGCAGTGGTGGCTCAGTGGTAGAATTCTTGACTCCATGCAGAAGACCCAGGTTTGATGTCCAGCCAAATCCCCCTATGCATAGCTGCCTCTCATTCGTCACTGGAAGCTTGTGTGGTGGTGTGATACTGAGAAGGTTTTGGAGGAGCTTCTAGACTAAAATGGACCAAGAAGAAAGGTCTGGCAATCTACTAAAAATCAGCCAATAAAAATGCTATGGATCACAATATTCCAGTTTGAAAGTGATCACGGGGATGGCATGGGATTGGGCAGCATGTATTGTTTCATCCCACATGAGGTCGCCATGTGTCAGGGGCTGACTTGACAACTGCTAACAATACACACATACAGACACACATACACACACAGACGGAGACAGAGAGAAAGAAATACAGAGAGTGATGGGAGAGAGAAAAAGAGGCAGAGACAGAGTGACAGGGAAAAACAAAAAGAGAGAGACAGAGAAAGAAAGAGATTTATTTCAAAGTACTGGTTTATGCGATTGTGGGAGGACGGTAACTCCAAAATCTGTAGGTCAGAAGACACTCTGGAGACTCCTACAGGCTTGCGTCATAAAATCCATAGATCAGGTGAAGAGTGAAGAGTAAGAGTTTTCTGACAAAATCTCTATTTCTAGCCTGATGGGAGAATACACTCTAGGGAAACTCCCTTTTTGCTCTTAAGATCTTATAATGAATGATTGAGACCCAGTAATCTGCTTTACTTAAGGCCAGCTGGTTTAATCACATATAACCACAGTGATAAGACTAGCGTTTGACCAAAGACTGGGCACCATAGTAGCTAAGTTAACACATAAAGTTAACCATCATAGCAATATATACTGATACTTCTTCTTAAGAAAAACCTTGGTTCATTCATTTAATAAATATTTATTGGATATCAAATATGAGCCGAACATTTCTAAACACTGAGAATACAGCACTGAGTGACAGAAATGTCATCCCTACTTACGTGCAGTTTATGTCTGATGGTGTAAGGGAATCCACAAATATGCCAACAAGAAAAAATATGTGCTGTGAAGAAAATAAAATAGGAAAGGGAAAATAAAATGGGAGAAAGTTTGCTTTAGAGAGAATTTCCAGGAAAGGTCTCTCTGATATGGTAATACTTGAACAGAATTATAAAGGAAGTTTAAGGCCAAGGGCATGGAAAACTGTGGGGGGATAGTTGAAGGCATATAATACCATATGCACAAAGGCCCTCAGGCAGGAGCATGCTAGATGTGTTAAGAGGACAGCAGGAAACCATGTGTGGCTAGAGTGGAGAAAACAGGGAAATGTCAAAGGAACTGGAGGTCAGATAGGTAAACACAAGCAAGACCATGGATCCAAGCAAGACAAAGGAATAGACCATACAGTTTATTCTGAGTGAGATGAAAAAATAATTTGGCTCCCTACTGTGAAAAGTCAGATGGTAAAACTTGTTTTAAAAGAATAATTCTAGATATTGCGTATCGAACAGATGGTAGAGTGTCACGGTAGAGCAGAACGTTCAGGTGGCATTGCAACAACCAGGGCACAAGATAATGGCGTCTTAGCCACAGATGCTGTTAGTGGAAATGAGGACTAGGGAAATTCAGGAAAAATGTCCTAGGGAGAGGATATGAGATTTGTTGCTGGAATAGTTGGTCTGTGTCAAAGATATATCAGAAATTTTCTGGCTGAACAACTAAAACATGGATTTGCTGAAAATTGGGATGTGGAAGAATAAGGAAGAATTAAGTTTGCAGTTTGGGTAGGTTCTCAATGATTGTTAAGATGTAAAATTTCAAATGGCTTTCAGATATCCAAGTTGAGATGCTAACCAGACAGCTAGACGTCCAAGGGGCTGTGTGTGATGAGTTGATCTGTGTCTTCTCTGGAAAAGATACGTTTGAGTCCTAACCCCTGGTGTGTGTGAATGGGATCTTCTTTGAAAATAGTATCTTTGAAGATGTAATTAATGAAATTAACATGAGCTTATGCTGAAGTAGGTGGGCCCTAACCCGCTAGGCTTTGTATCCTTTTAAGAAGAGAAGAGACACAGAGGGAAAACAGCCACGTGAAAAGGGAAGCAGAGATTAGAGTCATGTTGTCACAAGCCAAGGAATACCTGGCACCCCCAGAAGCTGGAAAAGGCAAGGAAGATGTCTTCCTTCCTCTAGCACCCTCAGAAAAAATTAACATGGCCAAAACCTGATTTTAGGCTTCTAACCCAAAACCCCGTGTCGTCGAGTCGATTCTGACTCATAGCGACCCTGTAGGACAGAGTAGAACTGCCCCATAGAGTTTCCAAGGAGCGCCTGGAGGATTTGAACAGCCGACCCTCTGGTTAGCAGCCGTAGCACTTAACCACTACACCACCAGGGTTTCCTTTAGGCTTCTAGCCTCCAGAATTGTGAGACAATAAATTCCTGTTGTTTTAAACCACCCAGTTTGTAGTACTTGATTATACCAACCCTAGCACACTCAGAGACCTAGGAAGAGCCTCTGCTATGGACTATAAAACCATGAGCCCAGCTGTCACCATGACTCAGCCTGACAGTGGGTGCTATGTGCAAGCAGAGTAAGAGTAGATGGCAGGTCCAGGCTAAAGAATTCACAGTGCACACTTCAGGTTCCTCTCCCTAAAAAAAAAGAAAAAAAAAAGTTGTGTTTAAGTTTATTCCAACTCATTGTGGCCTCAGATGTGTCAGCGTAGACTTATGCTCCATAGGGTTGTCAAGACTGTCACCTTCCAGAAGCAGATTGCCAGGCCTTTCTTCCAAAACACTTCTGGGTGAATACGAACCACCAGCTTTTTGGCTAGTAGTGGAGCAATCGCTGTCTGTGCTACCCAGGGACTCCCTAGAGCCTAATTAATAAAGCCATCTACATTTTTGCTCTTACATTTTTTTTCTCTTTTCCTGATAAGATGCTGATTTGACCAAATAAATCCAGAAATGAAATAGCATTTACTGTAAAGATATTTGCAGAGATGGAGGCAGGAAAATCATATGTGTATCAACCAGCTTTCTAACTGATACAAACCAATGGGCTCAAGTCTTATTTATAAGCCCGCCAGATGTTGATTCTTCTCTGCACTGTTTTTACCTTACCTTGCAATTTAACTTTTCAGTCATCCATTTATTCATTTATCTCTACCCTCTAAAAATAAATACATAAATAAATTATTAAGGATTTTCTATGTGCTAGACACTCTTTTTTCCAATTTCTAGCAGAGCTAAGGGTGCAGACATCAATATGCTGAGTTTTCTAAAATTGTGAGAATGGTCATACCAGCATGCTGGGCTAGAAACCAAACTCAACGGTTAGACAAGCAAAAGACAACAACAGATACTCACACGAGTTTTTAAAAAATTCTGTTGTCTGATAAAAATATGGAAACCCTGGTGGTGTAGTGGTTAAGTGCTACAGCTGCTAACCAGCAGTTCGAATCCGTCAGGTGCTGCTTGGAAAATCTATGGGGCGGTTCTACTCTGTCCTATAGGGTCGCTATGAGTCAGAATCGACTTGATGGCACTGGGTTTTGGTTGGTTTTTGAATAAAAATATAAAAGATGTTCAGTATTATAAGAGTTACAGATGATTAAAATATTTGCATTAAAATTTCAGAAGGCAATATGTTGAAGTGGGCCTTGAATAAAAATTACTTCAAAAGGCAGAAACATACATCCTATTTATTAAAGGTAGACCAGGTGTCGAAGCTCCAGCATTAGAAAAAATCCTAGTCAGGAACGTGTTTCTCTCCTGTGGTCAGCATCAGTCTGACCACAACAAACTTAATTTTTTGAACTATAATTCTAATTAAATCTTACCATTTCAACTCAAAGGTTCAGAAATTCATTCAGGTAATTTGAAAATATTCTAGAAAGAAAACTTGTTTGAAAAGTTTAATTGATCACAATGGTATCCAACCAATTAATCTTATGTCAGTTTTTTAAAATAAATTGATTTCTTTAAAAGCTTATCTTTGCAGTTACTGTATAATTTCCAATTTAATTGAGACAACTACACAGAACAAAGAACATTAGAACTATGAAAATTATTCAAGTGGCAAACTTGAAAATTTTTGAATTTGGTCTGTAGGATCAATCCGTTCTAAATCTTTCAAGTGGCTTAAGTGAGTGAGAGCTGAACTAAACCTCAACCTCAATGAAACGTAACCTTTTAAAGACTAGATAAAGCTAATAACAAAGATTAGGTGGGTTTCAAAATATCAAGTATATCTGAGCAATGTAAACGTAGATAGTTATTTCAGTTCTTGTTAGGTGCCTTCCAGTTGGTTCTGAATCATAGTGACCATATGTATAACAAAGTGAAACACTGCCTGGTCCTGCACCATCCTCACAATTGTTGCGTTGTTTGGGCACATTGTTGCAGCTGCTGTGTCAATCATTTCAGCACTGAGGACTATGTTTTTAAGTAGAGATATAATATGAAATATATTCTTAACAATGTCTTAGTTGGGGTTCTCCAGGGAAGAACTACTGATTATATGTATAAAGAAGACCAGAGAATTGACACCTTTGAATTACGGTGTTGGTGAAGAATACTGAATATGCCATGAACTGCCAAAAGAACAAATTAATCTGACTTGGAAAAAGTACAGCCAGAATGCTCGTTAGAAGCAAGGATGGTGAGGCTTCCTTTTAAGTATCTTGGGCATGTTTTCAGGAGGAACCAGTCCCTGGAGAAGAACATCATGCTTGGTGTGATTGTTATGGTTGTGTGTCAACCTGGCTGGCTGGGCCATGATTCTCAGTGGTTTGGCAGTTAGGATGTAGTTTGGCAGTCATATGATGATGCAATCACTTCCATAATGAGATTTAATATAATGTGATCACCTCCATGATGAGATCTGCTGTGAGTAGCCAGTCAGTTAAAAGGGAGTGTCTTGCGGGGTATGGCCTGCATTGAATATAAGTGGACTCTCCGGCAAGGTTCATTGCCATCTGCTTGCTCTGGATCCTGCAACTGGCTCCTGTTCGTCTGCCCTCCAGTTCTTGGGTCTTGAACTAGCAGCTTACTTGCGATCTTGCCTGAAGATCTTGGGATTCATTGACCTTTGCAGCATGTGAGCAAGAGTCCTGCTGTCTGACTTGCCAGTATTGGGTTTGCCTGCCCCTGTGGCTACCTTTTTCAGGAGAAACTTGCAGCCTGACCCATGGCTTTGGAACATTCCTGATTCTACACATTTGTGAGCCATTTTCTTTATATAAATCTCTCTATATAGATGTTTATGCACTTTATTAGTTTTGCTTTTCTAGGGAATCCAACCTCAGACACTTGGTAAAGCAGAGGGTCAGTGAAAAAGAGGAAGACTCTCAATGAGATGGATTGACACTGTGGCTGCAACAATGGGCTCAAGCATAAGAACGATCATGAGGATGGCACAGGACTGAGCAGTGTTTCGTTCTGTTGTACATAGGGTTGCTATGAGTTAGAACAGAGTCAACAGACTCTAACAATGACAACAACAGTTTATTTCTTTAAAATTAACCAATCTCTCTCTGCATACACACATATATATATATATATGTATATATCAAAACCAAACTCGTTGCCGTCGAGTCGATTCTGACTCACAGATACCCTATAGGACAGAGTAGAACTGCCCCCACAGAGTTTCTAAGGAGCGCTTGGTGGATTTGAACTGCCGACCCTTTGGTTTGCAGGGTTTCCATATGTATACATATATATACACACACACACTTCAGGGAAATGGCTCATGTGATTGTGGTGGTGGCAATGACAGGCTGAAGTCTCCTGCAGGTTTGTGTCACAAAGCCCATAGGCCAGGCAAAAAGAAGAGTGAAGAATTAGATTTTTTTTTTTTTGCCAAAAATCTCTGTTTATAGTCTGGAGGCAGAACACACCCAAGAAAATTCCCTTTTTGCTCTTAAGGCCTTCAACTGATTGAGTGTGGCTCCCCACATTGCGGAAGATAATCTAATTTACTTGAGGCCAATTGATTTGTAATTACTTTGTAATACCAAAGACTAGTGGTTTACCAAAGAACTGGGCACCATAGCCTAGCCAAGTAACAGATAAAATTAACCACTACAAACAACAAATCTTAAATTATTATGAAAATTTACTGAGATATTTTCTAACAATATCAAACATTAAAAATCACTTGCTACAGTGCAAAACACCATTATTTTTTGTAATGCCATTTTCTACCATCCAAACAGAAAATATCTGTTAATTTTACTGTAAGATAAAAACATAAGTTGAACTTAGGAATAGATTTCTCGAATATAATCCACCGTTTTCTGAATATTGATTTAAAAGCCTGTTGGGATTAAATCATTTAATTAGCTGAGTTACATCTGTCATAAGTTACTGGATCTCTTCTTATTAAAGGCTGAAGGAAAATCAAGCATGTCCTAGAACTGTCAACACAAAAAGTTTCCCTCCTACAGAGTTGTTTGATTTTTATTTTGTTCTTTGCAGAAAATTGGATACTTTGACTTTTTCTTCTTAGGCTAGGAATCAATGAATTGAAAATTGTTTTGAACGTTGGCTAGGTGATATGGCTGTGACTGCTGGGGTCTTTCAAGCTAGCCAGTGTCAAAGATGCAGCTCAATGGGGTTTTATAACTACTTGTGCAGAATAGCCTTAACACAGACACACATTTTCTCTGTGTATTTTTGTTCTATATGTTCTGTTTATCTTAGTGTTCTATTTATCTAAATAATAAGACAGCTACAGAATTCAGCAGGTACAAACTATACACTCTAAAGATTCTGAAGATATATAACTCAGTAAGATGCTGAATCTCAAACAATTTTTTTGTTTGTGCTTAACAAACCTAACCTTTTATAGGTTTCTAGGTTTCGGTTCAAACACTTACCTTTTTTTTCTGGAAATAAAGCTTCTCTCTTAACTTTAATAATTTTAAATGCCATTTTTTTGCATTCTAAAAGTGCATTTCAAAGTGAACACGTCCTGGGCCTTGAAACAATTGTGTGTGCGCATGAGTAATATTACAAAGGCTATAGTTGATTGCATTTATTCCCACTTATGATGCACCTTTACTGTGTAAGGCACTCAGAACAACCTCAGTGGCTCTCACTGTGTATTCTTTAAGGAAGGATTAATACTAAACCTGTGAAATCTTTTTGGTAGTCTATATACTTAAGTCTTGATTTCCCTTTTCCCAACTCTTACCCATTTATATTTTCTGTGTTTAGTAAATGTAATACCTGTAATACCCGCTTTCATGCTGGTGTATGTCAGAAAGCAGCCTTTATCTTCTACCTGGTTCAGCCATTAGAACCACTTTTCTATATCTAATATATCATAGTAATTTAAGAGAGTAATGGATGTGTACTCTTATCAAAGAAACAGGAGAGAAAACCAGAAGTCTCAGGTTAGTTTTACACAGTTTATGTGCTTATCATTTTTATATCACATTAGTCAAACATATACCAATGTACCAGGGAAAGTACTGCACTCAAAAAAACTACACACACACACACACAAACACACACATGCTACTGAATTACATGCAGCTTAAAGCTGTGAAACTTTTTTTTGGTCGTTGCTATTTGGAATGCTAATGACATGACCATAAGTGAAGAAACATTCAAATTCCAGTAGTCCTTTTCTAAAACTTCCTATTTTTTCCACTTAAGTATACCAAAATCAAATTAAGAAAATTCTATGCAGGTAAACCTGTATCTGGTTCTCCCTTCCTTTCGTACTTAATTATTGGGTGATAAAGTAGACTACCGATTCATTATATTCTACTTAGATGATGTCATACCCTTTGCCAAATTAACAAAAATATATTCTTTGATTATTCTAAAAGTCAGATAAATTGACTTTTTTTTTCTAGAGGTGCATATCTAACTATGCATTTATATGCCAACAGCAAATAACAAAATGATTCCCATTGCAAAGTTTTTATTTGTAACCTGTATATTTTAACTTAACCATATTCTAAACACTATCCTTTTTTCTATTTGTATATCATCGCTTTTCCCTAAGTACTTGAATTGTCCTAGGGTAGATATAAGGCAGGAAAGCATTTTGATACACACACACACAATCACACATACACACACATTGAAAATTAAAGAAATTGTATGAGTAAGAAACACAAAATAGAGATTTACTGGAGGAAGCAGTGTGAGTTAGTGGGATATTGTTGAGAACATTGTTGGGAAACTTAAATTCATGCTCAAGGAGGTTATATGAGAAAAAGGACAATCAGTAATATTTGTGAGGTGCCAATTTGGCTTTCAATGTGAATAATAAGAATGAGTTATTTTTTATACTTATTTAACAAAAGTGCTGCCACCTATTTAAGAGGTTGTTTCTAGCCCCAGTATTGTGATGTTTTACTATAAGCAATAACATAAATAAATCCCAGTAGAAAGACAAATGAAGTTAAGAAGTATGGCAGAAACCTGACTCTTGTCACTGCCATATGGACTTTCCCTGACAATATAATAAGGTGGACACATCCACAAAGGGCCTGAAGGCACAGGATACCTGGGGAATTATAGTTAATTGAAATGGCTAAGAGTCAGAATCAACTCAATGGCAAGAGATTTGGTTTACTGGTTTTGGACTAAGGGCAATATCTCATATTGTGAATCACTTATGCGGCAAGGCATAATTCTGCTGAGACTATAGAGGGGATCACAGGATACACTTAGTTACAGCAAGAAAATAATGTATACAAAGGTTGAAGCATTAAGGAAGATTAATAATCTGAGGGGCTATGTGGGGATTTGGTGTAACCCACATCCTCCCCATTTACTTTCAAAATAGATTTTTTTTTAAAAAGAACAAGAAGGAAAAAGAGTAAAAATGGGATAGAAACTGCAGATAGAAAGAGGAAAAGATAAAAAATAATATCAGTAGGTTGTAAAGAGAAAAATCTTAGGAGAAAGTTTTATCTAATTGTGCGCGCACACACACACACACCCCCCCCATATACTATACAAGCAGGTTGTGAGAATCACTGTCAGATTTTGTGCAATACCTTGAGTACTTCAGGAAAAAAAGGTGTTGCAAAATCAAGGACATCATCAGGAAAAAAAAAAACGTGGGTGTAGTTCACACAGAAAGAAAATACTGCTCTATAAGCATCAAGACTTTTAGTTTTCTTAGAATTGCAAAGTTAGGGAAAGACAGAAATTGTGCCACAAAGAAAAAAAGTGCTAAAAATGTCTCAAGATTCTTATTACTTCACTTCTCTGAGCCACTCATCCCCGGGAAGTCAGGGTAAGTAGGTCCCATTACATAAATGTATGTAAGAAAGTGGAGGAAAAGACAGTGTAACCTTATTGAAGCATCTCAGTGTTTATGTTAGGAGACCTGGAATCTCTTTCAAATGCAATGTTTTCTAATGTTTGCTATGTGAATTTAGCATGTCATACTTCTTCCCTTGCTTTCTTCTTTATGAGATTTTTTTTTAATGCTTACTCAGTCCTTCAACTACTTTATTTAAATAAGACATGTTATGATTAATGAGATGTCCGTTAAGTTACTTAATCTAGTTAAAATATTTAAAAAAATATTTTAAACAGAGCAGGCTGAATAAATTAGGAGCTCCATTCATCACATATTTTAGCGCCGGGTATTTGAGTTTTCCATCCCGACTCTTCTCAGGAGTGGCTCCACTACTCACCTGGGGCACGTGGTGGGAGGAACCCTTTGCGACTGGCTCCTGTGCTGAGCTAAGTAGAGCCAGTTGCTGTCCAGTCGGCTCTGACTCATGACTACCCCGTGTGTGCCGGAGTGGAATTGTGCTCCGCAGAGATTCCAATGGCAATTTTCTTCAGAAGTAGATCACCAGGCCTGTCTTCTGAGACACCCCTGCGTGGACTCAAACCTCCAGTCTTTTAGTTAGCAGTTCACCACTTAACTATTTGTACCACCCAGGGGCAATAACTAAGTAGAAGATGCTGAATTTTATATTTCCAGAATTTCTTTAACCTAGAATATGTTTAATGTATACTTGATGAAAATAAAATGTAATTCCATTGGTTGGCTATAAGAGTAAGACGAACTGGATATGATCCCTGAACTGACATAGTGGTATGATACAGTACAGCAAACAAGCATGCACAAAAACAAGATAACCAATTAATTGAAGAGGAGAAAGGAAAAAGTATGAGTGTGCACTGAATGTGGGAGAAATCACATTCATCATTACAAAGTTGTTGTGAAGGCTAAGAAAATACTTAGTATTTTGTGTTTCCTAAATTTATTTGTCCATAAACCTTGAAGAGGGAGAGTAATCTTTTAATATTGGTGCTTTTCAGAGATAATTTTGGAAAAATTATCAAGATTTATTCTCTCTCTTTCCCTCTCTCCCTTCCTGTCTCTCTCCATCTCCCTTTCAATTGTCTTCTAATTTTCCCTAAGCACCATGTTTAAAGGTTGATAGTACTGATGTGTTGCAGGATAGGAGAGCACACTACATAAATACAGAAATTTTATATTCCATTCCAACGTGAGGTCAACTCCAAAGAGCCATCAATGGCTTGGAGAAACCCTGTAAGGATTTTGAGCAGTTAGATGGACAGCGAATCATTCAACACATTGTATGAGAAAATATCACATATAGAGAAGGCTTTTGGGTGTTTCTAAATCATATGCTGGGTTCTAGAGTGGCTAGGTTTATGTTTTTGAAGGCATTTACCTTAGTTTCACAAATAAAATTCCTATGATACAAGCATCTTTAAATATCAATGCAAAACCATTCAGTTGGCTTTTTAATTTTATTTTATTATGGAAAACTAAATGTATTTAATTTAAGAAGTATAACAGGAAACCCTGGTTGCACAGTGGTTAAGGTCTATGGCAGTTCTAATCCACGAGATGTTCCTTGGAAACCCAATGGGACAGTGTTACTCTGTCCTGTAGGGTCACTATGACTTGGAACCTACTCTATGGTAATGGATTTTTGGTTTTCAGTTTGATGCATATAAATCTATCACAAAACTAGTAACCCAGAAAATGAGGAGTATAAAACCGCTATTTAAGAGAAGGTTCAGCCTCATATAAAACTTGCCAAGACCACTCTGTTTTTCTGTACATACTACCCAGAATCTCTGAGTTCCAAGGGCTGTGTGTTCTTTTAGAACAATGGCTTTAGATGGAGCTAATAGATCTACCAATGGCACATTTTACAATTTTGTAGACATAGTTTTGTTTATCAGCATTTGGAAGGCCATATTGCTAGACATCTTCAAATGCTCATGATAGTCTACCTTAACAAATGGTTGTCCCACATCCTGCGTGTGGCCACATAACTATGTGTGTGAAAAAGGCTGCTTACTAAGACTAGAACTTACCTACATTTCATACATGAATATCAAGCCATTTTTGCACAATTTTAATATAAATGCAATTTTCCAAGAATACAACTACAACCAAGGGTACTTTTAACTTGTTTTTACGTTCAAGCAATCCTTTTATAAAGTTATGTCAACAACGACATTGGTCATGATATTTGAATTGTCAGAGCAGCACACCTGCGTGCATGCATACTGTAGAATAGGTGAAATCAATTTAGAACTTGATCATGTTTTCTATTATAGTATGCTTGACCATTTTCTTATTGGAATTAATATTTCTTTACCATTAATTACATTTTTTCTATGTCTCGTTTATTTTACTGATATGCTGTTATATTGATGTAAGTTTCTCAAAATGGTTAGTATAGGTTGGTTATGGTATGCATGAATTAAAGGGTTGAGAACTATACTTCTATTAGTTTTCACACATATTACAGACTGATAGGTAGAGTTAGTATAAATTGCCTATTACTTCTAGTCTTACATTTGCACCCTTTACAGAGGAGAACTAAGTCCTAGAGAGATTAAATTTCCTGCGAAGGACGAAATAGCAAATTAAGGAAGTGATAGGAATGCAAAGTATGTCTTAACGTTAGGAGTTTTTCAATGTAGAATGAAAAATACAAATTATATAGATCAGCAACATGTTTTACAGATGAGAAACTGAGACCCAGATATAAACTTGCCTGAATGGAGTTATATATAATTTACACTCCTGTCTTTGTTCTACAGTCAGATGTTTCACTACAGTGGGTCTTTCTGCATTTGTATATATATTTTTTCTGCTTTATATTATGTGGTAGTAATGCCAAAAATACTCATGATTACTATGATAAGTCAAAGGCATAATAATTGTTATTATGGTTATTAGCTTTAAAGACTGATTCAGGTTCACAAGTACATAATAAACTTCACCAGTCACACAAAAAAAGTTGGCAATAATTTTCAAACGTGTGATCAAGTTAAACACATATTCCTGTGTTCTGATCAAAGCAGTGATGTATCAGATAAATAGCAAACAAAAGTGGAAATCATGTGTTCATGTATAAAAGGTAAAAACCGTTTCCCATATATTATAACTTTTGACTTGATTTCTAAAATGTCAGTTTACCTTTCTACGTTGTTATAGTTATTATAAATTAAACCAAATTAGATGCATCTGTTATTTATATCATGTCCCTGAATTAAAGCAGTAGCAATATTTTTTGTTAAAGTGGAAGCGTTTCCTTTATTTCTTATTTTAAAAGGTGAAAGTAACTATGCTTATAATTGAATAGTGGCAGCAGAAAGTAAGGAGAAGATTTATGTGATCTCAAGCAGGAAGAAACCAGGGAAAGAAAAATTTGGCTCAGTTCCACAATAGATTTCCAATTTTTTACTTGATTAGTTGTGAGATAATTCTAAATGGAAGTGATGAATACCTAACCTCCTAAACTGTACCAGAAAATGCTGAAGATCAAACCCTTCATTCTCATTACCATTTTTAGTGGAATAAGGGGAAAAGTGTTTTCTTTTTTTTTTCTGCTGAGAAATACATAAACCTAATAAAGGAATTATATATATATGTATTAAATCGTATACCTCAGGAAAAAATACTTTTCAAAATGTTAGTTTTTGATTATGTTCATTTTAAATCAAAACTAAAGACTTCAGGGCTTTCATACATTTATGATGGATGATGTTGAAGTTTTTGCCTCAAAAGAAGTAAATTATAAAATTATTACATTTAAATATAAATAGATGGTGTACGTAGTTTGACTTAAATAACATTTAATGACTCCTGCTTCTGGGAGGTTGAAGTATACATATCTTTTCCTATTCTACCCACTAAGTAAAAATAAAAACCATCTTCATTTTTATAAAACAAACCCAAGAAGACTCTGAAATGTACCGATTAGAAGGGAAACTGGGTAGGGACTTTGGGAAACAAGGAATGACAGAGCAGTCAGTACTCTACATTTCCTTTTTGCGCCATATAGTCCAGACTTGGAGATGAAAAAGGTAGCAACTTGAAAATGCCTACAAGCACAGGCAAAAAACGAATGAACAAGTGAGCAAACAAAGAAAACACTGCTCTCTCCAGTCAAAGGATGAGAAAAGACATAAACTAGCAAGACAAAACTTTTAGATAAAATCTTCTCTAGAATCACAGGAAAGTTGAGCCTCCATCACCTTTTTAAGATGGCAAAGGCTGAGTGAGGAGTCTAGACTTCCACCTTTGCCAGAATGGAATGAGGCACCCCAATCCCTTCACCAGGGTTGTGTTAAAAAAAGGCCAAGTAGTAATCCACTACTGCCACGTGGTAGTGTGGGTTATTTCTCCACAATATCAGTGGAGAATGTGGGAAGTCTCACTTTCACACATCCACCCAGAGTAAAAAGTTATCTCTCATATTCCCTGCTATAGTGGTGGCACAGGAGGCTTGGTGGAGACAAGATTTCCACCACTTCTTAACAGTAGTGAAATGACATCCCATACATCCTGTTGTCAGTGTAGATCCTGTGGGCAATAGTAAAGAGGCACCGCAACCGTACCTTCCTCCATCCAAGGACTTATCAATGGAAACCTGAAGAAAAACCGGATCTCCCAACCCAATCCAGCAGTGATTAGATACTCTCCTTGGTTTGGAGCCTATCTTAGTTGTCTAGTGCTGCTATAACAGAAATACCACAAGTGGGTGGCTTCAACAAAGAGGAATTTATTTTCTCAACTCTGGTAGGCTAGAAGTCCAAATTCAGTGAGTCAGCTCCAGGGGAAGTCTTTCTCTCTGTCAGTTCTGGGGGAAGGTCCTTCTCATCAATCCTTCCCTGGACTAGGAGCTTCTCCATGCAGGAACCTTGGATCCAAGGGGCACACTCTGCTCCTGGCACAGCTGTCTTGGTGGTATGAGGTTCCTCTGTCTCTCTGTTCACTTCTCTTTTTTATATCCCAAAAGAAACTGGCCCAAGACACAATCCAATCCTGTAGATTGAGTCCTGCCTCTTCAACACAACTGCCACCCATCACCCCTCACAAACATCAGAGAGGCAGGGTTTACATAACAGGAAAATCACATCAGATGAAAAGATTGTGTACAACCACACAATACCAGGAATCATGGTTGAGCCAAGCTGATACACATATTTTTGGAGGACACATTTCAATCCATGATAGAGCCTAAGGGTTAAATCTGGTTTTCCAGCCCAGCCTGTCAGTGAGAAGATACCACTCCCTTCCTCTGCCTGAGTAGGCTCAGAAAAGTACAGCTAAAACAGAAGGGTTATATAAGATAGTGATCCCATGATATAATATTAAAATGTCAGGTTTCAATTGAAAATCACCTGCCATACCAAGAACCAGTAAGAACTCAAATTGAATGCAAAACGACAATCAAGAGTTGCCAATAACAACATGATAGAGATGTTAGATTATTTAATACTTTCAGACAGCCATCATAAAAAGTGGATTACTGCAAAATCACAAATATCCTTGAAACAAGTGAAAGAATAGTAAGCCACAGCAAAGACATAGAAATTTCATCAAGTAATAGAAAAAATAAAGAAGGAACAAATAAAAATTTTAAAAACTGAAAAATTACTCAGTGGATGGGCTCAGTGGCGGGACTGAGGAGTCACAAGAAAGAATTAATGAACCGGAAGATAGAGAAATAGAAATTACCCAATTTTAACAACAGCAACTTAACAATAAATGTAAAGTCTCAGGGATCTGTAGAACTACAAAAAAAAAAAAAAAAAAAACAGTTTAACAATCATGTTAAAGTGCCAAGAGCAGTGATAAAGAAGGCAGAAATACATACTCAAAAAAATAATGACCCAAAACTTCCCAAATTTTGCAAAAAAGATATATGTACAGATTTAAGGAATTCAACAAACCTTAAGGAGAATAAACACAGGCAATCCACACCACAACATAACATAGTCAAACTTCTGAAAACTGAATTCAGAGAAAATATCTTCAAAGCAGAAACAAAAAACACACATTACTTAAAGGTGACAAAAAAAAAAAAAGGAAATGATTTCTTGTCAGAAACCATGAAGTCCAGAAGAAAGCAATGCAATATTTTAGTGCTAAAAAAAACAAAAAAGTGGACCCTGAGACTTGTCGTTGTTGTTGTTGTTGTTGTTAGGTACCATCGAGTTGATTCCTACTCGTAGCGACCCTATCACAACAGAAAGAAACACTGCCTGGTCCTGAGCCATCCTTACAATTATTGTTATCCTTGAGCTCATTGTTGCAGCCACTGTGTCAATCCACCTCGTTAAGGGTCTTCCTCTTTTCCGCTGACCCTGTATTCTGCCAAGCATGATGCCCTTCCCCAGGGACCGATCCCTCCTGACAACATGTCCAAAGTATGTAAGACATAGTTTCACCATCCTTGCCTCTAAGGAGCATTCTGGCTGTACTTCTTCTAAGACAGGTTTGTTCGTTCTCTTGGCAGTCCATAGTATGTTCAATATTCTTCGCCAACACCACAATTCAAAGGCATCAATTGTTCTTCAGTCATCCTTATTCATTGTCCAGCTTTTATATGCGTATGATGCAATTAAAAATACCACGACTTTGGTCAGGTGCACCTTAGTCTTCAAGGTGACATCTTTGCTCTTCAGCACTTTGAAGAGGTCCTTTGCAGCAGATTTATACAATGCGATGCATCTTTTGATTTCTTGGCTGCTGCTTCCACGGCTATTAATTGTGGATCCAAGTAAAATGAAATCCTTGACAACTTCAATCTTTTCTCTGTTTTTCATAATGTTGCTCCTTGGTCCAGTTGTGAGGATTTTTGTTTTCTTTATGTTGAGGTGCAATCCAAACTGAAGGCTGTGGTCTTTGATCTTCATTAGTAAGTGCTTCAAGTTCTCTTCACTTTCAGCAAGCAAGGTTGTGTCATCTGCATAATGCGGGTTGTTAATGAATCTTCCTCCAAGCCTGATGCCCCATTCTTCTTCATATAGTCCAGCTTCTTGTATTATTTGCTCAGGATACAGATTGAATAGGTATGGTGAAAGAATACAACCCCGACACACACCTTTCCTGACTTTAAACCAATCAGTGTCCCCTTGTTCTGTCTGAACAACTGCCTCTTGATCTAGGCAAAGGTTCCTCATGAGCACAATTAAGTGTTCTGGAATTCCCATTCTTCACAATGTTATCCATAATTTGTTATGATCCACACAGTCGAATGCCTTTGCGTAGTCAATAAAACACAGGTAAACATCCTTCTGGTATTCTCTGCTTTCAGCCAGGATCCATCTGACATCAGCAATGATATCCCTGGTTCCACATCCTCTTCTGAAGCTGGCCTGAATTTCTGACAGTTCCCTGTCAATGTACTGCTGCAGCCGTTTTTGAATGATCTTCAGCAAAATTTTGTTTGGGTGTGATATTAATGATATTTTTCTATAATTTCCACGTTCTCTTGGATCAGCTTTCTGGGAATGGGCATAAATATTACTGAGACTTATATCACCAAAAATGCCTTTCAAAAACTAAAGTGAAATCAAGATATTCTCAGATGGAAGATAACAAAGAAAATCTGTTGCCAGCATAACTATTTAAAACAATGGCTGAAAAAAACCCCTCTAAACCAAAATAAAATTATAAAAATGGATTCTACGAACATCAGGATGAAGAGGAAATAAGGTAAATGCATTTTTCCTATGCTCTTAGAATTCCTGAATTAATTTGCTAAATTATGAAACTCTGTACTGTATTTCTAAATATATAAAAAATATATATATATAGGGAGAAAATATTTCAGACAATTATACATGGGGACCATAAAGGGCTTTAGAGGAAGGGAGGATTCCTGCATTTTACTTGAAATATAAAATGCCAACACCAATATTGTGGTTGTTGTTTTTAAAAAAAAAAAAAAAAAAACTGCCAACACCAATATTGTGGTTGTTGTTGTTAGGTGCCGTCAAATTCGTTCCATCTCATAATGACCCTGTGTACAACAGAATGAAACAATGACTGGTCCTGTGTCATCCCCAGAATTGTTGTTTTGTTTGAGCCCATTGTTGTAGCCACTGTATCAATCCATCTAGCTGAGGATCTTCCCCTTTTTACTCACCCTCTGCTTACCAAGCGTGATGTCCTTCTCCAGGGATTGGTCCCTTCTGATAACATATCCACAGTATGTGTGATGAAGTATCGCCATCCTTCCTCTTAAAGAGCATTCTGGCTGTACTTCTTTCAGGAAAGCTGCCCGTTCTTCTTGCAGTTTATTGTATATCCGATATTCTCCACCAACATCATAATTCAAAGGGATCAGTTCTTCTTTGGTCTTCCTTATTCATTGTCCAACTTTTGCATGCATATTGAGGTGATTGAAAATACCATGGCTTGGTTCAGGCACACCCTAGTTCTAGCTCATCTTTACTTTTTCATACTTTATAAAAAGTTTTTTTGCAGCAAATTTGCCCAATGCATTAAGTCATTTGATTTCTTGACTGCTGAGTGCTGCTTCCATGACTGTTGATTGTGGATCTAAGTAAAATGAAGTCTTTGACAACTTCAATCTCTTCTCCATTTATCATGATGTTTCTTACCAGTCCAGTTATGAGAATTTTTGTTTTCTTCATGTAAGCTGTAGTCCACACTGAAGGCTATAGTCTTTGATCTTCATCAGTAACTGCTTGAAGTCTTCTTCACTTTCAGTAAAAGAATACTAGAAACAATTCTACACACATAAAATTGACGGCTTAGATGAAATTAACAAATTTCTCAAAAACTCAGAAACTAACACACTCAGCAAAGATAAATTACATTAATTGAGCTGTCATATATATATTTATATTGTAGTCTCTCATGGTGCAAATATTTAAGCACTCAACTACTAGCTGAAAGTTGGTGTTTTGAACACACTCTGAGGCTCCTTGGAAGAGTAGACTGGCATTCTGCTTCCAAAAGATCACGGCATCGAAGACCCTATAGAGCAGTCCTACTCTGTACAGATAGGGTTATCATGAGCTAGAATCGGTTTGAGAGCAACCAACAACAGCAACATATATATTAAGCAAATTGAATGCATAATTTAAAAAAAAATTCTCCAGACCCAGTTTGCTCTATTGGACACTTATATAAAATGTTTAAAGAGTAATTAAAACCAATTCTACAAAATCTCTTCCAAAAAATCTCTTCTCATTTAATTTTCTGAAGCCAATGTTACCCCAATATCAAAATCTGGTGAGGATAGTACGAAAAATGAAAACTACACACAAAAAACCCTAATAAATTTCGATACAAAAATCCTTAACCAAATAGTAACAAACAGAATTCACCAATATATAAGAAAATCATGTAGGAGAAAGTGGGATTTACTCCAAGGATGAAAAATTGTTCCAATATTTAAAAAAAAAATCAATGTAATCTGCCAAATTAACAGACTGAAGAAGAAAGATAACATGATTATGTCAATTGATCCAGACATAGTATTTGACAAAATTCATATTAAATATAAACACTCTCTGAAAGATAAAATAGAGGGGAAGTTCCCTAACTTGATATAAAAAAAAAAAAAAAACCCAGTGCCATCAAGACAAATAGATCACCTAAAAAAAAAAAAAATAATGCTTACTTTCATCATGCTTATTTAGCATAGTCCTAGTGGTTCTGGCCAGTATAAAAATGAAAAAAAAAAAAAAAAAAGAAAGAAAGCATATATGTCAGAAAGTGAGAAATAAAACTCTACCTAATCGGACATGACATGATTACCTGCAAGTAATCTACTAAAATACCACAATAACTAATACATAAGTTCATCAAGATCACAAATGCAAAAATCAATTGTATTTCTATTTACTAGCAAGGATACAAACAGGTGGACACTGAAATAATAACGCAACACCATTTTTGATTGATCAAAAATGAGATATTTAGTTGTAAATCTAACAAAACATGCATGATTCTTAAGCAGGAGAGTACAAATGCTGATGAAAGAAATCAAAAAAGATCTAAACGAATGAAAACACACACTGTTTATAGGTTGGAAGGATAAGAGTAGTAAATATATTGATTTTCCCTAAACCGATATACAGGTTTGACACATTTCATATCAAAATCTCAGAAAGATCTTTTGGAGGTGTAAGCAGCTGTTCTAAAATTTATATGAAAAGGCAAAGGGACTAGAATAGATAAAGCAATTTTGAAAAAGAAAAATAAAGGGGAAAGGATCAGGCTACCTTATTTCAAATCTTATTGTAAATCTACAGTAATCAAGACTGTGTGATACTGGTAGAGAGATAGACACATATATCAAATGAACAGAATAGACAACCTAGAAATAGACCCACATAAATATACCAAACATATTTTTGACAAAGGTGCAAAAGTAATTCAGTGGAGAAAACAGCCTTTCAACAAATTGTTTGAAGCAATTGGAAATAGTAGATTAAAAAAAAAAAAAAATGTACCTTGAGCCAAGCCTTATTATCTAATGCAAAAATTAAGTAAAAATGGATGGTAGATTTAAATGTAAAGCATAAAACTATAACATTTTAGAAAAAAAAAAAAAAAAGAGGAAACCTTCTGGAGATAGGGATAGGCAAAGGGTTCTTAGACTTGTTAATAAAAACACAATCCAAAAGAAAAAAAAATGATAAATTACACTTCTTTAAAATTAAAAAAAAAAAAAACTTTTGCTGTGTGAAAAACCTTGCTAAGAAGGGTAAACACAAGCTACATATTTGTAGAAAATATCTGCAAATACAACAAAGAACTAGTATCTAGGTTGTATCAAGAACTCTCAAGCTTGGCAGTTAAAAGACGATCCAATTAAAAAATGAGAACAATCCATGAAAAGGCATTTTACTTAAGAGAATTTGCAAAGAGCAAAGACGCACATGAAAAGATTTTCAACATAATTAGTCATTAGGGATATACTAATTAAAATCACAATAGAATATTACTACATTATTATCAAATATATAAAATAAAAAATATTGACAACATCCAATGCTGGTGATGGTGTGGAGAATCTGGACCACTTATAAATTGCTGGTTGGAATGTAAAATGGTGCACCCACTGTAGAAATAGTTGGGCAGCTTTTCAGAAAAGCAGTTTTCAGTAATTTGGTTAAATAGTTTCTGTGAGATCATGTTAAGGGAATGCTCCTTAACATGGACTATTGCAAGTCACTCAGAAATTGAAGAAAGACAGGAAAGAGGCAAAACTTTCAAGTTTGCTCCCCACTTTCTCTGGGCAAGGAGGATTCAAAGGAAGTGTGTGCAGGCTAGTGAACTTCAAATGAAAATTTTCACTTAAAATATTTAAATGAGGAACCTCTAGTTTAAAGAATATACTTGTTCTACTCAAGAAGAAGAATTTTAAAGACGTAAACTTTCATAGTTAATGCAGAATTTTATTTATTTCAAAAATCCAAAACAACATATTCAAATAAGTTAAAAATTCTTTTTCCTTAAGCCTCTGACAGTTTGGGACCTAGAAAAAAATTCTGTCTGTCAACTTGGATTCCAATTCCTATCTATGATATTAATAATCATCACCAGTGCAAAATCCTCACACAAGGCTTTGGTTACATATGTGTGTAATGAGACTCAGATGATTATTTTTCCCCAGAGGGAATATGAACTCAGCAGAAATCCATTTTCTTACAGCTGACAACCCTTTGCATAATCCTGATATTTTGATTAGTATTTTGAATACTATAAAAGGACAAAAAGCAGAAAATGTCACACATATGGTATCTCAATATGGGATTCAGATTGAATATCAGATAATGTGAAGCACATGTCAATAAAAGAATTTTATTTTCTTTGTGTTGCTTAGTTTCTGGATCATGACAGATGATGCTCTAGCAGGATCAGCTCAGCGCTGCATGCAGAAATCTTGGGATAAATTTCCTTTTTTTTTTTTTTCCTTTTTAATTCTTCAATAAATTCCAGTCAAAACATATATGGCATCGTGGATCAAAAAGTACAGTGCAGAATCGATAAAAATACACATAAAACAATTTAAAGTGCCCTCGTATAATTATCTATTTGTTCTGTTTTGAATATTTTATGTATTTAATTTATTTATTTATTTATTTTGAATATTATGAATATGAACTTTAGTTGCACGTCTGTAACTGTGCCTTGTTTTAGAGGACATTATTCTTAAAATTTCATTATTGTCGTTGTTAAACTTCAAACTTACTGAAATTTAATGAATACCAAAAAATAAAAAATCATTTAAATAAATATAAAGTAGTCATTATTGTATTCAGACATTTGAAGGAGTTAGAAAGGTGGCTTAGAGACTACAGACACACACACACACACAGTATTTAATTGCTGCTTTGCATTAGAATACCTATTTCTCTCTTCCTTGGGAAGATTCTTGACACGCCATCATCCAAGTGTGTGATTTAAGATGAGAAACACTAGAATTTTGGCGTTGCAATCACAATGATATTAAGCATGTTATGAAGAAGTGAAAATATTGCAGTAATAAATTAAGCAATGTATGAACATATTTGGAATTATGAAACTGAAATTGTTAGTTGACAAGAAAAAATAATAAATTTTAAGAGAAAAGACATGATGTATACCGAGAGGAAAGAATAACTCTTACATTGTTTTTAATCACTATTGAGGATGTCAATTGTCAACATAAAAGAGAAAAAACGCCCTCATCGGTTAATTTTATTTACCTTTTTATAGACAAAATACACACAAGATTAGCTGAAATAGTTGAATGTTCTGATGTTGAGTTAATATGCCATAGTGAAGATATTAACATGGAAATGATATAAAATGAAAATAGGAATTACTTTATATAGAGCGACAGAAGCTGATTATTGTGCAATGTGTTTTTATATACATAACTCTACAATGATGTTAATTCCTATAAGAATAAAATCGTTTTTGTTTAACAGAAGTATGTGTGTGTGTGTTTAACACCTAAATAAGTCTTAAGAAATTTTCTTGTAAAATACCTATTTTGTGCTATAAATTTTCCCACATGTATTGTTTCAGCAGCAGCATAAAATTTAGAGATGTTTCACTTTCATTTTCATTCCGTTAAATGTACTTTATAATTTTCCATTTTTTAACGTTTGAGATACTTAGCAATGTGTTATTCAGTTACCAAATATTTAAGAATTTCTCTGAAATTTTCTACCTATGGATTTCTATTTTCATTCTAGTTTTACCAGAGAAAAGACCTTGTTTAATATTAATTGTTTTATAATTATAGCAGCTTGTTTTATGGTCCAAATACATCTTATCTTGGTAAGTGTTTCATATGAGTGGAAAAGAATGTTAATTGTTTTGTTCTTGGTTGATAATTCTGTGTATGTCAGTTAGGTCAAATTGTTGTTGACAGGTGCCATTGAGTTGATTTTGACTTGGAGCGTCAGAGTAGAACTGCCCCATAAGGTTTTCTTTGCTGTAATTTTTAAGGAACTAGATTGCAGAGCTGCTGGGTGGGTTCAAACTGCATTTAGTGGGTAGAGCTCAAAGATGTTGCTAAACATGCAAAAGACAACTCCTCACAATAAAAAAACTATTTAATCCAATCAATACCTCCAAGGTTGGAAAAAATCTGGTTTACAGTATTACTCTTTAGTTTAATAGTTTCCTTTGGAGTAATATAATACCACTTCACATACAGTGTACAAATCTTAAAACAGTATACTTCCATTTCCTCCTTGTCTTTATGCTACTGTTATATATTTTACTTACGTGTATGTGATAAGAAAACCCTGGTGGCATAGTGGTTAAGTGCTACGGCTGCTAACCAAAGGATCGGCAGTTCAAATTCGCCAGGCGCTCCTTGGAAACTCTATGGGGCAGTTCTACTCCATCCTATACGGTCGCTATGAGTCGGAATCAACTGGAGGGCACTGGGTTGTGGGTTTTTATATGTGATAAACCCCACAATAATTTTTTGTTATCTGTTTAAACAATCAATTAACTTTTAAAGAGATTTAGTAATGAGAAAAGCTTTATATACTTATTGATATACTTACATTTCTGGTGCTGTAAAAAAAAAATGGGAATAGTAGTAGCATCAGTATCTAAATCCAATGGGGATAATGGAAATCACCATAAGCACAAAGCTCGTTGCTCTGAGGTGGACATCAAACATACCCCCACTCTCCAACTTTAAAAAAATTTTTTTTTTATCAATTTTGACATCAGCCATCCCCCCTACTGCACTCTTCTTCCTTTCTGGGTGCGATAATCATTACAATAGCCACACAGAACTCACGGACTGTACTCGCCCTCAAGTGGTTTTATTCAGGAAGTAACAGCATACAATTCAGGATCAGGATCAACAGGTTGCAACTCAGGATTTGTGCAGGGCGGCTCTCCCAACTCCTCTTGGCCATGCAGGTGTCATCTTAACCCCCCAGAGGACAGGATTCTTTTGGACCTGCCTTCTGAAACTACCAACTGTGCCACTGGGCCCCTTCCAGGCCTGTTATCGCCAGTTCTGGGCCTCTTCCTGTTCCAGTGTTAAAGCCCTTGACCTGTGTTTCAGTTCTTTTAGGAGGTCCCTGCTTCCTCTCTGTCTCTCTGCTTCTCCTCCCTTCTTTCACCCTTCTGCTTCTTCCTGCTGCTTCTCTTCCTGCTTCCTTCCATCTGAAAAAATTCTGGGGTGGGCTACGTATATATGCAAACTCCGCATCAATTTTAAGGCATGGTCCTCCCACCAGGGCCACAAACTGACCAATTCCTTCCTGGTAGGCTACAAACACTTCATTTCTGTAGTCTAAACATAGTTTCAGCTGAGCTTCCAGACTAAGACAGACTAGGAAGAAGGACCTTGTAGTCTGCATGTGAAAAATTTAGCCAGTGTAAAACTTAGGAATAGCCATGGGACACTGTCTGATATAGTGCCAGAAGATGAGCCCCTCAGGTTGGCAGGCACTCAAAAGATGACTGGGGAAGAGCTGCCTCCTAAAAGTAGAGTGAACCTTTACAACGTGGATGGAGTCAAGCTTTCAGGACCTTCATTTGATGATTTGGCAGGACTCAAAATATTCATTAATAGAAATGTGGAATGTATGACATATGGATCTAGGAAGATTGGAAATCATCAAAGATGAAATGGAATGTGTTGTCATTGATATCCTAGGCACTAGTGAGCTGAAATGGATTGCTATTATCCCTTTTTAATCAGATAATCATATGGTATACTATGCCAGGATAGACAAAATGAAGAGGAATGGCATTGAATTCTTCATCAAAAAGAACATTTTAAGATTTATTCTGGAGTACAATGCTGTCAGTGATAGGGTAATATCCATAACCCTACAGGAAGACCAGCTAATATAACTATGACTCAAATTCACCCACCAACCACTAAGATGAAAAAATTAAAGATTTTTACCAACTTCTGCAGCTGAAATAGATCAAACATGCAATCCAGATGCACTGATAATTACTGGTGGTTGGAATGTGAAAGTTGGAAACAAAGAAGAAGGAACTGTGGTTGGAAAATATGGCCTTGGGGATAGAAATGAAGCTGGAGATTATATGATAGAATTTTCGAGACAACAGCTTCTTCATTGTAAGTTCCTTTTTTCACCGATATAAATGCTGACTACACATGTGCACCTTGCCAGATGGAATACACAGGAATCAAATCGACTACATCCATGGAAGGAAACAATGGAAAAACTCAATATCATCAATCGGAACAAGACCAGGGCAGACCACAGAGCAGACCATCAATTGCTCATCTGTAAGTTCAAGTCAAAGGTGAAGAAAATTAGAGCAAGTGCACTAGAGCCAAAGTACAACCTTTAGTATGTTGTTATTTTTAGGTACCGTCAAGTTGGTTCCAACTCATAGTGACCCTATGCACAACAGAATGAAACACTGCCTGGTCCTGAGTCATCCTTACAATCGTTGTTATACTTAAGCTCATTGTTGCAGCCACTGTGTCAATCCACCTCATTGAGGGTCTTCCTCTTTTCCGCTGACCCTGCACTCTGCCAAGCATGATGTCCTTCTCCAGGGACTGATCCCTCCTGACATGTCCAAAGTATGTAAGATGCAATTTCACCATCCTTGCCTCTAAGGAGCATTCTGGCCACACTTCTTCCAAGACAGATTTGTTCATTCTTTTGGCAGTCCATGGTATATTCAATATTTTTCGTTAACACCACAATTCAAAGGCATCATTTGTTCTTCGGTCATCCTTATTCATTGTCCAGTTTTTACATGCATATGTTGTAATTAAAAATATCATGGCTAGGGTCAGGTGCACCTTGGTCTTCAAGGTGACATCTTCGCTCTTCAGCACTTTGAAGAGGTCCTTTGCGACAGATTTACCCAATGCAATGCGTCTTTTGATTTCTTGACTGCTGCTTCCGTGGCTGTTGATTGTAGATTCAAGTAAAATGAAATCCTTGACAACTTCAAACTTTTCTCCATTTATCATGATGTTGCTCCTTGGTCCAGTTGTGAGGATTTTTGTTTTCTTTATGTTGAGGTGCAATCCATACTGAAGGCTGTGGTCTTTGATCTCCATTAGTAAGTGCTTCAAGTCCTCTTCACTTTCAGCAAGCAAGGTTGTGTCATCTGCATAATGCAGATTGCTCATGAGTCTTCCCCCAATCCTGATGTCCCATTCTTTTTCATATAGACTAGTTTCTTGGATTATATGCTCAGCAAACAGATTGAGTAGGTATGGTGAAAGCATGCAACCCTGAAGTACAATTTTTCTTGGTTTAAACCAAGCAGTATCCCCTTGTTCTGTCTGAACAACTGCCTCTTGATCTATGTAAAGGTTCCTCATGAGCACAATTAACTGTTCTGGAATTCCCATTCTTCACAATATTATCTATAATTTGTTATGATCCACACAGTCGAATGCCTTTGCATAGTCAATAAAACACAGGTAAACATCCTTCTGGTATTCTCTGCTTTCACCCAGGATCCGTCTGACATCAGCAATGATATCCCTGGTTCCACGTACTCTTCTGAAACCAGCCTGAATTTCTGGCAGTTCCCTGTCGATGTACTGTTGTAGCCGTTTTGGGATGATCTTCAGCAAAATTTTGCTTGAGTGTGATATTAATGATATTGTTTTATAATTTCCACATTCAGTTGGATTACCTTTCTTGGAAATAAGCATAAATACAGATCTCTTCCAGTCAGTTGGCCAGGAAGCTGTCTTCCATATTTCTTGGCATAGACGAGTGAGCACCTCCAGTGCTGCATCCATTTGTTGAAACATCTCAATTGATATCCCATCAATTCCTGGAGCCTTGTTTTTCACCAATGCCATCAGAGCAGCTTGGAACTCTTCCTTCAGTACCATCGGTTCCTGATCATATGCTACCTCTTGAAATGTTTGAACATCGACTAATTCTTTTTGGTATAATGACTCCGTGTATTCCTTCCATCTTCTTTTGACGCTTCCTGTGTCATTTAATATTTTCCCTGTAGAATCCTTCACTGTTGCAACTCAAGGCTTAAATTTTTTCTTCAATTCTTTCAGCTTGAGAATCACCAAGCACGTTCTTCCCTTTTGGTTTTCCATCTCCAGCTCTTTTCGCGTGTCATTGTAATACTTTGTCTTCTCAAGAGGCCCTTTGAAATCTTCTGTTCAGTTCTTTTACTTCATCCATTCTTCCTTTTGCTTTAGTTGCTCGACATTCAAGAGCAAGTTTCAGAGTCTCCTCTGACATCCATCTTGGTCTTTACTTTCTTTCCTGTCTTTTCAATGACCTCTTGCTTTCTTTGTGTATGATGTCTTTGATGTCATTCCACAACTCATCTGGTCTTCGGTCACTAGTGTTCAATGCATCAAATCTATTCTTCAGATGGTCTCTAAATTCAGGTGGGATATACTCAAGGTCATGTTTTGGCTCTCATGGACTTGCTCTGATTTTCTTCAGTTTCAGCTTGAACTTGAATATGAGCAATTGATGGTCTGTTCCACAGTCGGCCCCTGGCCTTGTCCTGACTGCTGATATTGAGCTTTTCCATTGTTTCTTTCCACAGATGTAGTCAATTTGATTTGTGTGTGTTCCCTCTGGTGAGGACCATGTGTATAGTCTCCGTTTATGTTGGTGAAAGAAGGTATTTGCAATGAAGAAGTCATTGGTCTTGAAAAATTCTACCGTTGGATCTCCAGCATTGTTTCTATCACCAAGGCCATATTTTCCATCTACTGGCCCTTATCCTTTGTTTCCAACTTTTGGATTCCAATCAACAATAAATGTCAATGCATCTTCATTGCATGTTCAATCAATTTCAGACTGCAGCAGCTGATAAATTCAATTTCTCCATCTTTGGCCCTAGTGGTTGGTGTGTAGATTTGAATAATGGTCATATTAACTGGCCTTCCTTTTAGGTGTATGGATATTATGCTATCACTGACAGCGTTGTACTTCAGGAGAGATCTTTAAATGTTCTTTTGGACGATGAATGCAACACTATTCCTCTTCAAGTTGTCATTCCAGCATAGTAGACTATATGACTGTCTGATTCAAAATGGCCGACACCAGCCCATTTCAGCTCACTAATGCCTAGGATATCGATGTTTGTGCTTTCCATTTCATTTTTGAAGATTTCCAATTTTTCTTGAGTACATCCCATCTGAATTTAAAGACCATCTCAGGAATTGATTTTGCTGAAGATCATTCAAAAGCAGTTAGTACCAAAAATTGAAGCTGGATTCAAGAGAACATGGAACAGGGGACATCATTACTGATGTCAGATGGATCTTGGCTGAAAGCAGAGAATGCCAGAAAGTTGTTTACCTGCATTTTATTGACTATCCAAAGGCATTCAACTGTGTGGCTCATTACAAATCATGGATAACATTGTAAAGATAGGGAATTCCAGAACACTTAATTGTGTTCATGAGGAAGTTGAATTTAGACAAAAGGCAGTCATTCAAAGAGAACAAGGGGATAGTGAGTGATTTAAAATCACGAAAGATGTGCTTCAGGGTTGCATCCTTTCTTCATATTTATTCAGTCTGTACGCTGCGCAAATAATCCAAGAAACTGAACCATATGAAGAACAGGGTAGCAGGATTGGAGGAAACCTCTTTAACAACCAGTGTTATGCAAATGATACAACCTTGCTTGCTGAAAGTGTAGAGGTCTTGAAGCGCTTATTCATGAAGATCAAAGGCAACAGCCTTCAATATGGATTATACCTTAACATAAAGAAATCAAAAATCCTCACAACTAGACCAACAAGAAACGTTGTGATAAATGGAGGAAAGATTGAAGTTGTCAAGGATTTCATTTTACTTAAATCCATAATCAATGCCCAGGGAAGCAGCAGTCAAGGAATCAAAAGACTCATTTCATTGGCCAAATCTGCTGCAAAAGACCTCATTAAAATTTAAAAAGCAAAGATATCACTTTAAGGACTAAGGTATGCCTGACCCAAGCCATGGTGTTTTCAATCCCCTCATATGCATGCAAAAGCTGGACAGTCCATAAAGGAGATGGAAAAACCATTCATGCCTTTGAATTACGGTGTTGATGAAGAATATCGAATATATCATGGACTGCCAGAAGAATGAACAAATCTGTCTTGGAAGAAGTACAGCCGGAATGCTCCTTAGAAGCAAGGGCTGCAAGATTTTGTCTCACACATTTTGGACATATTATCAGCAGGGACCAGTCCCTGGAGAAGGACATCGTTCTTGGTAAAGTTTTAGGTCAGCAAAAACTGTAAGACCCTCAATGAGGTGGATTGATAAAGTGGCTGCAAAAATGAGCTCAAGCATAACACTTGTGAGGATGGCACAGGACAGGGCAGTGTTTTGTTCTGTTGCACTGTGGGCCAACCTGAGTCAGAACCATCTTGATGACACCTAACAACAACATTGTCAGATCCAGGGCAGGCCATGGCTCAGGACCAGGCACAAAGTATCAAACTACAGGTTGCTTACAGTTGTACAAGAAATGTCAATCAACCTGGAACAAAGTAACAAATCCTCTGGGGTAGAAAACCCGGGACAATGTAACTCCTCTGGGCTTAGAGGAAAAATATTTCAACTTCTTTTTCCAAAAAACAAAGGTAAAAGGCCACATATAGGAACTCATTTTGCCATACACACACACACACCCACTGCTGTCGAGTCAATTCCGACTCATAGTGACCCAATGGAACAGAGTAGAACTGCCCCATAGAGTTTCCAAAGAGCGCCTGGTGGATTTGAACCGCCGACCTCTTGGTTAGCAGCTGTAGCACTTAACCACTACACCACCAGAGTTTCCCATTTTGCTATAGGTGCTTCTTATTCCTTTGTTTAAATACTGGATGTCTGGTATTGTTTTTCTTCACGCAAATACTTCTTTAACATTTATCATAGTGTAGATGTACCATTAATAAAATCTTACACAGATGTTTATGGTTAAAAATATCTTTCACTACATTTCATCATTGAAAGGTATTTTCTTTGGATATAAAATGCTAGATCACAGATTTTATATTTGTTTGCTTTGTCCTTCACTACTTAAAGAAGCTAGTTTATTCTCTTATTGTTGTCTTGTTTCTGATGAGCTATCTTTTTTCATCCTTATCTGTGTTCCTCTGTTTGTGCTTAATCTTTTTTCTCTGGCTGCTTTTAAAATTTTCTCTTTATTACTACTTTTGGAAAATTTGATTGTGTTGTGGTTTGTTGTAGTTTTCACGCAGGATTCTTGTGTTTTGAGTTTACTGAGTGTCATGGATTGAATGATGTCTGCCCAAAGATGTATGTATAATTTGGCTGGGCCAAGAGTCCTGGTATTGTGTGATTTTCCTGTATGTTGTAAATCCTGCCTGTGTGATGTTAATGAGGGAGAATGGGCACCAGTTGTGTCAGTGAGGCAGGACTCAACCTACAAGATTGGATTGTGTCTTGAGGCAATCTCTTTGAGACATAAAAGAAAGAAGATAGCAGAGAGGACAGGGGGACCTCATACCACCAAGGAAGCAGCAAAAGGAGCAGAGTGCGTCCTTTGGATCCAGGGTTCCTACACCTGAGAAGTTCCTCGACTAGGGAAAGATTGAGGACAAAGACCTTCCTCCAGAGACAAGAGTGAGAGAAAGCCTTCCTCTGGAGCCAATGCCCTGAATTTGGACTTTTAGCCTACTTTGAGGGAAATAAATTTCTCTTTTTTAAAGCCATCCACTGGTTACATTTCTGTTATAGTATCACTAGATGACTAAAACACTGAGCTTCTTCAATTATGGGTTTATAATTGTCATTAAATTTGGGAAATTTTTAGCCACTAACCCTTCAAATATTTTATTTCCCTCCTTTCTTCTCATAGCTCAATGACTCTTTCCTTTTTTTTTTAATTTCCCTTTTCTCTGTGTATATCACTTTTGTTAGTTGCTATTGCTACTTTTTCAAGTTATTAATCTTTTGCAATATCTAATTTGTTGTTAATACTATCCTCTGCATTTTCATTTTAGAAACTTTATTTTTCATCTCTCCACCACCCATCTGTCAGTTTGTCATACTGTGGTGGCTACACAAAGGCATTCAACTGTGTTGATCATAACAAATTATGGATAATATTGCAAAGAATAGGAATTCTAGAACACGTAATTGTGCTCATAAGGAGCCAAAGGAATTCGTTCAAACAAAATGAAGGAATACTGCGTGGTTTAAAATCAGGAAAGGTGTGCATCAGGGTTGTATCCTTTCACCATACTTATTCAATCTGTATGCTAAGCAAATAATCTCAGAAGCTGGAATACATGAAGAAGAACACAGCACCATAATTGAAGGGAGACTCATTAACAACCTTTGATATGCAGATGACACATCCTTGCTTGCTGAAAATGAAGAGGACTTGAAGCACTTATTGATAAAGATCAAAGACTATATAGCCTTAGTATGGATTTCACGTTAGCAAAAAGAAAACAAAAGTCCTCACAACCAAACCAATAAGCAACATCATGATAAATGGAAAAACAATTGAAATTGTCAAGGATTTCATTTTACTTGGAACCACCATGAACATTTGTGGAAGCAGCAGTCATGAAATCAAATGATGTATTGCATTGGGCAAATTTATTGCAAAGACTCCTTTAAATTTTAAAAAGCAGAGATATGACTTTGAGGAATAAGATGTCCCTGACCCAAGACATATTTTCCATCACCTTGTGCATGCAAAAGGTGGACAATGAATAAGTAAGGCTGAAGAAGAATCAATACCTTTGAATTATGGCGTTGGTGAAGCATACCGAATATACCATGGACTGTCAGAAGTACAAACAGCTGTCTTGAAAGAGGTGCAGCCAGAATACTCCTTAGAAGGGAGGATGGCAAGACTTCATTTCACATTCTTTGGGCATGTTATCAGGAAGGAACATTCTCTGGAGAAGGACATCAGGCTTGGTAAAGTAAAAAAAAAAAAAGAAAAAAGTAAAGGGTTAACAAAAAGTGGAATATCTTCAAGGAGAATGATTGACACAGTGGCTGCAACAATGGGCTTAAACATAGATGTGATTATGAGAATGGTACTTGACTTGGCAGGGTTTTGTTCTGTTATACATAGGGTCAGTATGAGTTGGAACTGACTCAAAGGCACCTAACAACAAAAATTTTCATCTCTGGAAGATTAATTTGTGGAGTATTTTTTTCTTCCATGTCTCTACTGAACTTTTTAAACATGTAGAAAACAGATATAATAACTTTTTTTAATATCCTTGATTGATGATTCTAAAATCTGTGTCATTTCTGAGTGAGCTTCAATTGTTAGATTTTTCTCTGCATTATGGATCATATTTTTCTGCTTCTTTGGATGCCAGAGATGATAAATTTTTATGTTTTGGGTGCTAGATATTTGTCCCTGGGTGACAAAAATTATTAAGTGCAGGACTACTAACCAAATGGTTGGTGGTTCAGACCCACCAGGAGGTGCCTTGAAAGTAAGGCCTGGCAATTTGCTTCTGAAATGTTGCACCCTTGAAGATCCTACAGAGCAGTTCTACTCTGCACACATGGGGTCACAACGAGCCAGAATTGACTCGATGGCAACTAACAACAACATAAATACTTTTGAGCTTTATTCTGGGATATAGTTAGATTAATTGGAACAGTTTAATTATTTTGATTCTTGCCTTTATGAATTGTTAGTCTAGGGAAAATTATTCCCACTACTGAGGCAAGACCTTTTGAGTGCTTTTTCCAGTGTACTGTGAATTATAAAATTTTTCTTTGAGAGCAACAGGTACTGTTCCCTTTAACCCTTTTCAGTAGTTCTTTCCATGCATGTCTTTAGATAATTTCCTCGTGTGCAATCTACTGATCAACATTCTCATGAATATTCAAAAGGAACCCTCTGAAGATCTCTAGAGCTACTTTTCTTTGCTACTGTATCCTACGATTATATTTGCCTTGGTTTTCTGGGCTGTCAGCACTATCTTCTCAACTTATTGCAACCCCAGCCCTTTGTCTAGGTTCCATCTCCTTGTGCTTCTTCCTGAAATAGTCTCAGTGCAGTAATTAATAGTAATAGTAGAGCCCATCTAATTTGTTTGCTATCTAAGGAGTCACTGTCTTTTGTCACGCAGTGTACTTTATCTTGAAACCCCTTGCAAGATATATATATATCTTGTTTGCTTATTTGTGTTTGTGTGTTTGGTTTAGGCAGCAGTGAAAACCTGGCCCATGTTACATCATATTCACTAGCTGCAAAAATCTACTTAAAAGTATTTTTTAGATTGAAAAACTAAATCAAGTGATAAGAAGGGAAGGTAAGAAAAAGTGTTATTTGCCAGAGTCATATGTCTTTTCATGAGCTAGTAGGTTGAGAAACATGCTCTTAATATGTAAAATATTTTGACTGCCATTAAAATTTATAAAGGCAAAGAACATTACTTGAACTAACTTGAAGAAAATCTACCACTGTTATAAGACTAAACTTCCAAACTTTAAGACAGTGCAAATGCGTCAAAGGGTGCCATCCCAAACAGGGCAATGTAGTGGCTTTAGCCATCTAAGCAGCATGGTACCCTGAAGGTTGTCTTGTCATGCTGGAAGGTCAGGTTCGGAGGCTGATTTGTGAGGCTTCTACCCACAGAGAGGAAGAAAAAAGCGTGGCAGAAGTTTTCTGCACACTGCGAAGGTGACTTTCTTCTCAGTATGAGATCAGAGTGGTCACAGCTCTCTAGGCTGAACTTGCTGTAAGCCCATCTATAATGCCTATGCAGGGGGCAGAAAGATGAGTTTGGCTCCAGCCTTTTGTTTCCGCTCAGAACCTGGTACCAGGAGTCCAGTTCTGACCAAAAGAAAGGAGAAAAGGACAAGGAATGCCAAAAAACTCAGCATTGGCACATCATATTCTCGTAAGGAAAATAAAACCATGACACAATTCTAAGCAGTCTGTGAAATGGGAGGGGAAAAGGGAAATGAAATAGAGCTCGAACATAAGAGTTGTAGGAAAAGAGCTGTATTTTTACGAGTTTATCACACTGGAGCCAATTTCTCTGGGTTATTGCCTCTAAAACAAGTTAAAGGCCAGGTCTATGGCTTGTTTTTGTCAGTTTTATAGTTCAGACATTGTAAATATAATATATTACCCAGTACTATTAGTACACTGATCAACATTTGTACAACCTATGTATTTGTAGAATGGTATTTTCTGGCTTTCTTTTAAAAGGATTTTCGGCAATCTTTAAAATGGGTTTTGATCATTATCTTTCCCTTTATGCCAGTATTATATAGATGTATATATATGTGTGTGTGTACAGGCATGTATGTGTGCTGAAATCTATTTGAAACATGTTGTCTTCCATTGTTTTCTCATTTCTCCTGTTCACTATCTTGTTTCAAACTGGTGATAAGTCCCATTGTTTAAAAGCTTTGACAATAACTGGCTAACTTGCTTTCCCTAAGCTTTATTTGTTTTAATGTTTGATTTTGTTCATTAGTTGAAATTTATTTTTTCCACTGTTAAAAATCACAGGAGTGCTTTCAGTGGTATGCAGTGACATTTATGTGTCATTCAACCATTGTCTTAAGCTTTTAAACACTGCTAACCGCAGCTTCTTGAATTTATACTCATCTTTCATTGACTCTTTGATATCCTCTAGGGTTTTTTATTATATTCTGGTTGCCTGAAAATTATACTCTTAGGTATACTCATTTGATGTTTATTTTCACATATAACATTTCAGTGCAGGACTTTTATCTAGTCATTGAATTTATATACATCATTGGCACATGAGCCACGTGTTATTTAACTGTGTGAAATATTGTCTAAATGCATTTGACTAATCAACTTAAACATAGAATATGCTTTTTTTGAAAAGACTACAAAATGAACCAGAGAAATCAGAATTTAGAGTGTAAAGTCCATTTTGTGGTTTAGGTCTGAAAAGATTTCAATTATGTTTATATATGTAGTAGCTAGTTGAAGTTTTAATTTTTCCCTGACTAGATATTAAAAATATAATAACAATGAAATAAGGATATACACAAATACAGCTGCAAAGAGACCAGTGTCATATAAAGGAAAGAGCCTAATATTTGCAATTATGTGGTTGTAACTCTAGCTGTGAAGATTACCTGTGTGACCTCTGACAGGTTCTTTAACATTTCTGAATCTCAAATTACTCAAATGTGAAAATAACACTTCCCTCCTAGCATTGTAGTAGAGATTGAATAAATGACTATGCTGAAAGTGTCCAGCACAAGATCATAAAGCAATGAGATTTTTAGGGTACTTTTATGTAAGTTTAGGACATAAGCATAGATTCTTTCTATCTTCCTCTGGTTGATTTGCTTTTCTCCATATCAAAATAGCCTGGAAAAGTTCGTGTGTTCCTTGAGTGGTGACAGAGACATTACTGGCTACCCATCCAAGCTGAATGCTGATGGCACTGAAAACATCACAAAACCAAAATCTAAGCAACCTAAGCACATGACTAATTTCTATAGGTTTGGGTCAATATTAAAATTAAACTTTTGGTCACTTAAACTGAAACCAAAACCTTTGCTGTTGACTCAATTCCCACTCACAGCAACCTTATAGGACAGAGTCAAACTTCTCCATAGGGTTTCCAGGGAGCACCTGGTGGACTCAAACTGCCAACGTTTTGGTGAGCAGCCACAGCTCTTAACCACTACACCATCAGGGTTTCCTCTGGTCATTTAGAATTCTTAAATGACTAGATAAATAAGGCTTTCTTTCTTATCTGGGTACAACTCTAATCCTTGTTAGTTTAAATCACTAATGCATTTATTCTGGTTCTTGGAAAAATGTAAAATAATTGGTGAACAAATAGGATATTTAATTTAGGCCTTGTGAACTTAAAGTTTATAAAATAATTTTGAAAAGTGCACCACCACAAAAATAGCATCTATTCTATATAATATTAGATTGAACCTTATGAAATTGGTGCTACTTGATAATTTTTTACCTATAAAATGGTAATTCCACATTGTTCAACCAAATACATAAAAAATAATTATTTTCTCTCAAAGAGTTACTAGAGTTTATTGCAAAAAGAACACCAGTTCAAGAAATTTTTTAGAACTTATATTGCTCCCAGAATCCTGGAAAACAAGTATCTTTTTATTCAATTTGATTTGGAAAAAATCATATTCTGGGATACTGGTATAACATAGAATATTTGGCTTTCTTAGCTGGCTGTATAAATCAATGTAATTTAAATAGATCTTTTTTTCCTAGAAATCTCTTAACACTCAGTGGCATAACATCTCCAAGTTTCAGACTGTCAGACAGTCACATTGGCACTGTCAGGCAAAAGGCTAATGAGTCTGAGATGGTCCTAAAATAAGGACTAAAACATTTGGGAGGCCTGGCAGATAGCATTAAATAAATGGGAAATAATCTTTTTTTTAGAGCAGCTGATTAGGAAAGAGGGCGGATTTTACTTGCAAATAGGACGTAGTTGGCAGGTTAACCTGAGCAGGTCTCAGTGCTATTGAAATCTCATAATGGGGCTTTGTGAATGCTTGCTCTTAAGCTTTGACATTTTATAATTAAGTTACTCCACATATTGTTTCTTTTTTAGATGATGGACTGTTTAAGAGGGAAAACCTTTAAAAAACTGCTAAAATGCTTTCAGTACATTAATTTAATTAAGCAAGTATCTTTAGCCTAAAATGAAGCCAACAAATAACTTTTTGGTTTTCTCTTTTCTAGTTTGTACAACAAATACCAAATTGTTTTTGTTTTTCTTTTCCTGTTCTTTCTTTTTTTAACCATTAAATGGTTAAAAAAAAGTAGTTGGAAAAGAGATTATAATTGGATATCCTTATTCAATGCCTCCTAAGTAGCAGAGTTCAATGTGAACCATAGTAGGTTGCACTAAGCCATTTCGGTTAGGAGTATATATTTTTAAAATTTAATTGACAGAAAAACATGATGAATATATTTGCAAAAAAATAAGTGTATCTGGATTACAAAAAGAAAATCTCTTACCCTTAAGTTTATAACTTACATATAAAACCATCTCATTAAAATCTGAGGAAAATTATTCAATATTTATTTTGTTATATATAAAATGAGTATTCCCATTTCTTGCATATCAGAGAAACTTTATAACCATTAAGTCAAATTCACAGTTTGAAAATCCAAATTGACTTTTAATATGATATGATATTGAAATATGACATTATTTTAGAATTTTCTTTGATATATTATGAGTAAAGAAGTAACTTGTGTCAGTTCTGCACCTGTAATTATGTGGAATTATGTTAATTAACTAGAACTTGTTGAACACTAATGATTAATGATAAGAAAGGAAAGATCATAAAAGGTCTAATAGAACTCAAAACTTAACTAGATTGAATCCTTTTATATCAAACAAAAGAAAGGAATTATGCCAATAAATGGAAAAAAAATGCTAATAACAGCACCAATGAGGATAAGTAGAATGATCAAGATTTAGAGAGTTTACTAAAAATCTCAAGCCATTGATATTTTCATATCATAGAAAATAAATAAAATAGTATGTAGCCCTTCAACAACCAACAACAACAACAAAAGTGGGTTTGCTCAGTTCTAGGGAGCAGTTTCTTCTCTTTAAAACTTTGATTTTCTCTGGAGTTGCCACTCGATTTATGGTTTCTCTCCCAGTCACTTCATCTGCTTTAATGCTACCAGTTGATTGTTTTGCATATATACCTGCGGTGTGGGGAGTTATGCTATTTTACCAGACAGCAGATTACTTAAAAATTTAAGCTCAGTCTTCACCGCTCTTAAAATCTTAAGCAAATTTTCTAAAAAAAAAAGAAGTCTTTCATTTCCTAGTTCAGATAGAAATAATAAGCTTTAATAAACTTTATTTTTCTGTATCTCAACCACACTTATGATTCATCAAAAAGTGGTAGTTAAGAATTTATGATTTGTATTTCCTCGAAGGAAGAGAATTGAATGATTAGAAACTTTAGCCATAAGAAACATGAATTATGATGGAATTACTTGGGTATGAAATCTCTGCATTCTTACACAAGGAAGAGGACAATTTTTAAACATGATAATTTAAAACATCCTCTTCATCAATTACTCTGATGGCAAGTTCATCACCTGTCATCTAAAATTTTGAAGCAGTAAATATGAAATTGCCGTCCTTTTCTCCTTTTTTGCATCTACATAAGACTCTTCACTTGCTAATTTTCCTTAATTTTTTTTCAGAGTTATTGAACAATTTTAAGTTTATAAAAATAAGACAAATCCTTTAAAGAACTTAGTCATGGTCCCGTATATAACCATGCATTTATATGTAACACAACAATAACAGAGAGGGTAAATATCTTATTTTTAAGTATCAAGATTGTCATTCCAGAGTCTTAATTAAATATGTAATAGTAAATGAAATACTGTTTTGTCTTCATTAAAAATATATATATATATTAGATTAGATTTACGTGGAAATCAATAGGTGTTTATTTCCAAATCTGAAGATATATCAAGTAAGTATATAAGAATATAAATAATTGAGAGAAAATATCAGGTGCATAAAAATGAAATCAATTCAATACAACTTTCGTTCTGCCACCAGCTGCACGAGCAGCACTACATCCTCTGACACTAAGCATCCAGAGCTAGGTCAGACCTCCACAAAGTAAAGATCGCAGTCGTCCAGATGGCCAAACATGCCCAAGATTTCAGATGCCAGCTGCACCCTTGGGGATTCCCATGACACCCTCACTTCTGACTTCAGGCTATAAATTTGGAGGTTCCATCTACTCAATCTTTGGAGCTGTTCTTCTCATTTTGAGTCATGCCATGGAAGCAGCAGTTAATAAATCAAAATGATATACTGCATTGGGCACATGTGCTGCAAAAGACCTCTTTATACTTTTGAAAGGCAAAGATGTCACTTTGATGATGAAGGCATTCCTGACCCAAGCCACAGTCTTTTCATATGAATGTGGAAATCTTAATGGCATAGAGGTTAAGAATTTTGCTGCTAACCAAAAGATTGGCAGTTTGAATCCACCAGGCACCTCTTGGGAACTCCATGGAACAGTTTTACTCTGTCCTATAAGGTCACTATGAGTCAGAATCGACTCGATGGCAATGAGTATAGCTTTTTTGTTTTTTCATATGAGTGTGAAAGCTGGACAATGATAAAAGAGGACAGAAGAAGACCTCATGTTTTTAAATTGTGGTATTGGCAAAGAATATTGAATATACCACAGACAGACAGAAAAAATGAACAAATCAGTTTTAGAAGAAATAATACTGAAATGTTCCTTATAAGTGAGGATTGCTAAACTTGTCTAGCTTAATTTGTACAAGCCATAAGGAAAGACCAATTCCTAGAAAAGGACATCATGTTAGGTAAAGTAGATGGTCAGTGAAAATGAAGGAAACCCTCAATGACATGGATTGATACAATAGCCACAATAATGGGTTAAACATATTAAAGGTCATGAAGATGGGACAGAACCAGGCAGTGTTTAGTTTTGTTATACATAAGGTCTCCATGAGTCAGGTCCAATTTAACGGCAACTAACAAAAACCACTCTACCTTCTCAGGACGCCAGCAGTAAGCTGTAAGTCCCATGGATTGCCTTACTTCTGACCTGTTGGCTCCTAATACTACCTTGGATTTGATACTTCAGTAGCATGATTCACAGAGCTCAGGAAATTATACTTATGATTACAATTTTATTACAGTGAAAAGGATACAACACAGGACCAGTGTAAAAAAGAGACAAATAGGGAAAGCTTTAGTAAGGTTCCCAATAAATCCCCAAAACAGAGGGTCACCCTTCTGAATATCAATGAGTGGGAACTGACTCAATGGCACTCAGTCAGGAAGTCCATGGAGCTTCCACGTCCAGAGCCTTTATTGGAGCCCCATTAAATAGGCATAATTGATTGAATCTTGCTCTCTCCCTCCCTGAGGTCAGCTGATATCATGTTGTTATCTTTCTGGCCTAGCCATTCTCCAACAAGTTATCCCATCAGCACAAATCCTCAGGTATGTTCTGGAGACCTCATCAAACCTACTTCAATCACCAGGGAAATTCCAAAGTTTAAGAAATTAAGTCTCAGAAACCAAGAAAAAAAGGCTAAATTCTTTGGGCAAATTAAATGCTTTACGCCACATCAAGGGACTGGCCAAAATAAATACAAATCAATTAACTAATCAACATTGATTTATTCTTAATTATATGCCTTTATTAAAATTCTATAAAAAATAGTTGATTGTATAAACTTAGAGAAAACTCGAGTTGTGCTTGATCTGACATGACTTAAAAATTCTTGGAAAGACAATTACACACAATGATTTCTGAATAATCATAATGAAGTGGCAAAAATTCACAAACATAGACTAAATTCTCAATCAGTACAGCAAGGAAGCATATGATATCTAGTGCACAATGACGAATTTTATGGAAGCCCTGAGTTTGGAATTGTTTTTGAAGTAAGAGCCTGTCAATAGATCTTCCAGCTTTGAAGCATAGTTTTATATGCATAAAATTCTGAAACAAAAATGAGAAAATGATTGAAGAAAGAATGCACTTCTTTTTGTCGTCTGACACACCAAAGGGAAAAGTTAAAGTACTTCTAGTAACATATACTATGTTTGGGGTATTCTGGCACAGAAATTATGTGTAAGCATTTAAATGATGTATTGCCAAAATCAACTAAGGAAAATATAAATTAGAAGATCTTTCAAATGAGTGTCTACATGAAACAACAATTCTTGCCACAACTCTGTGCTTCAAAGACTATTGAAGCACATAGTAACCAAGTGTATGCCATCTAAAATGAGAACATAATCAAAATGGATATAAGAAATATTTCAAGTAATTCTGTGCAATGCTCAGTCACTACTCAGAAGAAATAACTACTTAGTCTGCAAACATTTCCAGTGAAACGACTTAGAAAAAAATCAGCAATGCACATTAGGAAACTGCCTACATCCCACCACCTATAACAAGGAAGAAGATGTTAGACCACACACTGACATTTTCATTCACATTAATGTGAGAATAAATGGTCATATTGATCATGTATTTATATTAAAACCTCATATAGTCTATCGTTGGATTTTTCTTATAAAATTGAAAAACTTTAAAAATATACCATTGATATATGTAACTGTGAAAATGCTTTCAGAAAAAAATACTTTTCCAGAATGAGTTTAATTTTCCAAAACACAAGATATAAAAAGTCTCATTTCTCTGAAATACTAAACAGTTACCTACATAATCATAACAATGCTAAAATATTTTCAAGATTTAAATATTATAAATCATTCTCATCGAAATGTCAATATGAAAAATGTTCTTCCCTTTAAATCAAATATAAAGAAAAAATTCCCCTTGATAAATTTTCTTAGACATATGCATTTTTTTAAGTTTGAATAAATCATGACACATGTAGGATAAAAGCAAGCATGAGCCTCCTCCAATACTCAATACCATGTGGATTTAAAAAAATTTTTTTTTATGTCAATGTCATATAAATCATACATTCTATTAACATCTTTATATAAAGATGATTTTAATTTCAGAGGGCCCTTTAATACGTTTCAGGAAAATAATAACAACAAAACAATGTTTTTTAGCGACTTGAAAACCTTTTCAACTCAGATTGCCAATACAATGTAAATCTCTGGGAGATATATAATAAAACTTTAAAACATCAGTAGAACCTGATATTCATTAGTTATGCATGCAAATACAGTAATGAAATGTATCACCTTAAATTCTGTTATTTGTTTGTTTTTGTTGCCAAAGTCACAAAACACATATGCTACTTACATTTTTCTATGTGCTCCATCACTGAGTAACAAACAAAAAATTCATTTAGAAGCCATGGGGGGTAAACAGTGATTTGTTAAAAAAAAAAAAACCAAGTACACATACATTTCCTTTTTAAAAAAAAAAAAAAAAATTATTCTTTCACTTATCATGTATTTCTTTCACACTAAATGTGTTAAGAATATTGCACAATAAACTTAGAGAGAATGATAAATCGTACTTTGTTGCTCCTGTTAGGCGCCATCCTTTTCGACTCATGGCAACCCTATAAAAAAAAAATGAAACACTACCCAGTTCTGCGCTATTCTCACAATCGTTATGCTTGAGCCCACTGATGCAGTCACTGTGTGTCATGGATTAAATTGTGTCCCTCCCAAAATACATGTCAATTTGGTTAGGCCATGATTCCCAGTATTGTGTGGTTGTCCTCCATTTTGTGATTGTAATTTTATGTTAAGAGAATTAGGGTGGGATTGTAATATCACCCTTACTCAGGTCACCTTCCTGATCCAATGTAAAGGGAATTTCCCTAAGGTATGGCCTTTTTTTTTTTTTTTTTTTTTTATGGCCTGCAGCACCTTTTATGTCTCAAGAAATAAAAAGAAAGGGGAGCAAGCAGAGAGTGGGGGACCTCATACCACCAAGAAAGCAGCACCAGGAGCAGAGCAAAGGACATGGGGTCCCTCAACCTGAGAATCTTTTTCACTAGAGGAAGATTGAGGACAAGGACCTTGCTCCAGAGCTGACAGAGAGAGAAAGCCTTCCCCTGGAGCTGATGCCCTGAATTTGGACTTGGAACCTACTAGACTGTGAGAAAATAAATTCCTTTTTGTTAAAGCTATCCACTTGAGGTATTTCTGTTATGGCAGCACTAGATGATTAAGACACTGTGCCAATCCAACTCATTGAGGGTCTTCCTCTTTTCAGCGAACGCTGTACTTCACCAAGCATGATGTCCTTCTCCAGGGACTTATCTCTCCTGACAACATGTCCAAAATACCTAAGACCCAGTCTCGCAATCCCTGCCTCTAAGGAGCATATCTTCTTCCAAGATAGATTTGTTCATTCTTTTGGTAGTCCACGGTATATTCAATATTCTTCTCCAACACCACAACTCAAATGCATCAATTCTTCAGTCCTCCTTATTCGTCATCCAATTTTCACATGCATATGATGCAGTTGAAAATACCATGGCTTGGGTCAGGCACACCTTAGTCTTCGAGGTGGCATCTTTGCTTTTCCACACTTTAAAGAGGTCCTTTGCAGCAAATTTACCCAATGTAATGCGCTTTTGATTTCTTGACTACTGTTTCCATGGTTGTTGATTGTGGATCTAAGTAAAATGAAATCCTTGACAACTTCAATCTCTTCCCCATTTATCATGATGTTGCTTATTGGTCCAGTTGTGAGGATTTTTGTTTTCTTTATGTTGAGATGTAATCCATACTGAAGGCTGTGGTCTTTGATCTTCCTCAGTAAGTGCTTCAAGTTCTCTTCACTTTCAGCAAGCAAGGTTGTGTCATCTGCATAACGCAGGTTGTTAATGAGTCTTTCTCCAATCCTGATGCCCTGTTCTTCTTCATACAGTTTAGCTTCTTGGATTATTTGCTCAGCATACAGATTGAATAGGTATGGTGAAAGGATACAACCCGGACACACACCTTTCCTGACTTTAAACCACTCAGTATCCCCTTGTTCTGTCCAAACAACTGCCCCTTGATCTATGTAAAGGTTTCTCATGAGCACAATTAAGTGTTCTGAAATTCCCATTCTTTGCAATGTTATCCACTATATCAAAAAATGATCCGCTGCTATTCATGAGGTTTTCACACGCTAATTCTTTTCAGAAGTAGACAGCCGGGTCCTTCTTCCCAGTCTGTCTGGAAGCTCAGCTGAAACCTGTCCTCCATGGGTAACCCTGCTGGTATCTGAATACCGGTGGCATAGCTTCCAGCATCACAGCAAAACACAGGCCCCCATTGTATGACAAACTGACAGACACATGTGGGAAATTGTACTTGCTCTCCAGAGATAAAGTGACAACTACATTGCAGAGTAACGTGTGTTGTGACAGAAGCGTTCCAAAAGCAGCAAGTAAGGCTGCTGGACCGGACCAAGGTATAAGGTGAAGAAAGACGCTTTATGATAGTGATGGTGTGTGTGTGTGTTTCTCCAAGGTGATTATTTTTGTAGGTCACACCTACAATCCTAAAATGTTGTATGTAGCTCTGTTAGAAGATGTAATGAGATAAATACTGCATATCCTCTCACCAGCAAGTAGCTGACCTTCCTGCACACACTAAGCCTTCTTCTCCTGCTATTACAATGAAAGCAGATTCTCTCTAGGGCCATGTGTTCCACTTGAGCTCTGTATTTCCATACCTGTTCACCTAGTCAAGGATTTTCCTTTGGGAAACATCATGTATAATCTGCTTTACTTTCATTGCTCATTAATTCTTATTAACACGTGAACATGCATTAATTCTACTCATCTGGGGGGAAAAAAATTTTCTTAATCCCTTGGTCTTCTATGTCCACATCTAATTCCATTTATCTGCTCTTCATTCACAGCTCAGGATCCCTGGTGGTGCAGTGGTTAAGAGCTTGGTTGTTAATCAAAAGGTCAAGAGTTTGAATCCACTAGCTGCTCCTTGGAAACCCTATGGGATAGTTCTACCCTATCCTATAGGGTCACTATGAGTTGAAATTGGACCACCAGAAAGCTTTTTTTTTAGTTTTATATCATCAAGGGTAAATTCTAGACATGCATTCAAAATTTAGTAAATAAATGAGTGGTTTCTAAAAGGAAGTAGTTTAGCTAAGTTCATTTGGCATCTTGACATCATTAACAGCAGTGAAACACATTTTGGCTTTGATAACAAAATCCTAACAAGCTCCAAAGTAACACTGAAAATACGTTTTATTGGAATTTATTAAGGGAGCCAATAATCATGAATTAAATCATTCATATAAGGTTAATCAGATTAACCTTATATGAATCATTTACATGCAATAAAACACAAACAATAGTTTTTTTAATATAAATTTCAAAACAAACCATTCTTGCATAGTAAACTTAAACAGTAGTAATTTTTTTAAAGTAGTGCCTATGCTCTCAATATTAATAGTAAAAAAAAAGAATTATTTCTCTTTTCAGACTCTGTTGGTCTATATATATAGTTGGTCTATAGTAACAGTTAAATATTTGAATAGTACTTTCATAATTTGAAACAAGAAAAGAACCTGTCAAAATGGGAAAAAACAAAACTATATGTCACACTAATAAGCCAGCTTAGTATATTTATAATGTTTTATTTTAATCAAATGGTCCTTTATCTGATAAACAAATCAGTATAATTCAATACTTTATTTCAAAACAATAGAAATTCCAGTGGAAGATATTTCAAGATTCATATATAAGTATATGGATTTTAACTGACAGCTGTAGTCCAAAGACTTGAAATCTTAGGTGGAAACGTTGAAAGTTTTTTTTCACAATAATTTCTTTCTCTGTCTTTCACATTGCTCAATAACAAGAAACCATATTTAAAACTTTGAAAGAAAAAAAATAACTTAGCAAACTTTTTTCTCACACTGTTCCATTCTTAATTGGAAAGCTGACTGACAGGATCAGTCCTTTGTCAAGCCCTTGCATACACATATTCTCTCTGGCGAGTGGATTACAGAACTCTGCTGGTTTTCTTCAAGTTTTGTTTTGGTCGAAGGCAAATTTTATTGCAGATTGAGATCAAACCAATGTGAATTTGAAAATGTTCAAAGAACATCACTACAGCAAAATAATTCCACAGGAGTCGTTTGGGGAAGCAATAAAATTGGGAAGCCATTGTACATATATATGTACATCATAAAAATTGTTCATTTTTATTTTTACATGTTACCCTTCAAGAAAAGGCATTAGCATGTTTGAAACAATAACATTTCATCATGAGAAAGCATTTTTAGTGTAGAAATTGGTTGTTTAATGGGCAGCCCTAAAGCAGAATCACCAGATAGGCAAGGCCACAATACTTGCACCTGATTCTTTTTTTCTTTTAATCACTTCCAGAAGAAGACATTTCTATAGATAGAAATCTGAGACTCAGAAGAAGAACATGAATGCATATATATGGAGGCTAACTTTGGAATCTAGGTGCAAACTTTCTGGGAAGAATCTAAAAACAAAAGTTTTTCAAATACACCTATAGCCTGAGGCACTGGTTGAAGAAGCTAATGATTTATCGGTAGTACGTATTGCTCAACTCTTTTTGCTTAAAACTAATTGGTGAATATTTTTACTAAATTTACAGAGCATTCCATATTGTTGAGGATAGCCTATAATTGAAAAATTCCAGAGACTTTTAAAAAACATGTATACTTAATTAAAATGAAGGGTCCCTGGGTGACCCAAATGGTTAAGTGCTTGACTATTAACTGGAAGGCCGGTGGTTCAAACCCACCCAGAGGTTCCTTGGAAGAAAGGACTGAAGATGTGCTTCCAAAAGGTTGCAGCCTCGAAAATTCTGTGGAGCCCAATTCTATTCTTCAACATTTGGGTCACCATGAATCAGAATCGATTCCAAATCCACCTTTTTATTTTTTGCTTTTTTTTTGTTTAAAATGTTTTAGAAATTATATGATTTGGTGAAAAGGCATAGAGTCACATATACAGAAGTTGAATAATAATTGGCAAATTCAAAGCTAACATTTTTATCTCCCATAGACTGATGGCAAATACTGTGTAAACTGAAATCCTCATGGAGTTTAATTTGTTTTATAATCCTGGAAAGGCACTGAGTAGAAGCATTCACACTTACGTAAATACCTGTTTAGCAGTTCTTCAATGGATTTGGTTGCCTAAAAAAACTCTAGTGTAAAAAAAAAAAAAAAAACATCGTGTAAAGAGATGTTAAAAGTTTAAGGAATATATGCCTCTTCCTGCCACTTAATTTTACTTACGCTGATATTCAGAAATGTGAAATAATTTACTTAGATTACCTTCAGTTGTTTCTTCAAGTTTTGGAATAGAATCTAGCTCTCATTATTTAAATCAAAAACAAATATATACCCTTCAACTAACTGACTCACCTTCTAATAAACTCTCAAAGAAAATTGTTAGACATATGTATTTATTTAGTATTAATTTTATTACTTGATATTAACCACTATATACAAATAACTTATAGATATTCTAAGTGTTCATAAATAGTGGTTAAATACATTATAATTCACTTAAACAATTGGACAATATGTACCTAGTAAAACAATAGTAAAAGGTTAAATTACATGACATATTACTAAATTAGGGACCAGGCTACAAAAATATATATTGTATTATAATATAATGTAGATAACATAATACAATATAATATACAATTACATATTTTATTAACACATGTAATAAGTACACATATACACATATAGTATTTATGGAATTACACTTAACATTATTAAGTGCTTTTCATAAAATGGAGCCATCTGTATATATGTACATATTCATAAGCATATATGCATATGTGTATAAATGTTCAGAAAAAGAGAAAACTTTGCTATGGGTTTTTTTTTTTAATGGGTTAAATAATGTCCCACAGAAAGATATGTTGATGTCTTAACCCTTATACTTCTGAATGTGACTTTAGTGGAAAAAGAGTCTTTCTTTGAAAGTGTTATCAGTTTAGTTAAGGAAGTCATACCGGAGTTGGGTAGGTTCTAATCTCTTCTGAGTGGTGTTTTCTAAAAGGGGAGAACAGACAGGGTAACAGAGTCACACAGAGGAAGACACCATGGAAGACACATCTATCAGCAGCAAAGGAACACTGAGGATTGCCTGCAGGAATTAGCAGGAGGCATGGACCAGACATTCTTTCAGAGCCCTTTGGAGGACTTAACGCAGCTAATACTTTGATTTTGACTTCTAGCCTCCAGAACTGAGAGACAATAAATTTCTGTTTTTACAGCCACCCACTTTGTGGTATGTGCTTGCTGCAGGCCTAGAAAATGAAGACAAATATATCAAATTTAAAGAAAATTGGAAATAGACTTCAATAATACTGCAATATCTTCATCTTTAAAATCTCTTCAAAATATATATTGAATTATCAAGTCTATTAGAGACATGGAGTTACCTTTAAAAGATTAAAGTTGTTGTATTTTTTTTTTTTTTTTTTAACCTTTCCTTTAAAGGTATTTCAGGATTCTCTTTGTTTAAGCACCTGATACCACTTCTGACTAGCTCTGGTATAAAGCAAAAGAGAAAAAAGAAAACAAACTTCCTTGGAAAGTTAAAAAGTAAGTAGCTCCTAGAATTCAAAAAGCATTTGAACAATGTGGCCTAGGAAAGTAGTAGAAAATGTCTCTAGCAATCTCCCAGATAGATAAAGCAAGTCTGTCATTTTCTAGCCTTATGTCTCTAAACTCTATCCAAATCCCCATGATTAAGGGTTTCTGTTTTTGTCTGGCTTTTAAAGTGCCCATCCATTCACCAGAATGTGGTGTCTACCTTGATTGGCAGTCTAGACAAAGGATAAGTAGGTAATGGAGTATAGATGAGGATCAAGGATCAAGGAAAACTACAGTGCACTTAGCCCAAACAAGGTAAAGACATGCTCGGCTAGCAAAAGAACACATCCACTACAAGGAAAACAAGCATACCCACTTTGAAGAACAGACTCTCATTTCTGTTTTACTTTATTACTTTAAAGGCAAAGATGGGCTGATTTGCTTGTCATATAACAACACCATTCTGAATTCTGGGAGGTGGAATACTCACATTCCAGGCACAGAGAGACAACTCAGTTTTTCACCAAAATCAGCCAGAAAAGAAGCAGTCACAAATTACGGAAACAATATTAACCTACACAGCAGAAGACGAAGACTTGTCCTTTGAATGATAACCAATGCTATGAAAAAATGGAAGGATCTTAACATGATTTTTCTGTGATGTTATTTTGTATCCAGAAAAATCCAAAATATTCAAATGACATATGAATGACAGTAATAAAGAAATTCAACAATTTTAGTTAAGCCCAAGGAAAAAGATTTTTGCGTACATTTGATTAACAGTGAAGAAATATTATGTTAAACATTATTTTCCAGATAGGAACTGACTACATAATTCTCTACAAGAAAGAATAGTATATGCCTGTTCCTTATGTTTTTTTTATGTTAATTCTGCTAAAATATTACTGATAGCCATGCAGGTGAATGCATTTCACATACATTTCATAATAAAATACTTTTTAAATCAAATCACGACAAAACTAATAGAACACAGAGTTGAAGGGAGTGGAATTTCCAGCATTAAGAGTGATAAAAAATATAAGAAAGAAAAAAATAACAGTTGTGAGTACTAAAAATATGAACAAACTTCTGTACATCACATAACGCTAGAAAAATATTTGTAGTGTGCATGATAAAAGGCTATAAAAATTTTAAACAGCACTTATGGAAATACGTAACAACACGGAAATGTTAATATGCTTAATGTAAGAAGTACCCATTGACACATTATAACTGTGATAGTATTAATAAAACATACTACACAAAGGGGAAAAAAACAGAAAGAACAAACATATTGAGTCTATGGATTTTTTTTTTTTACTACTTTTCTGCATTATTCCCATACGAGTTGATTCCGACTAACAGTGTCCCTATAGATTAGAGGAGAACTGCCCCATAGGATTTCCAAGGAGCAGTTGGTGGATTTGAACTGCTGACCTTTTGGTTAGCAGACGAGTTCTTAACCACTGTGCCACCAGGACTCCCTATAATGATTAAATATTATGTAATAAAATTTAAAATGTCACACTGACCCACATAAATCATTCAATTCCTTTATATATATCAGTTATTTTCTTTCTCTTTGAGGTCACTAAATTTTTTTTTTTAAATAAAATTTTTCTCAAAATATTCAGATAATAGCTTCTCAAAAAGGAATTGTTGGAGGAACATTTATGTCAATACTAAAGTCAGAGTGAGCAAGTACTACTAGAATAATGCTCATGAAAGGAGATGAGACTCTTTGTAGGGCACATGTCTATAGAAATTGTCACAAACAGGATGGATTTATCCCAGGCTTTTGGAACAGAGAAGCTATAATTACCAATAAACTAGTAATGCATAAGTGTCCTGAGGTAAATTTGTTTTATCCTAGTTGGCTTTTCTGAAAAATTATGATTCATCAGTCGTCTTGATCTATCATGAAGCAGTGAAGTTTTGGACTCATATTCTTTATGCAAAGGAAATGGCTGCCCCAGTACTTTATATGTGAAACTCATTTCCAAGTACATCATGAAACGTTCAGAGCTGTGTATGGGGAGTCAGCTGCCCAGTGAGCACATCCAGTGAGTAGCTACTAACGTAGCAGAGAATAAGCTGAAAGGGTCAGAAAGTTTTCTTCTGACAGGTGTCCGCACGTAGTGGTGTCTCCCAGGTAATATGGGAAAAGTGATACAATTGAAAACTCAGATGCTAGTCATTTTATCACTACAGACTCAGTAAAAACTTTGTATTTTATTAATGGTATATTTTCTTCCCTAATGTTAGTGTTTCTATATGGGCCTTCTGAAGACTGATTTCAATTGCTCAGCATACATCCAAAGGATGCGATCCAGGCAACTGTGTTTGTTGTTTACTTATGTCTTTGTTTTCATGCATTCTGGAAAATAGACTAAAAACGTTTTCAAAGTAGGAAAGAGTTGTTACTGGCGCAGTGATTTTAATTTCATGCTAAAAATATCAGAGATAACACAACTACTTAAAGAATACACATTTTCTTAGAAAGACCTCATTGAAAGTAGTAAGGTAATGATTTTTCACTTAGGTTATGAGAGCAATGCACCACTGCAAACGGAAAAAATGAAAAGATCATTAAGAAGTTAGCCTAAGAAGTAGTTTTTATGTACATTTTATAATGTAGCTCCTGGTTATTCATTCATTTTTTCATTCACTTAAAAACACCAAAAAAACCCAATGGTTATTCATTCATTTATTTTTTCATTCACTTAGCAACTATTAACTAAGTACTTACTATGGGCTAGCAATATCTACACTAGACACTCAGGATTAAATGTTAAGCAAAAGCTTGGACTCTTACCCTCATGCAGTTTAAAAGAAAACAGACGTTGGTAAAAAAAAAAAAAAAAAATTTTTTTTTTTTTTGGTAGTCTCCTTTTATTCCGTTCCAGGCTCTTATTCTTATCTATATTAACTGTTCTCAGATTTTTCTTTTTAACTTCTAACTCCAAAGTTAACATTATTATATCAATGGTTTACTTCCAGGTTTGAATAATGTTTGTTTCTAGAGTATAGACTCCGGATGTAGAATGGTATCAAATAAGCACATTGTAAAAACAAATGCCTCTACTAAAGGCTTTCATAAATGGTGATGCCTAATTAATAGCTCACATTTAGAATATGGGGTGCTTATTTATCCACCCCAGTTAACATGTTGGCATGAGTAACCCCTAAGATATTCAGGAACGATCACATGAGCGTACAAATGGAATCATTGTAGCTTTTGAGGATCACTTGAGCTTTATTACTGGTGGAAAGAACCACCTTCATGGGATAAAGTAAATAATGTATAAAATCTCGTAGGCATATTCATATTTTTAATCCTATTTATATCCTGTCTATGGGTCCAGTGTATGGGCTGCTTTTGACTTGATGTGTCCTAAGTGAACGTGGATACAAGGTTTATTTCTAACATTCAGGTTGACTGATTCTATGTACATATCAGGCTATGCTGGTTTTTCCTCAGGAATATTAGTTATCCACATCCAATACAAATATTCTCTACTACAGAGAAAACCTGTATTTTCAAGGACCACTTTACAAAAACATTATTAGATTCTGATGCTGAAACTGTTAAAGTGGAGAAGTGGAACTTTTATATTTTAATTACCAAAAGTCTTTTTCTTATTTAGCTGACAGGTAAAGGAGAATATGTCTCTTTTCTGTGGGATCTTTTTAAAAATAAAATGTAATAAAGATTTTTTTTTCCTTGACTCCTGTCCCTGAGTTGTTGAACTTAGTTATTTTATTTCATTTTGCCAATAAATTATGGCCTCTTTTTTTTTTTTAGGTGGAGTATATGCCAATCCACTAGTCCGCATGATATAGGGAGATGATACGTTTTCCCCTGTGTAGAGTGAATAAACCAGAAATGATTATAAAGAAGTGAAGAAGGGGTGGCTATTCACCATTACTTGGATTACTGTCAACACTTGTGAGAAGCTTTATTTTCAGTAAGTCTTCTAAGGCCAGGGAAATAAAAAAGGTGGGAAGACAATATTGATATGGCAAATTGCTCTTTATTTAAAGATGCTTTTTAATATGAACATGGCTTTATAATCTGTCAAATAAAGATGGCACACAGAGATAAAAATAAAATGTCAGAACAAAAATGCTCTTTTCTTTCCTGTGAATAAATTCACACGTCAGTCAAGTATCTGTCAGTGCATCTGCGGAATGAGTGGCATGTCTTAAGTAAGTAAAAGCAGAAGGAGAGTAACTAACAAGAATAACTAAAAGGAGAAGTGGCGACATTGACAGCCTTGATGAGTGAGGATTCTTCTCTACCCACAGAAAGTACTCAGTTAGAATAATGCCCCCAAGCAAGTAAAGAAATAGTGACAAACTACCAATTATGATGGAGGGAAATGTAAACAGAAATGCAAACCCTGACGTTAGAGTCATTCTGATGAAGGGCTGGACAGCAGGTAAAATTATGTCTCCTCCCATGGACACTAGTATTCATGAGCATTTCATTAATATGCATTAATATACTATTTTCATGATACTTTTCTTTTTTCTTTTACTGGGAGCAGAGAGTGCTTTAGTTGCCCTTGCTTAAGTGAGATCTGGAAGACGGCGGTGGAGTAGGCTAATAGGTTGCTTATGCAAAGAAGAAAGGCTACCTGGGAGTAGCCACAGATGAAATGGGTTCTGTTGTAAAGGCATATTCAGAGTTCTATCATCTTCAGATTTGCTGAAACGTCATATAGTAACCCATTAACACCACCCTAATTTAAGAGGTTGCACATTTTTATTACAGTGCTTAAGTTTAAAATGGCATTGTTTTTCTAAGTGCAGTTCAAAGTGCCTACATTTTCTTTACAAATGCAACGTTTGGTTTTAAACTTAAAGGTGAAACACTTGATTACAGCTTTACATATCTTTCCCAGAGACTTTTTTTTTAAAGCTTCTCATTGCAATTCAGAATATGTCTTACTTTATATAGTTTTATTCTATTAATATTTACATTTAAAATATCACTATTAGTTAATTTTTACTGGTTCTTATCATGTGTCAAGATCTGTGTATAATTTTATAAGATATTTTTATTTCATTTAATCCTAAAAAAAAAAAAAACTTTTTTTTTTTTTTTAAATATAGGGTCGCTGTGAGTCAGAATCGACTCGATGGCACTGGGTTCTGGGGTAAAACTAGTTAAGACTATGCACAGTCAATGTTATGTTTCTTCATTAATTTTTTTTTTCCTCTTTCTGTTTTTGATGCCTATTCTTTATTTTAGGGGGCCCCTGGGTGGCACAAATGGTTAGGAGTTCTGGGTGGCACAAATGGTTAGGAGTTCAACTATTAGCCAAAAGATTGGCCATCTAACCCACCCAGAGGCTCCATGGAAGACAGGCCTGGTGATCTGCTTCCAAAATGTCCTCATCAGCACAGTCCTACTCTGACACACATGACGTCGTCATGAATTGGAATCGATTCAAGGATAACTAACAGCAACGACAACAACAAAAAAAAGTAAAAATGTGCCCAAGAGGCAGGTTCAAGATGGTGGAATAGTCAGATACTTCTTGTCATTCCTCTTACAACAAAGACCAAAAAAAAAAAAAAAAACAAGTGAATTGAATATATGTGACAATCAAGGAATCCTAATCATCGAAGACAAAGCTGAGGAATCAGTCTGAGTGGCAGGTGAAAGTACAAAAAATTCAAAAGCAAAGGAAATGGGGAACGACAAATCACAGGATCACTGGCACCCTGCTAGCTGACTCTGCACAGCGCACGTGGGCTGAGACAAGCAGCAACATCCCAAGCCGAAGCATACCACATCTAGTGCAGCCAAGTTGCACCAAATCTGCATTCACTTCCAGAACCAAACAGGAGTGGCATCAGACTTGCTAAAGTTACGTGCAAGCTCCCAACCTACCATGCATGCTGGCAAAATAATCTCTGATTAAAACAGAGCATTGCAGCAGAGAAGCACTTTCTTTCCCCCACCCCACCCATCCCCCATCCCACTCCCACCACAGTCCAGTGGCATTAAACAATGCCAAGTACCCTAAGCCAGGAAATCAGTGCAGGTGGGGGGCTCTGCCTCTTCTCCCAGCCACTGGCATATGATCTTCATGGACTCGCAGTATCCATCATCCCGTCCAGTCCCGTATGGGCTGATTCAACACCACAAGCCCTTTTTAGAATAAAACAGCAGGGCATGCACCTGAAGCCCATTTTCCCCTGCAGCAATGTAATAAATGTTGGAGAAGTTGTGGGGAGATTGTAATTCTTATGCACTGCTGGTGGGAATGTAAAATGGTACAACCACTTTGGAAAATGATATGACACTTCCTTCTTGTCGTTAGGTGCCATCGAGTAGGTTCTGTCTCATAGCAACCCTATGCACCACAGACCAAAACACTGCCCAGTCCAGTGCCATGCTCACAATCGTTGCTATGCTTGATCCATTGTTGCAGCCACTGTGTCAATCCATCTCTTCCAATGTCTTCCTCTTTTCCACTGACCCTGTACTTTACCAAACATGATGTCCTTCTCCAGGGACTGATCCCTCCTGACAACATGTCCGAAGTATGTAAGAAGTAAATCTCACCATACTTACTTCTAAGGAGCATTCTAGTTGTACTTCTTCCAAGACAGATTTGTTCATTCTTTTGGCAGTCCATAGTATATTCAATATTCTTTGCCAGCACCACAATTTGAAGGCATCAGTTCTTCTTCCATGTTCTGCCTTGAATACCATTGGCTTCTGCTCATATGGTACCTTCTGAAACAGATGAATGTCACCTGATTCTTTTTGCTATAGTAACTCTGTATTCCTTCCGTCTTCTTTTGATGCTTCCTGAGTCATTTAAGATTTTCCCCATAGAATTCAATATTGCAAATTGAGGCTTGAATTTTCTCTTCAGTTTTTTCAGCTTGAAAAACAGTAGACAAGTGTAAACTTAGAGTAGATAGTAGACGAGTATAAACTTCGGTGAAGGGAAGGAAAATACACAATGCAGGGAAAATCAGCACAACTGGACTAAAGCAAAATCAGAAAAGTTTCCTGGACACATCCGAACACTCTGAGTGACCAAGTAGCTAGGGCTGGGGCCTATGGACCATAGTCTCTGGGGACATCTCAGTCAATTGGCATAACATAGTTCATAAGGAAAATGTTCTACATCCCATTTTGATGAGTAGCATCTGGGGCTTCGAAAGGCTGTGAACAGCCATCTAAGATACATCTATTCATCCCATCCCACCTGGAGCAAAGGAGAATGAAGAAATCCAAAGGCAAGATGAAAATATTAGCCCAAAGGGCTAAAGGACTTTATGAATCAGAAACTCCACAAGCCTGAGACAAGAAGAACTAGATGGTGCCCAGATACCACCAACGACCACCCTGACAGGAATCACAACAGAGAGTCCAGGACAAAGCAGGGGCAAAATGTAGAACAGAATTCAAATTCTTGTAAAAAGACCAGACTTACTGGTCTGACAGAGAGTGAAGAAACCTCCGAAATTATGGCCCCTGGATGTCTGCTAATCCAGAACTGAAACCATTCCCAAAACCTGCTTTTCACACAAAGATTAGACAGGCCTATAAAACAAAAAAATAACAGGTGAGGAAAGTGCTTCTTAGTTCAATCAGATATTCAAGGTCAAATGCACGGCTTCTGTCCAAAAGCTGGACTATGAGCCAGGAAGACACAGGAACTGGACAAATGGAAACAGGGAACCCGGGATGGAAAGAGGGAGCATGCTGTCACATTGTAGGGACTGCAACCGATGTCCCAAAATAATATGTGTATAAATTTTTAACTTGAGCTGTAAACTTTCACCTAAAGCACATTAAAAAAAAAAAAAAAAGTGCCCAGATTTTTCTTTTTTTTTTTTCCATAAGCTTTCTGTTCAGTTATCCTCTGCACTTTTTTTGTGTGTGTGTGTCTTAGCTTGTTTCTTCATGGTTATGAAAATAACATAAGTAATTTTTATGTAATTTTACAATAGGGTAATAACCAAACACCCTACCTTGTATCTCTTTTGCGGAAGGCTCTAGAAGATGTTCTGACATTACTCATTGGCCAGAAATATATACCTCCATGCCTTTGACAAGGAGCCTTGGTGGCGCAGTGGTTAAGGCACCAGCCGCTAACTGAAAGTGCAGCAGTTTTAACCCACCAGCCGCTCTGCAAGAGAAAGATGTGGCAGTCTGCTTCCGTAAAGATTATAGCATTGAAATCCTAATGGGGCAGTTCTGCCCTATCCCATAGGATCTTTACGAGTTTGAATAGACTGGATGGCATCGGGTTTATTCCTATGGCATATTCCTAGTCTCCCTCTCTCTTTTTTTTTTTTGTATTTTAAATGAAGATTTACAGTGCATATTAGTTTCTTACTAAATTAATATACACATTGTTATGTGCTACTGGTAGACACCTCCATGACATGTCAACACTCTTCCCTTCTCAAACTTGGGTTCCCTGTCATCAGCTTTCCTGTCCTTTCCTGTCTTCTATTCCTTGTCCCTGGGCTGCTGTGCCCATTTAGTCTTGTTTTGTTTTATGGGCCTGTCTAATCTTTTGGAAACCCTGGTGGCTTAGTGGTTAAGTGCTACAGCTGCTAACCAAAAGGTCAGCAGTTTGAATCCACCAGGCACGCCTTGGAAACTGTGGGACAGTTCTACTCTGCCCTATAGGGCCACTGTGAGTTGGAATTGACTCAACGGCACCGGGTTTGTTTTGCTTTGTTTTTTTGGTCTAATCTTTGTCTGAAGGATGAACCTCAAGAATGACTTCAGTACTGAGTTAAAAGGGAGTTGGGAGGCCATACTCCCAGGGTTTCTACAGCCTCTGTCAGACCACTAAGTCTGGTCTTTTGCGTGTGTGTGTGAGTTGGCTTTTTGTTCTACATTTTTCTCCACTCTGCCCAGGACCCTCTATTGTGATCCCTGTCAGAGCAGTCAGTAGTGGTAGCTGGGCACCATCTAGTTGTGCTGGACTCAAGCTCGTGGTGAAGGCTGTAGTAGTTGTGGTCCATTAGTCCTCTGGACTAATCTTTCCCTAGTGTCTTAGTCATCTAGTGCTGCTATAACAGAAATACCACAAGTGGATGGCTTTAACAAACAGAAATTTATTTTCTCACAGTCCAGTAGTCTAGAAGTCCAAATTCAGTGTGTCAGCTCCAGGGGAAGGCTTTCTCTCTCTGTCAGCCCTGGAAGGTCCTTGTCCTCAGTCTTGCGATGTCAAGGAGCTTCTCAGGCACAGGAACCCTGGATCCAAAGGATGCGCTCTGCCCCTGGTGCTGCATTCTTGGTATGAGGTCCCCGCTTTCTGCTAGCTTCCCTTTCCTTTTATCTCTTGAGACATAAAAAGGTGTTAAGGCCACACCCCAGGGAACTCCCTTTGTATTGGATCAGGGATATGACCTAATAAGAGTGTTATAATCCCACTCTAATCCTCTTTAATACAAAATTACAATTCTACCCTGATCCTTTCCAACATAAAATTACAATCACAAAATAGAGGACAGCCATACAACACGGGAATCATGGCCCAGCCAAACTGATGCATACATTTTTGGGGGGACATAATTTAGTCTGTTATACCTAGTGTCTTCGGTTTTCTTCATTCTCTCTTGCTCCAGACGGGCTGAGACCAGTGGAGTATCTTAAATGGCTGCTAGCAAGCTTTTAACACCCCAGATGCTACTGATCAAAGTAGGATGTATAGTATTTTCTTTATAAAGTGTGTTATGCCAATTGAGTTAGATGTGCCCCGAGACCATGGTCCCTGGGGCCTCAACCCAGTAATTTGGTCCCACAGGGAGTTCAGATGTGTCAATGGATCTTCCATGACCTTGCCCTGATCAAGTTGTGCTGGCTTCCCCAGTATTGCGAACTGTCTTACCTTCACCAAAATTACCACTTATTTTTTTTTTTATTGTTTATTTAGTGTTTTTCCCTCCCACTTCTCCCCTCCCTCATAACCATCAAAGATTGTTTCTTTTTGGGTGTAAACTTTTTCATGATTTTTTATAGTAGTGGTCTCATGCAAAATTTGTCCTTCTGTGACTGATTTATTTCACTCAGCATAATGCCTCCAGATTCATCCACGTTGTGAGATGTTTTGAGGATTCATCATTGTTCTTTACCATTGAGTAGTATTTCATAGTGTATATGTACCATATATTGTTTATCCGTTCATCTGTTGATGGCCACTTAGGTTGTTTCCATCTTTTTGCTATTGTGAATAATGCTGTAATGAACATGGGTGTACATATGTCTATTAGCGTGACAGATCATATTTCTCTAGGATATACTCCTAGGAGTGGGATTGCTGGATCGTATGATATTTCTATTTCTAGCTCTTTAAGGAAGTACCATATTGCTTTCCAAAGTAGTTGTATCATTTTACATTCCCACCAGCAGTACATAAGAGTTTCCGTCTCCCCATAGCCTCTCCAACATTTGTTATTTTCTCTTTTTTTTTGATTTGTAACAATAATGTCAGGGTGAGATGGTATCTCATTGTGATTTAGATTTGTGTTTCTCTAATGCTAGTGATTGTGAGCATTTCCTCCTGTATCTGTTAGTCAGCTGCACATCTTCTTTGGTGAAGTATCTGTTCATATACTTTGCCTAATTTTTCTTGAATTATTTGACATTTTAGTCTTAATGTCTCCATTTTGGTTTGTTGTGTTCTTGTTGTATGCTATCAAGCTGATTCTGACTCATAATGAGTCCATTTACTTTTAGACTTATCAAAATTTATTTTTTGAGACTTGAGAAGTTTTCTTGAAACCCTGACATATAAACTATACATGTTTTTAAGCAAGGAAGAAAGTGGGAAAGAAGGAGGCTTGGAAATTAACCAAAACTGTCTACCACAGGGTATTACTAAATGAGAATTGAAAAGTGCATGTGAAATTCTATCATTTTGATAAATTGTACAATAACTTCATATGAATGTAACTCATCTGAGAGATGTTATTTTACTTCAAAGGAATTTCAGAGGCAATATCTCTACAATAATTATAAGATCTATAGTTCAATAAAGCACCTAATTTAAAACAAAACAAATTTTACTACATAAATTAAATGCAATTAAATCAATATATGGTATTTTCTAAGCTGCAATGAACTGGTAAATTGCATTTTCAATTTTTCTTAAATAATAAAAGTGGTTTCTTTACAATTTAACATATTTCTCTTATTTGTTATCATTCGCTAATGTGTACATTCTACATATTGTGCTCTGCAGCCTAAAACAGAGCCTAACTGCATATTCTCCCATTTTATTAATTTGGGTTTTCATTTTGTCAATTTTGAAATAATGTTTATATTTTCAGTATTTTATAATACGTAAGGAGAATATTTAAAAAATACATATAAAGGATAATTCTCTTTTTCTGAAGTGCAAACATGAAAATTAAACAGAGGGAAGATATTGAGGTTTGTCACATTTATAGCTGATAAAAACCTATCATTAAGTTTTTGACAATGTACAGATATACCTCATTTTATTGTGCTTTGCTTTATTTCCTTCACAGATATGTGTTTTTTTATAAACCGAAGGTTTGTGGCAACACTACATTGAGCAGGCCTACCGGTGCCATTTTTCCTACAGCATGTACCCATGTCACTTCTTGTGTCACATTTTGGTAATTATCACAGTATTTCAAACTTTTTCATTATTATTACATCTGTTATGGTGATCTATAATCAGTGATCTTTGATGTTACTATTGTAATTGTTTTGGGGTACCATGAACCATACCCTTATGAGATGGTGAACTTAATCAATAAATATTTTTTGTGTTCTGACTGACCCACCAACTGGCCATTCCCCTGTCCCATTCCCTCTCCTCAGGCCTCCCTATCCCCTGAGCATGAATATTGAAATTAGGCACATTAATAACCCTACGATTGCGGATATGGAGAAAGTTTTAGTGGTCTGCAAAGAAGATCAAACCAGCCACAACATTTTCTTAAGCCAAAACCTAATCCAGAGCAAGGCTCTTACTCTCTTCAATTCTACAAAGGCTGAGAAAGGTGAGGAAGTGGTAGAAGAGACGTTTGAAGCTGTCAGAGGTGGGTTCATGAAGTTTAAGAAAACAAGCTGCCTCCATAACGTAAAAGTTCAAGGTGAAGCAGGGAGTACTAACGTAGAAGCTAACTGGACTTCAACTTTGAAAGAAGTCCTACTGTGGGCAAAATGCCATCAAACAGCATTGCATGTTACACAGAAATCTTTTGTGAAAGGAAGAGTCAGTCTTGTGGCAAACTTCATTGCTGTCTTTTTATAAGAAATTGCCACAGCCACCCCAACCTTCAGTAACCTCGACCCTGTTCAGTCAGCAGCCATCAACATTGAAGCAAGACCATCCACCAGGAAAAAGATCAGGACTTGTTGAAGGCTCAGATGATGGTTAGCAGCTTTTACCAATAAAGTAGCTTTTAATTAAGGTACATATGCACTGTTTTTTTCAGACATAATACCATTTCACACTTAAGAGACTACAGTATACTGTAAACATAACTTTTATATGCATTAAAAAAATTATATGCATTAGAAAACCAAAAAATGTGTGTGACTTGCTTTATTGCAACATTCACTTTATTGCAGTGGCTTGGAAGGGAACCCACAATATCTGCAAGGTAAGCCTGACAGAGGTTAGGATTTATAACACATATTTTTGGGAGACACAATTCAATCCATAATCTTAACCAAGTGACTAATAATAACATCAAAAGGAATGGAACAGATAAATCTTGGTTGCCTCCTACTGCTAAGAGTATAAAACTGTCTTTTAGCAATCCTGCCCACACAACATCGCCTGCATCTGATCACTACGGTATATCAGACAAATACAAATTGAGGGTCACTCTACAAAATGTCTGGTCTGCACACTTTAAAAATGTTGACGTCATTAAACAAAATTAAAAACTATGGAACTATTCTAGATTAAAAGCCAAGGGAGACCTGGCCAATGACTGCAATGCATGATCCCACATTGTCTTTTGCTGTAAAAGACGCTATTGGAAAAATTGGTGAAATTTTAATAATGTGTTTATGTTAGATACTAGTACTATGTTGAAATTTGTTTCTTGCAATTTGTACTTGTTTTGTGGCAATATTATTTTAGACAATACAAACTGAAGTATTTAGGAATAAAAAGAAAAAATACCATTGTGATAACTGGTAAAGAAATAGAAGTTGTCAAGGACTTCATTCTACTTGGATAAACTATCAGTGGAAGCAGCAGTAAAGAAATCAAATGACTTATTGGATTGGGCAAATTTGCTGTGAAAGACCTCTTTAAAATTTTAGGAAGCAAATATGTCAGTTTGATGACTAGGTTGCACCTGATACAGCCATGATCTTTTCAATTGTCTTATATACATGTGAATGCTAGACAATGAAAAAAGAAGACTGAAGAATTGAAGCATTTCAATTTTGGCTTTGGCAAAGAATATTGAATCTATGGTGGACTTCCAAAAGAATGAACAAAGCAGCCTTGGATGAAGTGTAGCCAGAATACTCCGTAGAGGTGAGGATGGTAAGAATTCATCTTGCTTATTTTGTACATGTCATCAGGAAAGAACACTCCCTAGAAAAGGACATCATGTTTGGTAGAGTACAAGGTAAACAAAAAAAGAAGACCCTCAATGAGATGAACTAATATAATAGCTGCAACAATGAGCTCAAACATACCAATGATTGTGAGATTGACACAATACTGGGCAACATTTTCATCTGTTATACATAAGGTCACTATGAGTCAGAGCCAACTTGACTGCAACTAACAACATTAACAACACTGAAATATTTACAGATGAAGAAGTACCTGCTGGCACAACGGGTTAAGGGCTCAGCTGCTATCCAAGAGGCTGGCAGTTTGAACTCACTCAGCAGCTTTGTGGTGGGAACACCTGGTGACCTGTTCCCATAAAGATTACAGTCTAGAAAACCACATGGGCAAGTTCTGCTCTGTCACTTTGGGTAGCTGAGTTGACCGACTTGACTGTAACTAACAACAGCAAAGAAGTATCATGTCTGCAGTTTACTCTGTAATGTAGTAAAATGTTAGCATTTGGGAAAGAAAATGCTGAAAAGCTTTTTACCAGTCTTGAAAATTTTCTATAAATCTAAAACTATATTTAAAAAAGCAGCTAAAAAATAGTAATAAATTTAAAGCCATAGCTTTTTCTCTCTCTTTAAAGGTAAATATTTCTTTCTAAACTCAAATTATTTAATTTGAAACACGATGGAACATTAAATTGCAAATTTAAAGTCTTTGTTAATTTACTGTATACACCATTTTATTTTCTTCCAAATTTATGTAACTAGTATCATTCAAAACAATTGCTAAAAAGAGTGTCTATCACCCTATTATCACATAGACCTTTTTTCACATACTTCTCATTCTTTTCCTTTGTTATGTATTAAAATGTGTCCCACCAATTACCTGTGAATGCAATCCCATTTGGGAATATGATTTTTGTTTTATGTTAGTGTAGGATGTATCTGACGTCTACTCACTTTTGAGATATAAAAGATCAGATTAGATGCAGAGAGAAGCAAGGAAGCACAAATAGGGGAGAGCTAGATGCCACATGGAGATCTTCAAGGAAAACCCAGAAGAACACTAGAGAAGCTTAAACAAGAATTTTCCCCCAGAACAAAGAGCCTTCCCCTAGAGCCGGTGCCCTGAATCTGGACTTCTAGCTTCCTAAACTGTGAGAGAATAAATTTCCGTTAGTTAAAGCCACCCACTTGTGGCACTTCTGTTATGGCAGCACTAAGAAACTCTCTAATTTGTATACAGGTAAAATGGGGTTCCATTCCAACTAGTTTGTTGTTAGTCGTTTCTGATGTAAGCTGAATAATTTTTTTTTAAGCTTTCATTATTGCCCGCTAGAAGGCAGTGTTTTGAACAGTAAATCATAACATTGAACATTTGTGAACGAACATCCGAGAATACTAACATCAGCGAATTATGCTGTGCAACATTGTATGTAGTACATATCACTAAAGATAAGATGCAAAAAAGGACCTGTCACAGTGCAGTTCATCATAATTTGAATATGTTGTAAGTACATGGTTCTGGCATCTGTAAGAACATGGTAGCCTCATTGGACAGTCGTATGAAGCTGAAGAGATAGCTGTTCTTATCCAAGCAACATGGCTACTGTTTTTTCAAGAAATCACATTGTTTTGTTCCAAGTAATCAGGACCAATTGCTCTGAAATAAAACTGAGGGAGTAACAAAATATCATGGATGTATCTATGGAAAATGTGGGTCAAAATGTAACCTAAACTTACGTGCATGCATGAGCTTTTCTCTCACAGATGTGTTTTTTAATTGCATTTTGAACCTAGAAAGATTGACACTAAAACCTTTACAAAACAAAACATTTACTGTAAATGACTGAAAACAGAAAATAAAAATTTGTCATGCATGATTTAAGAAAGTGCCTTCCAGTCTACCAAGGTGAGTAATTCATGTGAACAATTAGACTTTAAGCTAACACACTTTATCTTTCTAAAGTATTCAGCATCTCCATGTAGCTATGGGAGGCATACGCCCATGAAAATAAAACACACTTACCAAAGGCATAGACCTTATGTATAAATTTTGTAGGAAAAGACCAAAAGGCTTAACTAATTCTTGCCTTACAGGGGGTGTTTCAAGCACACACAGTGCTTATAGCCTTTGATCTCCTGTGAAATTTATATTTATGGCAGTCTAACACAGAGAAGAGTGAATAAAGTGAAAACATAAAGGACAATGGCCCAGGGGAAGTGTAACGATACAGTTGTATTTTAATATCATTTTTCTACATAACAACAGTAATAATGTCCTGGATTTCAATTTCTTTTTGCATTCAAGGGCCTCCAAGAACCTTGTAAAGTCAAAGAAGCCTGCTGGCCATGCAAGTTAGTCAAGTATTACTATCTATTTTAGAAGAAAGTAAATCAATATATAGCAAAATTTAAGGATTATTCCAAAGCAAAATATCCTGTAACCGCATCAGGTATTTTAGTCATATCAAGTTATGACCAAATGGAAAGTGATTGAAGAAATAATACAGAGACTGGCGGAGGGACAAATGAAGTCTCTTAGTTTAGAAAAAGGAGTGACTAATATATTTTCTTATTAGGCGAAATAAGAACCGAGAGAAAAATGTCAGGGACACAGCATAGACATTTGTTTCCAGACTATTTAAATCCAACTGCAGCAGCCTGATAACTGGCTTTATTCCAATGTGCAGAGAGTGGGCCATAGAGAAATAGTGATATAGATAAGATGGTGACAAAAACCCTGTTGCCACTGAATCGATTCCACTCATAGAGACCCTATAGGACAGAGTAGAACTGCTCCACAGAGTTTCCAAGGTTTTCAATCTTTACAGAAGCAGACTGCCACATCTCTTTCCCATGGAGCGGTTGGTGGGTTCAAACTGGAGACCTTTTGGTTAAAAGCCAAGCACTTAACCACTCCACCGCCAGTGCTCATTAAGATTGTGAAAAGAATATATTGATGCTACTCTGTGTCATAAGTCAAAAAGAATGTGCTTAAATCCCAAAGAAGAAGGGATCAAAAATAGATAAAAAGTTTGATAAAAATTGAAAGCAAGAACAAGATTCAATAATCAAAAAAGAAAATGCAATGTTACAAGTCACAACTTAGAACTGGCAAGTTTAGAGCTGAAAGAAAATGACAATTCAAGCAGAATTTATGGCTAAACCAAATTGATTAAATCAAACTAATTCTGCATGTTATTTTTACTCCACATAAAGTTCACTTGCACAGAAATTTACTCAAACTATAGGAAACACACACACACAAATACTGTGGTAGGGCAATACAGAAATCAAAATAATTATAGGTTTATAGAGAATAATAGGGGTTATTGAGATGTGTGAACTTTTATATGTAAAAACATTTAAAGACCATTATTGATATTATAAGTGAATAGGAAAAATGTAGATGTTGGACCAGGACCAGATGAAAAATATTTATTAGAAATGTAATCTCTCTCTCTGTGAGTACATTTATACTTCATAAGCTTAAATGTTAATCAAATCAAAATTAGAATTCAGGCTTGGAAGCCATCAGTAAATTCTAAGAAATCACAACATTGACTCTCCCATTTGGAATGTAAGTTGTCCTTAATAAATTTTCCTCAAGCTTATTTGTATATGGTCATCTAAGATACAACTATTGGTCGCTACCAGTCTGGAGCAAAAGGGAATAAAGACTCAAAGAAGAAACTGGTCCACAGTACTAATAGTCCACAGGAACCACGGCCTCTTCTAACCTGAGACCAGAAGAACTAGACGGTGCCCAGGTACCGCTACCGACCTTTCTAACGAGAGGCACAATAGAAGGTCTCTGACAGAATGGGAGAAAAATGTAGAATAAAATTCATATTCCTAAAAAAAGATTAGACCTATTGGACCAATAGAGACTAGAGGAACTCTTGAGACTATGGCCCTAAGAAACCCTTTAAACTTGGAACTGGAGCTATTTCTAGAGATAATTTTGCAACCACTTAATAGATTGCCTTATAAACAAACAATATCACCTGTGAGTAATGTGTCCCCTTAAGCAATCAGCTACATGAGACCAAGCAGTCAACACTTACCCAAAAGCAAAGATGAGAAGGCAAGGAGGGAAAGGGAAGGTAGATCAACGTGAACAGAACAAACAGAATGGAAAAAATGAGAAAGGTGACACATTGTGAAAATTGCAACGAATGTCACAGAACAATTTGCACAAAAATTGTTAAATGGGAACCTAATCTGTTGTGTAAACTTACACCTAAAACACAATAAAATATTTAAAATTTTTTTAATGAAATGTATAGTTAAAAACAAAAGACCACTTCTATAAATATGATTTTTCTTGAAGATCTATACTGATAAACACAGACTCACATTTATGCTTATTGCCTATTTTTTAGAAAGCTGCTCTTGTCTTAAAATGCTTTTAATACTTTCACATTTGGCTAATTTTATTTTCTTGCATTTTATAATATTTTGGGGCCATACTTTTAAAAATATTAAAACTAGATAAATCTTACACATTATTGATTTTCTCATAATTAATGTTTTCTTAGAAGCAGGAAAATAATATTTTTGATAAATTTATCTTCAGAAGCCAAAGGGAGGTAAAGTATCAGTAATATGAGATTATTTCAACCTAATTGCACAATACATTTTAATTCCTTGCTTTCCAATGTACCTTTACAATAATTCAAGACTTCCGTTAAAGCTGTTACATTTATCACTCTGCTGAATTCTCCACTTCCATCGCCACCAACTCTAATCTCAGGGGCTTTCTTTTTTACTCAGGGGCATTGCTGTGAAGACCTTTTTACAAATTTATGATTCTGGAATACCTTCTCCATTTCTTTCAATGGCTGTCACTCAAAACCATCGACGAATATCCTTGGCACATTCCTGTTTTTCTCATGTTCTTCATTAAGTGGTAAAGAGTTCTGAACTGGCCTGTATTTTCCACTTCTTTTGGAACCACCACAGGACTGTGAAAACTAAATTGACTACAATATTTTTTTATTGACTTCCATGAGAGAGAGATGAGGGAAAGGGAGCATTATGCTAAGTTTTATCATCACGTTTACAACTATTTTCTGGGTTAGTTATATATCCAGGGACAGATTAAGGCACGTGAGAGTCCTACACACTGATAATCAGTGGTGAGTCCTCATCTGCTTACTGACACATTCGGAAGAGATATGTGAGTTATATATACACATGGACATATGTGTGTGTGTGTGTGTTTTAGCTATCCATGGTGTAACTTCTTTTTTAAATGCAACTATAATATTAGTGTTGAATACTAAAGTGGTAGGTGCCGTTTTAGCAGAATGAGATTAACTGGATTACAAAACTTTTAGTGGATGTGGATATTAAGATTTTTACTATATACAACATTCTCTACAAAGAGGACATTCCACATATTCTACAACCAAGAAAATGAGTTAATGAATTTAGCTGTTCTAACAGTCAGAGTTAATGAATTTAGCTGTTCTAACAGTCAGTCAAAGTAAAATTATGTTAATCCCCCACAGCAAAAAAATTTTTGCCGATTTTGCTTTAAATGGCTCATACTTCAGTTCTGAATCTCGGTTTGTAATAATGCTGTAATTATAAGTGAACAAATGAAAAGATATCATAAAAGAAAATTTAATGATCAGAAAATAAATATTACAGCAAATTACTATTTTTTTTTAGATTGATCTTTCATTTCTAAAATGTTATAATTAAAATATATCATTCTATTCTTTGCTCTTACAGATTCTTCAATGATTTCATCACAATGAAGCTGATGAACAATACCTACTTCCATACATAATAAGGATAATGTATCATGTCTTTCTGGAATCACTGTTGTATGCTGAGGGTTTTTGAGTGTCTTTATGGAAAAAATGAGTGTTCTGTTGTATAGTTTGTGATCATTACAGTTAGAAATATGCATAAAGCAATTTCAACATAAAATATGCATTGTATTTTATCTTCTATAATGGAATTATACATGCTTACATGAGCACAATTTGTTTTTCCTGAATCTGTAAATTAAGTTCCTATTGAGGGTTTACAAGGCCATGTGCAAAAGCATACTCTTGTGTTCGTATCATGGCAAAGAGTATGTTGGGCCTCCTGGCTGAAGTTTCTGGATCAACAGATGTGAATGTACAAGACAGTTCTCTCAAAATGGATCAGAGATCTGTTATCTAGTTATATAATCCTTCCTTGCCTAGTAAATCCTCATGTTGGACCCAGTTGTATGATTGGGTGAATGAAACAAGACTTAGAGATGACAGTCTAGCCCTACATCTTGTTTATTAGAAAGAAATAGTATATTCCCAAGACCCACCAAGATACAGAGTTTCAATTACATGGGAGGGGACCACAGGAGACAGTTGTCAACAAAGGTGTTGAAGTGGTAGGGGTCTCATAGCTTAAACAGTCTTGTGCATGGCTGCCCTTGTGACCCCACATAAACTTTATTTCCATCTGGCACATTCTCAAGCACTGGAGCTGGTATCAGTTTCATTTAGTGCCCTGCCAACTCCCTTACACTGCAGTGTTCCCTTTTCCTTGTGTCCTGCCTGCTTGGCATCTATGCATCTTTACTTTGCACAACGGGTGCCCCTGTTTTGTTGGTGCCTGAAGCACATACTTACCTTGCTTATTGGGTGATCCATCCCTGTGTATATCCTATGGGCTCTTGAAGGTTTAAAGTTTATATTTAAGCTCATCCCTTAACTATATCCTCTTGATTAATGACGTTGTTTTTTAATCATGATATTACCTTAACACACCCAGTTATCTAGACTTGAAACCTTGAAATAATTATTTCATTCGAAATTCTCTCATGATCAAATTAAATCTACTTCCAAGTCTTGCCTATTTCACCTTCACACTTTCTATTACTAATGCATACTTTCATTTTCCTTTCTGTTAATTAAAACCTTTATTCAGGCTAATGGATAATTCTATCTTGAATCATTATGCTTATTTCCAAATTTATTATCTTACCTATTTTCACTCCTTTTGTTCATTCCCCTTAATAATAACACTGGCTAATATTTGTCAGGTGCTTAAACATAGTGCCAAGTGCTCATGTGCTTTCTCTCATTTAGTTCTTACAACTTCAGGAGAGGTACTGCATTGTATCATCTTTAGCCGCAGTTCAATGTTAAACCACTTTTAGGGTAGATACATAAATGATTTTTCCAAGATTACTCAACAAGGAATATTTTTGCTAGGATTGAAACCTAGAAATCTGATCCCAGTTGGCAGTCTCAAACAAAATGCAATAATGCCAGTTTACAATATTGCCAGATTAATATTCTTCAGGTATCCTTCCGAGTATAAGATCAACGTTTTTCTCAAAGATGATCAGTAACATCCTGTTGCCGAGAGGAATAAATTGTGATGCCAAACCACCAGGTCTTTGTACTCCTCTTCTCTTTCCTGTATGAGTCCTTCGATCACTCAAAACATATTTTTGCATTCCCTTCTCTTTGAGTTTGCTCAAGCTATCCTCTCCAAATATACTTATTTCCTGGGAAATTAGTTGAAATGTTCCAACTCCAACGGCATTCCTGCCTGCCTTTTCTGAGACTCTTTTTCTAAGCCTTTGCCATTTATACACGTGTGTCTGCTGTTTTCCTTCACCCTTTAGTGGAAGATTAGCTTCTCCAGGCAGATACAGTATCATTTATCCTTGACCCTCAACATCTGGTACGTCATCTTTCAAAAAGAAAGCAATCTTTAGCTATTTATTATTAAACAATTAGAATATTTTGAAAATGAAAAGTAGCAGTATACATATAATATATGGTAATATATCAAAAGTGAATATCAACGACAAAATCAAAAGCACAATTTTGGTCAACTGTTCCTAATATTGCTAGCTATTAAACTAAAATAGCAAGCAGTCAACCTTCAAATTCCTAAAGGCAAAAATGTTCTGTGCTTTGATATTTTCATAATTTCTATGACATTGAAATGATTATTTAAATTAATAGTATTTGCTAATTAAAAATGAAAAGACTCCAACCTAAATTTAATTTACGATGTTCCCCTAAACCCATGGCTTTTGATATCACCCTCTACCTCCTGTGCTTTAACTTTAAAACAACCATGCAAATTGAATTATGCCTCGGCCCCTATGGGATGCACTCATATATCAGTCTTCAACTCTCATGGATAGACCATTTGCAGTTAAGTTACAAACCACTGAAAATCAATTTGAATGGAAATACACAATCTTAACTGCAAAAGAGCAAAAATGCAGATATAATATCAAGTGGCCGTTTATTAACTGGAACTTCAACTTTCTATCTCTTAACACAAGACTTGTCAACCATAAATAAATGTTCACTTATCAGTTAAGTAACACTTACCAGGAGATTAGTTGTCAAAGACAGTTTTATTGAGTCCAGCGTTGAGCCCACTTGGGATCCTGGAAAAAAATTCTGAGCTGCTTAGCAAGAAGGCACTGAACCAAAAAAACTGTGCTAAAATAATGTTAAAGGTCTAAATGAAAACCAGAGAAGCAAGGAAATGGGGAGTTAAGTTTGAGACTCCATCATTAACCATACCAGTCAGTTTAGAAAACGTTTTAGGTATAATGTGTAAGTTACTTCAAATATCAGTAACAATCCTGGGGTAGTATTTCCGCAGCAAGATTTATTCATTCTTGTGCCTGTACTTTTTTTATGAGTGAAATTTTAATAGTCATTTCATTTGATTTTTAATAAACTGGAATTTAAATGAACATGACTGATCAATAGTCAAAAACTAACATGATAATTGTGAGCAAGTTGTTTTTCCTTCTCATGAATTGACTGGTTCAAATTTCTTAGCTAAGGTCCTGTCAAAGTCCGATATGCAAACTCCAACACTACAGTCTTATCTAAAATGGAAAATTAACCTAAGGTCTATAAATAAAATTTATTTTACCTGTAAGGTTTAATCCTTGGGGGGGGGGAGAAGAAAGATTCTATACTGTTACAACTGAAATAATTCAATCATAATTTTACAATTATGCATTAAAAATGTCTTACGTGAATGGAATCTTTTAAAGTTACTGCAAGGGATTGAATTATGTCCCCCTAAAGAAAAATATTATTTTTATATTTAAAAATGTGTGTATCAATTTCGCTGGGCCATGATTCCTGGTATTGTGTGATTGTCCACCATTCTGTCATCTGAGGTAATTTTCCCATATGTTGTAAATCCTGCCAGTACTCGAGGGCAACAGGTTTATGATGTTAATGAGGGGGGGTGGCGGCAGTTGTGTTAGTGAAGCAGAACTCAAACTACAAGATTGGATTTTGTCTTGAGACTATTTTTTTAGAGATATAAAAGAGAGAAGTGAGCAGAGAGACAGAGGGACCTCACAGAACCAAGAAAGCAGTTGGAGGGGGCAGAGCACATCCTTTGGACCTGGGGTCCCTGAGTAGAGAAGTCCCTTGACCAGGGAAAGACTGAGGACAAGGACCTTCCTCCAGAGCCGACAGAGAGAGAAAGCCTTCCCCTAGAGATGAAGTTCTGATTTTGAACTTTTTGCCTACTTTACTGGGAGAAAATAAAATTCTCTTTGTTAAAGCCATCCACTTGTGGTATTTCTTTTATAGCAGCACTAGATAACTAAGGCAGTTACTAATTATTTATTAATAATTTATATGTTTTCCATAGAATATACGAGTGAATTGTTCAGAAAAATGAACAGTAAAAATGAAAATGATATTATATTGGAGAAATAAATGAAAATGAACTGATGAGCATAAAATATTTACTAAGTGATTCAGAAATTTTGAGCTTGAGTTCCTTCTATTTCCAACATTATATAGTAATTTTTTTAAACACTAAACTGTAACTTGGTCAAAAACACACACACAGACAATGGAAAGTTTCTTAGGGAATATGTTGTTGTTTTCCTAAGTACCTAATTAACGGTAAGGATATTATCTCATTTGTTAGGTTTATACAAAGAGGGAATTCATTAGTTTCATAAAGAGAAAGGTAAGACTAATATTACTACCAAGTCCTATGGAATATGTTTTAGATGTATCTAAATTTAAAATATATTTTAAAGACATATATGAAGGTGCATACATGGAAATTTTTATCTATTGGCATAATCTGTAAGAAACTTACTGACTGAAATATAAATTTCATAACTGAAAGGGCTTTTTGTCAATTTTGTTCATCGCTAAATGCCTAAAACCCATAACTGTTGCTGGGATATAATAAAGACTTATTAATGTTTGTTGAATGAATGTATGGCTTCTGATATCAACTATCATTCTTTAACAATAAAGAACATTTGAAAATCTAGTCTTGTCCACATTACCCAGAGGAAAGCCTGAACTATTTAATCTTACACATTTCTAACTAGAAGTCCTAGTTGCTCGAGGCTCCATTTGAAATCCCTTGTCTTTCTACTATAATGCGAGTTTAATCTTTACTGCCAATTTTTTTCCAGCCTGAGCATGAATTATTTCTCAGCATTTATCATTGGGGAACATAACTGTTTTACAAAAAGCAATATACTGTATGTGATTAAAAAGGAAGATCAGTATTTACTATTTTAGGGCATACTTCTGTACTTAATGTAATTAGCAGAGACTTATATCTTCTTTAGTAACTTTTTTTTTGTAACTAAGGAACATATGTTTTTCAACCCAAATGCCCGTTGCTGTCGAGTCTATTCAGACTCATATTGTCTGTATAGTACAGAGTAGAACTGCCTCATAGGGTTTCCAAAGGGTGACAGGTAGATTCTAACTGCCGAACTTTTGGTGTGCATCCAAACGCTTAACCACTGCACCACCAGGGCCCCATTTTCAACCCAAAGAGCGTTTAAACAGGAATAAACAACATTGAGTTTTATAAAACAAAAACAATCTTCAGAGCAATATATTCAAATTTGAAATTTACCTTTGGCAACATAAAATGTAAAAAAGAGCTAGTTCTATGCTAAAACCCATTGCCTTGGAGTCGATTCCGATTCAAAGCTACCCTGTAGGACAGGTAGAACCGTCTCATAGGGTTTCCAAGGCTGTAAATCTTTACAGAAGAGGCTGCCACATCTTTTTCCCACGGAGTGGCTGGGGAGTTGGAATTGCCAATCTTTCGGTTAGCAGCCAAGCACTTAACCAGTGTGCACCAGGGCTCCTGTAGTACTAGGCTAACCAGTATTATTTCCCTTTTTGTTGCTAATAGTGAGATCATTGTTGCCCTGATTCTAAACTCCTTTATTCACCTTATTAAGTTCCTACTTTTCTGGGAACCGGAAACCCTGGTGGCACAGTGGTTAAGTGCTACAGCTGCTAACCACAAGGGTTGCCAGCTCAAATCCACCAGGCACTCCTTGGAAACTGTATGGGGCAGTTCTACTCTGTTCTATAGGATCGCTATGAGTCGGAATCGACTCGACGGCACTGGGTTGGTTTTTATTCTTTCTTTTTTTTTTTTTTTTTCCGGTTACTAGAGCTCTCTTGCTTTCCAGCATTCTACTTTGTGCTAAAGTGTAAATCTTTAGAAATAACTTAAGGTGCTTTGACTTTCAGTTTATTTGTTATCTAAAGGGAAATGAGCCTTAGGCCAAAATAATAAAACTCTAAAATTTAACTGTCAGTATGGAGTGGCAAGATATACTGTTGAATGAATGTCAGCCCAAGAAATATAAAATTATAATACTGAATCAACTACTTAAGTAGTATCTATGTATACTCCCAGCTTTGGACATGGGCTCACCGTGATTGCTCCTCCAGGGGTGCATTGCCCATTGCCAGGTGAGCAAATAATAGAGGAATTAAGCAAGACTAATCAGAGGGGGGAAACCCTGGTGGCTAGTGGTTAAGCACTACAGCTGCTGACCAAAGGGTCGGCAGTTTGAATCCGCCAGGCTCTCCTTGGAAACTCCATGGGGCAGTTCTACTCTGTCCTATAGGGTCAGTATAGGGTCGCTCTGAGTCGGAATCGACTCCAACGCACTGGGTTGGGAATCAGAGGGGCTTTTAAATATCAGGTAAAAATAATTAAAACCAAAACCAAACAAACATATTTCAATAATTTAAATTTGAAAGTTATAAATTTATTTCAGGCATTATGGTTATATTGAAAGAGACATTTATTTACTTAGTCACTACTTTGTCCTGTTGGAAATGTTCTGATGGAGTCATTCATAACCATCAAGAACACTGTAGAAAGGGTACTCCCTTCAAGTGTGTTGGGGAATAGAGTGTGTGCGTATCAGAATCTGAAGTGTTGGAAATAACAAACATACACAGTTTTAGTGAAATATATTCAATAGTATAATTTTAGTTCTACCCAAAAAATACAACGAAAACTATAGAAAGTAAATCTGAACTTAGCTTTCTGGTCAGGTAGGTGAGCCAGTGTCAACACCTTATTTTACCACCTGTTTCTTGGACCACTCTTGGTAGAACCCCTGTCAGTCTGAGTTCTCTGAGAAGCGGAACATGGTATTAGATATTCAAGAGATTTACTGGGGAAATGCCTATGAAAAACCATGTGAGGGAGCAGTTGTAGGCAAGAAGAGCAATGTAGATCAGGTCTCTGTGATAGGACTGGGGGAAGCAAGAAGAATTGGGTAGGAAGAGTCACAGACTGCAGCTAAGTCATACTTTGTGACTAGGTCAATGCGAGGACTTTTACAGAAGTCCCACATTCTAAGGATGTGCCAGCATTAGTGCCTTTGCTGTGCTCAGTCACTGACTATGAGCGGCCTGTTGGAAGTATGGCTTCATTGCAAAACCATTTATGGATCCAGAGATAAAGCAACCAGGACTATCAGTAGACCATGCTCCCTGCAACATATTCTCTGGAAGAAGCTGGGCAGCTGAGGAGCTACAGGGGAATTGACCAGGAAGAAGAATATGGAAACTTTTGGGTTGGCGAACGTGTTCTGTATATTGATTGTTCTGGTGGCTATTAGAAATTTTTAAAAATGCATCAAAATACACACCTAAAATAGATGTATTTTATATGCAAATTATATTTAAATAATATTTTAAAGTAGAGATCAGTATTTTTAATGTTTTTAGTTAATTTTTGATTATTTTACAATGTATACTTACAGGCAGTCACTGGGTTATGAACAAAATCCGTTCCTAATGGTGTCTTTCAGTGGAATTTGTAAGTCAGAACAGGTGCATACAGCTCTTATTTAGCCTTACTTTAGCCCAGGAAAAGTCTCGAAGTCCTGTTCTGTGATTTAAAAGCTACATGTGCAGCAAGTAAAGGTGATTGCGATGAAGAATGTGTTGCAAGTAGGGGTGGGTTCAGTCTTTTCAAAGTGAGGGCAAATTTGCACAACATTAAAGATTAGCAGAAGTTATCCTTAACTCAGACATTTAGTAACCCAGGCAACTGCCTGCATTTCAATTGTACATCATGTTTCCAATTTCTTTGCTCATCCTTATTGTTTTTGTTTTAATCCCCCTCCTTCCTGTTTTAATTTCCTTCTATCTGAAGTATATATTTTAGTGGATTGGTTTAGTAAAGACCTATGTGGAGTCAACTTATACTCTTGGTCTGAAAAAAAAAAAAATTCTTTAGCTCCTCTCATTCTTGAATCGCTGTTAAGAAGGCAATCAAATTTTAGATTGACAGTTATTTTGAATGTATTATTTTAAATGCATTATTCCACTGTCTTCTGGCATCTATTGTTATAAGTGAGAAAACTGTCAGTCTGTCAGTATTTTTAAGGCAGGCTTTACATTATTTTTTTGTTTTTGATGTTCTGCAGTTTCACTCTGATGAGTCTCAGTGTGAAATTGTTTTTGTATTTCCTGCTCAAACTTAATGTGATCTTTTAATTTGAGGACTCATGTCTTTCTTTAATTCTGGAAAATGTTCACACTTTATGAATTTTTTTTCTCCTCCCTATTCTGTTTATTATATTTCTGAAGCTGCTAACAGTCAGTGTTCTTAACTGCCAACAAAACAATTAAACTGCCTCATCTAAGGAGAAAATATATCACTGGGGAGGCTGGAGAATGAAAATCAGAAAATGAGCAGAAGCACAGGAAAGTAATGCAATCAGGACCTCAGACAAGAGCATATTACAGAATGAGAGGGGAGAGGAGACCACTGCCCCCACTGAGGAGCCCTAGGGTTAGCAACTACCCAGCCAACACCACCAATGCTGGACCCTGGCTACTGGCTTTACTGCCAGGTCCACTGGGTTCTAAGAGAATGGATGTTGCTGCCTCCACCTGTAAGGCCTCCCACTCTTCCTTTTTTCTTGCAACATTACTTCCTCATTATTGCCCAAGGGGGGTGTGTTGGATTGGACTAGTCTAAAAAATATGTCCATGCCTTCGCTGCAAGAAAATGATAGGAAAGTAGGTAGTTTTCCTTTTCATTCTCTATAGTGGGAAATAAGCTCTGCCTTCTACACACTCACATAAGGTAGGATATTTATGAATAGAAAGTAGCTTCAGATTTTCAACTTCCTGAGTATTAAGAGTCACTACATTTCAACTTTTTTGGACACTTTTCTCTTCTGAGAATTCTTCCTAACCCAGTATACCTTCCCCTCAGACAAACAAAAATACATTTCTCCAAATGGAGACAACTTTAAAGTTCATCAGTTTTTACTAATCCAAATTTCTATTCATTCTTATATAGCTTTAGGTTCTTATCTAAATATGCGGTGATCTATAAGCTAACAACGGGTTATAAGCTAAAATGTGAATCCATCATTAAAATGGTATAAAATAATGTAAATATATGATAAAAACATGAATATATTGTTAAAATATAATTATATTGCCGACACCTCATAGATTAGAACGATTTGTATAGCTGCTATCATTATCTTTATTATTCCTATCCTCCAGGCAACAGTCAATATTTATGATTTTTTTCCCTAGGCTACATATTTCTATTTATCTTTGCTTTTATCCGGTATCGTAGCAGATTAAGGTTACCTAATCAATTTTCTTTTGACGGGGGAGGGTTTAAACAAGAGAGTCACCAAATTATCATCAATAAGGAATTTAGAACTTTATTGGTTACATTTTTAAAGCATTCCAGTCATATTTCTTTTTTGAATTTTATACCAGCAGACAGAATCAATCACCCTGGATAACGCAATTACCCAGATTTCATTCTTCTCACAAATTTTTATAAGGAGTCTTAAATTGCCAGATTTCAGGCTCAAGTTTTAATTCAGTGGGCTCATTGTCTAAATTACACAACTGTAACTAAATCAGAGTAAGGGCAAGTAGTAAAATTTCTAAACCAACAGAGTTCATGATCTCGGTGTGCAAAAGATTTTTTTTTTTAATTGAATAATTATTTGTAAAAAGAAGAGGCACTATCTCCACTCCTAAACTTGTTCTTTAGAGATGAATTCTGTCATGGTAGAAATAGCACCATTTATTGGTTGATCGTTGTTAGATACTGTGATCTATTGTCAATTTTTGCCCTTTGGGACAGCAACCTGACCTCATAAAAAAATTTATTTTAGTGTATCAGTAACCGATTCTTCACCAGGCCAGTTCACAATTCTATAACGCTTCAAAAGATTCTGTAAAACAAGTTATTCACATAAATAACTTTGACTTGTGCAGGCCAGAAGCAAAGTTGCACTGGCTATCATAATGTATAATGTATATAAGATATTGAGTAAGGACATTGATTAAAAGGCAAGGAATGCAAATCCAAATCTAGAAACTTATTTACAACAAAGAAGATAAATATGTCACGACTTTAAATCTTATTTCATCAGATTCAATCACCAATTATTTTAGCTATAATCTATTGACCTCCATTCATTCACTTCTTTCTCAATGATTTTAAGTCCTGGATTTTGTACTCTGTAATCTAACTTCAATGACAAATTTTAGCTATTTTAATGCAAATATAGATAAGTCCAGTGGCTTGGTTTCTTAGTTGTTTGAAATCCTCTTGCCTGATTTTCTTGTCCTACACTCTAGAAACTCCATTAGCCACTCAATCCCACAGTTAATTCCTAGGCCTTGTCGTTGTCAATATCTACACATTCCATAACCTCAATTACATGCATCCTATTCTCTGAACACCATCTATTATCTCCTTAGGTCACTTCCTCTTCTACCATAACTGTCTCTACTACCCTCTTCCACAGGAAGTTAGCAACATTTCTCCAAATAATAGTTCCTCTGGTAACTTGAATCTCAGATCAGAGTAAGGACAACTTGTAAAGTAAAGCACCTTACCAACCAGTAATGAATATGTAGCATGAAGAAAAAAATTAAAAATAAATGAGAGTTTGGGGGTTATTAGTTACACAACATAATCTGGCTTATACTAACTGATTTTTTTCTTGAAGTGCTCATGTCACAAAACCTTAACCTGTGTGGCTGTGGCGTAAAGGCCCAGTAAATGTGAAAATACTACAGTCTTGGAGGAAGCCTACTCATGTTAACAGAAAACCAAATCCACTGCTGTTGAATCGATTCTAACTCACAGCAACAGTATAAGACAGAATAAAATTGCCCCATCGAGTTTCCAAGGAGTGGCTGGTGGATTTGAACTGCCGACTATTTGGTTAGCAGTCAGACACTTAACCACTGTGACACCAGAGCATGTTAGGCAGTGCTGAAACAGTTGAAAAAAACTGTTGACAATGATAACTGAAAAGATAGCTAATGTACTTAATGAAATGTAGTTACAGGTGAAGATGTGGGGCAGCAGAATGTTAGTATTATGAGTTGGTTAATATTAGCACCGAGAAGAGAAAAGATGACTTCAGGGAGAAACTACCTCACTCCCAAGTAATAAAGAGGAAGAGCACGGTTGGAAGCGACAACTTCTCCCTTCCATACCTCTACCTACTCCACAACTAGAAACAGATAAAACCAAAAAGGCCTGTCTGCAAGGTCCATATCAACATAGGGATCTCCAGTTCATTTTTTTTTCCTCCCAATTCTGTTAAGGTATAAATGAAGTACAAGAAGTGGCGTATATTAAAACATTTATTAGGATCAAGTTGGATATATGCATACAACCCAAGAAATAATTGTCAAAAAGAAGGTAAGGAAAAGTCCATAACTCCTAAAAGTTTCCGTGTTCCTTTTGAACTTCATCCCTCTGTCTACTCCCGTTGTCAGGCAACAACTGACCTGCTTTCTGTGACTATAAAAACTACTAAATGGATTAAAGTGTCTCAGAGCAAAGATCAAGTTAAGAATGTAGAGCCTACTTGAATTGAAATCCTTTCGAATGGACAATATTTCTTAGTGAAAGGAGAATAGGTATGTGACTTTCTCCCTAAAGTATAAAAGGTTCAAGATAACTAGGGAAAAAAAAGAAAAGAAAAAGACTTACAGATTAGCAATAACAGAAATATAGTCCTGTGATATTTATCTCTCAAAAAATTGTATATTAGTTATGACACAGCAAACGTACTGGAATTAAACAGGTGAGATACCTATGAATTTTTAAACTGTATTGCCAAAACAACAAATCGCCTGTATAGTTGAGACTTTAAATCGTCCCTGTGTCTCTGAACATCTATGTCCAAAAAGCTGGATCATCACCTAACAGAGAGTTTGTTCTCCTTTGATTTCTTAGATGTGACCCAGGTAAATAGTGAACGGAATGGGTTTTCCAGATGCAGAGCCAAAGGCCTCAGGAAAAAGACTTGGCATCCTCCCCAAGAGGAGAAGTAGAGACTAGTAAAGGATCAGTCCTCATTCCGAGAATTAAGAATCCTCCCAATATTTGTCCTGCAGAATTTGAGAAAAGAGTATGGTATGTTTTAGTAGTTTATTGGTAAATGTTTAACAACCAGCTCTCTGGGGGGAAATAACTCTGATTATAGTGTTTGGTGATTTCCCTGGTATAAATATTCCTACCAAGGCCAATTTGCAACTATCAATGTGATGTCTACTGGCTCACAGATTTCCTTAACATTTAACAGCAGGATCTTGCAAGCAGGTAAATTCTGGCATCAGCACATCACAGGCTATGTTTCCTATTCTTGTCTTTATGAATGGGGCCACTTATTGTGGTTATATTGTCTCTGTTCTACTACCATACTTTGAACATAGTTTGTCCTTACAATTCATGGTCCCACCATCAAGTAGAGCTGCATTTGGTTGGGAGTCTACCATATACCATACAAAGATCCTGGCTTTGACATTCATGCCATAGCTAGCAAGAACATCCAGGTTTTATCTTCTGAGAAAGGGTAGGTGTTGGGAGAGCAGCCGCGTACCACTGTCTGCCCCTCGTCTAAGGTGCCCAATCAGAGGTTCGAGTCTGGAACACCTTTTTAAAGGGAGATAGCACAGTTTCTACTGGGTGGTCAAGCACTGTCAGAATATATTATTACAGCCAGAATGTTGCTGATAAAAAAATATTTGTGTCTTGCAATTTATTTGATGGTTTTGGTATCCTCTGGCTTCATTGGCTTCCCGAAGCATGCTGGAATCTGGCTGTAGTTAAAGGTCTGGAGATATGAGAGTTAGAGAAAATAGGACTTAAGGTTTGGCTTTCCCTTGAAATGTAGCTTCTTCTAAGTGAGGCCACCCAGGAACATTACCTAAGGCAGAAATTCTCTTTTAGCCTATGGCAGCTAGGGCAGTTTTGGTCAGCAAGAAAAGCACAAGTTTTATCCACTTATTTGTTTTTAATGTAGCTAATTTCTTTATAGCATCAATAAGTATTTATTTCTATAAATTTTTTCTTATTCGAATAATCTTTTTAAAAATTAGAGAATGTTTTTCATAATCTCATTATCGATTGATAAATCTATACCTTTGAATATTTTGAAAATACATATTTCAATTACTCTTTAAAAATTTTATTATTGCTAATTCTTGTAGAGAAATATATATATATATTTTCTGTAACCACCTGACTGTATATTTTTATTTTTTGCCAGGAATTCATCTTTATTGTGGGACATTCTCTATTTATTCAGTTCCCTGAGTTCACATTTACACTTCCCACAGTTTAGGGATTTTACAATTTTACAGTATCTTATCATGTAATTTCTTATCTGCAGTTCCTGGACACTTTAGGTAATATGAATTTAGACTCTATTCCCAAGCATGATACAGCCTCAGGGCTCTGATTCCTCATGATGTCTCTTTACTTTCTATGGGCTTGGTGGTCAGCAGGCTTCCAGTATAGAAAAATAGAACAAGGAGTCCTGAATCTCAATTTGATGATAATAAGGGTTTTATAGATCCTGACTTTACGCTTTAATGCAGATCCAGCTTCCATAGCAAAGAATAAAGTCCTCCTCTCTTGTCCCTATGCAGGTGTTAACACCCAAACTTCCAGTTGTTCAGGTCTTTATCTAATTCTCATTTACCTATCTATGATCCCTCTGTCTTCAAGTCTGCCTCACCAAAAATCTTATTTCCATTTGTCTGTTTTATCAGTGTATTTCTTCTTGGCTTAAGCTATGATTGTTCTAAAACTATTAGCTACTATTTTTATATCTTTTGAACTACAGAATTAGAAGTAGAGTTCCTCTCACAATACTTGAATTTGCCATATTGAATAAAAAACAGTACTAGATATTTTTCTATTAGAATATGTATCATATTATATATAGTTCAGAGATGCCTGGAGTCAAGAATTTGACTTACTTTCCAGAGAAAACATAATATATATTTGAAGCAATAATTCAAAATCTTAGTCTCCCAGTTCTAATATTTTAATGAGCTTGTCACATTTTCCCTTTGTATTTTTTCTGGACTGAAAGGGGTTAAAAAGGATAATGTGGGCTATCAGGTCTTTACTACAAAATATTTTTTAAATATGTATTTCCCTGTCCAATAGATGTTTATGGAGCACCTACTACAGGAACTGTTTTAGTTAATGATGATATGTTAGTGAACAAGACAGAAATATATATTAATTTCAATCTGTTTATATTCTAATTAGTTATAGTGCATATACACACACATACACATATCATTATAGTAAATAACTAATACAAGGTAGTGATACATACATACTCTTAAAAAAAAAGAAGGCTAAAGAGAATGAAGGGGGTGGATGAGTATGTTGGTGTCATAGATTGAATTGTGTTCCTCAAAAATATGTGTCAATTTGGCTAAGCCATAGTTCCCAGTAGCATGTAATTGTCCTCCATTTTGTGATGAAACTATCCTCCATTTTACATGTTATAAATTCTAAAACTTCTATGAGGCAGGATTAGGATTGGGGGTATCTTCAGTTGTACCACTTTACTCAAGTCACACTCTTACTCAAGTCATCACTTTATTCCTCTACAATCTCCAAAAGGAAAACAGCCTTGTAGACAACTTGATTTCAGCCCAATGAAACCCATTTCAGACTTCTGATAATAAATTTGTATAGTTTTGTGCCATTAAATTTGGGCCAGTTTGTTATAGCAAATTAGTATAGGTCAAAATATATGGCCTCATAGACCTTGGTTAGTGTCTTGGTCACCTAGTGCTGCTATAACAGAAATAACACAAGTGGATAACTTCGACAAACAGAAGTTTATTCTCTCACAGTAGTAGGCTCAAAAGTCTAAAGTCAGGGTGTCAGCTCCTGGGAAGGCTTTCTTTGTTGGCTCTGGAGGAAGGCCCTTGTCATCAATCTTCCCCTGTCCTAGGAGCTTCTCCATTCAGGAACCTTGAGTCCAAAGGACACGCTCTGCTCCGTGCTTCTTCCTTGGTAGTATGAGGACCCCATTGCCTGTCTGCTCACTTGTGTCATATCTCAAAAGAAATTGGCTTAAGACACTATCTAATTCTGTAAATCTCATCAATATAACTGCCACTAATCCATCTCATTACATCATAGAACTAGGATTTACAATACATAAGGAAATCACATCAGATGACAAAATGGTAGACAATTATACAATACTGGAAATCGTGACCTAGGCAAGTTGACAGATGCTTTTGGGGGACACAATTCAATCCATAACAGTTAGTACTTTGGATTTCATATTAACTTTGTATGAACCCACTAGAGCATATTACACGGGAAAGTAATGCATTATGGTTTACTCATTCACAACTTTAGTCTAGCTGACCTGTGGAGAATAGACTACATGGAATTATGAGTATAAGCAAGGAAATTAGTTAGGCATATATTGCAGTAGTTTAGATGAAGGACAATGATGGCTCAAACAAGGATTGTGTCTATGGACATGATGATGTGTCTTTAGAGCTAAATTATATTTTAAGTGCAGAGTCACTCTGTGACTGATATGAGATGTGCTTTATAGGCAGTTAAGAAATGAACACAGAAATGGTAACTGGATGTTGACAAAAGGATTTAGGAATTTGTGAATGCATAATATTTAAAGTCACAGGCATTGAAGTGAGTACATTGAGAAATTGTATCTGGTAAGAAATATGATCCTAGTACTAAGAGATGGAACACTCTAATATTTACAGTTTGAGAAGAGATGAAAGACCCAGGAAATTAGACAAATGATGATGGCCAGTGAAGTAAAAAGAAATGTAGTAGACTGTGTGTCCTTGGAGGTGAGTAAACAAAGCATTTAAAAAAAGTGAGAGTGATCAATTGTATTAAATACCACTGAAAAGCTGGTAAGATGAAAATCAAGAATCAATCATTGTCACATAGGGGTATTTTGTAGCTTCTGTAACAAATACAGATTTAATAGAATGATGGGGACAAAATCTTCTTGGACTGAATTTAAGAGAGAATGGAAGATGAGGAAATAAAGCTGTTGAGTTCTTAATCTGTTAATATTTATTTATATACGAAAATGTTTTTTCTCTGTTAATGTCAGAAAAAGAATGCAGGAAGGAAGAGGAAACATAACTAAAGTCAGAGTATTTTGGTAAAAAAAACAAAGCAAAACTTTACTAAAACATTCAAACCCTAGAATCCAATTCAACATTTGATGCCCACTCAAGAAACGTGGGGCAGTTGCTTAAAATTTCTGGCACCCAAAGAGCATTGGATATTTAATATCACTTGTAACTGTCAATAACTATTGACCATCCTTCCACTTTCCTATAATGAATAACTCTTCCCTGCCTTTACACAAAAAATAACAAATCAAACCAAACCAACAGGAGTTATGATCAAGTTTCACAATTAATTCAATTTGTGGTTGTTGTCCTGTGCCATTGAGTCACTTCTTACTCATCAAGACTACATGTTCAACAGAATAAAACACTGCCTAGTCCTGCATCATCTTCACAACCTTTGCTATGCTCGAGCCTGTTGTTGCAGTCAGTGTGTCAAACCACCTTGTGAGGGTCTTCCTCTTTTTTGCTGAGCCTCTACTTTACAAAGCATGATGTCCTTCTCCAGGGACTGATTCCTCCTGATAATATGTCCAAAGTATGTGAGATGTAGTCCCACTGTTCTTGCTTCTAAGGAGCATTCTGGCTGCTCTTCTTCCAAGACAGATTTGTTCAATATTTTGGCAGTCCAAAGTATACTCAATATTCTTTGCCAAAACCATAATTCAAAGGCGTCAGTGCTTCTTCAGTCTTCCTTATTCATTCAATTTAGTAAGTTGAATTAAATTCAATAGCATTCATAAAGTCCAGCCAACATAAAAAATGGTTTCTCTGTGTTGCCAAACACTTTTAAGTACCCATTTATTTAACAAATATTTCAGATAGAAATAGGTAGAGGTACTCTATGTGTTAATTAGAATGATTATTTGAATCATACTTAGTTTTTTAAATGCCAAATGAGTAGCATTGCATATAAAAGTAGATTTAAAAAGGTTGTTTGTGTGTTTATTTGACTCAAATATTTGCATGTCTAGAGTATAAAAAAACTTAATTTTAGGACTTTGAAATATGCTAAAATAGATGAAAGTAGTAGAATTTAGCTTAGTTTGTTCATTTATTCAAAATTTATTTGCATTTTGAATGTGGATGCATTAAGCATGTTTATATTTGTCCTTGTTTTACCTTCTTTAATTTGTAGCTTTTTAAATACCACTGAGAGTTAAAGAAGACATGGCGTATATTCTTGCAAAATATAATAAAACTCTTCAACATTTTCTCTCTTGCATCTGACAGATTTACAGCTTGCTTACAAGGAGAAATACATGACTTCAGACAAAAAATAAAGTGACAATTTAGATCATAATATTTCTCTTTATTGACTAGCATGTTCTCAGAGAAGATACCTGTAGGACTTGTAATATTCTAAAGAAATTTATACCCTTGTCCTTCTTCTATTCCTGCCACATCGCCAAATGTTTTTGAAAGTTCTTTCATAATAATTTCTTGATAAAGCCATAACTGGGAATAAAATATATATAGATATATATAAATATTTTTTTACCAATGTTTTAGCATTAAACTATCTGCTGCTATCTCACACTTCACTAACACTGTTTTACTATCATGGAGAGAAAGCACACCATAGATGGGAGTAATATCTACCACTATATAGCATATTATCTTACCCTAATGTGAAATATCATCAGCATTGTGATTTTAAAAATATCTATCTTCCTTAGAATAAGATAGGTTACAATATATCTTCCCATAGATTCTACTAATTACATAGATTTTATTACAGGAATATACTTCTTTAATTTTGTACAAATACTTATGCCATTTTGCCAAAAATTGACAAACAAACAAAACCTGTAATTTAAAATTCTTGAAAGTAAATGGCTGGGCCTTCCTAGAGATCAGTGGTTTAAATTTTCCTAAACTGGAGCTTTTGAAATTTATATACAGCTTATCTTAGGAATTATGCCACCTGCTTAAAGCAGGTTGTTAATAAGTCTTCTTCCAATCCTGATGCCCCGTTCTTCTTCATAGAGTCTAACTTCTCAGATTATTTGCTCAGCATACAGATTGAATGAGTATGGTGAAAGGGTACAACCCTGACTCACACCCTTCCTGGTTTTAAATTACGCAGTATCTCCTTATTCTGTTCGAACGACTACCTCTTTATGTACAGTTTCCTCATGAGCACAATTAAGTGTTCTGGAATTCCCATTCTTCGCAATGTTATCCATAATTTGTTATGGCTCCCACAGTCTAATGCCTTTGCATAGTCAATAAAACACAGGTAAACATCTTTCTGGTATTCTCTGCTTTCATCCAGGATCCATCTGATATCAGCAATGATAGCCCTGGTTCCATGTCCTCTTCTGAGTCTGGGTTGAACTTCTGCCAAAAGAACAAACGTATCTGTCTTGGAAGAAGTAAAACCAGAATGCTCCTTAGAAGTAAGGATGGTGAGACTATGCCTAGCATACTTTGGACATGTTATCAGGAAGGATCAGTCCCTGGAGAAGGACATCGTGCTTAGTAACGTAGAAGGTCAATAAAAAAGAGGAAGACCCTCAACCAGATGGATTGACACAGTGGCTGCAACAAGGGCTTAAGCACAAAAATGATTGTGAGGATGGTGCAGTACCGAATAGTGTTTTGTTTCTGTTGTACATAGCGTCTCTATAAGTTGAAAACAAATCAGTGGCACCTAACAAAAACAATAACAACAATCTTAAGAACTATCGATATAAATTCAGTTAGAATTTAATTCAGTCAACATTTGTTAAGCCTACAGTGTATAGAACAGTGAATTAAACAGCATGGAATATAAAATCAAAGATAAAATATTTTTGTCATATAAATGACACATTATTTCTCTTTTACTGAAATAAAATGTATTCAGTAAAATGTAAGAAAATAGATATAAAATATATTAGTCTAATAGATTCCCAGAATTTAGGTTCAGAATGGATATAAAATCTGGTCAAACTTGTTGTTTTAAAGCTGACATAGATGAAGCCAGCAGCATTTGGCTAAAAAAAAAGGCTAGGTAACCTTATATCATCATGTTGGGAGTCATTGACATGGCCCTAATAAGAACTAAACATTCTTTATCTCTCAGATATGTAATGCTGTCATTGCAATAGAGAAGTCTTGTTTTGGAAAGTGGAGCTTCAATTTTTTTTTCATGTTGCTATTTTTTTAATTGAAAATATATACTCTAAAACTTTTTGCCAATGCAATAACTTCCGCATTTACAATTCAGTGACATTGATTCCATTTTCTGTGTTGAGGCACCATTTTCACTATCCTTTCCCAAACCGTTCCACCACTATTAACAAAACAAAATCTCAATGCCTCTCAAACAAAAACTCCCCCTTTTCTCTTTCCTCCCATCACTTGTAACCATTAATACTCTTTGGTGTCTATATATTTTCTCATTTCATGTAAGTGAGTTAATAGAGTATTTACACTTTTGTGGCTGATCTTTTTGGCTCAGCATAATGTTTTCAAGGCGTATCCACGTTGTGGCATGCATCAGGGCTTCATTTTCTTTATTTCTGAGTAATAGTCCATTGTATTTACATACCACATTTTGTATATCCATTCTTCTGTGGTGGGTTTTTTTTTTATTCTTCTGTTAACATTTTGGTGTACAGGTTTCTGCTTCTGTTCTTGCTCTCTCTTCTTCTGGATGTGTGTCTAGGATTGGGATTGCTGGGTCATATGTAGTTCTATGTTCAACTTTCAAAGAACCACAAAACTGTTTTCTGCAGTGGCTGCACCATTTGTCATTCCCACCAGCAATGGATGAGAGTTCCAATTTTGCCACAGCCTCACCAACACCTGTTGTTTTCCATTTTATTTATTTATTTTTTTCATTGCCATTTTAGTGGGGGTGAGGTGATGACTACTTGTGGTTTTGATTTGTGTTTGCCTCTCCCTAAAAACTAATGAAGGAGCTTTGGTGGCACAATGGTTAAGCCCACGGTTGCTGACAAAAATGTTGACAGTTCCAACTCACCAGCCACTTCTCTAGAGAAAGATGTAGCGGTCCACTTCCATAAAGATTACAGTCTTGGAAACCTATGGGGAAGTTCTACTCTGTACTACAGAGTCTCTATGAGTCAGAACTTTCTCGACCACAACAAGTTAAGTGACTAATGATGTTGACTATCTTTTCATGTGCTTGTTGGCCATGTGAATATCCTTTCTGTTGAACTGGCCCATTTTTTGATTGAGTTGTTTGTCCTTTTGTTGTTAAGCTGTAGATGTTTTATACCTGTTGGATATTAGGCTCTTATCCAAAGAACGTTGGTCGACTCTTGCCAATCAAAAGGTTGGTGGTTCAAATCCATTCAGTGGCTCCACAGGAGAAAGAACTGGTGATCTACTTCTGTAAAAATTACAGCCAGGGAAATCTTATGGGGGAAGTTCTACTCTCTCATGTGGGGTCACGATGAGTTAGAATCAAGTAGATGGTGCCAAACAAAATCAGGTCCTTATCCAATATATGAGCCTGAAACTATTTCTCCCAATCTGTAAGTTGTCTTTTTGTTTTGTTGATAAAGTCCTTTAATGTACAAAAATTTTTAATTTTTATGAGGTCCCCTTTATCTATTTTGTCTTTTACTGCTGGAGCTTTTCTTGTCATGTCTGATGATCTATCATTAAACACTAGATACCACAGCTTCTCCCCTACATTTTCTTCTAAGAATTTTACAGTTTTAGTTTTCACGTTTAGGTTTCATTCATTTTGAATTGGTTTTTGTGTGTGATGTGAGCCTTGGATCCTGATTCACTCTTCTGCGTGTAGAAACTCAGTTTTCCAAGCACCATTTTTTGAAAAGACTTTCCTCCTTATCAAACTAATTCACCTTAGTTAAATACCAATTGACAAAAGACTTAGATTTTTTTCTGGACTGTCTATTCTATTCCATTGGATTATATGTTTATTATTATACCAGCACCAGGTTGTTTTAATTACTGTGGCTTTACAGTACAATTTGAATGGAGAATGATTTTTATTAAGAATTTCCTTTTATGTTTATCTTTATTGCAGTCCCTCTTATTAATTTTTCCTACTTCATTTGTTCTCCCAGTCATTTTAAATTGGTTACAAATGCTCTTTAAAAACTTTATTTTTTTTAATACATAGCAGAGTTTCTTCAATTAAATAATGCAATGGGAACATAAAACAAGAAATCACTTTCACTGACAGCACAATTCAGTAGGACAAAAGTAATCAACTGTGTGACTCAAGGAATAGCATTAAGTAAAAAAGGAAAAAAAATACAAACACTATTTCTAAAATTTATTTTTAATGTAAAAGGCTTATATTTAAATGTGTAATGGGTGGAGTTTTTATTAGCCATTGTAGAGTAGTAGACTTTTACTTATAGTGACCTGATGTACAACAGAACAAAACTTTGCCTGGTCCTCCATCATCCTCACAAGCGTCAGCATAATCGAGTCCATCCTTGAACCTACTGTGCCAGTTCAACTTACTGAGGATCTCCTTTACCCTTGTTGGCCCTCTACTTCACCAAGCATAATGTTCTCCTCTAGTGATTTATCCTTCCTGATGATGTTCCAAGGCAATCAAATTATACAATGTTCTGCTGTGTTCCATAGATTATCATTGATTAAATTTCAGACTAAATCAGCAGGCTTTTCTTCCTACTCTGTCCTAGTCTGGAAGCTCCACTAAAACCTTTCCACCATGTGTGACCCTGCTGACATTTGAAATACTGCTGTTGTTAGGTGCTGTCAAGTCGATTCTGACTCATAGTGACCATATGCACAATAGAACGAAACACTGCCCAGTCCTGAGCCGTCCTCACAACCTTGTTCTGCTTGAGCTCATTGTTGTAGCCACTGTGTCAATCCACCTAGTTAAGGGTCTTCCTCTTTTCTGCAGACCCTGTACTCTGCGAAGCACGATGTCCTTCTCCAGGGACTGATCCCTCCTGAAAACATGTCATCCTTGCTTCTAAGGAGCATTCTGGTTGTACTTCTTCCAAGACACATTTTTTCCTTCTTTTGGCAGTTCATGGTATATTCAATATTCTTCGCCAACACCACAATTCAAAGGCGTCAATTCTTCTTCGGTCTTCCTTATTCATTGTCCAGCTTTGACCTGCTTATGATGAGACTGAAAATATCATGGATTAGGTCACACACACACACCTTAGTCTTCAAGGTGACATCTTTGCTCTTCAACACTTTTAAGAGGTTCTTTGCAGCAGATTTACCCAAGGCAATGCGTCTTTTGATTTCTTGGCTGCTGCTTCCACGGCTGTTGATTGTGGATCCAAGCAAAAAGAAATCCTTGACAACTTCAATCTTTTCTCCATTTATCATGGTGTTGCTCATTGGTCTAGTTGTGAAAAACTTTTGTTTTGTGTTGAGGTCCAATCCATACTGAAGGCTGTGGTCTTTGATCTTCATTAGTAAGTGCTTCAAGTCCTCTTCATTTTCAGCAAGGAATGTTGTGTCATCTGCATAATGCATATTGTTAGTGAGTCTTCCTCCAATCCTGATGCCCCGTTCTTCTTCATGTAGTCCAGCTTCTCTTATTATTTGTTCAGCATACAGATTAAATGGGTATGGTGAAAGAATACAACCCTGCCGTACACCTTTCCTGACTTTAAACCAATCAGTACCCCCTCGTTCTATCCAAACAACTGCCTCTTGATCTATGTACAGGTTCCTCATGAGCAGAATTAAGTGCTCTGGAATTCCCATTCTTTGCAATGTTATCCATACTTTGTTATGATCCACACAGTCGAATGCCTTTGCGTAGTCAATAAAACACAGGAAAACATCCTTCTGGTATCCTCTGCTTTCAGCCAGGATCCATCTGACATGAGCAATAATATCCCTGGTTCCACATCCTCTTTTGAAACCAGCCTGAATTTCTGGCAGTTCCGTGTTGATATACTGCTGCAGCCATTTTTGAATGATCTTCAGCAAAATTTTGCTTGTGTGTGATATTAATGATATTGATCTATAATTTCCACATTCAGTTGGATCACCTTTCTTGGGAATAGGCATAAATATGGATCTCTTCCAGTCAGTTGGCCAGGAAGCTGTCTTCTATATTTCTTGGCATAGACGACTGAGCACCTCCAGCGCTGCATCCATTTGTTGAGACATCTCAGTTGATATTCCATCAGTTCCTGGAGCCTTGTTTTTCCCCAGTGTCTTCAGAGCAGCTTGGACTTCTTCCTTCAGTATCATCGGTTCCTGATCATATGCTACCTGTTGAAATGGTTGAACACTGAGTAATTCTTTTTGGTATAATTACTCTGTATATTCCATCCTTCTTCTTTTGATGCTTCCTGTGTCATTTTAATATTTTCCCCTTAGAATCCTTCACTATTGCAACTCGAAGCTTGAATTTTTTCTTCAGTTCTTTCACCTTGAGAAGCACTGAGTGTGTTCCTTCCCTTTTGGTTTTCCATCTCCAGCTGTCTTCACACGTAATTATAATACTTTACTTTGTCCTCTCGAGCCACCCTTTGAAATCTTCTGTTCAATTCTTTTACTTCATCAATTCTTCCTTTTGCTTTAGCTGCTCGACGTTCAAGAGCAAGTTTTAGAGTCTCTTCTGACATCCATCTTGGTCTTTTCTTTCTTTTCTGTCTTTTCAATGACCTCTTGCTTTCTTCGTGTCTGATGTCCTTGATGTCATTCCACAACTCATCTGGTCTTCGGTCAGTAATGTTCAATGCATCAAATCTATTCTTCAGATGGTCTCTAAATTCAGGTGGTATATGCTCAAGGTCATATATTGGCTCTCATGAACTTGCTCTGATTTTCTTTAGTTTCAGCTTGAATTTGAATACGAGCAACTGATGGTCTGTTCCACAGTCAGCCCCTGGCCTTGTTCTGACTTTTCCATCATCCCTTTCCACAGATGTAGTCAGTGTGATTTCTGTGTGTTCCATCTGGCAATAGTCACTGTTTATGTTGGTGTAAGAAGGTATTTGCAATGAAGAAGTCATTGGTCTTGCAAAACTCTATCATTTGACCTCCGGCATTGCTTCTATCACCAGGGCCATATTTTCCAACTACCAATCCTTCTTCTTTGTTTCCAACTTTCGCATTCCAATCACCAGTAATTATTAATGCATCTTGATTGCATGTTTGATCAATTTCAGACTGCAGCAGCTGATAAAAATCTTCTATTTCTTCATCTTTGGCCCTAGTGGTTGGTGTGTAAATTTGAATAATAGTCGTATTAACTGGTCTTCCTTGTAGGCGTGTGGATATTATCCTATCACCGACAGCATTGTACTTCAGGATAGATCTTGAAACGTTCTTTTTGACGATGAATGCAACACCATTCTTCTTCGAGTTGTCATTCCCAGCATAGTAGACTATATAATTGTCTGATTCAAAATGGCCAGTGCCAGTCCATTTCAGTTCACTAATTCCTAGGATTTTGATGTTTATGCATTCCATTTCATTTTTGACAATTTCCAATTTTCCTAGATTCATACTTCGTACATTCCAGGTTCCTATTATTAATGTATGTTTTCAGCTGTTTCTTGTCATTTTGAGTCACACCACATCAGCTAATGAAAGTCCCGAAAGCTTTACTCCATCCATGTCATTGAGGTTTTGGACTCTATTTTGAGGAGGCAGCTCTTCCCCAGTCATCTTTTGAGTGCCTTCCAACCTGGGGGACTCATATTCCAGCACTATATCAGACAGTGTTCCACTGCTATTTATAAGGTTTTCCCTGGCTAATGCTTTTCAGAAGTAGACTGCAGGGTCCTTCTCCCTAGTCTGTGTTGGTCTGGAAACCTGTTCTCCATGGGTGACCCTGCTTTTATCTGAATACCAGTTTCATAGCTTCCAGCATCACAGCAACCCACAAGGCCCCACAGTACGACAAACTGATAGACTCAAACTAGAGTCTACTATGCTGGGAATGACAGCTTGAAGAGGAATGGTGTTGCATTCATCATCAAAAAGAACATTTCAAGATCTATCCTGAACATCTTAAGGACAAAATAAGAAGTTAGAAGAAAATTTTTCTGAAAATTAAGACAATGATTTAATAAAGATGTCTTCAAGTATGTAGCATTGTGAATATTTATCTTTCATTGATTCATTCTGTGGATGCTACCAGAGGATGTGAGAAACAAAAACGAAGGAGCAAAGTAAGAACAAGGAAGTTATGGGCACCAGCTAAAGAGGGAGACCAACACGGGAGAGGGAAGTTAGATTATGTGGATTCCAGGATGATGGTAGGGGAGACCATGGATTAAGGCAAATTAGAATATCCCAAAAGCTATATAGTTTCATACAATTAAAACAATTGATTATGTGATAAAAAATAATTTATTAAGAAGTAGACTATTTGGATTTAAGTTGTGATAACTAAATTAAAAACTAAGCAATGGAACAAATAGAATTGTTACCTCTAGGGGATGAAATTGCAGAAATAAGGAAAAATAGGCTATTATATGGTTTATCTGTAAGTAGTATCTGCACAATTTAATTATATACAGCTGCATCAGAGGAGAAAAAAAGATGCATAAGCATGTTGGAATTATGGATGGAGATTGGGTAAGTTTTGTGAAAGAGAGCTAAATATTCGTTTTCTATAGGGGCATGTCCATGGACAAAGCCTAAAAAAAAAAAAAAAAGCTAAAACAAACAAGAAACCAAAAATTACCAATAAAATCATGGTATTTAGGAAAATGGATGGAAATTTAGGAAGAATTAGCTAAGATTTGTAAGTAGTGCCTCTGGGAAAGGAGAATTGATGAAAAAAAGAAAGGTAGCTTACTGCTATTTTCGAAACAAATGTTCAATTCATTAAAGTATGTGCATGTTTACCATTGGTAAAATGACGACTATAGATGAATAAGAGATTAATAGGCTCATACTTAGATACAAAAATACTTCTACTTACATACAAAAATAAACTTTAATATAAAATGATAATATCTCTAGAAAGCAATGAGTACATGAAAAAAATGCCTTTAAAATAGAAATTCTAGTAGTTATTACATATTGTTAAACGTATACCCCAGTAATCATCAATCAAAATGAAATTCCAGTTTTCATCTCTAAGTTATGTATGAAATATTTTTTAAGATACTGGGGACCATTTAATTTTCTATGCTTGTGGTAGATAAAAGAGCCCTGGTGGTGCAGTAGTTGAGGGGTCGACTGCTATGTTGAAGGTCAGCAGTTGGAACCCACCAGCCTTTCCACAGGAGATAGATGTGGCAGTTGACTGTTGCAAAGATTACAAACTTGGAAACCCTGTCAGACAGTTTACTAGGTCCTAGGTAGCTATGAGCCGAAATCACTTGATGGCAACGGGTTTGGTTTTTTTATGATAGATATGCAAATGTATGTAACTTTTGTATAAATTAATACAACAGCAAAATGTTATATATCTTTACCCAATAATTTTACTAAAGTAGAGAAAAGTGATGGAGAGAAAATATCTCTATTCACTGCATACAATCCAGATTGCACAATTTTAAAAATAGGTGAGAAGCAGAATAATGAAGGCAGAGGTAAAGAATACCCCTTTGAGATTTTTTAAAGGAAGGATAATAATACAGCCTCAGTTTTCCAACCTGCTCATTAACATTTCGACTCATAATGTTGCCAATATCCGGATTGCTCTGCCCGCTCCTTTTTTCATAGCTCTTAAAATTCTACCATAAGTCCACATGCCACCTCACATTTCTGAATGAATAATTCCCTTTATTGTGTGTTGGGCTGCAAGCTTTTTGTTCAATCTTGTATTATTGTTAGACCAACTTCTACCGCTGTAGGAGTCTATGGAGCATAGTGGCTGTGGGTGTGGTTCAGCAGCTTGATTGACTGAGTCCAAATCCTAACCCTGCCACTACTAAAGAGTTTTGTTAGCTAGACCAAGTTATTGATACCATCTGGGCTTCATTTTTCTAATCTGTAAAATGAGATTTCAAAAAAGAAAACCTACCAAAATCATGGTAGGTTTGAAAATAGTGTTAATGCTTGTGAAAGCCTTAGACGAGGATCACTAAATAAGTGTTCTTAGTATTACTCAGGTTATTCATATGCGTTTTTGTCTCCCACGTTGGATTGTGAAGTCCTCGAGGACTATAAGTGCTTTCACTTCTCAGGAACAGAATAATATTACAAAATTTAAATAGGTCAACTCTATATTTGCTACAGTGGACATGCCTCCAAATTCAAATATAATCAGGACAGAAACATTCTAAACATATGCAATAATTTTAATTCATGATTTTGATGAATTAATGGTTATTGTTAGTGATAAAAAAAAATAGCCCTTGGAAATTGGTCATTTTCAGATGAATATATTATCAATGATCAGATAGGCTTAATTTAAATTTAGGGGACAGGTTGGGATATGTGGTGTTATTGTAATAATTAGCTCTGACTTAACATAAACATAATTCCAGAAAAAATAAACTAGAAAGACTCAATTTTTCAAAGGCTCTGTATTTATTCCCAAAATATCAAATAATATCCCTAATAACCACCTGTTTTGATGGACCCACTGTTTGTTGATTCTGTTCATCTCACTCAGAGAAGATCTTACATTTCCATTGCATAAGCCAGCTTTGAATGTGGGTTTAATGCCTCAGGAGGTTTTGAACGTTTCTAAATGATTCTCCAAATTTGGCAAAACTTACTTGCCCATCTGTAGATTGACTCCTAGGTGCAAATGTACACTGTTCACTTGTGGGCCATAATGTGCACACAAATATTCAACTTAATTAGAACGCTCAGAATATTCAAAATTAGAAGGTGACACCGGGAAAGAATCATTTAGAGCCAGATGAGACTATCTCCTGTCAGTTAATGCAAGCTGTTTCTGGTGTTGCTCCCACAAATGCTGTACTACATAAGCTAACCTTTAACTGTTGAGACCAGTATCACATTTGAATGTGGAGAGCTTTGCGCTGATCTCTAGACCCCACCTTCAGAAGTTATGATTTAATTGGTCTAGGTTAGGGCCTGTCTTATTTATCTAGTGCTGCTATAACAGAAATACCACAAGTGGGTGGGTTTAACGAAGAGAAATTTATTTTCTCACAGAAAAAATAAGCTAAAAGTCCAAATTCAAGGGGGCAGCTCCAAAGGGGAAGGCTTTCTCTTTGTTGGCCTTTTCATCAATCTTCACCCATATTGGGAACTTCTCTGTGCTGGACCCTGGGTCCAAAGGACATGCTTTGCTCCTGGCTCTGCTTTCTTGGTGGTATGAGTTCCCCCACCCTCTGCTTACTTCCCTTTCCTTTTTATCTCTTGAGAGATAAAGGTGGTGCAGGCCGCACCCCAGAGAACTCCCTTTACACTGAATCAGGGATGTAACCTGGGTAAGGATGGTGTTACAATCCCACGCTAATCCTTTTTAACATAAAATTGCAATCATGAAATGGAAGACAACCGCACAATGCTGGAAGTTATAGCCCAGCCGAATTGATGCACACAGTTTTGGGGGGACATAATTCAATCCATGACAGGGCCCATGCCTGAATAGTATTTAAAGGTCCCCTGGTTATTTTCATGTGTACTTCAAGATATGATTACCAGCATAGATGAAGTGGCACTAGTTCAGCCACCAAGCTTTCCCTTGTACATTTAATATCTCTTTCCTCTCCACATTTCTGTTTCCTATCTTAAAAAAAAACACTAAACAAATGCTACCCTTGACCACATGTTATCCTATTGTTGCCTTATCTGTCTCTTTTCCTTCACAGCTGAATTTCTTCTTTCATTAACTTCCCTGCCAGTTCCTCATGTGATTTCTGTCTGAAATATGTGCCTATTCTCACTAAGGTTACCCATGATGTTTATAACTTTATATCGAGTGGATATTTTATAATTCTATCTTCCTTGACTTAGCAATGTTTGCACTAAAAATCAGTCTTCCACTGCATTCCCTGACAACCCTGTCTTGGTTTCCTCCTATCTCTCTGGCCACTCGATTTCTGTCTCCTTTGGAATCACATCTTCTTTTATTCAGCCATTAATGTTAAGGATCCTTGAGACTTGGTCTTGGAACTTGTTCTTCTCAATCTATACAATTTACCGTACTCAGACATTATCTACAACCAAAAGTTTATTAAACACATATATGTAAAGATACAAATGAAATTTGTATCTTCGCTGTGATATCTTCTCTGAGCCAGAAACATGCATAATCCCAAACTCAGCGTTTGGAAACCAAACTCATAGTCCCTCTGTATAAAAATGGCCCTCCTCTAGAATTCCTAAACCAAGTGAATGGCACCGTCCCTCAAACAGCTCCAAAGATCTGACAACCACAATGTAACATTCCCTCTACTTCAAAATCCATTCATCACCTAAACTGAAAAAAAAAAACCCACTGCTGTCAAGGGGATTCCAACTCATAGTGACCCTGTAGGACAAAGTAGAACTGCCCGATAGGGTTTCCAAGGAGTAGCTGGTGGATTCAAAACGCTGCCTTTTGGTTAGCAACCAAGCTCTTAACCACCGTGCCACCAAGGCTCCAGGTTTGTCACCTAGTATTATTGATTTTCCTTTTAAATTGTCGCTCATATTTTCCCACTTCCCTAATTCCATTTTTTCTCTGCCTGAATTTTACTTGCAATCATGTCCCTTCTACTTGAGTGCATTTTCCTCGCTTAATGAAACTTCCATTTCTTGATCTAGAAATTGAACTCGGTTGCACTCCAAGTTGTTGCTAAATTGCTTTTAGGCTTTCTTCCCACCCCGCCACTTTGAGGATTCATTATTCCGCAGAGTTAGTGGCCTATTTTTTTGTTAGATTGTTGAAATCTTAGGTGAATTTTTTGTTCAGAAAGACTTAATTAAATCTATTTAAACATTAAATTAATATTAATTTGTTAAAACTACATTTAGAATCTAATGTTATTTAAGCATTTAAATTCAGCTTATACATGAAATACTATTGCATTTATAAAGCTAGTACAATAAGAAATTACTTGTATTTTGTTTTATTCATATTTGATTATTTCAAATTAAATAGATAAATTATTTAATCATGTTCAATTTACATTTTAAATTTCATCAAATAGTTTCAACTAACATAGAAAAATTTAATATATTCAGTTTTATCATCAACAGTTCAGTTTTGTTTCTGATATGAAAAAAAATTTTGTAATGATTTAATATCTGTTTAAAATCTAATAAGTTAAATTTATAGAGTGAATTTGAATCTCCTCTAAACAGTCCAAAACAGTTTGCATACTTAATCAACTTATATTTTATATTTCAAAATCAAATTTCAAACAAAAATCATTCAGTTAAATCTGAAACCTGATCTTCTAATGCAGTAAGTTACTGATACATAACATGTTAATACAGATTCCTCCTAAGTTCGATACAAAATTGCTAGCGCCATGCTCTTATTTTGTTTGATTATCCTAGTATTCAATAACAAAGTTTTCTCGGATTAATATTTTTTGGTTTTTTACTTAAAGAAAGTGCTTGATTATTTTGAGGGAGTAGCATTAGTTACCCCCACGTGTCATTTGAATTGTGGTGTTGGCGAAGAATATTGCCAAAAGAACGAACAAATCTGTCTTAGAAGAAGTACAACCAAAATGCTCCTTAGAAGCAAGGATGGCGAGACTGCATCTTACATACTTTGGACGTGTTGTCAGGAGGGATCAGTCCCTGGAGAAGGGCATCATGCTTGGCAGAGTACAGGGTCAGTGGAAATGAGGAAGACCCTCAACAAGGTGGATTGACACAGTGGCTGCAACAATGAACTCAAGCATAACAGCAATCGTGGGGATGGTGTAGAACCAGGCGGTGTTTCATTCTGTTGTGCATAAGGTCGCTATGAGTCAGAACCAGCTCAACAGCACCTAACAATAACAACAACAGCATTAGTTAACCAGCTAATGACTAGACAGATAACTGAGATACAGAGGCTAAACCTAAAAGATATATAATTTTACAGATATTCTAGCTTTGCCCAGATGAACATAAGTAAATCAAGCAGATATTTAAAAAAAAAAAAAAGTTCCAAGTTTAATTTACATCACTAACTGTTTCTTCCAGCTAATTTATCTACAGGGCTACTCCGTTATGGTAACTAATTCCTTCATTTACCTCTTAATTATGGACTTACTTATTTTTTTAAGTGTTTAATTGTGGAAATTTCAAACATATATAGAAGTAGAAAAATATTAGTTAAATAATGTCCATCACCCATTTTCAGCAATAATCAATATTCTGCTATTCTGTTTTGGTCTATTCCTTGTTGCCATTTTTTGTCTTGTCTTATCACCTCTCTACTTTTTTCCTCCATTATTACCTCTCCATTTTTTGTCTTGTATTATTTTGTTTATTGAATCATTCTAAAGTGAAATACTTGCTGAATGTCTGGTCAGGACTCTTATAAATATTTAAATGAAATTGAACTGTTTTCTGTTTTATCTTAATTTGATTCTGGGGTGAATGCTAATGACATACTTCTTCAACACAATCAAAAGGGGTAGACCATTCTGACTTCAATGCTAAACTTAGAATAAGTTAAAAAAAAAAAAAAAGAAGAAGAAAAGAAAAAGGAAACCCTGTATGCTTAATAGATTACTTATTTTTTAAAAAATAAAATGTATAAGTATAAAATACAAAAATTAAAAGTAATTATAAGGTTCAAAAGAAACCTGCTCTATTATATTACTTTTGAAATGTCATAAGCACTTTTCCTTTTTAATTTTCTTTATCATAACTTTTCACAGATTCAATTTATTTCAAATAATTGCATTATTTTGTTATTGATTCTCAAATTTTCAGTCTACTTATTGGGAACCCTGCAAGAATTTACAATCTTTGTTATCATGAATCTTCTCTGGCAAAAACTCTTAAGTCTATCTTATACTTTCCCTGCCCCCAATATGAATTGAGTCTTTTTTTCTCTCAAGCAAACCTGGTTCTATTGTATTGAAAAATAATAGAGATGAAAAATATAGGAACTAGGAAATACTTATGAAGATGATGAGTTCATAAATATATAATTTTAATAAGCTTGAGTTCATATGCCCTAAAAGCTCCAATATTAATGCATTATATAGCTACAAGAAGTGTTAAAACTTTACTCAATCTAGAATTGTAATTTCATTCATGACTCAATGAAACATACAATAATAATTTTAACTAATGTTTGTAGTTCTTAATAAAGCTAACACAGGTATAAGTTATATCCATCAATATCAAACATAAATCCAAACAGTCCTTTGCCTTATTTAATTGGAACAGCCTGATTTAGGAGGTTAGCCCGGTCCCTTGTTCTCCAATTAAGATGTCCCCTTGAATGTTCAATTTTGTTGGTTTATTGGAATTACAGCTGTCCAAACCCATTAAGATAAATCAGGCTTGAAGGTCATGCAAAGAGTGGTGAAAATAATTTCCATTCTTCTGAGGTAGAGGTTGAAAAGAAAGCAAAAACCTACATCTGTGCTCACTCATAAGAGGAAATCCAGCTAGTAGCAGTTTTCTCCCAGGCTCTTCCAGTTCTTTCCAGATATTGGGAACATTTGATGCTACAGCACATGTTTCCATCATGTACATTCTGATCAGATTTCTGTCACTGTATATTACAGTAGTTTGCATTTTCAATTTTGTGTAAATGAAATAAAAATATATACTCTCATTTTCTAATTCCCCTTCCTATTATGGAAACCCTGGTGGTGTGGTGATAAAGAACTACGGCTGCTAACCAAAATTTGGGCAGTTTGAATGCACCAGCTGCTCCTTGGAAACCATTATGGGGCAGTTCTATTCTGTCCTGTAGGGACACTACGATTCAAAACCAACAAGATGGCAACAGACTTTTTTTTTTTTTTTTTGGTTTCTTCCTTTTATTGATCTTTGATTTAATTCCATTGTGGTCATAAAATATTGTGTATATTACTTGAATTATTTTAAATGTAATGCAACTTGTTTTACAACATTATTTGAAAAGAATATGTATTCTGCAGTTTTGGGTGTTGTGTTTAATGAATGTCAATTAGGTCGATTTGATAGTGTTGTTCAAACTTCTATGTCATCTATATCTATACTGATTTGCTCCTACTTGTTGTATCATTTGAGAGAAGGGTATTGAAACCGCTAGTTATAATTGTGAATTTCTCTATTTCTCCTTGTCATTTTATCAGTCTTTTTTTTAATGTATTTTGAAGCTCTGAGGATTGTTATCTCAACTTGATGCACTGACTCCTTTATCATTAATGGTAATGATAATTAATAGCCTTCTCTATTAACAGTAATATTCTTTGCTCTGAAAACTACTCTTTCTGTCATTAATAAGGTCATTTAGCTGTTTGTTTGGTGTCAATATGAGATATCTATTTCCATAGTTTTGCTTTCAACTGATTTGTGTCTTCCATTTGACATCATATTATTGTATCTTGCTTTTTTTTTAAATAATCAAAATGAGTCTCACCATTTGATTGGGTATATAAAACCTTTCTATTTAATGTGATCATTCATGTGATCAGATTTAATCATTTTATTTTTCGTGTATTTGCTCCATCTGTTCTCTATTTTCTTATTCTTATTTTCCACCTAATTTAAGATTAATTTTATACTTATTTTTATTCTGTCTTAGTTACATTGTTGGTTTATTAGCTACATGTTTTATTTTTGAATGATTTCTATAACTTTATAGCATACAGAGTTAACTCACCTTAGCCTAACTTCAAGTTATTTTACACCACTCCATGAATTGTATAAGAATCTTACAATAAGCCAAAAAACAAAACAAAACAAAACAAAATCAATTTGTTGCCATTGAGTTGATTCAGACTCATGGAGACTCTACAGGACAAAGTAGAACTGCCTTGTAGTGTTTCCAAGCTGCAGCTGGTGGATTCCAACTGTCATTTTTCTGGTTAGGAGCTGAGGTCTTAACCACTGTGCCGCCAGAGCTCCAATAGGGTATTTCTACTTCTATCCTCCTGATTTTTGTGCTATTTTTTCCATTCTTCTAACTTTTACATATGGTATAGACCCTAAAGTACAATGTAATTAGTTGTGTTTGAACTGTCAATTATTTTTAAATGAGATATGTATAATAAAAAACTCTCTTATATTCAGCTATGTAGATACTATTACTAGTGTTCTTCATCCCCTTTTGTTGGTCCAGATTTCCATCGGTTATCACTTTCAGCCTGAAAAATTTCCTTTAACATTTGCTGTAAAGTGAGCTTGTAAGTGATTTTGTTTGTTTGTTTTTAGCTTCTGTATGTCTGAAAACATATTTTATCTTTATTTGTGAAAGATTTTTTTACTGCATGTAGAATTCTAGGTTGACTTTTTTTGTTTTTAATCAGTACTTAGATTTGTTAATTCACTGTCTTCTTGCTTTTATTTTTTTCCAATGAGAAATCTGTTGTCACTCTTACCTTTCTTCCTCTGTATGTAATATCTATTTTTTCTTGGGTTGCTTTAAAGTTTTCCTTTTTATCACATGTTCTGAACAATTTGATTGTGATGTGACTTATAGTTTTATTTTTGATTCTTATGCTTTCAGTTCATGAAGGAGTTTTGGATATGAAGGTTTTAATTTTCATCAAATTTGCAAAAAAATTACAATCATTCTTTCTGTATATTCCTTTTGTTTTCTCTGCTCTCTTTCATGGATTACAATTAGAAACATACTAGACTAAGTGCAATTGCTCCACAGTCCACTGGTGTTTTGTTCATTGTTCTTGATTCTCTTTTATTTATATGATTCAATTTGTATGATTTCTTTTTCTATTTTTCAAGTTCACTAATAATTTCTTTGATAATATCTAAATTGATAAGCTCATCCAGTGTATTCTTCAACTTATCCATTGTAATTTTCACCTCAAAAACTTTAATTTGGGCCTTTTATACCTTCTATGTCTCTCCTTAGCTTTTGAAAATATAGAATATACCTATAATAACTGTTTTCATATATTCATTGGGAAATACTAACATATTTTTCAATTTGAGGTAGGTTACAATTAGATTAACTTATCTAATTATGTAACGTATTTTGATGCTCCTTTTTATACCTGATAATTTTTTTATACTATTGCAAATAATGTGAGATTTATCTTGTTAGGTATTGGGCACTTTTAATTCCTATATATATATATTTTTTAGCTTCATTCCTGGGAAAATTAAGTTTCTTGGAAATATTGGATATTTCAGTTATTTATTTTCAAACAGTTAAGACAGGAATGGAGCGTTGCTCTTTCTAGGTCTACTTATTTTCCACTACTAAAGCAAGGCCCTTCTGTGTACTCTACCCTGTGAGGGAAAAATAATCATAAGAGTAGGCATCTTACTTTGATTTTCAGGGGTTTTACTTACCCATGAGAACAGAAATTAACTGTAAAAAGCCTGACTTAAGGTGCAAAAGGATTAACTTTTTTTTTTTTTTTTGTCTGTTTGTTTTCACCAGGAACTGCTCTGTAGCATTATAAATATAAATGTTCTGGCTAAGAAAAAGCAGACAATGACAAACCCATTACTCGTGATTTAATGAAAAAGATTATATGCTTCCTTAATTTTAATTTCAAGAGGTCTCATAGCTACAAAGAGTGAAGGGTCAAATTTTGGGGAGTTACTCTTTAATGTTAACTCAGTGTCTTAGTTACCTAGTGCTCCTATAATGGAAGTACCACAGGTGGATGGCTTTAACAAAGAGAAATTTATTCTCTCACAGTACAGGAGGCAAGAAGTCCAAATTCAGGATGTCACCTTCAGGGGAAGGCTTTCTCTGTTGGCTCTGGTGGAAGGACCTTGTCATCAATATCCCCTGATTGAGGAGTTTCTCAGCACAGGGATCACGGGTCCAAAGGACATGCTATTCCCCTGTCTCTTGTTTCTTGGTAATATTAAGTCCCCATGTCTCTCTGCTCTTTTGTTTCTTTTATATCTTAAAAGAGGTTGGTTTAAGAGACAACCAAATCTTGTAGATTGAGTCTTGTCTTGTTAACCTAACTGCCACTAATTCCATCTCATCAAATCATATAGATAGGATTTACAACACATAGGAAAATCACATCAGATGACAAAATGGTGAACAATCACACAATACTGAGAATCATTGCCTACACATGTTGACAGATATTTGGGGGGTACACAATTCAGTCCATGACATTAACCATTAAGAATTTCATCACTGGAGGTGGGGCCAAGATGGCAGAATAGACAGACGATCCCAGCAAGCCCCCTTACAACAAAGACCCAAAGAACAAATAAAATGAGTATATTTATGACAAGCTAGGAGCTCTGAACATCAAAGGAAAGGTTAGAAAATGAACAGACGGGCAGAGAGAGGAAGTGACAGTTCAGAAGCAGAGAGGAGTTAATGGACCTGAATTGCCAGGAGCCCTCAGGCGCCATTCCTGGGAGTAGCTGCAGCAAGCTTGTACTAGCGTTTTGCAGCAGTTTCCTCAGGGAGAAGCAGCCAGCCACACAGCCTATTCCACCTCCAGAACCAGAGAAGAATGCCACTGTCAGCAAAAGCTTAGTACTTATGTGTATTTTACTGTGCCCCTCACCCCCAAGCCTGCATCAGCAGTTGTTAATTTCCCTGGGCCTGAGATAGGCCCTGTTGAGCATCTAGAGCCATCCTCCCAGCCTTGGAGAAGGAATAAATTTGCAACTGGGGGAAAGATAATTTGCCAGCTCCACTAACCAGTGGAGCTCAGGACAGAAGAGCCTCCTGTCCAGGCATAAATGGTTCATGGACTTTGAGTGCTTTTCCCCCCTGCATGGACCTGTGTGGGCCTATTTCAAGAGAATAGAACACTGTTGGCAGACTACAACTGTTTCAGATGTGCAGTGTGGAGGCAGGTGTATGAGGTTGAATCCGCTTTGCCTATTAAACAGGGTCCTCACCTACCCACATCTGGGGCCTAAGGACTAATGGTTCCACTCAGGTCAACAAGCTGCCCATGGCAGGGCCCAAGGATAACTGGTACCTCCCAGTCCTTACAACCAAAAACATTGGATGCCCATGATCTGTCTGCAGAACCCACCCACCTGCATGCTGTAGGGAACAGGGACACGATTTCCTAAGAGACACATGGGGGACAATTCTTAGCCTCCTGCCTTGTTCAGAGTGTGATTCCCTGCTGAAACCAGATACCAATACCTACAACAATCACCCCTCCCCCTCTGAGACTGTAGGACAGAGCCTGTACCACACACTTGATGATCATCTACCTGGAAACCTGAGCTGAAATCATACAAGAAAAGTGAATGGACTCCCAGACTGATATACCTGATAACAGCTCTAGCCATCTGGGCACAGGAAGTCAGAACTCCACAGGTGAAAAAAATTAAGCTAGCTCAGTCAAGCAACCCATTTGGGCATATCAAAACAAAACAAGAAGCTATGTTACAGTAAGCAAACATAAAATAAAATAATACAATACCTTATAGATGGCTCAGAAACAACAGTCAATACCAAGTAACATAAAGAAACAGATCATGATCACCTCAACAAGCTCTCAAAACAAAGAATCAAGGGATCTTCTACATGAAAGTGTATTTGTGGAATTACCAGAAGCAGAATACAACAGATTAAGAAACATCAAGACATCAGGAAGGAAATGAGGCAACATGCAGAACAAGCCAAGGAACACACAGATAAAGCAGTTGAAGAAATTAAAAAGGTTGTTCAGGAACATAATGAAAAATTTAATAAAGTGGAAAAATCCATAGACAGACAGCAATCAGAAATCCAGAAGATTAACAACAAAATTGCAGAATTAGACAACTCGATAGAAAGTCAGAGGATCAGAATTGAGCAAGTGGAAGTCAGAATTTGTGAACTTGAAGATAAAGCATTTGGCCCCAATATATTGGAAGAAAAATCACATAAAAAAAGAATTAAAAAAAAATGAAGAAACCTTAAGAATCATGTGGGACTCTATCAAGAGAAATAACCTACGAGTGATTGGAGTACCAGAATAGGGAGGGATAACAGAAAATACAGAAAGAATTGTTGAAGATTTGTTTGCAGAAAACTTCCCTGATATCATGAAAGATGAGAAGTTATCTATCCAAGATGCTCATCCAACTCCACATAAGATAGATTTTTAAGAAAGTCACCAAGACATATTATAATAACTTGCCAAAACCAAAGATAAAGAAATAATTTTAAGAGCAGCTAGGGATAAATGAAAGGTCACCTACAATGCAGAATCAATAAGAATAAGCTCAGACCACTTGGCAGAAACCATGCAGGCAAGAAGGCAATGGGATAACTTATACAAAGTATAGAAGGAAAAAAACTTCCAGCCAAGAATCATATATCCAGCAAAACTGTCTCTCAAATACGAAGGTGACATTAGGACATTTCCAGGTAAATAGAAGTTTAGGGAGTTTGTAAAAACCAAACCAAAGCTACAAGAAATATTAAAGGGTGTTCTTTGGTTAGAAAATCAATAATATCAGGTATCAACCCAAGACTAGAACACTGGGCAGAGCAACTAGATGTCAACCCAGACAGAGAAATCACAAAAATAGATCAAGATAAAAAAAATGCTCTAAACAGGGAAAGAGTGATGTTATTATGTGAAAGAAGACAGGATTAAAACAATAAACAGTGACTAAGAAATGTAGTCACAGATTTTCCATATAGAGAGGAAGATAAGGCAATACAATGAAATAAAATTTAGGTTTAAGTTTAGAACAGTAGTGGTAAATAATAAGGTAACCACAAAGGAGACAAACTATCTTACACATCAAAATAAAATACAAGAAAAAAAAAGAGACTCAGCAGAAACAAAATCAACAACAACAAATATGAGGAAAAGATAATATATAAAGATAATCTACTCAGCAAAAAATATTAAGTGGGAAAAAGAAACTGTCAACAACACACAAAAAAAGATATCAAAATGATAGCACTAAATTCATACCTATCCATAATTATGCTGAATGTAAATAGACTAAATGCACCAATAAAGAGATAGAGAATGGCAGAATGGATTAAAAAACACGATCTGTCAATACACTGCCTACAAGAGACACACCTTAGACTTAGAGACACAACCAAACTAAAACTCAAAGGATGGAAAAAAATATATCAAGCAAACAACAATCAAAAAAGAGCAGGAGTGGCAATATTAATTTCTGACAAAATAGACTTTAAAGTTAAATCTATCAGAAAGGATAAGGAAGAACACTATATAATGATTAAAGGGACACTAAGAGGATATAACCATATTAAATACTTATGCACCCAATGACAGGGCTGCAAGATACATAAAACAAACTCTATCGGCATTGAAAATTGAGATAGACAGCTTCACAATTATAGTAGGAGACTTCACACACCACTTTTGGTGAAGGACAGGACATCCAGAAAGAAGCTCAATAAAAACACAGAAGATCTAAATGCCACAATCAACCAACTTGACCTCATAGACATATACAGAACACTCCTCCCAACAGCAACCAACTATACTTTCTTTTCTAGTGCACATGGGACATTCTCTAGCACAGACCACATATTAGGTCATAAAGCAAGCCTTAGCAGAATCTAAAACATTGAAATATTACGAAGCATCTTCTCTGACCATAAGGCTATAAAACTGGAAATCAATAACAGAAAAAGCAGGGAAAAGAAATCAAACACTTGGAAACTGAACAATACTTTGCTCAGAAAAGACTGGATTATAGAAGACATTGAGGATGGAATAAAGAAATTGATAGAATCCAATGAGAATGAAAACACTTCCTATCAGGACCTTTGGGACAAAGTGAAAGCAGTGCTCAGAGGTCAATTTATATCAATAAATGCACACATATAAAAAGAAAAAAGGACCAAAATCAAAGAATTATCCCTACAACTTGAACAAATAGAAAGAGAGCAACAAAAGAAATCCTCAGGCACCAGAAGAATGCAAATAATAAAAAATTAGAGAAGAAATAGAAAACAGAAAACAATTGAAAGAATTAATGAGACCAAAAGTAGGTTCTTTGAAAAAATCAAGAAAATTGATAATCCATTAGACAAACTGACAAAAGAAAACCAAGACAGGAAGCAAATAATCTGAATAAGAAATGGGAGGGGGATATTACAACAGACGCAACTGAAATTAAAAGAATCATGTCAGATTACTAAGGATGCTCTTCATCACCACTCTCATTTAACATTGTGCTGGAAGTCCTAGCCAGAGCAATTAGGCTAGATAAAGAAATAAAGGGCATTCATATTGGGAAGGAAGAAGTAAAAGAATCTCTATTTGAAGATGACATGATCTTATATACAGAAAGCCCTAAGGGTTCCTCAAGAAGACTACTGAAACTCAAGAAGAGCTCAGCAGAGTATCAGGATACGAGGCAAACATACAAAACTCAGTTGGATTCCTCTACACCAACAAAAAGAACATTGAAGAAGAAATCACCAAATCAATGCCATTTACAGTAGCACCCAAGATAAAATAGAAAAAAAAATTTTTTTTCTATACTTAGGAATAAATCTTACCAGAGATGTAAAAGACTTATACAAAGAAAACTACAAAACACTTCTGCAAGAAACACTTCTGCAAAATATACCTACATAAGTGGAAAAGCGTACTTTGCTCATGCATAGGAAAACATAACATTATAAAAATGTCTATTTTACCAAAAGCAATCTATAGATTTAATTCTGATCCACATTCCAATAACATTTTTTAATGAGATGGAGAAACAAATCACCAACTTCATATGGAAGGGAAAGAGGCCCCAGATAAGTAAAGCATTACTGAAAAAGAAGAACCAAGTGGGAGGCCTCACTCTACCAGATTTTAGAATCTATTATACCGCCACAGGAGTCAAAACAGCCTGCTACTGGTACGACAACAGATACATGGACCAATGGAACAGAATTGAGAATCCGGACATAAATTCACCCACATATGAGCAGTTGATATTTGACAAAGGCCCCAAATCAGTTAAATGAGGGGAAAGATAGCCTTTTTAATGAATGGTGCTGGCATAACTGGACATCCATTTTCAAAAAAATAAATCAAGACCCATACCTCCCACCATGCACAAAAAAGAACTCAAAATGGATCAAAGACCTAAATATAAAATCTGAAATGATAAAGATCTTGGAAGAAAAATTAGGGACAACATTAGGAGCTCTAATACATGGCTTAAACAGTATACGAAACATCACTAACCATGCAGAAGGCAAAGTAGGTAACTGGGAGCTCCTAAAAACCAAACACTTATGCTCATCCAAAGTCTTCACCAAAAGAGTAAAAAGGTTACCTTCAGACTAGGAAAAAGTTTTTAGCTATGACATTTCTGATCAGCACCTGATCTCTAAAATCTACGTTACTGCAAAAACTCAACTACAAAAAGACAAACAACCCAATTAAAAAATGGGCAAAAATATGAACAGGCACGTCATTAAAGAAGACATTCAGGAGGCTAACAGATACATGAGGAAATGCTCACAATCATTAACCATTAGAGAAATGCAAATCAAAATTACAATGAGATTCCATTTCTCTCCAACAATTAATTTTTTGGCATTAATCCAAAAAAACACAAAATAGTAAGTGTTGAAGAGGTTGTGGAGAGACTGGAACATTTATACACTGCTGGTGGGAAAGTAAAATGGTACAATCACTTTGGAAATCATTCTGGTGCTTCCTTAAAAAACTAGAAATATGATCCAGCAATCCCACTCCTTGGAATACACCCTAGAGAAATAAGGCCGTTTACACGAAGAGATATATGCGCACCCATGTTCATTGCAGCACTGTTTACAATAGCAAAAAGATGGAAGCAACCAAGGTGCCCATCAGTGAATGAATGGATAAATAAATTATGGCATATTCACACAATGGAATACTACGCATCAATAAAGAACAGTGATGAATCTGTGAAACTTTTCATAACATGGAGGAATCTGGAAGGCGTTATGCTGAGTGAAATTAGTTGCAAAAGGACAAGTGTTGTATAAGACCACTATTATAAGAACCCAGGAAATAGTTTAAACAGAGAAGAGAATATTCTATGATGGTTACGAGAGAGGGAGGGAGGGAGGGAGAGGGTTTTCACTAATTAGACAGTAGATAAGAACTATTTTAGATAAAGGGAAAGACAACATACAGTACAGGATAGGTCAGCACAACTGGACTAAACCAAAAGCAAAGAAGTTTCCTGAATAAACTGAACGCTTTGAAGGCCAGCATAGCAGGGGTGGGGGTTTGGGGACCATGGTTTCAGGGAACATCTAAGTCAATTGGCATAATAAAATCTATTAAGAAAACATTCTGCATCCCACTTTGGAAAGTGGCATCTGGGGACTTAAAAGCTAGCAAGTGGGCATCTAAGATGTATTAATTGGTCTCAAACCACCTGGACCAAAGGAGAATGAAGAACACCAAGGTCACAAGGTAATTATGAGCCCAAGATATAGAAAGGGGCACATAAATCAGAGATGACATCAGCCTGAGTCCAGAAGAACTAAATGGTGCCTGGCTACAACCAATGACTGCCCTGACAGGGAACACGGCAGAGAACCCCTGAGGGATCAGGACAGCAGTGGGATGCAGACCCCAAATTCTTATGAAAAGACCAGATTTAATTGTCTGACTGAGACTAGAAGGACCCCATCGGTCATGGCCCCCAGACCTTCTGTTAGCCGAAGACAGGAGCCACTCCTAAAGCCAACTCTTCAGACAGGGATGGGACTGGACATTGGGATAGAAAAAGATGCTGGTGAAGAATGAGCTTCTTGGATCAAGTAGACACTTGAAGCTATGTTGGCATCTCCTATCTGAAGGGGAGTTGAGAGGGTAGGGGGGTTAGAAGCTGGCAGAATGGACACAAAAAGAGAGAATGGAGGGAAGGAGCAGACTGTCTTATTAGGCGGAGAGCAATCAGGAGTATATAGCAAGTTGTATATAAATTTTTCTATGAGAGGCTGACTTGATTTGTAAACTTTCACTTAAAGCACAATAAAAACTAAAAAAAAGAGAATTTCATCACCATGAAAACTTGTCCTCATTAAGAAAATAGAAAGAAAAAAAATATTTAAGCTCCTATGAAATCTCCAATTCTCATGAGCATTTTTTTTTTTTTTTTAGTTCTTGCAGGGAGATGCACACATACTTCTCCAATCTGCAAATTGTTTATTAAATCATGAAACTTTCAAATATTATATTATTGTTTTGAGCAAATTCAAAGGTTTATTATTTTAACTAGCCTACTTTCAGCAACTCGTGTTTTTAGAAACAAAACTGCCTCCTTGCATGCATATAGAACGATTTCTCCAAATAAACCTTATGTTCCAATTTCTTTTTGTTTGATTATTTTTAACAACCCTATGCCTGATGAACCATGAAATTTCCCAGCCTGGCTGGTGGAAGCAGGAATTACTCCCAGCCATGTGTGATTGTGGTCACTTTTACCTCTAATTATTCAAGTGGCCCTTCCTGGTATGCCCTTCACATGCATTCACTGATCAGTACTCAGATGAACAGTAGAAGTTGACTCTGCTGATCTCCAGAGTTCTGTCTCTAGGCGGTTCTGCCTTTTCTCTGATACTCTTTTATTTGAATTCTAGTCACTGCCTTGGGCTCCTTTGACCCCTATTTCCATCTTCTCAAACCAGAGAGTCTCGCAGATACCACATGGAGTCTCCCCACTGTACCACAGCCTGGAATTCCTCTCTGGACACAATCATTGGCCTCACATTGCTTATTTCCATCTCTCAAGTTCATTCTATTTCACTACTTGATATCCTGTTTATAAAGTGTTGTTACGTATTATTGTTTGTTTTTGTGGTTCTAGGCCAGGGAATAAATTTGGTTGCTGTTTCTCCATCTTGGGTTTAAGGTCTGTTTTATATATCTATTTCTCTGAGCAGTTAAATTCAATCATTTATAATACAACTCTTAATGAGCTTACTTTAAAAATCTTAGCTTATCTAAAATAATAATTAAAAAAAAAAATGATTAGACAAGAACTTTCAGAGACCTCGTGACAATCTATCCAGAACACCAGTGGAGAAAGTAAATATTCTGACCTTTACATTTAAAGTTATTCAAGTGATTTGTCCCAATTCTGAGTTTCATTATGTGTAGGTAAAAATTAGGAAGTGATTAAGTGTTTTAAACCAAATGAAAATAACTAGAATGAGAACCAGCAAAGGAACAGAAGAAAAGGATTTAGACTAAAAAAAAAAAAAAAGACTAGTGAAGCATAATGAAACAATAACATGATATTTATTTCCTGTAACATTTGCTTGTTAAGCCAAAATCTCACAATTCACATATTTTATGTACTTGAAAAAGGTATTAATCATGGGGATCTTTTAAATGATAATAATAAGACAACAGTGATTTTTCTCCCAAATCAGTGACTCTTAGAGTAAAGGCAATCTTGTTTAGCTTTGTAGTATATGTATTAATATTCCACCCTATATCACTGATATGTGGCCATCCAGCTTTTGCTTAAATGCTTACAATGCCTAGAATCTCATTATTTCACAAGACTGGTCATTCCAATTCTGTATAACTCTTTATAATAAGCAGAAATATGTCTACCTATAACTTCTGCCCATCTTAGATCTGTCAACTGGCACTGCAGTAAAGTCTAACCTCTTTCTACTAAAACAACTCTTATAATATTAAAAAATAATCACCACTGAAATAAACTTAAGAAAAGGCATCTGAGGCGAATCTGGCTAAAAGTTAATATGGGCTGCAGGTTAGGTTACTGTGGTACCAGTACCATAGATCACGTTTGTGTGGTCCTTCTAGCCATGGTCTTGTAATTCCCACCCAGTTGATTTGGTGGAACTGTGCAGATTAATTGTAACCCACCAAAGGAATTGGTCAGTTTTGCCACCCTGCTGACCTTGAAATGAGCCACCCCAGAGGAGAGAATGAGAAGGTTCCACCACTACCAAGGAAGGATAGCCAGGAGCCAGCATGTCCTTTGGACCCAGGATCCCTGGGCTGAGAAAATCCTAGACCCAGGAGACAGAGAGAGAGGGAGAGGGCTAGAGAAGTGGTGGTAGAGAACCAGTGGCAGAGATCTGGCAGCAGGAGACAGCACAGTGGGCTTCCTGGCCCATGGAGAGAGAAAGCTGAGTGTCTTTGGGCAGAGACTGAGGGCTAAGGAGAGGCGTGCCTGTGCACGCAGCTGGGCAGAGGCTGTGCTGATGGAAGAACTGTGTCCTTGAGTACTCCTGAGCCTGAACTATAACCTGTTACTTTCCTAATAAAGACCATAATAGTGAGTATGGTCTGTGAGTTCTGTATGGTCATTGCAATGAATTATTGCACCCAGCAGAGAAGTAGAGAGTGCTGTTGGAAGGAGAGTTGGCACCAGAATTGGTAAAGATGGCAGAGAGAGGAGACAAGTCTCATCTCAGCCTCATAAGAATCAGCCTTGGGCTATCGATCTTGATTTATTATTAATGGTATTTTGTTTATGAAAATTTGTTAGGAAATGTCTCTGTTTTACAGAGGCATACTAGTTAGCAGCAAAACGTCGTAGTGCCTGATATTTGTTTAAAACAGAGAAATAAAGTCAAAGAAAATGTGATAGCTGAAGACTTACATATTATCATAAAGCCCTTGAGAAATTTACTTCTAGTATTTGGACAGGAATTTTTTTTTTCTCCTTTTTAAGTTTTTTTTTTTTTTGATCTATAAACACACTCTATATTAAATGGAGTCATAGTTCAATAGCTCAACTTCAGGAAAAACACACTCCATTTTCTCGACAGAGCAGTTTCTTGTCAGAGCATATCACCTGCAACAAATTTGAATTGTGCACCATATTAGTATGAATCCACAATGTTCTGCTTTACATACGTACATCAAGCATCTTCTATGAATTCTAGTCCATTTTCTGCATGTACCAATTCCATGCATTACAAAGTATTCTTGTTGCTCAGCTTTTATTTTGCCCCAGAGGTATTTCTGTGCTAAACTGTTTTTTTAAGTTAAATTTCAGTACAAGATAACTCTGAGTCCTCAAAACCAAAAAACAAACAAACCCATTGTTGTCGACTTGATTCTCACTCATAGCGACCCTACAGGACAGAGTAGAACTGCCCAATAGGATTTCCAAGGCGCAGCTGGTGGATTCAAACTGCCAAATTTTGGGTTAGCAGCCTGAGCTCTTAACCACTGCACCACCAGGGCTCCAATGTCTAATAAATCTATATAGAAAATAGTGAATAATAAAATACTCTTTTTTTTAATACAGATCCCCCCCCCATAAACCTGTACATCTACTATTGCATCGCTATCATCCATTACGTAGGCTTCCTACCCTCCTTTCGTGATTAAAAGAAACCTTCACTACACTACATTTTAGCTATAAACCGTTATAATTTATTTTCCAATTGTTTCTTACTACTTATGTAGACTTATTGTATTGCTTAATTGATATATTTTTCAATCTGTAATACCATTTAAACACCCTAGTTGGGATAGTAATCATTGCCATTTTTGCAATTAAAGCTAATGAGAATTTTGTGTGTGTGTGTGATTTGCAAGCTTTTCATTTAATAGCATGTATATTCAGAATTATTCAACGACAATTGTTAAATCTAGGTATTCAGTATTAAAAAGACTGCTATGTTTTCCTCCTTTATGCATGCTTGAATTTTCTTAAAATATTAAAGAATACTTTCCACTGCTTTTCCGATCTTCTTAATATGGGTCTGCTTTGTCTTGCCCATTTATTAGCGTATATATTAATTTTTATTTTATTTTTGTTGTTATTGCTACTATGAAGGAAGTTCGTTTGTTTTTGTTTGTTTTTTTCCTTAATGGCTTCTAACAGTTTATTGCTGGCATAAAGAAATCTAATCATTTAATTAAAACTTATTAGGTAAAAAGCTATTTTCTTTGTTCTTATAGTTTTTTGTTTTGTTTTTTAGTTTTAAGGTTAATTATTTTCTAAATTATAAATCTGAAGATCATTTTAAATTTACTCTCTATTTTTTCAGCAATTGTATCAAAGTTTTCGCATTGATAAAATCCGCATCAAGAACAAAAATAGTATAATCAGACACAAAAAGAACCCAAGACACACAGAAGAAATTTAATTGGCTAAAGGTTTGATTTGTCAAACATTCAAAGAGCTGCATAATATTGAATTTCATATACACATCAATGTATGCGATGGTATAGTGCAATAGATATGATATTTCACCTTCGTTGACACTTTAGACTGGTACGGCCTTTCTGAAAGCAGTTTGGCAATACAGTTCTGGCACCTTAAATTTATATCCTTTGACACAGTAATTCCCTTCCTTACAGGAATCACTCTAAAGGGGAAAAATAGAGAAATGTTTTATTTCTACCATTATTTATAACAGTATTGATTATATTGCTTTTGATAAAAACAATTGTATATAATGGATAGTTATTCATTCATTAAAATCATATTTGTTAATAATATTTAATTATATATGTGTTTTTGATTTACAGGCTGTGATGTAGTATAACATACACACAGACATGCAAAAGTGTACATATCAAAATACTACTAGTCAAGACAATAGTGAAGATTCTGTGCCTTTAATTTTCTGCTTATTAAATGTGTCTCAATACCGATATCTTACTAACATTGACTCCTCCTTGTTGTTGTCAGGTGCCTTCCAGTAGGTTCTGATTCATAGCTACAAGGTGTACTACAGAATGAAACATTGCCTGGTCCTGCGTCACGCTCACAATCATTGTTATGCTTGAGCCCATTGTTGGACCCACAGTGTCAATTCATCTTGTTGAAGGTCTTCCACTTTTTGTTGATCCTCTACTAAGCATGACGTCCTTCTCCAGGGACTCATCGCTCCTGATAACATGTCCAAAGTATGTAAGACATAGTCTCACCATCCTTGCTTCTAAGGAGCATTCTGATTGTACTTCTTCCAAGATAGATTTGTTCATTCTTTTGGCAATCCGTGGTATATTCAATATTCTTCGCCAACACCACAATCCAAAAGGCATCAATTCTTCTGTCTTCCTATTCATTGTCCAGCTTTCACATGCATATAATATGATTGAAAATACCGTGGCTTTAGTCAGGTACACCTTAGTTTTCAAGGTGACATCTTTGCTTTTCAACACTTTAAAGAGATCTTTTACAGCAGATTTCCCAATGCAATGTGTCTCTTGATTTCTTGATTGCTGCTACCATGGATGTTGATTATGGATTCAAGTAAAATGAAATTCTTGACAATTTCAATCTTTTCTCCATTTATCATGATGTTGCTCATTGGTCCAGTTGTGAGGATTTTTGTTTTCTTTCTGTTGAGGTACAATCCCTACTGAAGGCTGTGGTCTTTGATCTTCATCAGTAAGTGTTTCAAGTCCTCTTCACTTTCAGCAAGCAGGATTACGTCATCTGCATAACACTGGTTGTTAATGAGTCTTCCTTCAATCCTGGTGTCCCATTCTTCTTCCTATAGTCCAGCTTTTCAGATTATTATCTCAGCATACAGAGTGTGCAGGTATGGTGAAAATATACAACTCTGACACACACCTTTCCTGACTTTAAACCATGAAGTATCCCCTGGTTCTGTTTGAACAACTGCCTCTTGATCTATGTACAGGTTTCTCATGAGCACAATTAAGTGCTCTGGAGTTCCCATTCTTCACAATAGTATCCATAATTTGTTATGATCCACACAGTCCGATGACTTTGCATAGTCAATAAAACACAAGTAAATATCCTTCCGGTATTCTTTGCTTTCAGCCAGGATCCTTCTGACATCAGCAATGATATCTCTGGTTCCACATCCTATTCTGAAACTGGCCTGAATTTCTGGCACTTCCCTGTAGATATATTGCTGCAGCCGTTGTTGAATGACCTTCAGCAAAATTTTGCTTGCGTGTGATGTTAATGATATTGTTCTATAATTTCCACATTCGGTTGGATCACCTTTCTTGGGATGAGACATAACTATGGATCTCTTCCAGTCAGGGCCAGGAATCTGTCTTCCAAATCTCCTGGCATAGACAAGTGAGCACTTCCAGCGCTGCATCCATTTGTTGAAACAAATCAACTGATATTCCATCAATTCCTGAAGCTTGTTTTTCACCAATGCCTTCAGTGCAGCTTGGACTTTTTCCTTCAGTACCATTGGTTCCTGAACATATGCTACCTTTTGCAATGTTTGAGTGCTGATGAATTATTTTTGGTATAATGACTCTGTAAATTCTTTCCATCTTCTTTTGCTGCTTCCTGCATCATTTAATATTTTCCCCCATGGAATCCTTCACCATTGCAACTCAAGTCTCTAATTTTTATTTCAGCTCTTTCAGCTTGAGAAATGCCGAGTGTGTTCTTCCCTTTTGGTTTTCTATCTCCAGGTCTTTGCACATGTCATTATAATACTTTGTCTTCTTGAGCTTCCCTTTGAAATCTTCTGCTCAGTTCTTTCACTTCATCATTTCTTCCTTTTTCTTCAGCTACTCAATGTTCAGGAGCAAGTTTCAGGGTCTCTTCTGTCAACCATTTTGGTGTTTTCTTTCTTTCTTGTCTTTTTAATGACCTCTTGCTTTCTTCGTGGATGATGTCCTTGATGTCATCCCACAACTTGTCTGGTCTTCAGTCACCAGTGTTCAAAGTGTCAGATCTATTCTTGAGATGGTCTCTAAATTCAGGTGGGATATACTCAAAGTAGTACTTTGGCTTTTGTCAACTTGTTCTAATATTCTTCAGTTTCAACTTGAACTTGCTTAAGAGCGACTGATGGTCTGTTCTGCAGTTGGCCCCTGGTCTTGTTCTGACTGACAACATTGAGGTTTTCCATTATCTCTTTTCACGGATGTAGTCAATTTGATTCCTGTGTATCCCATCTGGTGAAGTCCATGTGTATGTCACCATTTATGTTGGTCAAAAAAGGTATTTGCAATGAAGAGATCCTTGGTCTTGCAAAATTCTATCATGCGATCTTTGGCATTGTTTCTATCACCATGGACGTATTTTCCAACTACGGATCCTTCTTCTTTGTTTCCAAATTTTGCATTCCAATCACTAGTAATTATCAGTGCATCCTGATTGCATGATCAATCAATTTCAGACTGCAGAAGCTGGTAAAAATCTTCATTATGTTATCTGTGGCCTTAGTGGTTGGTACATAAATTTGAATAATAGTTGTTTTAACTGGTCTTCCTTGTAGGCATATGGATATTATCCTATCACTGACAGCATTGTACTTCAGGAAAGGTCTTGAAATTTTTTTTTGAGGATGAGCATGACACCACTCCTTTTCAAGTTGTCATTCCCAGCATAGTAGACTATACGATTGTCTGATTCAAGATGGCCAATACCAGTCCATCTCAGCTCACTAATGCCCAGGATATTGATGTTTATGCATTCCATTTCATTTTTGATGATTTCTAATTTTCCTAAATTCATGCTTTGCACATTTCACATTCCGATTACTAATGGATGTTTGCAGGGGTTTCTTCTCATTTTGAGTCATGCCACATCACCATATGAAGGTCCCAAAAACCTGACTCCATCCACATAATTAAGGTCGACTCTACTTTTAGAAGGCATCTCTTCCCCAGTCATCTTTTGAGTGCCTTCGAACCTGGGGGACTCATCTTCCAGCACTATATCAGACAATGTTCTGCTCTTATTCACAAGGTTTTCACTGGCTAATTCTTATCAGAAGTAGACTGCAGGTCCTTCTTCCTAGTCTGTCTTAGTCTGGAAGCTCAGTTGAAACCTGTCCACCATGGGTAACCCTGTTGGTATCTGAATACTGGTGAAATAGCTTCCAGCATCATAGCAACAGGCAAGCACCCACAGTATGACAAACGAACAGACCTGTGGGGGTAACATTGACTCATCAAAGAATAAATTATGAAAAATTTCAACTATTTTAATGAGCTAAACCACCCATCACGTAAACTTAATATGTTCAACTAAGTCTTACTACAGATCTATAAGACAATTAACTTTTTTTGGGACCTGCTTCCTTAATTGGAAAAAATGGTGGTGCAGTGCTTAAGAGCTATGGCTGTTAACCAAAAGGTCAGCAGTTCAAATCCACCAGGCACTCCTTAGGAACTCTATGGGGCAATTCTACTCTACCCTATAGGGTCGTTATGAATCAGAATTGACTTGACAGCAATGGGTATGGTATGACTTCCTTAATTATGCAGATTTCAATTGTTATAAAATAAAATGATGTTTTTATATTAGATGAATATGTTATTTTATTTTATAGTCACACAAATGTACGATTTTTCTGCATTGCAGAATTTAAAATTTTAACAGGTATTTTACACTATTTGGTGATTACAGTTTTCGTTTTGTAAAACGTAGCCCACCTGAGCAGGTTTCACATTTTTACTTACTGTTGTGGCATGGTAAAGAATTGGCTGCTAGCCAAAAAAGGTCAGCAGTTTGAACCCACCAGGTGCTCTGTGGAAGATAAATGTGTCAGTCTGCTTTTGTAAAGACTACAGCCTTGGAAACCCTATGGGGAAATTCTACTCTGTCATATAGGGTTCCTATGATTCGGAATCAATTCTAGAGTGGTGGGCTTGTGATTTTTTTTTTTTTCCTACTGTGGTTTCCTATTCTTTCCTTAGGTTACCAAACCTGTATTCAAGAATATATTTCCAATGGAATTAAAACCCTTGCCATTAGAATGACCTTTATTCACTAATTCACTCAGTAGGGTAGCCCAAACTGCCAAGGAGTTATCTAACAGATTTTCAGTTTTAAAATAGTAATAATAATAAGTTTTTTAGGATTTGTTGGAATTCTTAAGTGCCGACTACTTTTCTAGTTTTGACAAACTTATGCAAATGACCTGAGGAGCCTCTTCAAGACCTTGTTTTATAATTTATATAAAGGATGTTAAAAAGAAAAATAAAAAACTTTTCTATATGCAGGTGTTTGTGTGTGTGTGTTTACATGCGTGTTTAACACAATCAGTATTATAGTAATTTAGAGCCACACTAATGACTCAAGCCAAATTAAAAAAAAAAAGTACTAATGTATTAGCTATTCAGAACCAAGGCAGATAAAATCTGTACACTCTTGTTTTTTTATCATTCTAAGAAATATAACCCTATTCTTTTTCTATCTCCTGGAACTCTCAATAGCTGTACCTCATAGGAAAACAATCATATACGCCCTTTTATGATGAAGTGTCTATTTCAGTTCAGTGAAGTCTATTTTCACCAGTACATTAATGTGAAGAAATAAAATGACTGCCCTCCATAGCAAACATTTTCCTTCAATTTGATTCTTAATTCCTTTGTATAACTTTAGTATACAATTATAATAGATATGATTTCAGTTAAGCATGAAAGAAGATTTATTAATTACTTAGAACTTTTTTAATGACATGTTAGTATGATACTCTTAGTTTTAGTGTCACCAGAGACCTCGAGATATAGATGATACCCTATGAGCATATTCTAAAACGAGGTGAAGTATTTGTTAAACTAAAAGTGTAAAGAGTAAGGAGTTTCACCGTACTCTAATTTTTTCTTCCCTAATATCATACTCCTTAATCTTTTAGAATTTTAATTTAAATAAGAAACTAAGGAATCACTAAACCAATATTCAGGTACTTCTTAGCACATCTGTTGTACTATGATGTGATCACTTTATCCTTATTTAAAGCCTTAGGATGGGGCTGCAATAAAACCACTTAGTAAGTTTGATATGTTCTTCCTGGACCTAGGAGCACTCAGTGAGCTGATATCTGACTTATGCTTAGGGTATCTAAAGATTGTTTCTACTTTCTTTGAAAGAGAGTATTTGCCAGGACTTGTTGAGCCCATTTGTATAAAATACATCAGTGTTTTCATGCAGGGTATGTGGGTCTTGTTTATGTAAGAACTGACCTGAGGTTGCCTTATAGTCTCTCCAAAAAGGATGACCTGCAGGGAAGATATAACTCAAAAGGGAAGTGAACTTTTTTACTTCCAGGAATGAAAGAGACCTAAGTGACCAGTCAGAGGAGATACATTCTCCTGAATCAGTAGAACAGCTGTGGAAGACCACTAGTGATGATGGGAAGGAGCCTATGAAAGCACCTCACAGAGGAAAGAATCATCTTCAAATACCCACCAAGCACAAGGAGCATCAATGCTGTCTCACAATATTACTAAGCAAGTTATTTCTAAGCAAGTATAAGCTTTCTTTCCCCTTAAGTTATAATTCTTTCACTACAATACTAAAGTCAACAGAATCAGCACAGAATTTAGAAGTAGACAGCAGAAAAGTAAAAAAAAATCATCTATGTAGCTTGTCATGGATTGAATTGTGCCCCCCAAAAGTATGTGTATCAACTAGGTTAGGCCAAGTGTGTTTGTTGTCCGTTTTGTGATTTTAATTTTATGTTAAGAGGATTAGGGTGGGATTGTAGCACCACCCTTATTCAGGTCACCTCCCTGATCCAAGGTAAAGGGACTTTCCCTGAGGTGTGGCCTGTACCACCTTTTATATCTCAAGAGATAAAAGGAAAGGGAAGCAAGCAGAGAGTTGAGGACCTTGTATCACCAAGAAAGCAGCACCAGGAGCAGAGCGCATCTTTTGGACACAGGGTCCCTGTGCCTGAGAAGCTACTTGACCAGTGGAAGGCTGAGGACAAGAACCTTCTTCCAGAGCTGACAGAGAAAGCCTCCCCTGGAGCCAACGCCCTGAATTTGGACTTGTAACCTACTAAGACAGTAAGAAAATAAATTTCTCTTTGTTATGTCCATCCAGTTGTGGTGTTTCTGTTATGGCAGCACTAGATGACTAAGACATCGCTACAACAATATGCTCAAATATAGCAATGGTCATGAAGTTGGCAGAGGGTAGGACAACATTTTGTTTTGTTATACATAAGATTGCCATGATTCAGAGCCAACTGGAGGGCAACTAACAACCCTTTTGCCATAGCAGGTAATTGACCTGAAGCAGTCTAAATTGGGGGAAGGAAGAAACTTTAACTTGTAATGAGATTGAAGTTTTAGCTATTTACTGGATAGATAGTTTAACTATTGAACAAATACATTTTTGAAGACTGTAAGAATCAAATAACTTTTAATTACCCAGAACTTATTAAAAGTCATGTCATTTGTCCCAGTTTTCATCCAAAGAAGCATGCAGAGTAGAAGTTGAACTAGCAGTGGGGAAAAATATGTTCTTTTTTTAGTGTATATGTCCTATGAGTGTTATTTTTTCAATGAAATTTATGTTTCCTATCTCTTCTAATCAGGCATCTACCCTGAATAGGTAAGTATAGCTATACCTCTTTAATAAATGAGGAAAGTGATGTTCAGAACAATTAAATATTTAGACCAAAAATGCAGAACTGATAAGGAACAGACAACTGGAAGATTTTGATCTAAGAGTCATTGACATCAAATCCATTAAATTACACCCACTTTTCTTTTCAAGCATACAAATCTTTGCACATTTTATTTGCTAGATTGACATATCTTCTTTACATTTTAAATTTCTTCTTTAATACTTGGAGAAATGTTGAAGAGTAGAAGTGCAGGAAAGGCAATAAAGAGATCCCGATAGATCTCTGAAGTGTTTCCCACTAAGCACTTTTTAACACAGAGCAGTAGATAAGAGGTAGATACATCTTACTGTTCCTCTGTATGTTTCTCTCTCTCACTCTCTGTCTACCTACCTACCTATCCATCTATCTATCATTAGTCTGTACATATATTACCATCCTTTTTTCTGGAAGTGATTTACATAAATCAACTGACAGATCTAAACAATTTTAATATTCTTTTAAAAATCTAATTCTGAAACATATTTTAAAATCTACTAGTTATTAATTTTCATAAACAGAATAAATTTATTTTATACTTGGGATTATATACAGAAATCAGGTCAGGGATTGCAACTAGTGTCACATAACAATCATTGTTGTTAGGTGCCATTGAGCCCCTTCCAACTCATCGTGACCCCATGTACAACAGAATGAAATGCTGCCCAGTCCTGCACCATTCTCACAACATTGTTGTGCTTGAGCCCATTTTTGTAGCCACTGCGTCAATATGTTAATATATGTATAAATTTTTGTATGAGAAGTTAACTTGAGCTGTAAACTTTCAGTTAAAGCACATTAAAAAAAAAGGAAAAATAAACAAACAAAATTTAGAAACCAAGTCATAAAACAAATTATTAAGAGTTATTCTATTTTATTTTCTATTTTTTTTATTCTATTTTATAGTAACAATCATTGAACTGTATGCTTTATGTGAGTGAATTATGTGGTATACGAATTATACATATCTCAATAAAGCTGATTCCAAAAAAAAGCAAAAGAAACTAGTTGTTTCAGATGAGAGCATTTAATCTAGTTCCTCAGAATGGCATCACTTTTTGGGGGGGGATGGAGAGCACTAACCCCTGCTATATAATTTTTTTTTCAGTTTGCTTATCCTTATCAGCATTTAATGTTTTCTACATCATTCTAATTTTGTCAAAAATGTGTGCATTTTGTGTGACGTTTTTAATTCTAAATGGGGAATTACTCCTTTCATAATACATTTTTGTACTATATTATGGTCCAATTTGACTTATAAAGATAGACCTGAGAAAGGAAGTTATCATACTCATAAGCAGTAATGGATACAGTTCTCAAAGTTTTTAGAGGGATTAAGATGCATTTTTTTCAGGCTGCTTCAAATTCAGAGATGTGTAAAGTCAATATTCCAACTGCTTGAACAAATATGAGAGGCAGCTTCTGGATTCAATGCTATACCAAGGACTTGTTATCCCAGCATTGGTTACAAAAACATCAAGTTAGCTATACGTTGTAAATATCATGGGTGAAAACAAAACAAAAATTTTGTTTCTTGACTTGGAGGGTAAATGGGTGTTTGCTCTGTGAACATATATTTTCAACCCTATATATTTGTTTTACACTTTTTGATACGGGTGGTACATTTCACAACTAAAATATATTTAAATAAAGGAAAACCACAAGTATATTAGAAAAACAGTTGCACCTATAATAAATGGGGACTATGGTGGATAAAAGATAAAATGATAAACTCTACAAAAGGAATTTAAACTAAGTTCATCTTAGTTACTTTGTTGTTTTTATCAGGTTCCATTGAGATTGTCCCAACCCATAGAGATCCTATGTACAACAGAATGAAACACTGTCCTGTCTGGCACCATGCTGACAATCATTGTTATGCTTCACCCCATTGTTGTAGCCACTGTGTCAATCCATCTTATTATGGGTCTTCCTCTTTTTCACTGACCCTTGACTTTACTAAGCATGATGTCCTTCTCCTGGGACTAATCCATCCTGATAACATGTCCAAAGTATGTGAGACATAGTCTCACCATCCTTGCTTCTAAGGAGCATTCTGGTTGTACTTCTTCCAATACGGATTTATTCATTCTTTTGGCCAAAACCAAACCGAACCCAGTGCCGTCAAGTTGATTCCAACTCATAGCAACCCCACAGGACAGAGTAGAACTGCCCCATAGAGTTTCCAAGGAAAGCCTGGCGGATTCAAACTGCTAACCCTTTGGTTAGCAAGCTTAGCACTTAACCAATAGTCCACAAGGGTTTCCATTCTTTTGGCAGTCCATGGTATATTCAGTATTCTTCACCAACACCACAATTCAAAGGCGTTAGTTCTTCTTTGGTCTTTCTTATTCCTTGTTTGGCTTTCACATACATATGAAGCATAGTTACTTAGTGCTGCTATAACGGAAATACCACAAGTGAAAGACTTCTACAAACAGAAGTTTATTCTCTCACAGTCTAGTAGGCCAGAAGTGCAAATTCAGGGTGCCAGCTCAGGGGAAGGATTCCTTTCTCTGTTGGCTCTGGAGGAAAGTCCTTGTCATCAATCTTCCCCTGGACTAGGAGATTCTCAGGGCAGGAACCACAAGTCTAAAGGATGTGGTCTGCTCCCAGCACTGCTTTCTTGGTGGTATGAGGTCCCCAAGTCTCTCTGCTCCTTTCTCTCTTTTATAACTCAAGAGATTGATTTCAAACACAACCTAATCTTGTAGATGGAGTCCTTTCTCATTAACACAACTGCCTGTAATCCTGCCTCTTTAACATAATAGAGGTAGGATTTCCAACACATAGGAAAATCACATCAGATGACAAAATGGTGAACAATCACACAATGCTGGGAACCATGGCCTAGCCAAGTTGACACACATTTTGGGGGGACACAACTCAATCCATAACAAAGTTATTCCAACATAATTGCACCATGTTCTTCCAACCAGTTAACCAGAATATGATGAGTATATTCAAGGTGTATTACGTAAGTGATATATTTGCTACCATAAGAAATGCCAAGTATAAAGGCCTAAAACATATCAGCTTGTGTTTAAAAGGTGTAAAATCCATATGTTCTATACTATATACGATCTATTTAGTATTTTATACATCATATATATATATATAAAACTTTCAGGATTCTGTATATCATGCTTTAAGGAATTTTAGGATACAGGGATATGCAAAACATAATTGTTTGGAGAAACTTACAGAAGACGACAATAAATACTTCAAAGAGCTTACTTCTGAGGACCCCTAAAGGAATCAACATAGTGAAAGGCACAAAGCAAGTGAGAAGCAAACATATTTTCACAAATGAAGGCAAGCAGAAGAACTTGATACCTAAAATCATAATTAAATAAGTCGATAAAACTTGCTAGAGAATAGGTTAACCTTATTTAAGTGGCAGAATGAAGTGACACTAAAGAAGAAAAACGAGTTATTTTGACATTTACAGATTTACTGGAGTGTTCTCAACCGAGAAGCTGCTAAACAATACCTCCATAAATACTGATACACAGAAGTGTTAGAGCATTAGAATAAAGAAATGTATTTTGCTTCGACTCCATATTAGGAAATATATAAAGAGTTGCAAAGGAAAATAAAAACAGTAACCAATCAAGATGCTTACATAAGAAAAACGTATATATTATAATTGTAGGATGTGCTTTTGCAGCCCCACACTTTGCCCTGTATATCAAAATTGTCTTTCTCCACCACCTGCTACATTCGCCGATGTTTGTAAAGTTTGAAAACCAATAACAAAGACCAACCACATGGACTCTGGCAATGTTAATGAACCTGAGCTCATTATGCTATAGCATCATCTTCGCCTACTCAATGGAATTATTTTTCATCGTACCATCACCAGAGCAAAAGAGTTTCATTTGGTTTTCTTGTCTGCTAGGTGTTGACGGTGAGTGAGTTATTGAGCCTGCGTATGCCTCATTTTTCCATAGGTAAATCTGACATAACTGAATAGTATACTTATTGAGGTGATCATGGGAAATTAATGAAATAGCACGTGAATACATTTATTTCAGTCTCTAGAATTAAAAGGGTTTGCTATTTATAAGTTGCTTCATTCATTACTACTATTTATTTGCGCTCATTGATGTAAATTGTGTTCGATGTTACTCAAATGATGACTTAATGAAAACTTTTCTGTGAGATAAGAGAGAGAAAAATTTATTTTAATAAAGCTGTTCCTTTCTTCTGGTATTGTAGGAGTGATTGAGAATCTGCAGAGTTCACTCAAATTTAAAATTATAATTTATTGTATTTTCTGAAGATGTTTATGTACTGTTGTGGTATTTGAAAAGTTGACTATGTAATATATATTTTTTCAAAATATATATGAAACCTTTGAAATCATCTATGGTTATGATATACCAATTGTAAATATTATGGCCATTTAAAAAAATTAAGTGCTTTACGAATTTATTCTCAATCAGATATTTTTTGATTGCCTGATACATATTGTATGGTATGCTATGTGCTGAAACCATAGAAAATTTCTTGCTATAGTGGAGCTAATTTTTTTAATACACAGTACAAATTTTCTCCTAAGCAAACACATGTGCATGGAGCAGAAAATTTAAAATAATTACTCTAATCATAAAAAGATCAGCCACATGGAGGAGAGGAAACACAAAAGCATGAGTGTAGGTAATTCAGGGCATAGGCATAGTGAAGTTAAGGAGTGTCCAGTAATCTCTAAATTTGAGTACCCCTCAAAGGCCTCATTAATGAAGGAGGGAACTTATCAGCCAGCCTCATCCGGCACCCCTTTGGATTTGTGCCCAGGGACAAATGTTCCCCTCTAACCGCCCTCCTCCACATGTCTGGATCAGGTCTGCTCTGGCATGCCATGATGTAAAGGACCCAAGCTCCCACTATATAATTGATCAGCCACATGTGACTTGTATTGTGAAAATCCCTTCAAAATCCAATATGGCTGTTCTATTTCCAGTCATTGCTTCCACCTTCAAGTCATCAGATGGAAGGAATGGCAAAGGAAAAGGTACAAACCCTCCTTTTAAGGACAATTTCTAAAGTTACACAAGTTAGTTCTATTTCCATTAGCCAGGTTTTAGTTACCAGACTAATTCTAGCTGCAAATGAGGTGATAAATGAGGATATTTTACTCATCAGCCATAGTTGCAACAAAAAGTTGCAGATTCTAACATTGTAGAAGAAAGAAAAAAGGATATTAAGAGAATTTAGTTGTTTCTACCACAAATGTTCTCTCACAGTTAAAAAAAAAAATTTTAGGGACAATAAAATTAATTGACCAAATATTGTGTTCAGTGCTTCTATTTCCTCTTTGATTTTATAGTGTCTTCATCTTAAAAGCTTGCAAGCAGCCATCCAAGGCACAAAAAAATGATGTCCTTTCACCTGGATCAATAGAGAAAGAAGAACCAGAAATAGGAAGAGGATATGGAACGTGTGGCTAATTGCCTCCAAGAACAGCTGTCTCCTCTGACATGAGACCAGAACAACTGAATGGCACCCAGCTAACATTTCAGAACATTTTGATTGAAGATTCTATTGAAGAATCCTGATCAAAAAAAGGGAAATACAGAACAGAATTCCATATTCTCATGAACTCTAGAGTTTCTGGAGCCAAAGAGAATGAACCCCTGAAACTATTGCTCTGAGATAATCTTTAAAATTTAAACCAAAATTATCCCAGAAGTCTTAAAACCAAACAATAATTTAGCTTAACTAATAAAAAATGTCTGAGCATTATAATTTTTTAAAAACTATTTATATGGGATCAAAGTGACAACAGAAACATCAAAGATTAGATAGGAACCATGGCTGGGGGTGTCATTTTATGTTAAATCCAATGTATGGTTCAAGTTGCAGAGAGAAAGAGAGATATGGGTAGGTCTTCCAAGCGTTGTCCAGGTGAGGTGGAACCAAGGGATTTGTCAGCATGGATTAATGCTATTGGTGGGCCTTTGTAGTGAAATAATAGGAAAAGCCTGAAAAGTAATGACTGTCAGCATAATTCAGTCAATATGAGTTTCAGCATAATTCACTCAATTATCAATTACAATCTGTCTATAATGATGAAAGTTAAATTTAATGTAACGTAATCTAATCCCTCCCTGACTCACTTACCCAGTAGGCGTTATGTAATGGTGATTTAAAAAAAAAAAAATACCTGTTTCTGTCAGAATCAATTCCAATTCATGGCAAACAAATAGGGCAGAGTAGAACTGCCCCATAGGATTTCCAAGGAGCAGCTGGTGGATTTGAACTGCTGACGTTTTGGTTAGCACCTTGAACTCTTAAACACTGTGCCACCAGGGCTCCTCACATAATGATGATATTTGAATTCAATTATTCCCTGTTCATTTGTTTTCTAGGGTAATTATCCTCTATACCTTTTTTTATTGTGCTAAGTATACATGAAAGGAGTCCCAGTGGCACAGTGGTTAAATGCTCTAAACAAAAAGTTGGTGGTTTGAACCCACCATCTGCTCCACAGCAGAAAGATGTGGCAGTCTGCTTCTGCAAAGATTACAGTCTTTGAAACCTTACGGGGCAGTTCTATTCCGTCCTATAGGGTTGCCGTGAGTCAGAATCTACTTGACAGCAACTTTTTTTTTTTTTTTAACTATATATGTAACAAACCATTTGCCATTTCAATATATTTTACATTTATAATTCAATGATATTAATTATGGCATTTATCACCACTGTCTCTTGCCAATTTTTTCATCATTCTTAACAGAAACTCAGTAACCCCCTAATCAGTGACTCTCTCTTTTCCCCACTCTCCCACTACTGGTAGCTCTTTGGTCTCTATACATTAGTCTATTCTAGATATTTCATGTAAGTAGGATCATACAATATGTGTCCTTTTGTGGCTGACTTACTTCACTCAGCATATGCTTTAAGGTTTGTTCATGTTGCAGCAAACATCAGAGAGGCTTTATTTCTCATTACGGCTGAGTGATATTCTGTTGCGTGTGTGTACCACAGTTCACTTACCCATTCATCCATTGATGGATGTTCAGATTATTTCCATCTTTTGGCAATTATGGATAATGCTGCAATGGACACTCATGTAGATGTACATATTTGTGTTGTTGCTTTCAGTTCTTTCAGATATATACCTAGGAATGGAATTGCTGGATCACTTCGTAATTCTACATTAAACTTCTTTGAGGAAATTTCAACCTGTTTTCTGGAGTGGCTGTAATATGTTACAATTGCACCAGCAAAAATGCAACACATTAAAACCATTTTAGATACTGTTTTCTATTGTTAAGAATGACCAGATTCTTTAACATTGAAGACCATAATAGTAACATTATTTTTTCTTGTTTTTACTTGTGATGGTATTATTTGTGGTAAACAAATCTATGTCATTCTATTCACATGTAAGAAAAAAACTGCAAGTTATATTGGAAAAACAATCAGTCTATAGGAGTTATGGCTAATGACAGTATAAAATGCAACGACCAATCTGTACAGAAATTACTTGTGAAATAATTACATGAACCAATAATCAGAAGTAAAGCTTAAAATTAATATGGTACTTAACATCTAAATCTTACGTAGATAATAGCAACAATAATAACACTGGAGACAATCATAATATTGAATCCTTATACTGTACAGTGATAATAACGATTCTCTTAATTATTCCTGAAGCAATCTGAATGGAATAAGCTCTTGCAGCAAAGCAAGAGATATCTATCTAACTGGCTGCTGGACAAGTACTCCTGGAGATGACAGCATGGTCATTTTCCACTGTACAAGTTTTCACCCTCAGCCAAAATAAATTCTCAACTGTGACGTTAAGTCCTTCCTATGGACTTATATAGGTTGATATTAAAAAATGAAGAGCTAATAAAGTAACTATAATAAGAAACAAATGACTATTTAGAAGACCAGATAATCTGATTAGGACTTTTTCTACTTATAAGAAAATCTAAATGCTGAGATAAATTAAAAACCAAAAGTTACTTATTGAACATAAATTTGAATTAGGAAAGTTGGGTTAATATTGCTTATAACCCTTGATGCAAAAGAGTAGATAAAAATATGCCTGCCAGGTTAGCATGTATGTACTAATCAATGCTGGACATATGGAGACACCCTAACAAAATATTCCTCATGACTCAATTTTTTTTTTCCTTTCTTTATTTCTGCCTGCTACTATGAGAACCCATTGCCATTGGGTCAATTCCAACTCATATTGACTCTATGTGGATCTTGGCTTAAAGCAGAGAATACCACAAAGATGTTTACCTGTGTTTTATTGACTATGCAGAGGCATTCAACTGTGTCGCTCATAACAAATTATGAATAAATTTTGAGGAATGGGAATTCCAGAACACTTAGTCATGCTCATGAGGAACCTGTACATAGACGAAAAGGCAGTCATTTGACCAGAACAAGGGTATACTGTGTGATTTAAAATCAGGAAAGGTGTGAGTCAGGGTTGTATCCTTTCGCCTTACTTATTCAAACTGTATGCTGAGCAATAAGCCAAGAAGCTGGACTAAATGAATAAGAACAGGGCATCAGGATTGCAGGAAGATTCATTAACAACCTGCATTATGCAAATGACACAACCTTCTTACTGAAAGTGAGGAGGTCTTGAAGTATTTACTGATGAAGATCAAAGGCTACAACCCTCAGTATAGATTACACCTCAACATAAAGGAAACGAGAATCCTCACAACTGGACCAGTAAGCATCATTATGATAAGCAGAGAAAATATTAGGGTCGTCAAGGATTTCATTTTACGTGGATCCACAATCAAGACCCGTGAAAGTAGCAGTCAAGGAATCAGATGACGCATTGTACTGGGCAAACCTGCTGCAAGAGACTTCTTTAAACTGATAAAGAGTAAAGATATCACTTTAAGAACAAAGGTGCGCCTGACCCAAGCCATGATTTTTTCAATCGCATTGTGTGCCTACGAAAGCTGGACAACGAATAAGAAAGACTGAAGGAGAATTGACACATTTGAGCTGTTGCATTAGAGAAGAATATTGAATATACCATTGACTGCTAAAAGAAGGAACAAATCTGTCTTGGAGGAAGTACAGCTAGAAGGCTCATTAAAAGTGAGGATGACAAGACTTTGTCTCACATACTTTGTGCAGAGGGTCCAGTCCCTGGAGAAGGATATCAGACTTGATAAAGTAGAGGGTCAGTGAAAAAAGAGGAAGATCTTCACTGAGATAAATTGACATAGCGGCTTCAATAATGGGCTCAAACATAGCAAGGACTGTATTTGACAGGACTGGGCACCATTTCATTCTGTTGAACATAGCATTGCCATGGGTCAGAAATGATTCGATGGAAACTGTCTTAATCATCTAGTGCTGCTATAACAGAAATACCACAAATGGATGTCTTTAACAAGGACAAGTTTATCTCCCACAGTCCAGTAGGCTAGGAGTCCAAATACAGGGCACTGGCTACAGGGGAAGGCTTTCTGTCTCTGTTGGCTCTGGAGGAAGGTCCTTGTCATCAGTCTGCCCTTGGTCTGGGAGCATTTCAGTGCAGGAACCTCAGGTCCAAAGGACACACTCTGCTTCCAGCACTGCTTTCTTGGTGGTATGAGGTCCTCCACTCTCTGCTTGCTTCCCTCTCGTTTTGTCTCTTGAGAGATAAAAGGTAGTACAGGCCACACTCCAAGGAAACTCCCTTTACATTGGATCAGGGATGTAACCTGGTAAGGGTGTTACAATTCCACCCTAATCTTCTCTAACATAAAATTACAATCACAAATAGAGGACAACCACAGAATACTGAGAGTCATGGCCTAACCAAGTTGATACACATATTTTTGGGGGGACAAAATTCAATCCATGACAGCACCTAGCTATAACAACCTCTCTGAGAAAGATATCTTCTTTCTTTAGAAATATTGATATATTTTAAGGGTGGCCTAGAGACTTCTTTTTGATGTTTTAAGGTCATCTCTGATTTATTATGCTAATGTTATGATTACCACATGACAACACTATAAATTTAATTGCCCAGTGTAAGTAATCATGATCTTAGCCCTGATCTGACAAACCCCAAAGATTATGCTTTACATTTCCTATAACTGTTATCTTACTTCTCTTGACTCTTCTTGTTTTATAATTGTTATATTATTCTAATTTACCCAATTTTAAAGTTTTCCTAAATTCCAGGTGTGATTAAGACCTATTTTCTTTTTTGATTCTTATTAAGAATTCAGTAACCACCTTTAGAAGTTATTTCTCACATAGGCTCATCTTGCATTACCAAAAACCCTAAACCACAACCTGCAGCCAATAAGTCGATTTCAACTCACTGAGACCCCATGCGTTATAGGGCTTTCTTGCCTGTAATCTTTTTGGAAGCAGATCGCCAGGCCTATCTCCACAGTGCCACTGGGTGGGTTAGAAGTGTCAATTTTTATTTTGGTAGATTAGCACAAACCATTTCACCACCCATAAAACCATTCAGGTGTACTACATCTAAAAAGGAGAACATACTACGGAGATGCCAGCCATCAGAAGAATATTAGAGCTTGGCTAGCTCACTACCCTTGATTTTCTCTTTCCTTTTTTGGTGTTTTGCTTGGTTTCTGCTTTGTTTTGTTTTGACTGTCACACAGTATTAGTATTGATACTCAGGCTGGTGCATTCTTGTGAATGGTTGTCTTCTCTGAAGCAATGCCAGGTCAGGCTACCCCACACCTGCATTGAGCCCAGCAATTAACTGAATACTTAACATTTATTCAAATATGTTCCCAAATCTCTGGGCTCTGATTTAATTCAGCCATAGCCAAACTCTGCTAGAATCAGTTTTTTCTTAAAAAAAGTCATGTATTGGGGCATTGGTTCTGAAATAGATTCTTTCTTCTGTAAAGAGATTTTATTTTGGGAGCTTCATTGTTCCCTAAAATTTCTTCTAAGTTACCCTAAGCTGCCTGGGGTTGCCTAACTTTTGATTCTAGCCATTTCTCCTAAATTTAAATGTACCCTTACCATACAAATCAGACATTCCACCCGTAGTTACTTACCAGACAAATGAAAACCTAGGTCAACCAAAAATTTGGACAAAAATGTTTATAGAAGCTTTATTCCTAATATTAAAAACAAACGAACAAAAAAAGTAAACCATCACAAATGTCCATAAACAGGTGGATGGTTTTAAAAGAAAGGAGGGGTTGGCACTCAACAATAAAGTGGAACAGACTACTCATATATGCAACAACATGAATTCATCTCAAAAATATTTTGCTGAGCAAAAGAAAACATACTGTGAAATTCAATTCACATGAAATTCCAGAGCAAGGAAAATTAATCTTTAGTGAACAAACAGTGATCAGTGTTTGCCTGGGCCAGGAGAGAAGAGATAAGATTGCCTAAAAGCTGCAGGAGAAAGTTTTGGGATGATGAAAATATTCTATCTTGATATTGGTGGTGCTGGCATCAGCGTATAGATTTGTCAAAATACACTGAAATATACCCTTAAAATACGTGTGCTTGATTTCATACCATTTATACTTCAAAAAATTGTTGAAAATTCAATACACTGAAAAGAAAAAGAATGATTACAAAATGCTAGTTAATTTGGATGTTCCGTGAATCAAAATGAAACTATAAACATAAATAAATTTCTAAATTAATTTTACAAACACATTCTGTTTCTGAAACTTCATCTTTCAAGGAGCTCTTCCATGATTACTGAATATTTTACCTTATACCATGTTTTATACAACTCTGGTGACTATTGCTGAAACGTCATCGTTAAGTATACTAAAAGAGACAGAACAGTAGGTATGGATTAAATATATATTCTTTTTTCTACTATAACACCAAAGATAAGAATTTTAAAAGATAAACAATTCACTTTCACATTTGAAGACTAAACTTAAAAAAAGAAATTATAAACAAGTTGATCTTCATTCACTGTGGTCGTTTCAGAGGAATAGTGATTTAGCTGAAAATAATACCCTCTATGACTTTCAATTTACATATTCATAATTCATTTTATTTTTAAATGCATGATCAATAGCAGTTAAAATAAACTTTTAATGATTTAATTTTTTTTAAAAAAAATACATTTCTTTTACCTGCTCTATTTCTCAGCAAGATATATTCATACCACTCAGTAAATACCAAGACTGTGGATTAAAAAAATGGATTAAAGCCTAGTATATTTGTCAGAAGAAAATTTACAGATATTTGTGGATTTTCAAGGAATATCTCCTTAAGAAAATTTTAAAATTCGTTGTTTTATTTTATTCTATTAGCTTTGCCACAAAATAAAAAGTAATTCTGTCAATTTCAAATTTTCTCAACAGTTGTTATTAGGTCCCTTCAAGTCAGTTCGGACTCACAGCGACCGTATGTACAACAGAACGAAACATTGCCTGGTCCTATGCCATCCTCACAATCACTGTTATGGTTGAGCCCCTTGTTGCAGCCACTGTGTCAATCAATCTCTTTGAGGGTTTTTCTCTTTTTCCCTAACCCTCTACTTTACCAAGCATGATATCCTTCTCCAGGGATGGTCCCACCTGATAACACTTACAAAGTATGTGAGACAAAGTCTTGCCACCTTTGCTTCTAAGGAGTATTCTGTCTGTACTTCTTATAAGACAGATTTGTTCATTCTTCTGGCAGTCCATGATATAGTCTTCACCAACACCATAATTCAAAGGCATAAATTCTTTGGTCTTCTTTATTCATTGTCCAGCTTTTGGATGGATATGAGACGCCATGGCTTGAGGTCAAGCACACATTAGTCTTTAAAGTGACAACTTTGCTTTTTAACACATTAACACTTTAAAATAGGTCCTTTGCAGCAGATCTGCCCAATGCAACACATCGTTTGATTTTTTAACTGCTGCTTGCATGGACATTGATTATGGATCCAGATAAAACGAAATACTTGACAACTTCAAATTTTTCTCCATTCATCATGTTGCTTATTGGCCCAGTTGTGAACATTTTTGTTTTCTTTATGTTGAAGCATAATCCATAGTAAAACTAAATAAATTATTATTGAAACAAGAGAATCTGAAATCTCAAACGTAGATAATAAAATTAATGTATCATAAAATTTATTTAAATTATATTCATACAATACAATTATATTTTTCCATTTTGGTACAAATAAGCATTAAAAAACTTTGATTTTTTTAGATAAATAAATATGCCTATATGATTCTGCTAGCCCAACATAATTGGTAGGTATCTCCTGACATTAAAGTATTACTTGGCATTCTATTGGAATATCATTGGGCAAATAATTAAATCTCAGGGCTAACTCATGTTCACTGCAATAAACACAAGCATGAACTATGCAATACTTTAAAAATAGTATCATTATTTTCAAATAATAAGAGCAAATAAATGTCTAACAGCTTCTTGCCAAAAAGATATTCTGACACATACCCAACTTAGTGAAAACTTAATATTTATAAAAAGTGATGCATTAATTAAAATAAAATGAAGATCACTAAGAACTAAAAAAAAATGATGCCCCTTTCCTATTTTAAAAACTTTCCTTGCTATATCATATCTATTAATTTGCTAAGCATATGTTATTTTTAATCATGCATGTTCAATCTGTTTTTATATTATCACATATCTTTAATTTATAAAATCCAAATCAGTTGGGTATTTATACTGGTCCTATCATTTTAGTTCAAAGTAACTTTAAATGAAATCACTCTTCTCATCAAATTATATAAAATTATTCAGTGATAGTTCAATTGAAACAAATCTAAATAAATAATATGATTAAATAATGTCTAATTCATGATTAAATTTATAATGTTATGTGGAAACAGTTTTTACTACAGGTTCAGTTTACATTTAAAAGAGAATATAATCTTTTTTCCTTTTTTAAAATAATTTAGAAATAAATCTATACATGCATTTGTCTCTACCCACACCTATATTTCGTTTCAAAGCAATTATTTTCTACTAGATAAGATAAAATTTATATTTCAACATTTAGAAGGAAAACATACTTCCAAAAACAAAACAAAAAAAATAATAAAAATAGGACTTTTGGGCTCAAATTAATATTTTTTATTAAACGTTTTCTCTGAAGTACAATTTTTATTTTTGTTTTATCACCAGTTAATGAACAGTGTTGATACTTTTTTTTTTCTGCTGAAAACTGAGAGAAAATAATGAGATCGGACTTTAAAGTTCCTTTTTTTTTCTACTCCATATTTTCATCCTTTGGATTATTTTTAGTTTTTTTCTGTTTGTATTCGTTTTGTACCTATTTTGACAGTTTCTTTCTAGGAACGTGTAAAACGTTCCTTGGCTTGCATCCTGGAGAGGCTTGTCAACTCTTCTAAAGGCAGGAATACCTACAATATCCTCTTTGGGTTTGCAATCAGACACACTCATTGCCTTAGTCATCTGGTGCTGCTATAACAGAAATACCTCAAGTGGATTGCTTTAATAAAGAGAAATTTATTCTCCCACAGTCTAGTAGGCCACAAGTCCAAGCTCAGAGCATCAGCTCCAGGGGAGGCTTTCTGTCTCTATCAGCTCTGGAGGAAGTTCCTTGTGATGCATCAGTCTTCCCTTGGTCTGGCAGCATCTCGGTGCAGGAACCTCAGGTCCAGAGGATGCTCTCTGCTCCTGGCACTGCTTTCTTGGTGGTATGAGGTCTCCATGTCTCTCTGCTTGCTTTTCTCATCTAACTCACCTACTATATCTCAAAAAAGATTAGCTTAAGACACTACCTAATCTTGTAAACCTCATCCTTATAATTGCTGCTAATCCATCTTATTACATCATACTGATAGGATTTACAACACATAGGGAAATCACATCAGAAGATAAAGCAGTAGACAATCATACAAGCATACAAAGGAATCATGACCCAGCCAGGTTGACAGATATTTGTAGGGGGGGCACAATTCAATCCATGACACACACACTGTCAGAAAAAAGACCAGACTACATCATAGGAGATGGATGTGGCTAGACTCTGAAGAGGAGATGTTTCTCAGTCGTAATGTACCTGCAGAATTTGCTATCCTCAGTGATATGATTTTAGTCATCCAAGCATTTAGCTTTTTGAGAGTTATCTCAAGAGACTACTAGCGTGTCAGTCGGTTCAATCAGAACAAACAATATAGTAATTTAAAAAGAGTTAATAGGAAGAATTATTAAGCTATGGTAGGAGAGTAATGGCAAAGATGTAAACAAATGCTGAAGGATATCATGGCACTGAGACAGAGTACCCAGGATGGGCAGACTTGCAAGAGGTGTTCAGACACTGTTGAAAAATGTGTGGTTTTAACTCTGTAGATGGTGGACTTGTTTACTGGGTTGTCCAGGCCAAAACTGCTTCAAAGTTGGTGGACAAGCAGGAAAAACCCTCTGGGGCACAGATAAGCTAAGGCTGGTTGGTGAAATACAATAAGGAGTCAAGTTACTTTTGCAAGTGTGAGACTTAGCGCACATGGTGTTCCCATTGGGTAGGCTGTAGGAAACAAACCCTAGGGGGCAAGCAAGCTGAGAGTGGTGGACAGATGCACAAAGAGTACCTGGGAACTATTGTAGGGGCTGCTGAAGCTGAGAGCTGGAGGGGCCTCCCTCTGCAGGAACCTATAACAGTTATGTGTATAACTTAGGTTAGGATGTGTTCAGATCACTGTGCATGATGAAGGTCAGCAGGTCTTGCTACATGACCAATTCCTTACAAAGCCTCTGGAACACTTGCATGTGAATCTCAAAAGAGTAAGGAGCAGTGACCTGGTCCCTCTGTATAGATGATTGATAGACGACAGAGAGAGAGAGAGAGAGATGATAGATAGATGGAGAGATCGAGAGATCGGTAGATTGATAGATAGATATATGGATGGGTAGGTGGGTAGGTGGGGAGGTGGGTAGATGATGGGTAGATGGATAGAAGATAGATAGATAGATAGATAGATAGATAGATAGATAGATAGATAGATAGATAGATAGATAGATAGATAGATAGATAGATGATAGACAGATAGATGATAGACAGATAGATAGATGATAGATATGTGTGTTTGTGTGTTTTCTTTATCTTTCCAATTTCACAGTTTCCCCCATTCAAATAGATAGCAAGCACTGAGTTCCTTTTCATGATTATGGCAGGATTACCTGGATGTAGTTGCAAAATTTTGAGCACACAGGTAAGATTTCATTAGTTGTAAGGGGCTTTATCACTCAGAGACTATGTTTAAAAGGAAGTGACAAAATTTCAGATGGAATGGCTGTATAAGACCTAGGTATAGGGATTTCTCTTCCCTACACAAGTTATGAAGTCCAAATGTGGCATGGAAGCAAAAAGTTGCCAGACTCCATGAAGAGCTTAGCCAGTGAGGTTGTCACAGAAAATTTGGTAGATTAGATTACAGAGTTCCTTATTCAATTTTCATATTAAATAAATCTCTATTATTCTGATATGGCTCTGGGAGAATCAAGGATATTTCATTAATAATCAAGACATGATGTTTCAAAACCCTGGTAGAAAAGTGGTTTGAGTCAGAATTATTCCTATTGGAAATTATATTCTTTGCACATCTCAATTTGTAGGCAGAGAGATATGTACCCTGGAATGTAAGCAATGTTTTCAGAAGGGCAGGAGACAAATTTATCTTTAATACCATGGAACATCTCTGGGGAGGTATTATGTCTAAATCTCTCTAGAGAATACACTATCTGTAGCTTCTAAGGCTGTTTGCTGTTGAAACATACCCTTTTCTCAGAAATCCCAGAAAAATAAAAAGTCCATAGAGAATTGTCTCCCAACAGAACATCAACAACAACAAAAAACCTTGTTAGAAATGCAACAATGGAAATATGCACAAGGTGTCATTGTTGTATACAGTTGGTTTGATTGTGACATGTAGTGACCCTATATGACAGAGTAGAACTGCCACATAAGGTTTCCTAGGCTGTTGCCCTTATAGGAGCAAATCTCCAGGTGTTTTCTCCTGTGGATCAGTTGGTAGGTTCTAACTGCAGACCACTGCACCACCAGGCCTCCTAATGCAGAAGGTAGGACCTCATAAATCTCTTGCATGTTGTTGACAAGTGCAAAAGTAAAAGGTTTTAGCCAGAGGATTTGGAGGCATGGTACATGAAAGGTATTGAAAGATCCACTGGAAGGTAAAGTGATAAGATGCATTGCCGTCAAGTCAATTCCTACTCATAGTGACCCTATAGGACAGAGTAGAACTGCCCCATAGAGTTCCCAAAGAGCCCCTGATGGTGAGATGAGGTTAGAGACATAGATATGTACCAAATATTGCAGAATATTATATTGTTGTTGTTAGGTGCCGTTGAGTCGGTTCCGACTCATAGCGACCCTATGCACAACAGAATGAAACACTGCCCAGTCCTGAGCCATACTTACAATCGCTGTTATGCTTGAGCTCATTGTTGCAGCCACTGTGTCAATTCACCTTGTTGAGGGTCTTCCTCTTTTCCGCTGACCCTGTACTCTGACAAGCATGATGTCCTTCTCTGGGGACTGATCCTTCCTGACAATATGTCCAAAGTATGTAAGGTGCAACTTCATCATCCTTGCCTCCAAGAAGCATTCTGGCTGTACTTCTTCCAAGACAGATTTGTTCGTTCTTTTGGCAGTCCATGGTATATTCAATATTCTTCGTCAACACCACAATTCAAAGGCGGCAATTCTTCTTCAGTCTTCCTTATTCATTGCCCAGCTTTCACATCCAGATGATGCGATTGAAAATACCATGGCTTCGGTCAGGTGCACCTTAGTTTTCAAGATGACATCTCGCTCTTCAATACTTTGAAGAGGTCCTTTGCAGCAGATTTACCCAATGCAATGCATCTTTTGATTTCTTGACTGCTGCTTCCATGGCTGTTGATTGTAGATCCAAGTAAAATGAAGTCCTTGACAACTGCAATCTTTTCTCCATTTATCATGATGTTGCTCATTGGTCCAGTTGTGAGGAGTTTTGTTTTCTTTATGTTGAGGTGCAATCCACACTGAAGGCTGTGGTCTTTGATCTTCATTAGTAAGTGCTTCAAGTCCTCTTCACTTCCAGCAAGCAAGGTTGTGTCATCTGCATAACACAGGTTGTTAATGAGTCTTCCTCCAATCCTGATGCCCTGTTCATCTTCATATAGTCCAGGTTCTCGGATTATTTGCTCAGCATACAGATTGAATAGGTATGGTGAAAGAATACAACCCTGATGCACACCTTTCCTGATCAGTATCCACTTGTTCTGTATGAACAACTGCCTCTTGATCTATGTAAAGGTTCCTCATGAGCACAATTAAGTGTTCTGGAATTCCCATTCTTTGCAATATTATCCATAGTTTGTTATGATCCACAGAGTCGAATGCCTTTGCATAGTCAATAAAACACAGGTAAACATCTTTCTGGTATTCTCTGCTTTCAGCCAGGATCCATCTGACATCAGCAATGATATCCCTGGTTCCACATCCTCTTTTGAAACTGGCCTGAATTTCTGGCAGTTCCCTGTCAATATATTGCTGCAGCTGTTTTTGAATGATCTTCAGCAAAATTTTGCTTGAGTGTGATATTAATGGTATTGCTGTATAATTTCCACATTCGGTTGGATCACCTTTCTTGGGAATAGGCATAAATACGGATCTCTTCCAGTCAGTTGGCCAGGAAGCTGTCTTCCATATTTCTTGGCATAGATGAGTGAGCACCTCCAGCGCTGCACCTGTTTGTTGAAACATCTCAAACTCCTGGAGCCTTGTTTTTCACCAATGCCTTCAGAGCAGCTTGGAACTCTTCCTTCAGTACCATCAGTTCCTGATCATATGCCACCTCTTAAAATGGCTGAACGACTAATTCTTTTTGGTATAATGACTCTGTGTATTTTTTCCATCTTTTTTTGATGCTTCCTGCATATTTTCCCCATAGAATCCTTTACTATTGCAACTCGAGGCTTGAATTTTTTCTTCAGTTCTTTCAGCCTGAGAAACACCAAGCTGTTCTTCCCTTTTGGTTTTCCATCTCCAGCTCTTTGCACATGTCATTATAATGCTTTACTTTGTCTTCTCGAGAGGCCCTTTGAAATCTTCTGTTCAGTGCTTTTACTTCCTCAATTCTTCCTTTTGCTTTAGCTGCTCGACATTCAAGAGCAAGTTTCAGAGTCTCCTCTGACATCCATCCTGGTCTTTTCTTTCTTTCCTGTCTTTTCAATGATCTCTTGCTTTCTTCAGGTATGATGTCCTTGATGTCATTCCACAACTCGTCTGGTCTTCAGTCACTATTATAGGCCCTAAAAAAGGGTTTTAGACTTACTATAAAAATGGTGCCAAAAATTGTTTTTAGCAGTAGGATACCTTGAACAGATATGAGCTTAAAAAAATACTTTAGCTGTATAATGAAAAAAAAAAATAGTGTTGATGCAAAATGGATATAAATACAGTTAAATACGATTAGGAGACTAATAGAGTAATCTAAATTAAGATAGAGATCACTGAGACTCGGCTGGTGACAGTGAAGATGGAATTACTTTGCCCTGACCCAGGTACAGAAATTATAAAAGCCTAGTATGAGATCAGTTTTTTTTTTCATATATATGGCAACATTTTTGTATAATATTAGGCTTTTTATTTTTTTATGGTTTGATGATCATTGTGGTGTATAAAAACATAATTTCATACATGGAACACTTGAATGTGTTGAGTAAGGGTAGGAGGTATAAGTAGAGAATGTAAACGGCTAGTGAGAGCCAAGCCAGTTATTCCCTAAAGAGTAAAATAAGGAACCCCACTGCAACTGAGTGAGCTTACCCTAGATAGATCCAGAGGGACCGACGTCCTTGATAGGGCATGCCATCCGGTGGTTAGAAATCAAGATGGTAAAAAGTTGGGAAAGGTCTGGTTCTGTAACATGTGTTCAGTTTGAAGCAGGAGATCAGTGAACTTCTGGAGGATGACTGAGTGCTCCAGGAAGAATGGGTTAAAAAAGTGATATAGTAGTTGACATCCCTACCAAAGGGATAGAGTTTAGCATGGGGTTTTTCACATTGACAATTGAAGAGTATACACTGGAAAAATAGAGGAAAAAAATTAGTCATAGGCCAAGACTACCATGTTGTGGATTAGTCAATAAAACTGCAAAATTAAGTATCCATGTGAAATTCATTATTTCCTCCAAGGAGGTTTTTACATTGAAAAAGATTATTTAGCATTAATTTTGTTTTTTAAAGTTAATATTCAATTTATTAAAGTTACAAATCCCCAAACTAGCTCTCCCTTAAGCTTTTAAGCTCTACATATAAATATTGTATTTCTAAAGTCTACTAAATTTTTACTACCAATTTGAATGGGCCTATGAATAATGTTTAATGTTTGGTCCCATTTTCAAATTTAGTAATTAAGTACCTTTAACATTTTAAACAGCATTCATAAATTTAATATATTCAATTAATTTTTAAATATTCCAATTGTCTAATCAACAAATAAAACCTTCCTGAATATTTATGATTAATTATACACACACATATATTGTCACCATAATTCATATAAATTTAATGTGGTAAATTAAGCCTTAAATTGCCTAAAAAACTCTTTGCCGTCCAGTCGATTCCAACTCATAGCTACCCTATAGGACAGAGCAAAACTGCTCCATAGGGTTTCCAGGAGTGGCTGGTGGGTTTGAAATACCAACCTTTTGGTTAACAGCCATAGCTCACCTTAGCTCTTAACCACTGTACCGCCAGGGCTCCTAAAATTGTTGTTGTTGTTGTTAGGTGCTGTCAAGTGGGTTCCAACTCATAGAGACCATATGTGCAGCAGAATAAAACACTGCCTGGTCCTGTGCCATCCTCACAATAGTTGTTATACTTGAGCATATTATTGCAGCCACTCTGTCAATCCATCTCAATGAGGGCCTTCCTCTTTTTTGCTGACCCTCTACTTTAACAAGTATGCTGTCCTTCTCCAGGGACTGGTCCTCCAGGATAACATGTACAAAGTATGTGAGAGGAAGTCTTACCATCCTTGCTTCCAAGGAATATTCTTCTAAGAAAGACTTGTTCATTCTTTTGGCAGCCAGTGGTATATTCAATATTCTTTGCCAACACCATAATTCAAAGGTGTCAGTTCTTCTTTGGTCTTCCTTATTCATTGTCCAGCTTTCACATGCATGTGAGGTGATCAAAAACACCATGGCTTGGGTCATGCACACCTCAGTCTTCAGAGTGACATCTTTCTTTTTAATACTTCAAAGAGGTCTTTTGCAGCAGATTTGCCCAAAGCAATGTGTCTTTTGATTTCTTGGTTGCTGCTTCTATAGGTATTGACTGTGGATCCAAGTAAAATGAAATCTTTGACAACTTCAATCTTTTCTCCATTTTTCACGATGGTGCTTACCAGTCCAGTTGTGATTTTTCTTTTATTTAAATTGAGGTGTAATCCATAATGAAGGCTGTAGTCTTTGATCTTAATCAGTAAGTTCTTTAAGTTCTCTTCACTTTCAGCAAGCAAGGTTGTGTCATCTGCATAACACAGATTGTTAATGAGTCTTCCTCCAATCCTGATTCCCCATTTTTCTTCATATAGTCCAATGTCTTGGATTATTTGTTCAGTATAAAGACTGAATAGGTATGGTGAAAGGACACAACCCTGACAAACACTTTTCCTGACTTTAAACCATGCAGCATTCCCTTGTTCTGTTCAAACAACTTTCTCTTGATCTAGGTACATTTTCCTCAGGATCACAATTAAGTGTTCTGGAATTCCCGTTCTTTGCAATGTTATTCATAATTTATTATGATCCTCACAGTCGAATGCTTTTGAGTAGTCAATAAAATACAAGTACACATCTTTCAGCCAGGATCCAATAGACATCAGCAACGATATCCTTGGTTCCACATTATTCCGAATCTGGCCTGTTTAAACTTGCCTATATCTTTTTTTATATCTTAACTTTTTTTTTTTTATATCTTAACTTTTAGAAAGTAATGCAGTTGAGAGAGCAAGTAGTTTTGAGACAAATGAAAAAGAATGGTGTGTTCAAGATGAAGGACCCTGAGGTCAGTTTGCCCAGACTCAAACCCAAATCTAACGCTCAGTAGTTCTATGAGTTTGGGGATTTTAGTTCATTGTGTTTAATATTTCTCATCTTTAAAATGGAATAATAATGGTACCTTCCACACATGAAATAATGAGGATTAGCTTAGGTGATTGCACATTGGAAGCACATGGGGAGAAAAAAACACCTCAGCAAGATGGTAGAGTAAGAAGCTCCATGCTCGCATCCTTCTACCCACCCACTGTCAACCAATCAGTTGGCAGAGTGACCCTATAGGACAGACAAGAACTGCCCCATACGGTTTTTAAGTCTGCAACTCTTCAGGGAAGCAGACAGTGGAGTGGCTGGTGGATTTGAACCACCAACATTTTGGTTAGCAGCTGAGCACTTTAACCACTGAGCAACCCCAGCTCCTTCATCTCCCCCACAGTAACATAAAAAAAGAAAGCAAAAATTGTCATGATCAACTAACTATTATTTCCTTCAGGTCCAATCAAGTAGGATTTGGGTGAGAACTTGATACTCTACTCTAAATTGGCCTAGTGTCCTCTCTTTCTACTTCCCTGCCCATCACCTGGGCTCTTTCCTCCATTATTTTTGTTTCCTTTGTTATTTAATCTGAGGTGATAATTATTCATAAACTGCTTCTCCTGGGAATAAATTTTAAGTCTTTCAAGATCTTTATTGTGTAGACTTAAATTTCCCTTGAGCATCTTGAATACTAATTGTGAAATCAGAATGAGTGTAATAAGCATTCTACACATTAGATACTACCTGAACACAAGAAAGATATCATAGAAAACTTAGCATAATTTTGCCATTTATGATATAGGTTGAATCCTCTGGTTTGCCCTTGCCCTTCACTTCCAATGCTGTCATCTCCATTTGTTGGCAAGCATTCATTCCTATTTTAGTCACATTCTGTGCCCCTTAGAGTTTCTGAATGGACACAAATTCTAAGATGACTAGAATAAAGACTTTAAGAGGGAACTGTGCCTCCAAGTACTAAGAGTTCTTCAAACCCATCCAAGGCTATGCTTCCTGATTATTTCCATTTCTTTGTACAAGGGAGATGCTACTCTTTAGCTTCTTGAAGAATTGTCTCATAATCAGATCATGACTTTTACTCTGTTACACCTGTGTGCCTCCCCCAACATTGTTGAATTTTTTAAGCCACTAAGTTGGCTTTTTAGTTGACTTATTATATAGCTTTGATAGAGAATAAAAATATTATGCTAAATTGTTCTTACTACCTACTAATGTAGCTTAGAATTATCCATAATTAGTTGCATGCAAGGTGAAATGATCTCCATCTGCTTACTTGTCTTCTAGCCCCAAAACAGATCAAGAACAGGTGATACTCCCTCCTAATCACTAAAAATTAGGGAATGAAACCATGGTATACTTCTTAGCAACATCATATGCCTAAACCAAGAAGCCCAAATTAGAGTTCCAGTGTCTTATGGATTAGAGGTCTAAACATGGCCCTGTCTCTTAGGCATGAACTCTGACCTTGGGTCCTTAATCTGTTGCTTGACTGTACCATCTTATTCAGAAATTGGCAATTTTTTTTTTTTTTTTAATGACTGAAGAGTTGATACTTAAGCCTTTTGGGAGCCAAATAGTCTCTTTCACAACTACTCAACTCTGCCATTCTAGTGCAAATCTAGTCATAGACAATGTGAACAAAAGAATATGGCTATGTTCCAATATAATTTTATTTACAAACAACCAGTCAATGGGCCAGGGTTAGCCACAGGCCATCATTTTGCCAAACCTGAATTAAGCCATTAATATTTTCATATCACCCTGATGCCCTTAGTTTTAATAGGAATATTATTCCCAGGTGAGATGTACGTGGAATAGGGGATAGTAAGTGGGTCTTAGGCCTCTGGACAGTAAGATTTTTTGCTAGCCAGGGCTAGCCATGGGTAGAACCTAGTAATACATGCCTTCTTGTGCTCTTCATCCAGGGTTACTACTGGCTTTGTCTCAAAAAGCATGGCTGGCAGAGTCCCTCTACTTCATTTCACTCCTTTTTTGATACCTTCATTCAATTTTTTTTTCCAGTTGGTATTTGATTCAATTCTTTTTCCTTCCTTTTTGATGTTCAGGGTTCCAGGATTGTCATCTACATCTGCTTCACTTGGTTTCTCGAGTCTTTGCTGTAGAGGTACGGTATGGCACATATGAGTAACCTGCCATCTTGGCTCCTCCTAGATCCCAGTAATACCTGTTTGATATTCTTCTAAGCCTGCTCTAGCAATTCTTCTTCACAATCCGTAATACATAGTTCCTAGCTTTATTCCCAGAATAGAAACATCATCATTTCTAAGGATACTCAAGAACATATTTAGTTTCCTCAGCATTTTCTATCCTGCTGAAGACTTTCTCAAGAAATCATTCACACCTAGATAAACTTTTCTCACTTTTATTCCATGCACCTTCTGAAGGATGGGCCCTATAAGTGCTTCAAAACCAATCTGTTCCCCAATCTCTGATAATTTAATTCCTGCAACACGTCCCTAACATATTCAATCCTTTTTCTCTTCCACTGGATTTTACAATCCCTGTAAATAATTTTCACTTTCACTCAAAGATGAAGTCCAGCAAAAACTGCATAGCTTGTTTTGTTGCTTGTCCCAGACCATAACTAAATGTTGTAGAGTGGGTAAACCTGGATCCAGGTTGTCTGAGTCCTCCCATTTACTCCATCTATTTCTTACTGAACTTCGTTTCTTATATAAAACAATCTCTCTTTAGAATTTCCACAGAAGCAAATATAGTTTTATACACCACTCTTCTAACTTCTAACTTCTCCACTGGGAAAGCATTGTGCCAGCCTTTCTCAGGAAAGAAACTTCTTGAACTTTCACTCTGCCAGTGTTGCCATCGCTGTCACTGTGGTGATGATTTTGTCCTGATAATATGATTGCTGGTACAGATCTAATGTCATCCTTCTTTATCATTCTGCCAAGCTTGCAGGCATGGTAGAGCAATTCTGGCTCATTGTCATTGTAGCATCCTCAGTTATCATGCAGGATGGGACCAAATACTCTACAAATATAATTCTTTTCTCGTGCACTATATCATTTTGAGAACATTCAAGTAGAGCCCTTTATCATAAATCCCACTGTCTAACTACTGGCTGGATGTGAACAAACTTGATGACGAGTGCATGGTACGGAACATTTGTTTTTCCCATTGAGTGGATTTCAGCTTATAGTGGCCTTGGAAGTTTGTCCTGGGTACCTGTCTTAGGCTGGGTTCTCTAGAGAAGAAAAACCAGTAAAGTGTATAAATACATACATAAAAAAAAAAAAAAAATTATAGAGAGATTTATATCAAGGAAACTACTTGTGCAAATTAGAGGCTGGAACATCCCAAGTCTGTGGATCAGGATAGGGGCTTCTACTGATTTACGTAGCCTCAGGGGCTGGTGAACCAGCGAGCAGCAGGTCAGAGAGCAGGGCTCTTGCTCACAGGCTATGAAGATAGACAAGTCCCAAGATCAGCAGGTAAGCTGCTAGCTCAAGTCTCAAGAACAGGAAGTTGGATGAACAGGAGCCACCTGCAGGATCCTGAGCAGGCAAAAGCCAGAACATCTGAATATATTCGGATGCAGGCCACACGCCCAAGGAAACTCCCTTTCAACTGATTAGCTACTCACAGCAGATCCCATCATGGGGGTGATCAAATAGAAACATTAAGAATCGTGGCCCAGCCAAGTTGATACAAAATTTTAACCATCACAGTACCGTTCTATTCTAGTGTTCCTCCTTTTTTCCTTTATCATGTATCTGCCTTTCATCTACATTGTATCTCTGTCTTGCTAGGGTTCTACAGATTACTAGGAGCTTGTCCTGCTGGCAGGTTACATAGTAAAATCTTGAAATTCTGTCATCTGGCCTCCTCTTTGAAGACAGTTGTAGGTCTTCAAAGGCTAGCCCTTATGTTTTTTTAGGTACTTCAGAGTACCTTAAAAAAAAGACATCTTTAGCATTGATGGTCACTTTGCCTTATAGCAACAAGTCTCTCTGTATCTTATTTTACCTCACACCATCAAATTAGTTTTCTAAAGGAAAAAAAAAAAGTATGGGTGAAGTAAGAAGAGAACCCTGTTTCCTAAAATTCATTTCTATAATTATGAAATTACCTTTTTTTTTTATTTTCCACTTTCTCTTTTTTTTTTTTTTTTTGATAGTTTCTCAAACAAAATTAGTGGGACTTTCCAGAGTATAATAAAAAATATATACCTATTGATTCCAGATCCTTTTATTTAGTGTAAAAGTTCAAACAGCCTATGATTTCATGAAATGCTAAACTCCTGACTTGATTGCTTTTGATATTTCTAAAATAAATGTTGAACTGTTTGAGATCCTTTGAGTTATCAGTCTGAATCAGACCTTGTAACATAGCCACCACTGCAGGTAATGTTTGCACCAAATGAACTAAGCTGTCATATCTACAGCTGAATAAGACTTCAAGAAAATTCATCTAATTATTTTTATTAATTTATTATTTCTTTCCTTAGCCAGTGATTCACATCTTCAAAGTGTAAATTGCCTAGGAAAACTTGAATAAATAGTATCTTTCCAAATACTAGGTATATTTTCCCTCTCAGTTAAAATATCCTGGAAATAAGTAAAAAATAATAAGACAAAACAAAATTTTTATTTTATTGTGATAGTGTTAATTGAAATATAATAACAGATCCATAATCAATATCTTACTTTTTAATGGCCCTCTTGAATACTATCTTCCAATGATGGAACATGTTTTGCAAAGGTGTACTTGACTTGGTCTGGCATGTTTTCCACCTTCTATTTGAATAATAGATAATACTATTCAGGTTTGAGGGAAGGTATGTTTGTTTTTCTCTTACACATTTAAACTTCCTTGTCTTTGCATTGTTAATATACTGACCCATTGCTGTCTAGTTTATTCCAATTCATAGTGACCCTACAGGATAGAGTAGAAGTGCTCTATCAGGTTTCCAATGAGTGGCAGGTGGATTCGAACTGCCAACATTTTTGTTAGCAGCCGAGCTCTTAACTGCTGCACCATCAGGGCTCCTGCATTGTTAATGGATGGATGAAATTTGGGTGGTGAGGTGCAAAGCCAAATTCACAATTAACTTGGCTTATAAAAATCCCAAACATTCTCAAATATTTAAAATAATACCCTATGTAAAATAAAACGTGTTCAAAATTAAAACAAAAGTGTGTGTTATTTTTCTTTTATCAAAATCTACACTTTATAGAGTAACTGCTTTGAATTTAGTGGGATGGCCACCAAAATTATAACCCTATTAATGTGTCATTGATTACAGTAGTATATACTATTGAGGGACTATTATGTGTGTGAGGATCAGTGCATCACATTAATTGACTGAATTTTTTTCTATAGATTTTTTAAAAATGAATTTGAATGTTAATATTTTTCTGTATACAAACATAAATGGTATCCATTGGTGTCCTTCATTTAAGAGAAGTAGAAAATTGAGGAATTATCCTGTAATTTTTTTTTAAATGTGTTTTATATTCTAAATTATAGTTCCTCTAAAGATATGAAGCTTTTTTCTTTTTTTAATCCTTGGCATTTTGTTCTCATTACTGGTATACCTTCTATTCACTCATTGTTCATTAATAGTGTGCATTTACTTTGCCAAATTAAAAAAAAAAAAAATATCCATTAGCTTTTTAAAATGAAAATAACCAAAAACCAAACCCATTGCCACTGAGTTGATTCTGACTCATAGTGACCCTATAGGACCGAGTAGAGTTGCCCCACAAGGTTTCCAAGGAGCGCCTGGTGGATTCAAACTGCTGACCTTTTGGTTAACAGCCATAACTCTTAACCACTACCCCAAAAGAAAAATAGAAATTTTTATTATGAACTATATACTAGTGCAGCCTTGGCCATACACACACACACATATGTACATAGATGAGTGTGTGTGTGTGTGCGTGTGTGCACATGCGTGTGTATATCAACGTTTTCACTTCAGGAATATTCACACTAACATACTTTTTCCTTAGTGATGCCACTCCCCAAGACATACTGTATATTTGTATCAACAATTTCAATAATTTTTACTTAAGCATTTTCTCCATTTTTTGTAAGTTTTATGGTGTTCAATTTTTTAACTTTCTGCAATATATTCAAGTGCTTATGATATATTTTACTGATGCATTCATAATTTCACTAGTCACTTTTTTCTTTTGTCACATTATTTAGAATGGCCATCCTTTGCACTTGTAACGTGATGCCTCAAATGTCTTTTCTAACGCTATTTGGTTTGTGTGTGCCTTTTCCTTTGTCTGTTGTAATATTGCCCCTTCTTTCGTAATCTTATTTTCCTATCTCTTGAATGAATGCAATTCCAACCCTAACTCCTTCACAAAGCTTTTAGAAAAGAGTTTGTTAATTCTAAATCCATCATGCCACAATAGGTTAACATTATTGCCTTAGAATTTCCTTGCTCAAAATTCTAAACATAATAGGAAAAAACAAAACCCAGCAGCTGTCAAGTCAATTTTGACTCATGGTGACACCATGTGTATTCAATAGCTACAAGGCATTAGAAGTAGATTGCCAGGGCTTTCCTTTGGGTGATTTCAAACCACCAACATGTTGGTTACTAGCCAGGTGCTTAACAGTTTTCAGCATCCAGGAATTCCTAAACGTCATATAGGTTTTTATTATTGGTAACATTTACTATAAAATATGATTATATAACCTCTTTGGTAAATTTTAGGAACCCTGGTGGTACAGTGTTTAAGTACTTGGCTGCTAACCAAAAGGTCAACCGTTGGAACCCAACGGCTGCTCTATGGGGAAAAGATGTGGCTGTCTGCTTTCATAAAGGTTTCAGCCTTGCAAACCCTATGGAGTAGTTTTACCCTTTCCTGTAGGGTCTGTGGGAAACCCTAATGTCATAGTGGCTAAGTGCTACGGCTGCTAACCAAAGGGTCGGCAGTTCAAATCCACCAGGTGCTCCTTGGAAACTCTGTGGAGCAGTTCTGCTCTGTCGTATATGGTCACTATGAGTCGGAATTGACTCAATGGCAATGGGTTTTGGTAGGGTCTGTGAGTCAGAATCAATTTGATGGCAATGGTTTTGGTTTTTTGAGTGGGTAAATTTTAATTCCTAAGACCCTTCATTTGGAATTATTGGTTCTGTTAGGTGTCATAGAGTTGATTTTAGACTCAGAGCAACTCCATGTGACACAGTAGAACTGCTCCATAGGATTTTCTAGGCTGAAATCTTTACAGGAGAAGATTGACAGGCCTTTCTCTCACAGAGCCACTGGGTGGGTTCGAATCATCAATCGTTCAGTTAGCACCTGAGTACTTAACTGTTGCTCCCACCCTGATGCCTTCATTTGGAATTAATGATATTTAAGTATGTAGACCATTTAATGAATATGTGGAATGGTCTCTGCATTGGAAATGTATTTTTTAGCATTTAACAGTTGTTTATTAACATTATGATTATTACCATGTATTCCTTCATTTATTTTGGGAACATCAATATTTCTTGAGTTCTTTGGTATGATTTAATGAATAGCTATCAGTTTTTAAACTTTTTATGGAGCCATTTTTTTTTTTCTTTTTAACATTATTCCCCAATGTAATAATAGATAAATATTACCCTTGGCCTGCATTTATGAATCTTAAATGAACTGCTTCCTGGGATATGTTTTATTGTTTCTATTCCTTTGTGTTTCCCTTCATCTGCTTTGTAGACACCTGAACAGTTTAATTAACCGTCTTCACCCTTGACATTAGAACAGTACACTGCCCACTGTTCAGATTATTTCTTGTTGTCAAAATACCAGAGTCCTGAACGCTTAAGGCCTGCTTTCATGCATGCTGAATTAGTCTACTAGGTGAAGCTAACTTTTTTTATAGCTACAAATAATCTCTTTTAAAACTTTCTACCTTGGTTCTTAATGACAGAAACTTAAATATAATGTTAATCACTAATTATTCGAAAACAGAGAGAAATAAATTGACTATTCTTTTTAATGATGTTAATTTCCATTATTAGAATCAATAGTGGTATAGGAGATTATATCAAATACTTATAAATGTCATGCATCATCAACCTTAAACAAACTGCAAATACACTTTATACACTAATTCTCTTAAAAAAAAAAAAAAAAAAAAGAAAACCATTGCCATCAAGTCGATTCCAACTCACAGTGACCTTATAGGATAATGTAGAACTTCCCCCATAGGGTTTCAAAGGCTATAAATCTTTACAGAAGCAGAGTGCCATATCTTTCCCCCACAGATCAGTTGGTGAGTTCGAACTGCCAACTTTACAGTTAGCAGCCAAGCACTTAACCACTGCATCACCAGGGCTCCTTGCTGATTCTATGTTTCCCAAATATCAGACATACCTTAAAACTATAAAATCCTGCAACTGTTTTACATGGTGGTTCATATTGTGTGTAAAGTTGTTATCAAAATAGGTTTTGCCCAATCAGACATATAATATTCCATATTATTTCAACAAAATATCAGCAATCTAAATATTCAGCTATGTACTTCTTAGTTTTTGTCTATGATAAGTCAGAGGCAAACTCACCATATTCTTAGCATCAACTTTACAAAAACATTGAAGAAAAAAGTCTGAGGGACAATATCTTTCTCTATCACTTCTATCTTATCTCTATGTCTATCTCTGTCTATATTATCCATATCTGTATTTCCCTAGAATTATAAATGAGGACTATTTTAATAGTCATTAAGTGATTTTTGTCAATAGATTGTTTTGGCCAGATTGTTGTAGATGTGATAAGCAGTTAGAAATCAACATATTACTTTCTCAAAATAGAGAAATTCTGTTGGAATGTGAAGGTAACAGGGACAAGATTTTTTTATTCTGGTAGTAATAACTCCCTATGATATGGAAATAAATTCCCCAAATTGCATATTATAGGTGCATTTTACTCTGATAATATTTACATTCTACTAAGATACCAGTTATATCCTACTGAGCCTTCTCACTTGAAGCACTCTAACACATGATCAGTAGATGAATAATTATTTATCAACTTTGAGAGCAATTTTTCTTTTTCTCTGGAGATTGAAACATTATTTTATTACCTTTGGGAATACTTATTCTAAAATGTAGGAAAAAATGTCTAAGTTTCCAGTTTATTTACCATTCTCCAATCATTAAAAAAAAAAGTGCAATACCGAAATTTATCTGTACACAATTGCATGCCCCAATGTTATTGTATAAAATAAAATTATGTGAAATAAGTCTTTGAATATTTCTTTTTGTTTATTTCCTGAAGACACTAGTTATGGAAAAAATCATGATTTGAACAACAAAAGATCATTTCGTTTGAAATATGATTTCTATTTTTATTTTCACATCAGAGTTTTCTAAATGCTTTTGTCCAAATAATATTGCTTATTTCATTTCCTTAGCAGTAAATTTTTAAAATATATTTTGTCAGTTAATATAGTAAAAGAAAAATATGTCTCTGTTCTTTATGGACACAATCATAACATTACACAGATTATTCACCTAACTGAGTGCTGTATGAAAGTCCCTGACAATTCTCAAAGGTCACATCAAAGTTTCTGACTAGAATTACCAAAAGTATACAAGTGATTCACAGGTCACAACCCTCTTCATATACACTGCTTATTCTGCTAGAGTATAATGACCAAAGAAATGATTAGAAAAATGCACAGTGTAAAGGAACCAAGGACCTGAGAAACCCAATCATGAATAATCAAAACCCTGGTGGAGTAGTGTTAAGAGCTACCGCTGCTAACTAAAACGTCGGAAGTTCGAATCCACCGGCCACTCCTTGGAAACCCTATAGGGCAGTTCTACCCTATTCTATAGGGTCTCTATGAGTTGGAATCAGCTCAACGGCAACAGATTTAGGTTTTTTAAAAATACTTAAAGCTAAAATATACATACACACAAACACTCATATATATATATTAGGCACCCTAGTGGTGTAGTGGTTAAGAGTTCGCCTGTCAACCAAAAGGTCAGCAGTCTGAATCCACCAGCTGCTCCTTGGAAACCCTGAGAAACTTCTACTCTGTCTATAGGTCGCTGTGATTTGGAATCGACTCAATGGCAATAGGTCTGATTTGGGCTTATACATATGTATATATAAATATAAATATATATGTACATACATAACCCCTCCCCCCAAAAAAAACCCATTACACACACATACATATGCACACACTGTTACCTAAATGCTTACATGACATTTAAAATCCTTAAAAATTAAATTTTATTAGCATTTATGACACACTTTCCAGCTCCTGAAGACCTCACACCACCACTATTTCATTACATCGCTGCAGTCTTATTGGCAGTAATAGCTAGCATCTTTATTTAGTAGATAACTGATATGCAGAAGTGTAAAACAGTCAGCCCAAAGTTAAACTTTGAATCAGAGGAATAGTGATTACTCAAACCTCTATCTTGTTAATTAAAATCTCTTCTTCTAAGTCTGCAGCCACATTCTACTACATGGTTGTATGCAATATGAATTCAAATGTCAAAATAATTCTGAATACTTTCTTTTAAAGGTATTTACTATTATAGGCATAAGTAAAATACAAACTCAAATGCATATTGCAAATGAAATGTTATCTAATACTCTATAGCACTATTTTTAAATTATAAAAGTACAATGATTATATTATTTTAGTAATATATTGAAAAGTTTTGTTTTTTTCAGTGGCCGAAGTTTTAACCTGGCTTTATAATACACATAATACATTCAGATATATAAATATTGAAAAAACTGAATTTGAGATAGATTTCATCTAAAAATACTTCTGGACAAGTGATTGTATATTTGTTGCAATAAGCTGTCTAGAGTATTCTCTAAGTTTTTTTCTGTACTATTTCAATTTGTCAATGATCCCTGCAGAGAGAGTAACTTTCCCAATTGTTTGTGATATCCTCAGTTCATAGAAACAAGCCCCTTGCTGTTCAAGTCCAATCTTTGAACAGTAGGGGAAAATAAGTTAACTATAATTGATTTGTGGTCATCAGTTAAAGCCTTTCAACCAGAAAAATCAACTGAAATTGCTAGTAGATTCAAGGATTGCCATATCTGTTTTTCCAGTACCCCCACTAAACCCCAAGTTCTCAGCCTATTCTCAAGAATTCACTCTTTCCATTTGGAAGGTCTTAATAAAGAGGCCCCCAGGATGCAGAAAATTCCACTGCAGCTTGCCTTGCCATTTCCTGTTCCATTGCTTAGCCAGCCTTTCAGTTTGCATCAGAATAGCAGTTCCTGTGTTTGACCTGCCCCATGAAAATCCTGGTGCTGGCATGGTGTGATTAAGAATGTTGCTGACATAACTTGTATGAACTCCCTACTTGTAAACCCCTTAAAGGTAACTCTTTTCCCTCTCCCTGGCAAAGTGGTCTTCGTGGCAGCAGCCCCCATTGCTTCCTTCCTCGCACAATGAAACAAAATGTACCTTTATACTCTCCCATCTCGGTCTCTCATTTCTTGGCTGATATGAGTCACAAGGAACAAAACCTGGGGTTTCTACCCAGTAACAATCCAATCCTCTTGTCGTTCCAGAATTCCGTATTGTCTTTCATATTTTTATTCAAATGTTCCCTGGCTTCTGCGTTTGTTTGCCAACCTCACTCTCCCTCTGCTAGGTGTTTTTCTAAGTACACTAAGCTATTTTTTTTTTTTTACAGCAACATGTACCAAAAAAAAAAATTGTCACACCTGAGTTTACAAAAATACCTCGAGGGAAAGGGTGCATTTGGGAAACTAACTTAGAAGGTGCTCGTTATTTGCATAAAAACATGGCAATTGGTCAGCAAATTAAATAAAAGGACTTCTTCCTTTTCTTATATTCAGTTATACACACTTTTAGCTAGGTCTCAAGCATTTTGCTAATTTCATCCCTACTCACATTTCTTAAACAGCTAAAGTAAGACTTAAACTAAATCTCTTAAGAAGATGACACGTCTGGGGGAATTTAAAAGATGTTTTTGAACAAAACCAGTTGAAAGACAATATTTTCAGTTCAGATTTTACTACTTACATTTTGCATTTACATACAAACATAACAATTTTGTTGACAGTTGTTACTTTTAATTTCTTACATAGATTAAAAAAAATCGAAGTTCCATCAATTTAAAATACTTGCCCAATGTTGTAGTGCTAATAAGTAACAGATACGATCAGTATACAGATATTTTGACAATGGATCCCTCTACTCTGTTCAGTACTCCATGTTGGCTGTTTGTATACATTTATACAACTTTTGAGGATTTTAGGCTCAGTTTAGAATAAAACACGAATCAAAATATTTATGAATATAAACTTTGTTTTGACTTAAGTAAAACTCAATAAGAGAATTATTAATTCATTGTTGAGCAGAAAAAAACCCAACTTATGTTTTAAGGTATGGATGGCCACAGAGTTGTAGAAATTTCTTAAATCAAAATGCTTGAAATTCACTAAAAACAAGAAAACAAAGACCAGTTAAAGCTTTAATCTTCTAGTAGACCATTACAAAAAAATAAAGAAATAACTTTCCAAAATCTTGGAAACATAAAAACCCCTATAGCTGTAGAATTCCCAACTCAATATTAATTATTCAATAAATATTTCTAACTGGATTAATAACTACAATATTGTGACAGTTCATATTGCTCTGCCATTTTGCCGGAGCTATTTAAAAAAAAAAAAAAAAAGTTTTTTTTTTTTTAATTTAGCTCACATTTAAATATGCGTTAAGTTTTGTTTCCTTAGGTCCTTTCTAGAAGTAGATGAGTATAGATACATTACTGAGCATGAAGCTGTTAGAATTTTACCAATGCCTAGTTCTATTGTAAATACCTCTAAGACCTAACATGCTGGCTGGAACATAAAGAAGACTTAATAACATTTTTAGAAAGAAGGAAGGAATATATAAAGGAAGGAAGGAAGAGAGAGAAGCAGTATAATACAGTCTATATTACTTTTCTATTGCTGCATAATAAATTACCATGCATTTAGCAATCTAAAGCAACAATTTATTATTTCATTTCCTGGAGTCAGAATTCTGGATGATTATTAAACAATGCCTCTACTCAGGAAATCACAAGGCTGCAATCAAGATATCAGCCTGAATGGATTCTAATCTGGAGGATTAATTTAGAAAGAATCTGCTTCCAAGTTCATTTGAGCTGTTGTGGAATTCATCTTCTTGCTGGCTTTCAACTGTAAGGTGCCCACAGGTCTTAGAGGGCATGCACAATTTTTTGCCAAGTGTCCATTTAACTCATCGAACTCACAAACTCTCATCTTGAGATGAGAATGCAGCCCATCTAACACCTTGATTATAACCTCATGAGACCTAAGCAATTGAACCAGATAAACCTGACCAGACTTCTGACCCAGGGGCCTGGAGGTCTGGGAGCCAGCTTTCCTTGGGTGACCACACATGGAACAGAATTCTGAGGAATTCACAAGTCCAAAATTCAAACTTCTTTATGATGGCATATTGTCAAGCCAGGTAGATAACATTTTATTAGCATTATGTATAATTCTTAAGTATAATTGAACATAATTGTCACTGAAATGTACATGTAAAGATTGTTGAAATTGTAAATGTTTCATTACATACATATTTATCACAATAAAAATGAAAGACTACTAGTTTTATGGCTTGATCACTTTCCTGAATAATGACAAGTTTAGTCACATCTTCTACCCTCTTGGAGCTTTGTTCAAGAGAATCCTTGTGGGGTAATTAGGAGACGTTTTTCTTATCATCTAACGTGTAACAAACCATTTCTTTAATCTATATATGTGTATCTATAATGTGGCCTTTTCTAAGAATTTTATGCCCATGTCATCGTGTTATTGATTGATTCATTCATTCATTTTTAATTTGTTTCTTTGTATTCATTTATTTGAGATATGCATTGTCTCTTTTTATCAAATGCCCAGAGACAGGGAAAGGCATTTATTTTTCAGGAATTACCTTTTCTAATTTGATCTAAAGATATTCAAGTAGATTTATACTGAAATTTTGAGTATTTGATACTGTCTTAAGAATAGCAAATCCCACAATAAGAAATGCCAAGCTTGTCAAAAAATGTGACTTTTCAGTGGTAGAAAAGTGCCACTTTTGCATCTGTATTCATATCCATATAAAGCTAACTGTCCTAACCGTTGAGCCAAATTGACATATTTCTTAATTCACTATGTTGAAGGTAGAAGTTTGCACAAAGACAATATAGCCTGAATAGACTTTCACCCATTACCAGTCAAGTCTGTGCTATGGCAAGATTGTATTTAAATAAAATTACAGTCTATGCATTCCTATCTTGCAAATACAATATTAAAAGCCAGGTTTTAATTTTTCTGTTTCTTTGCTCACTAAATTTTAGATATACTTAATTTTTTTATAAGTTGTTTATAACGTCAAATATGTAGATGAATGTTATAACAGGACATGATTGATGTTTACACAAGTATTATAACAATATTTTAAGATTTCTAGGCAGTAAATGTCTACTACAATAAATATGCATGCAATAATATTTAAAATTCGTATGAATGTTAAGCATAGTTAGGTTATTACAAATGTGATTTTTTTCATGAATTATATTTAACATCAGAATTTAAAATTTTGAAAATATTAAATTATATGTCTAAATACTTATTTTATTAGTATACACACAATGCATAGTACACAATGTTTCCTAGTTTCCTTTTATTTACACTATTTTCTTAATAAGAGACTGTTGGTGATTATACCATTAGAATGCTCGAACATTTTGTATAACAAAGCACACAGGCAAAATACCAATTCTGATATACATTTTTTAAAAATAAAGACAGCATTAAACATACACCTATTGTCATGAAAAAAAATCCATAGTTAATATTGTCCATTTATTGTAGATTCAGGATAATAATAAAGGTCTTCAGAGTGTAAAGTTCTCTCTTAAACTAATTACACTTGTCAATTTATTCACTTTTATGATGTGCAAGTACTGTTTAGCCTCATAAGAATGAAATAAAGTCCATCTAACAGTGGGAAATTCACTTTTAAAATAAAAATATTGTCTGAATATTCAATGAGCATTTTGCCTACTATCATCTCAGAATACTTTGCTTTTCATCACTAAACTAGTAACTAGTTTTTGCTTGCCATACACTAGTTAGTCATGGGCAATGCAAAAGTGAAATGACAAGAGCCTCATAACCACGTAAAAAAAAAAAAAAAGAGAGAGAAAGAAGAAAAGCTACCTGTAACTAACAATTAAATACAGTGGCTTTGTTGCTGTTGCTTTTGCTTGCTTGCTTTTTGTAATGGGAAATTGAAGGAAAAAAAAAAAAAATGACCACAGGGAAAATCTGTTAAAGAGTTATCACAAATGAATACTTGTGATCGCAGATCCTATGTTCTGAGTTTAAGAGTCTTCCAGGCAATCAATTCAGAAAATATAATTCCAGAAAATAGAGGAAGCATAAACAAAGTCAGTGAGTTTTGAGGTAGCATGATGAATTTGCAAACTCCAAGAATTTCAGATTCTCTTAAACAAAAGTTTAAGAAAGAATCTTGGCAACAACTGGAACTAAACAGGTAGCTTGAAGCCAGGTCATAGAAAACCTTGAACTACCTATAAGTGATGACAAATCACTAAAAGATTATGATCAGGAGAGTAGGTGATCATTTTACATAAGGAAGATATATTTTTCAGTAGTGTGGATGATAGATTGGAGCAATAGAAAGAGAAGCAAAAAGACAAGTTACTAAGGGGATGGGTTAGTCCAGGAAATAGAAAATAAGTGTCCAAATTATGGCACTGACAATGACGATTAAACATGAGGGGAAGGGGCTACTGTAAGAAATATTTGAAGGATATATCTGAGCTCTGTTAATTACTTACTTGATTTAGGATATATTAGTTTTCTAGTCTACATAAAAAATTCCCACAAAATTAGCAGCTTTAAAATAACACCAATTTATTAGCTCACAGCTCTGTAGGTCATAAGTATAGGCACAAAGTCACTGGGTTCTCTGCTCACGGTATCACAAAGGCTGAAATCTAAGTGTTGGCTTTTCTGAAGGTTCTAGAGAATAATCCACATTCGAGCATATTCAGATTGTTGGTCAAATTCAGTTACTTGTGATATTAGGACTTAGGTCCCTGTTTCCTTCTTGGCTATCAACTGGGCTGCTCTCAACTCATAAAGGACACCCACAATCCTTGACTCATATTCCTCTTCACTTTCAAAGCCAGCAACAGAGAATCTCCTTCAGGTCACGTCTCTCCATTGCTTCAAATCTCTTACTTCCTTTGCCTCTTACTTCTAGACCCAGATGTAAAGATCTCAAGTGATTAGGACATGACCACAAAAATAATTTTTCTTTCTTAAAACCAACTGTGTCATATAACATAATTATAATCATAGGAGTAAAAACATATAACACTGGTCTAGGGACTGTGTTTGTGTATACAAGGGGTCCAGGGTTTTTGAGGGTCATTTTACAATTCTGTATATCACATGAAAAAAATGGTAGTTTGGTGGGTTGGTGTTAGGTAGATGACGATATCATCAAACAAGTGAGGGAGTACAGCAATGGTTTTATATTTTTTAGGAGAAATTACTAATTTCAGTTTGGGACAGGAAATTGCATTTTCTCTTAGCTATCCAATTGATCTACACAGAAGAAAGACAGGTAAATAAATGCACGTGGAGCCCAGCCAAATACTCCAGACTAACCATAAACAATTAAGAGTTATTATAGTATAAATTATAAATGAAAGCCTTGATTGGAATATTGAAGAGGTGTAAGAGTGTCAGGACTGAGTAAGAAAAAATAGAGAATACAGACTATTTAAACTTCTAGCACAGAAAAAATGCAGTCCACAAATGAGACTAAGCCAAAATAAATTGGATTGAGAACCAAAAGAGGTATCACAGAAATATCAGCCTTTTTTTTTTTTTTTGGCATTTGTTTCTTTTCTTACATAAAAAATGAATGGTCTCCAGTACAAAAAATCACTAGAAGATCAATTAAGAGTTAAAAATAATTATTCAACTTTTATCAGTTGAATGATTGACAAGTGAGTATCTGAATGATCTTGATGAAATACTTTTAGAGGAGTGACTGGGTAAAACCAGATCACAGTGGTTTGAGGAGTGAACAAGTGATCAAAAAGAGATGGCATTAAATTGGAGACAAATCTTTTAGACATTCGTCTATGAGGCCAAGTAAACAGGTCAAAAAATATTAACTTCCAGACTGACTTTCTGTGGGCAAGTTGTTTAATCTTATTGTAACCCTTATTGAATGAAGAATTACCTAAATATCTTTTCTTTGCTCCTCTTCAAAATAAGGTGGATCATTTAATCAGAAAGATGTTCGTTTATATTTCTAAAGTAGGAATTTATAAATGGTTAACTTAATGAAGTAGGTAACTTAACAGTGAATATATCTATAAAATATCTTATATACCTATGAAAAATAACTTATGTGGAATTATTAATTTTGCATTTATTATTCTAAATTTGTACTGAAAAAAATATCTTTAAAAGAGTTAGGATGGGCATCACTATTTTCCCTGAAATAAATTTGTCATTATTTACCGTGATTTTTGTTGGGTGTCATTGAGTCAGCTCTGGTTCCTAGAAAACCCATGTATAACAAAACAAAATATTGCATGGTCCTGTGTCATCCTCACAATAGAGTGCTTGAGCCCATTGTTGCAGCCACTGTATCAATCTACCTCATTGAGGGCCTTCTTTTTAAACTGATGCTCTACCAAGCATGAAATCTTTCTCCAGCTATTGGTTCCTTTGATGACATGGCCAATGTAAGCAAGAGCAAGATGAAGACTCACTGTCTGTGCCTCTAAGGAGCATTCTGGCTGTACTTCCTGCAGAGCAGATTTCTTCTTCTTCTGACAGCCCGTGGTATATTCACCAACATCTTAATTTAAATGCACCAATTCTTCAATCTTCCTTTTTCATTGTCCACTTTTGTATGTATACAAGGCAATTGAAAATACCTTGATTGCGTCAGGTGTACCTTAGTCCTCAAAGCGAGATCTTTGCTTTTTAATTCTTTAAAGAAGTCTTATCCAGCAGATTTGCCCAATGCAATATGTCGTTTGATTTCTTGACTGCTGCTTCTATGGGGGTTGATTGTGGGTTGTCATAGATTGAATTGTGTCCTCCCAAAATGTGTGTTAGCTTGGCTAGGCCAGGATTCCCAGTATTGTGTGGCTGACAACCATTTTGTCATCTGATGTGATTTTCCTATGTGTTGTAAATCCTACCACTACAGTGTTAATGAGGCAGGTTTAGCAGCAGTTATGTGAATGAGGAAGGACTCAATCTACAAGATTAAGTTGTGTCCTAAGGCAATCTCTTTTGAGATATAAAAGAGAGAAGTGAGCAGAGAGACAGGGGTACGTCATATCACCAAGAATGTAGTGCCAGCAGCAGAGCACATCCTTTGGACCTGTGGTCCCTGCACAGAGAAGCTCCTAGACCAAGGAGAGACTGCTGACAATGACCTTCCTCCAGAGCCAACAGAGAGAGAAAGCCTTGCCCTAGAGCTGGCACCCTGAATTGGGACTTACAGCCTCCTAGACTGTGAGAAAATAAACTTCTGTTTGATAAAGCTATTCACTTGTGATATTTCTGTTACAGCAGCACTAGATAACTAAGACAGGATCCAAGTAACATGAAATCCTTAACAACTTCAATATTTTCTGTGTTTATCATGATGTTGCTTATTGGTCTAGTTCTGAGGATTTTTGTTTTCGTTGTGTTGAGGTACAAACCGTACTGAAAGCTGTGGTCTTTGATCTTCATCAGTGAGTGCTTCCAGTCTTCTTTACTTTCAGCAAGCAAGGTTTTGTCATCTGCATATAACAGATTGTTAATGAGTCATCCTCCAATCCTGACACTAAATTCTTCTTCATACAGTTCAGCTTCTCAGATTACAGATTGAATGAGTATGGTGAAAGGATACAACCATGACTCACACCTTTCCTGACTTTAAACCATGCAGTATCTCCTATGTATTCCATCCTGCAAGGTCTAGTTGAAAAGCCATTGTTTGTGTTGCTGAAAAAGTTATTTCTGATGAGTAAGTCATTGGTCTTACAGAATTCTATTCAAACGACTGCCCCTTGATTCATTTATAGGTTCCACATAACGAAGTATTCTGGAATTCCCATTCTTTGCAATGTTATCCATAATTTGTTATGACAAAACACTGGTAAACATCTTTCTGGTATTCTCTGCTTTCAGTTAGGATCCGTATGGCACTAGCAATGATAGTCCTCATTTCATGCCCTCTCCTGAATTCTGCTTGACTCTCTGGCAGTTCCCTGTGAATGTATGGCTGCAGTTGCTTTTTAAATATCTTCAGCAAAATTTTGGTTTCATGTGATATTAATGATATTGTTTGATAATTTGTACATTCATGGCCAACAGACTGGAAGAGACCCACATTTGTGCCCTTTCCAAAAAACGTTGACCAACAGATTGTGGAAATTATTCAACGATATTATTGATATTACATGCAAGTAAAGTTATGCAGAAGTTCATTGAAAAGTGGGTGCTGCAGTACATTGACAGGGAGCTGCTAGATATTCAAGCAGAATTTAGGAGAGAACATGGAACAAAGACTATCATTGCTGATGTCAGATGGATTCTGCCTGAAAGCAGAGAATACAAGAAAGATGTCTGTCTGTGTTTTATTAACTATACAAATGCTTTTGGCTATGTGGATCATAAATTATGGATAACATTGAGAAGAACAGGAATTCCAGAACACTTAAGTGAGCTCATGTGGAACCTGTACTGAGAGCAAGAGGAAGTCGCTTGAACAGAACAAGGGGCTACTGCATGGCTTAAAGTCAGGAAGGGTGTGTGTCAGGGTTGTATCCTTTCACCATACTTATTGAATCTGTTCTAAGAAAATAATCCAAGAAAGTGGATTATATGAAGACAAACTCAGCATCAGAATTGGAGGAAGACTTATTAACAATCTGTGGTATGCAGATGATACAACCTTGTTTGCTGAAAGTGAAGAAGACTTGACGTACTTACTAATGAAGATCAAAGACCACTGCCTTCAGTATGGATTATACCTCTACATAAAGAAAAAAAAAAATTCTCACAACTGGACCCATAAGCAACATTATGAGAAACAGAGAAAATATGGAAGTTGTAAAGGATATGATTTTACTAGGATGCACTAACAATGCCCATGCAAGCAGCAGTCAAGAAAGCAAAGCACACATTGTATTAGACAAATCTGCTGTGAAAGATCTCTTTAAAGTGTTAAAAAGCAAAAATGTCACTTTAAGGACTAAGGTATGCCTGACCCAAATCATGATATTTTCAGCCACTACATATCCATGAGAAAGCTGGACAATAAATAAGACCAAAGAAGAACCGATATCTTTGAATTAGGTGTTGGTGAAGAATATTGAATATGCCATAGACTTCCAGAAGAACTAACAAATCTGTCTTGGAAGAACTATAGCCAGAACTCTCATTAGAAGCAAGTATGACTAGACTTTATCTCACATACTTTGGACATGTTAGCCGGAGGGACCAGCTCCTGGAGAAGGACATCATGCTTGGTAAAACAGAGGGTTATTGAAAAAGAGAAAGACCCTCAAGGAGATGGATTGACACAGTGTCTGCAACAATGGGCTCAAGCATAATAACAATGGTGAGGGTGGCGTAAGGCAGGGCAGTGTTTTGTTCTGTTGTACCTAAGGTCCCTCTGAGTCAGAACTGACTGGATGGCACCCAACAACAACAAAAACAATGGATAAATCATTGATCTTGCAGAATTCTACCATGAGAGCTCCTGTGTCATTTCCATCACCAAGGTCATACCTTCCCACTACTGATTTTTCTTCAATTCCAGTATTCGCATTCCAATCACCAACAATTATGATCGCATCTTGGTTGCATATATGATCAACTTCAGTCTGCAACAGTTCATAAAAATCTTCAATTTCTTTAGTTTGGTGAGTAAATTTAAATAATAGTTGTATTAACTGGTCTTCCTTGTCAGTTATATTATCCTATCATTGACACATTGTAATTCAGGATATTTTTTTTTTCTGATGAGGAATGCAACTTTGTTCATCTTCAGTTTGTCATTCCTAGCATAGTATACCATACGACTGTTCAGTCCAAAATGGCCAATTACAATCCACTTCAGTTCACTAATGCCTATGATATTGATCCTCAAGCATTCCATTTGATTTTTGCTGATTTCCAATTTTCCTTGATTCATACTTTGTACATTCCATGGAAGCCCTGGTGGTGTAGTGGTTAAGAGCTAGGGCTGCTAACCAAAAAGGTCCACAGTTTGAATCTACCAGGCGCTCCTTGGAAACTTCATCGGGCAGTTTTACTCTGTCCTATAGGGTTGCTATGATTGGAATCCACTCTATGGCAACAGGTTTGGTTTTTGCTTGATTTATGTTCTGATTAGTAATGGATGTTTACAATTGTTACGTCTCATTTTGAGTCATGCCACATCAGTAGGTGAAGGTCCCAAAAGTTTTACTCCATTCATGTCATTAAAGTCGACACCACTTTGACGGCAATCCTTCCAGTTGTATTTTTAGTATCTTCCAACCTGAAGAACTCTTTGTTCATCACTATATTAGTCAGTGTTCTGCTGTTATTCACAATGTTTTCACTGACTAGTTTTTTTTTTTTTTTTTTGAAGTAGATCGCCACATCCTTCTTCCTAGTCTGTCTTTTTTTGGAAGTTCTAATGAAGCCTTTTCACCATGGATGACCCTTCTGGTATTTAAGATATCAGTGGCATAACTTCTAGCATCACAGCAACATGCAAACCACTACAATACAGCAAACCGACAGGTAATGGTTACTTGTGGTAGTGAGATGTATTTTGTTGTTATCATATAATGTTTTCCCATTTTTTAATTCTCATTCAATAAATTCGTAATGCACCATTGATAAAGCCTGTGTGAGCAAAAGGAATGACCTAAAGTTACCATTTGCTTCAAACTTGGCAGAAATTTGCTCTTAACCTATACTTTGGAAAATAAACATGAAAAAATATAACAGCTCATATAGCCACAAATAGTTCTTCCAAATAGTTGAGCAAGTATAATCAAATAATCTAATTTAAACAAGAACTCAGTTTTAATCGTTCTAATATATTACTTTTGATTAATATGCAAAAAATAAGGTTAAAAGTTAAATATAAATATAACATATAGGAAGGCAGATGATATTTTACTTTTTTTTTTTTCCTTACCAGCATGCATTTCTCCTTTAGGTATGCTTCTGTTAGAAATGCAACTCATAGTGTTACTTACACGAGATTTTTATTTCTCCATCTCAAAAAATTCAAATGTAAATTCTATTACCAATTGCCTCTTTGTAATCAAGAACCTGGCATCTAGGAATTTTTCAAGCCTTACGCTATGTTGAATGGGAATATGGTTCTAATGTAATGTACAAAAAGAGTAAACCAGTGTACGCTGGCATACACTTAAGTCTCCCAGAAAATTCTGAAACATTGTCAGTCTTTCCTCACATACTCATCTTAATTATCAAATAAAAATCATAACAAATTTTATTCTTTTAATTTTGTGGGAATATTCTAAAGTAATTATAAGATTATTGAATTGTATGAGTGATCTTTATATGTATTCCAAATTAATTACTCCAAGTTCTGTTTAATAAAAAACTCAATAGGGGTAGTTTACATCCTCAAAATTTTGGTTGCCAAAGAAAGATCAGTTCTAAGCTGCAGCAACTGAATTTAATTTGACTCTTCTCTACCCCTTTTTGTATATAAAATCCAAAGCAAAAATAGTAGCTAAATATATAACAATGATAGGTGGATGGACAGACAGAAAGACAGACAGACAGACATGCCGCATGTATCAAAAAGATTTCCAAGGTTTTGACATTGAAATGACTCGCCAGATCATTTTTAGAAATATACAGTAAAAATATGGTTGAACTTAAGAGTCATGGAAGTTATAATAAAAATATGCGTATAATGCAAAAATGTTTTTAGAATAAACCTTACACTTTTAGCCAGAAAGCAAGTCATGCTCAGAATGTCGTTTTAACAAAGCGTATTGTTATCGTGGAAACTACAAAGCAATTTGATCACATTGTCGTGCATACTTAAGAATTCATTAATATATTCCCACAGTAGCTTTGTAACTATAATGATTTCAGTTATAAATCACATGCCACATTTACTGTTTCATAAAACTTAAACTATATGAGTATCAAAGTATGTTACCAGATTCTCATAATTTTAAAATATGGTTGTTACTTACAAACATATAAAGTTTGCCTCATGGTATTGATTCTTTTAGAAGATGTATTTTATCACATTTGCATCTATAGATAAAATGTTCATTTTCATGATGGGCAATTAAAGAAATGAACAAAAAAAATAGAAAAACAGATATTGTGAACACTATCAGTAATGACCTTGCTTCCAGCACAAGTGATTTCAAAATGCTACAAAATGACTCTTGAGGCAGCAGGCAAAAGGGTAACCATATATAGTTAAGCATTGATTTGAAATATAACATGCTTTAAATTTTAAAAATAGTTTGAAGTTGGCCACTGTCTCAGAATTAAATTATGCTCACCTTCAGAAAGATACTTGACATTACAGAAGACAAACTATAAGAAAATGTAGTAGATAGAAGGTTGTACCACCTCATCAAAACAACGCATTTCCTATTGACATGCCAAAAATGGTACATAAAAACCAAGTAATGAGAGACCTGAAACATAACATGTCATAAAAATCTATTTTAAAACTAGCTATTTTCAGCTCAGGGCATACATATATGGAGACTAATAGATTATCTTTTCTTATTCATTCTAGAAATGTCTCCTTTGGTATATTGTGAAAGAATCCCTGGTCATGCACTGATTAAAGCACTTGGCTGCTAACTGAAAAGGTCAGCGGTTCAAATTCACCAGCCACTTCACAGGAGAAGGGTGTGAGAGCTGCTTTCCTAAAAATGACGGTCTTGGAAACCTTATGGGGCAATTCTACTCTGCCCTGCAGGGTCACTATGAGTCAAAATTGACTAGACAACAACCAGTTTTAGTAGGCTGTAGAAGCTGTACAATGAAAAAGGAAGACCAGAGAAGACTTACGTATTCAAATTGTGATGTTGGTAAAGAATATTGAATATCCTGACTGCCAGAAGAATGAACAAATCTGTCTTGGAGGAAGTTCAGCCAGAATGTGCCTTAGAATTGAGAATGGTGAGATTTTGTCTTGCTTATTTTGGACATATTATCAAGAGGGTTGAACAGCTGGAGAAAACATCATGCTTGGTATAGTAGCAAATCCGAGAACAAACCCATTGCCCTCGAGTCCATTCTGACTCATAGTGAACCTATAGGGTTTCCAAGGCTGTAGTCTTTATGGAAGCAGATGGTCACATCTTTCTCTGGTGGAGTAACTGGTGGGATAAAAACACTAAAATGAAGTAGATTGACACAGTGGATGCAACAATGGGCTCAAACATACCTGCTATGAGGATGGCCCAGGACTGGGTGACATTTTGTCCTGTTATGCACAGTGTTGCTACTAGTTGGAACCAAGCAACAAGTACATCACTGTTGTTCTTTTCCTTTCTGGTACAACATAAGACCTTCTATAACTTTTTAACCCCCCAATATCATCTGTTTCTATTTTATTATTCGTAATATTCTGGATACCAATCGTGTTTTTATGTCAGTAATTTGTTTTAAAGCCCTTCAACGTGGATAATTTTATTTTATGTGAATGGCGTGTTACTTGAAGTTATGCCTACATACGGTTAGTTTTCTCATCAGGAATCCATTCTTGAGCATGGGGGACGTCATCTACGTTTTATCAGAAGGACACACTTTGGAGGTTGGCACTGCAATCACTTAAGCTTTCTTTAATTCTGAACAACATCAGATGACTTTTTAGTTTAGTGCGTGTGTAATTATTGGTGAAATAAATTACTCATTACTAATTATAATGAGTAGTCAAAATGTGTACTCATTAATGAAAGTAATGATGTTGAAAATATGTAGATTGGCCAGAATTCTTTAGAGAAGATCCAAGTTTTCAGGAAATAACTTTTTAAACAAGCCTGTACCCCACACCATTAGAAATGTCATCCAAGCTTACCCTTCAAATTTTCTTACTTCCAGTGCCACCTTTGGTTTGATTTGTTTTATTTTATTTTTTTGGCAAATCGGTGCTATCTAGAAGACTAAGAGTCCCCTGCCTCTGGCCTGTCAGATGCAGATGTAATCTTTCAGACAATGTGTGTTTGAATCACATAAGAAGAGAAACAGTTGAGGCTCTCTTGACCTTACAGAATGTATTTTATGAACTATTGTGTACTTGTCTTAGAAATAAATATTTTCTTTAAAAAAAGAAGTCTATGATTTGAAAAATTTTTTTCTAAAATTTGATTTATTATAACATGATAGCAAGTTACTGGGAAAATAGCTAACTCTCACCAATTTACACAATCATGTTTTCTAATATGTTAAAAGAAAACAGAAGGGGAAAAAATACCAAAGAGTTGTGGTTATTCTATTCTTCTGGAGAAAAATTCACTTGATAATATAAATATGCTTTCCACATTGGATAATACATTTTATCCACCAAAAATACCCTGTAAGGCAAACATAAAGTTAATTCATATTATGTTGTTGTTGTTCTTAGGTGTGTTGAGTCAGTTGCAACTCATAGCAACCTTATGTACAACAGAATAAAACACTGCCAGGTCCTGCTCCAGACTTACAATTGTTGCTATGTTTGAGCCCATTGTTGCAGCCATTGTGTCATCTATCTCTTTGAGAGTCTTCCTCTTTTTCCCTGACCCTCTACTTTGCCCAGCATGATGTCCTGCCCCAGGGAATGATCCTCCTGATAACATGTCCAAAGGATGCAAAGTGAAGTCTCCCCATCCTCATTTCTAAGGAGCATTCCTGCTATACTTCTTCCAAGACAGATTTGCTCCTTCTTCTGGCAGTCCACAGTATATTCATTATTCTTAATCAACAACATAATTCAAAAGTATCAATTCTTCTTAGGTCTTCTTTATTCATCATCCAGCTTTCACATGCATATGTGATGATTGAAAACACCATGGCTTGAGTCAGGCACACTTTAGTTCTCAAAGTGGCATCTTCACATTTTAACACTTTAAAAAGGTCTTTTGCAGCATATTTGCCCAATGCAATATGTTGTTTGATTTCTTGATTGCTGCTTCCATGGGCATTGATTGTGGATCCAAGTAAAATGAAATCATTGAGAACGTCAATATTTTCTGTTTATCATGATGTTATTTATTGATCCAGTCATGAGGATTTTTGTTTTCTTTATGTTAAGGTATAATCCACTCAGAAAGCTGTAGCCTTTGATCTTCATCAGTAAGTGCTACAACTCCTCTTCTCTACTGGCAAGCAAGGTTGTGTCATCTGCATATTGCAGATTATTAATGAGTTTTCTTCCATTTCTGATGCTTCATTCTTCATCATAATCCAGCTTCTTGAATTATTTTCTCAACATACAGATTCAATAAGTATGATGAAAGTATAAAACCCTGATGCATTATTTCCTGATTTTAAAACACGTAGTATCCCCTTGTTCTATTCGAACAAATGCCTTTTGGTTTATGTACAGGTTGCTGATGAGCATAATTAAGTGTTCTGGAATTCCCATTCTTTGCAATGTTATCCATAATGTTTTATAACCAGTCTAATGCCTTTGTATAGTCAATAATATGCAGGCAAACATCTTTCTGGTATTCTCTGCTTTCAGCCAAGCTCCATCTGACATCAGCGATGATATTCTTCATTCCACTCCTGTTCCGAATCTGCCTTGACACTCTAGCAGCTCCCTGTGGATGTACTGCTACCACAGTTTTGAATTGTCTTTAGCAAAATCTTACTTGTGTGTGATACTAATGACATTTTTCAATAATTTTCGCATTCTGTTGGATCACTTTTCTTTGGAACGGGCACAAATATGGATCTCTTCTAGTTGGTGGACCAGGTAGCTATCTTCCGTATTTCTTGGCATAGGCAAGTGTGGTGGGTTGAATTGTGTCCCCCAGAAATACGTGTCAATGTGGCTAGGCCATGATTTCCAGTATTGTGTGGCTGTCCTCTATTTTGTGATCTGATGTAATTATTTTGTGTGTTGTAAACCCTAGCCTCTATGATGTTAATGAGGCAGAATTACAGGCAGATATGTTAATGGGGCAGGACACAATCTACAGGACTATGTTGTATGTTGAATCAATTTATTTTGAGATATAAAAGAGAGAAGTAACAGAGATGGAGGGACCACATTACCACCAAGCAAGAAGAGTCAGGAATGCAGTGCATCCTTTAGATCTGGGATCCCTGCACTGAAAAGTTCTTAGACTAGGAGAAGATCGATGACAAGTACCTTTCCCCCAAAGCCAACAAAGAGAGAAAGCCTTCCCCTGGTGCCCTGAATTCGGACTTCTAGCCACCTAGCCTGTGAGGTAACAAATTTCTGTTTGTTAAAGTCATCTACTTGTTGTATTTCTGTTATAACACCACTAGATAAATAAGATGAGTCAGTGTTTTCAGCACTGCACCCGTTTGAAGAAACATCTCAGTTGGTATTCCATCAATTCCTGGACTCTTTGTTTTTCATCAATGTCTTCAATGCAGGCTGGACTTCTTTCTTCAATACCATTAGTTCTTCATCATATGCTGCATACAGAAATGGTTGAACACTGGCCAATTATTTTTAGTACAGTAACTCTGTGTATTACTTCTATTGTCTTTTGATGCCTACTGTGTTATTCAATATTTTGCCCATAGAAACCTTCAATATTGTATCTTTACAATTTTTTCTTTAGTTCATTCAGGTTGAGAAATGCCAAGCATGTTCTTCCCTTTTAGTTTTTTTTAACTCCAGGTATTTGCACATTTCATTATAATACTTTACTTTGTCTTCTTGATCTGCCCTTTGAAATCTTCTGTTTAGCTCTTTTATTTCGCCATTTCATCCATTTGCTTTAGCAAGTCTCAGAGACTCTTCTGACATCCATTTTGGTCTTTTATTTCCTGTCTTTTTATTGATCTGTTGCTTTCTTTATATATGATGTCTTTGATGTTGTCCCATAACTCGTCTGGTCTTTGTACATTCGTATGCGGTGTATACATTGAGATAGTCTCTAAATTCAGGAGGGATATATTCAAGGTTGAACTTTGGATCTTGGGGTTTGTTTTAATTTTCTTCAGCTTCAACTTGAACTTGCATATGAGCAATTGATGGTCTGTCCTGCAGTCTGCCTCTCTACTTTTATTTTAAATTATTTTCATCAAATATACAAAAAAACCCAAAAAACATTGTCATCAAGTCAATTCCAAATCACAGTGACCCTAAATGGCAGAGTAGATCCGCCCCATACAGTTTCCAAGGAGCACCTGGTGGATTTGAACTGCTGACCTTTTTGGTTAGCAGCTGTAGCTCTTAACCAACTACATCACCAGGGATGCCCTCACAAGGAGACCTAAAATCAGATATATCCTACTTGTGCTTATAAATCATTTATCAACCCTGTTCATTTCCGTTGAGTCTATTTCAACTCATAGCAACCCTACAGGACAGAGTAGAACTGCCCCACAAGGTTTACAATGAACTGCTGATGGGTTTGAACTGTCGACACTTTGTTTAGCAGCAGAGTTCTTCACTACTGTGCCACCAGGATTCCCCTCATGAATCAAAGAGATCATAATAAGTGAATTAATTTTCCTGAAGTAAAAATAATTGAATACAAATAAATTGTACCATTTACTGTTGTTTTTCTGTAGCTGAAGTATCTTAGATTTATTAATCTCTTTGTTTACACATTTAATTTTTATTCTTTTATGTGCATTTAATTAATCTTGAGAAATCACCATTTGTGTCACTATTTTTCATCATAAAATTACTTATCCATTTACATACATATATATATATATTTTAAAGAATCCATGATCAACAGATACCAAATATCTACCATTTGTCAGTTTGTTGCACTGTGGTGGTTTGTGTGTTGCTGTGATGCTGGAAACTATGCCACCAGTATTTCAAATACCATCAAAGTCACCACAGTACACAGGTTTTATGGAAATTTCCAGTCTAAGACAGGCTAGGAAGAAAAGTCTGGTGGTCTATTTCTGAAAATCAACCAATGAAATCCCTATGAGTCACAACAGAATATTGGCCTATATAGTGCTGGAAAATGATCCCCTTAGGTTGGAAGGCACTCAAAATATACAGTGTCCACAGTGGACTCAAGCCTTCCAATGATTGTGAAAATGGGGCAGGGCTCGGTACCAACTAACAGCAACAACAAAAACAACATACAAGATATTATTAAAAATTTATATATATATATATAATTTATATATATACGTATATTTTCCAATTCTCTTTATTGTATACTTTCAACCTCACTTACAGATAATTAACTTATAAAAATTAGTATAAATAAGGGCTATTTGTATACATATGTTTATACTGTCTTGAAAAATTATGACAAGCATGTTTATGCATATTTCTTTCTTCATTATTGTCTAATGAAAAAAGAATACAAATGAACATGAATAGTATTATATTTAGTCACAGATATTGTAATACTAATTAGTAAAGGTTACTACTGGTTAATCCTAATACTGAAAATATGACGTTTCTGTTTTGACTATTTTGTCACCAGCCTTGGAAATATCATTTGAAAACCATGTTTGTTTACATGTTCTCAAAACTTTATTATTATTCTGATTAACATGTAATTGATTGCTAAAAACCCAGAGACATTACAATTCAGAAAAGATAAAGGTTAATAACACATGATGGCTCTTCATGCCCAGACTCACAACATTACAATGATCACTATTAAGAGATATTTAATTTTCTCTAACACTATTCCACTGAAAAATATATGCATCATCCTGGTAGTAATAAAGCTGAATATATTACACTTTGCTTCACTTGAGTATGTGTTAACTGCTCCTGATGAGGGTAAAAATAATTTTCACCGAAAGAAGATATATGTAGAAAAGAATTAATTGCCAAATGACTAATATAAAATCAGAGAATCTGTGGCAGTATTTATTAGCGTGATAAAATTATGCTTGCAAAATGAAAAAGGAGATTGTGTTCCACAAGGGAAAAATTGGGAACAGCAGTTGTTTTAAATGAGCTCATTTTGCTTTAGCTACCTCTCAACTTTTTAGGGGGCATGAAAATATTTAATAATATCATATTAAAATTTTTAAAACATGGTCATTTGGAACACATTCCAAACATAGATTTAATTTCAACCTTCTCATCCCCCTGGCTCACTGCCTCTTATGGCTATCTAACCATCCATTTTACCTTGACACAATCTATTCCTCTCAATGTTTCATTCTGGTTTTCAAAATTAAGAAAATTCCCTGAAGTTTTCTTTATTTCAAATATGTTTTAATGAGATGGAGATTTCTGTAGGAAGCACATGAACTACAATAAGTAAAAATCAGAAAGAGAGAGAGAGGAAATGAGGGAGGGAGAGAGAGAGACAGCCCTGGTGGCTCAGTGGTTGAAGTGATCAACTGTTAACGGAAAGGTTGATGGTTCGAAACCACCCGTGGGACCAAGAGAGAAAGATGTGACAATCTGCTTCCATAGAGTTTTACAGCCTTAGGAACCCAATGGGGTCGCTATAAGTTGGAATGGACTCAACAGCATGATATATATATGACTCCGGAACCGATGGTACTGAAGTAAGAAGTCCAAACTGCACTGAAGGCATTGGTGAAAAACAAGGCCCCAGGAATTGACAGAATACCAAATAAGATGTTTCAACAAACGGATGCAGCCCCAGAAATGCTCACTCATCTATGCCAAGAAATTTGGAAGGTAGCTACTTGGACAACTGACTGGAAGAGATTCATATTTATGCCTACCCCCAAGAAAGATTATCCAGCCGGATGTGGAAATTATCAAACAACATAATTAATATCACATGCAAGCAAAACTTTGCTGAAGATCATTCAAAAGTGGTTGCAGCAGTATATTGATATGGAACTGCCAGAAATTCAAGCCAGATTTAGAAGAGAATGTGGAACCAGGGATATCATTGCTGATGTCAGATGGATCCTGGCTGAAAGCAGAGAATACCAGAAAGATATTTACTTGTGTTTTACTGATTATGCTAAGGCATTTGACTATGTGGCTCACAACAAATTATGGTTAACACTGTGGAGAATGGAAATTCTGGAACAACTAATTGTGCTCATGAGGAATCTGTACATGGATCAAGAGGCAGTCATTCAAATGGAACTAGGGGATACTGGGTGGTTTAAAGTCAAGAATGTTGTGTGTCAGAGCTGTGTCCTTTCACCATACCTATTTAATCTGTATGCTGAGCAAATAATCTGAGAAACTGGACTATATGAAGAAGAATGGGGCATCAGGATTGGAAGAAGACTCATTAACAACCTGTGTTATGCAGATGACACAACCTTGCTTGCTGAAAGTGAAGAGGACTTGAAGTCCTTACTGATGAAGATCAAAGGCCACAGCCTTCCATATGGATTATAACTCAACATAAAGAAAACAAACAAAATCCTCAAAACTAGAAGAGTAAGCAACATCGTGATAAATGGAGAAAAGACTGAGGTTGTCAAGGATTTCATTATACTTGGATCCACAATCAACACTTATGGAAGCAGCAGTCAAGAAATCAAACTATGCATTGCATTGGGCAAATCAGCAGCAAGAGGTCTCTTTAAAGTGTTAAAAAGCAAAGATGTCACCTTGAGGTGCGCCTGAGCCAAGCCGTAGCTTTTTCAGTCACTTCATATTCATGTGAAAGCTGGACAGTGAATAAAGACGAACAAAGAATTGATCCCTTCGAATTTTGGTCTTGGTGAAGAATATTAAATATACCATGGACTGCCAAAAGAACAAATAAATCTGACTTGGAAGAAATACAACCAGAATGCTCCTTAGAAGTAAGGATGGTGAGACTTCATCTCACATACTTTGGACATATTATCAGGAGGGATCAGTCCCTGGTGAAAGACATCATGCTTGGTAAAGTAGAGGATCAGAGAAAAAGAGGAAGACACTCAATGAGATGGACTGACACAGTGGCTGCAACAATGGGCTCAAGCATAGCAACAATTGTGAGGATAGTGCAGGAATAGGCAGTGTTTTGTTCTGTTGTGCATGGAGTCACTATGAGTCAGAACTGACTAGACGGCACCTAACAACAAAAACATAGGCTTCTGTTTAGACCTGGTGGCAAAGTCATAAAGAGCTATGGCTGCTACCCAAAAGGTCTGAGTTTTGAATCCACCAGCTGCTCCTTGAAAATCCTATGGGGCAATTCTACTCTGTCCTATAGGGTGGCCATGAGTCAGAATCGAATAGAAGGCAACGGGTTTGGTTTAGTTTTGGTTGCATACATATATATAAATGAATCAACTCGAGGGCACTGGGTATATGTATTTATAATCACATATGAAAGGGAGGGAGGGTATTTAATTCAACAATTTACTTATAATTAAGAAATATCTACACCAATTCATTGAAAAGAGTATCTAAATATGCACCCCTTATGGAGCATAGTGCTGGCATCTGCAGGATAGGGTAGCAACAGCCTCATCTCTAAGATGTGGCATCATCTCTCAGCTATTCTCAGCAGCAGCAATTACTTTTTGCTGTGTCTTTTTAGCACTAGTCTCCCATTTACTGACTCTGTTATTCTATTATATGTACTAGTTGCCACTGAGTCAGTTCTGACTCATGATGATGACATGTGTGTCAGAGTGGAACTGTGCTCCACAGGAATTTTGATGGCTGATTTCCAGAAGTAGATCACCAGGCTTTTCTCCTGAGGCAGCCCTGGATGGTCTTAAACCTCCAACCTTTGCCAGCAGCCAAGCATGTTAAGAGTCTGCATCACCCAGGGATTAACTTAACATTAATTAAATTTGTAGCACAAGTATTCAATATTTACACGATGAAATACACTTGACTCTGAAAAGTTATTCATATAATTTTTTTTTCTCAAATATATTTTTTATATCTTATCTAAACAATTCATGCAGGTGGACATGAAGGCAAAAGGGGCCAAAACACGTGTCAAACTCTTTATAATTGAACAAATCCAACATGTTTATAATTAAGAATATAGATCATGAAATTCATGTATTATTAAAAATCATTGACAAAATGGAAACCCTGGTGGTGTAGTGGTTAAGTGCTGCAGCTGCTAACCAAAAGCTCTGCAGTTCAAACCCGCCAGGCACTCCTTGGAAACTCTATGGGGCAGTTCTATTCTGTTCTATAGGGTTGCTGAGTTGGAATTGACTTGATGGCACTGGGTTTGGTTTGGTTTTTTGGACTGACAAACTAATCTATGAATGAATTAAGCTGTCAGAGAAATTAACAACATAATTTAGAAGCAATATTCATATTCTATGCTTAGACCTTCTTATCAGATTGTGCTTGGAGCCAATGCAATTTATCACTTCAAGAAAATAAGTCTACACCTGTTGCCTTTCTTTCTCAATACTGCAATTTATTTGAGGGCAATTACATAGTATTATTTATTTTCCCACTGCCAAATAAAGTATTTATTACATGGTTAAACACTCAATTCATGTACTTTTTTATTAAATATGACTATACATTTTAAAATATATAAAATGCATATAAATATTGATTTCTGCTCATATACACTGGTAAAATAGGTAAATTATTATATTTAGAACAAAGACTTGGGAAAGATTCTAGATCACATACTAAAAGTTTTAAGCTGGGAAGGTGTCATGTAACAAGGCATTCTGGTACTTCGTGTAACACAGTATTAAAGTTGGAAGCACACTAAGTCTTGATAATTGTATGCCAGTTACATGGTCCTAACATTTTAGTAATGGCAAGGACTTTTCCTTTTTGTAATTGTTGTATCTATAACTCCTTTCCTGGCTCTCCTGGATCAGGAAGCCCTCAAAACCTCCGTGACACTGGCCACTTATCTAGCAGGAACACTCATCATTTTTGGGCTTTCCTTTCATAAACCATCCAATCCCTTAGGTGTATCAAAAATTGACCAGTCCTACTGGGTGGATTTGTAAGCCTCTTATGCAGATTCTAAACCAACCAATCACTTGGAAATGTGGACCGACCAATCATTTCAGGAAATTAGACCCCAAGGCCAGAAACCCACATAAAAGAAAACTCATTGCACAATATATCTATAAATCCAGAAAAGTGAACATGATAAGACTATATAGAGGAAAAAGCCAAGATTCTCAGCTACAACAAAAGTATAAAAAAATGAAATAGTTTCATAAGGACGCTGGGTTGTATGTATAGATATATATACTCTATTGCCACTGGATCATTCAACTCATAGCAACCCTATAGGACAGAGTAGAATGGACCCATAGGGTGTCCAAGGAGCAGCTGGTGGATTTGAACTGCTGACCTTAACCATTGTGCCACCAGTGCCCCACATGTAGATATAGAAATATCAACATATAGATTTTATACATATATATGAAATGATATATCTATCATTTGAATAATAAAATGTCACCCATAACATTGAAAAAAAATATACTTGCTTGCACCATTTCAAAATTCCTCAAGATGGGATATTTGTGTCAATATGATTTTGGATTTGTAGTGCTCTAGGTGTTTGGCAAGAAAAAATGTAAAATATTTCCTTAGGAAGACATCTTGATACTAGGATTTTAGAATTTCTGTAAGCAGCCAGACACAACATTGAGCAGAACACAGAAAAAGAACAAGTAAACAAAGGCATCATAAGTGAGAAAAACAAAAATATAAATAACGACAAAACAGATGCCAGACTAGTCCTTAAAGATTTTGAACAATGAAATTTCCTCAAAAACTGAGCAAATATGCTCATTACGTTTAAAGACATTTTTTGAAATAGACTGAAAATACCTGTAGGTAACAGGATATTCTGAAAAGTGACACAGCAAATATGGTAACAAAAAGAATTAAATTGACCTTATAGAAATGGAAAATACAATATAGAAATGTAATGAGTTTACCAGTGGTTTGGACATAGGTAACAAGTAAACAACTGATGGGGATTAGAAGAAATTATGCTGAATTCAACAAGAGAAATATAAAGATGGAATGCACAAAAGAAACAATAAGAGATGTGGGAGAGAGAGATGTACCCTTTATATATGTTTAATTGGGGTTCCAGAAGACACAGAGAGAGAGTATTAGAAACTGCAATACCTAAGTTTTTCTAGAAAACAGTAAATGTACAAGTAAATATTTAAAAAAATAACATTGGCATTTTAAAACAATGGTAATGATTTTTGTTTGCTTAAAAATTATAAATACCTGTGTATGAGTATACCAATACATATGTATGCATATGTAGCAGATGGATAAATTTAATCAAACTGTTATTTTTCTGAAAGAAGAATAAAAATATAAATTCAAAATCTGAATTACAGGTATAATGTTATACCTAGGAAAATTACTAAAAATATAAATATCAATGTGAGTCCAGACATAAATCCATCCACATATGAGCAGCTGATATTTGACAAAGGCCCCAAAACAGTTAAATGGGGAAAAGACAGTCTTTTTAACAAATACTGCTGGCATCACTGGATATCCATCTGCAAAAAAATGAAACAAGACCCATACCTCACTCCATGCACAAAAACTAACTCAAAATGGATCAAAGACTTAAACATAAAATCTAAAACGATAAAGATCATGGAAGAAAAAATAGGGACAACGTTAGGAGCCCTAATACATGGCATAAACACTATACAAAACTATTAAGAATGCAGGAGAAAAACTAGATAACTGGGAGCTCCTAAAAATCAAACACCTATGCGCATCCAAAGGCTTCACCAAAAGAGTAAAAAGACAACCTACAGACTGGGAAAAAGTTTTTAGCTGTGACATTTCCAGTCAGCACCTGATCTCTAAAATCTACATGATACTGCAAAAACTCAACTACAAAAAGACAAATAACCCAATAAAAAAATGGGCAAAAGATATGAATAGACACTTCACTAAGGAAGATATTCAGGTAGCTAATATGAGGAAAGGTTCATGATCATTAGCCATTAGAGAAATGCAGATCAAAACTACAATGAGATTTCATCTCACTCCAACAAGGCTGGCATTAATCCAAAAAACACAAAATAATAAATTTTGGAGAGGCTGTGGAGAGATCTGAACACTTATACACTACTGGTGGGAATGTAGAATGATACAACCACTTTGGAAATCATTTGACACTTCCATAAAAAGCTAGAAATAGAACTACCATACGATCCAGCAATCCCACTCCTTGGAATATATCCTAGAGAAATAAGAGCCTTTGCACGAACAGATATATGCACACTCATGTTTATTGCAGCTCTGTTTACAATAGCAAAAACATGGAAGCAACCAAGATGCTCATCAACGGATGAATGGATAAATAAATTATGGTATATTCACACAATGGAATACTACACATCGATAAAGGACCGTGAGGGATCTGTGAAACATTTCATAACATGGAGGAACCTGGAAGGCATTATGCTGAGTGAAATTAGTCAGTTGCAAAAGGATAAATATTGTATAAGACCACTATTATAAGAACTTGAGAAACAGTTTAAATTGAGAAGAAAACATTCTTTTGTGGTTGTGAGGGGGGGAGGGAGGGAGGGAGGGTGGGAGAGGGCCATTCAAAATTAGATAGTACATAAGAACTACTTTAGGTGAAGGGATAGACAGCACACAATACAGGAGAGGTCAGCACAATTGGACTAGCAAAAGCAAAGAAGTTCCCTGAATAAACTGAATGCTTCAAAGCGCAGTATAGCAGAGGCAGGGGTCCGGGGACCATGGTTTCAGGAGACATCTAAGTCAATTGCCGTAATAAAATCTATTAAGAAAACATTCTGCATCCCGCTTTGAAGAGTGGCGTCTGGGGTCTTAAACGCTAGCAAGCAGCCATCTAAGATGCATCAGTTGGTCTCAGTCCACCTGGATCAAAGGAGAATGAAGAACACCAAGGACACAAGGTAATTATGAGCCCAAGAGACAGAAAGGGCCACATGAACCAGAGACTACATCACCCTGAGACCAGAAGAACTAGATGGTGCCCGGCTACAACCGATGACTGCCCTGACAGGGAACACAACAGACAACCCCTGAGGGAGCAGGAGAGCAGTGGGATGCAGACCCCAAATTCTCATAAGACCAGACTTAATGGTCTGACTGAGACTGGAAGGACTCTGGTGGTCATGTCCCCCATACCTTCTGTTGGCCTAAGACAGGAACCATTCCCGAAGCCAACTCTTCAGACATGGATTGGACTGGACAATGGGTTGGAGAGGGATGCTGGTGAGGAGTGAGCTTCTTGGATCAGGTGGACGCTTGAGACTATGTTGGCATCTCCTGCCTGGAGGGGAAATGAGAGGGTGGAGGGGGTTAGAAGCTGGCAAAATGGACACGAAAAGAGAGAGTGGAGGGAGAGAGTGGGCTGTCTCATCAAGGGGAGAGTAATTGGGAGTGTGTAGCAAGGTGTATATGAGGTTTTGTATGAGAGGCTGACTTGATTTGTAAATTTTCGCTTAAAGCACAATACAAATTATACAAAAAAATATGTAAATATCAAGGATAACTCCAAACTTACAGAGACATTCCTGCATCAGTTATCTATACTTGTGCAACACCCAAAATTTAGGGATTTAAAACAATAGTAATTATTTCTTATCTCTCATAATTTCTATGTGTTAGTAATTGGGAAATGTTTTGACTGGGCCATTCTGATTCATGGTTTCTAATGAAGTTGCTACATGATATTGGCTGGGTTGGGTTTATCTCAAAGGCTTCCACATTAGCATATCTTGTATCTGGAATGGGAAGAGATGAAAACCAAAGGGCTAGGATACCTGAGGCTGTGTGAGAATCTCTATTTCTGTGTAGAGTATCCTTGTAATCATTCAGCACAGGAGGTTGTGGGTTCCAGTCATAGTACATATAGGCTCAGGGCTTCTCAGGCATGTGTCCTAAGCAAAAGCCAAGTGAAATTTATCTCACTTGTTACTGCCTCACTTTTTACCACATTCTATTTTGGAAACCCTGGTGGCGTGATGGTTAAGTACTATGCTTGCTAACCAAGAGGTCAGCAGTCCAAATCCGCCAGGCGCTCCTTGGAAACTCTATGGGGCAGTTCTACTCTGTCCTATAGGGTCGCTATGAGTCAGAATCGACTCAACAGCAGTGGGTTTGGCTATTGGTCAAAGCAGTTACAAAGTTCCACCCAGGGATAAGGGGTAAAGAAGACAGATTTCATCTCTCAATGCAGGAATGTCAACATCGACAATATATTGGTCCAGAAATAATTAGAAACAAATATGAAGATTTCGAAATTGCCTATACATGTTCACTGATCACAGTGAAATTCAGATAGGAATCACTAGCGAAAGAAAACTCTTGACAATTACAAAATATATTTCTAAGTACTTTATAAACGAGATTAAAAAAAAAATCCCAAGATTAGGAAAATATTTAAAACTGAATGAAAATTTAAAAATTACATACGAAAGCTGTGAAAAGCAGATTAAAACCTTGAGACAGGAATGTATAGCTTTAAGTGCTATGTTGTTGTTGCTAGGTGCCGTCGAGTTGGTTCCAACTCATAGTGACTCTATGCACAACAGAACGAAACACTGCCCAGTCCTGAGCCATCCTTACAATCGTTGTGTTCTTGAGCTCATTGTTGCAGCCACTGCGTCAATTCACCCCTTTGAGGGTCTTCCTCTTTTCCACTGACCCTGTACTCTGCCAAGCATGATGTCCTTCTCCAGGGACTGATCCCTCCTGACAACATGTCCAAAGTATGTAAGACGCAGTCTTGCCTCCTTGCCTCTAAGGAGCATTCTGGTTGTACTTCTTTCAAGACAAAATTGTTTGTTCTTTTGGCAGTCCATGGTATATTCAAGCTATAAATTAGAATAAAATATTGTTAAAATTAATCAGCTAAATAGATATTTAACTAAGTTAAAAAAAAAAAAACCCACCAAAAGTAAAAGGAAAGAACAGTTATAAGAGCCAAAAATAATGAAATGGGAAATAAACACAAAAATAAAAATCAGTAAAGCCAAAGACTACATCTGAAAATCAAAGACAAAGGAATTCTTAAAATGTAGAAGATATAAGAGATATTGCCTTCAAAGGTAAGATATTAAGACTGACATCCAATATTTCAACAAATATTATACCAAGGCAGAGATAACATCATAATAATATTTAAATTGCTGCTGGGGAGCAGGGATTGCCAATCTATAATTCCATAATTATCAAAAGTAACATTTGTATATCAATATCAGTAGAAAATAAATTCAGATTATAGTGAAAGAATCTGTCATTACTATAAGGAGTGAGAAATTTTTTAGGATAAAAAAATTGCTCAAATGGAAACATGAAACTGCAAGACAAAAAACAAAAAAAAGTATTTGTTGGTAAATGTAAAGGAATGATCCATATTTAAAACAACAATAACTGTTGTTAACAAAATAAACATATTATTATTGGAAATCGATAAAATGTCTTTATTTGCAAGTTACATTATTGTGTATATAAAAAATTGGAAATAATCTTTTTAAAAAAAAATTAGAAATAATAGATGAATCTACAGTCAAACCCCGGGTTCCGCACCTGTGATTCAGTCAACCGTACACTGAAAACATTCAGGAAAAAAAAGCCTTGACCTTCGACCCTTGAAGATCTGCAGCCCTCAACTTCCACAGATCCTGACATTAGTATTGTTGAGCCTTCTCCAAACCATCGGGGTCTGCAATGGAAACCTGGTTCTTCCGGCGGAAATGATCCTTCTGACGTCCTATCAGGAGGTTGGAGCAAGCCTGATGTCTCACCGCTTACTTAGAGTGCCACATGTCTGCTCACTTTGCCACTTCGGCTCAGTAAGCACCATGCTACAATCATCATTGTCATCAGCATAGGAAGGTTTTGTGTGTGTGTGTGTGAAAGAGAGAAAGAGGAGAATGAACGTATATTTTCTCTACAATTATATTTTCTGTTTGTATTATTCTCTATATTTATATATATATAAATACATATATTGACTCTACCGCACTGGGTTTTTTTTAATATTATTCTCTATATTTCTCTTTCAGGTCATCAAAGGAAAGCAGTCTGTAAGTGCTGAAAGAAAGAAAATGTTACGTTGTTGTTACTGTGTACTGTGTATTTAGGTCTGTGCCTGTACTGAACATGTACCTAGCATTTCCATTGTATTAGGTATTATAAGTAGTCTGGAAATGATTTAAAGTATACTGGAGGATGTGTATAGGTTATATGCAAATACTATGCCATTTTATATAAGGGACTTGAGCACCTGTGGATTTTGGTGTCTGTAGTTTTTAGGGGTCCTAGAACCAATCCCCCACCGATACCAAGAGATGACTGTATTATCTATTTCCTGATGAGGAAGTTAAGGTCCATTTTGACAGCCCCTCTTCTTCTAGGTGTGGTAATAGTTGCAGAAATGCTAAAGAAGGTCATTTATCATGTGACTCCATTTGACTTCAGACTGGTTTGTTTAATCAAAACTCACACTCTGCATTCCAGCCATACTGCAAGGCCTTGTTTTCTGAAATACATCAGGCTCTCTCTTACTTAGCCATCTCTGCCTATGTTGGTTCCACTGGAAAAAAATGTGTTTTGTTTCTCTTTGCTTAGCTGACTGTAACTTGTTCTTCAGGTTTCAGAGTATTAATAAGAATTATTTTGCAAGTTTTCCATTAGCATCCTAACAGAGTAACTGCCCCTGTTATATGATCCCTTAGAGTCTTGGGCAAGCCTGTGTTGTGTTCCCAGGTAATCACCTGCACGTTGATCTCTCCCTCATTAGACTGTAAACTCCTCAGTGACATAGAAAGTATATTATATGCTTCTGAGTTCAACAAATTTCCTTATAATGTTTTTGTTAGCCATGAATTGCCTAAACTTGAAAAAGTGGGATGTAGGCTTTGGTGTTCAAAGATTTTGACTTTACAGAATGAAGTAGCTGCAAACTCTGACTCAGTTACTTTTCCTGGTCTCCACATTGTGAAAGAGTAGAGCCCTCCTGGGCAGGGTAATAGATGATGTTACGTTTTCTGTATGCATGTTTGCATGCATGCAGTCAGGCATCACTTAAAGTCCACAATGAACAAACAAACAAAAAACCAAACCTGTTGTCTTATAGTCCATTCCAACTCATAACGACCCTATAGGACAGAGTAGAACTGCCCCATAGAGTTTCCAAGGAGCGCCTGGTGGGTTCAAACTGCCAATATTGTGGGAAGACCATCTTATATACAGTCCCCGGATTATGCACCTAGTCCCACCTGGCTGTTCAGCCTACCACAAAAGCAGGATTAGCCCTGCAGGCAGCCCCTGCTGCTGCTTGCCCTTTGGACAAAGTCAAAGAGCTGTAGCCATTGAATATAGGAGGCCGGCCTTGCCAGAGTGTAGCTGTGGGCTGGTGGGGTCTGCACCAGCAGGTGGATCAGGATTTTGCATAAGTCAGGGTGCTGTGGTGGTGGGGAGGTAGAACATAGGGGGCTTAGAGACGTGGCCTGGGTGGGCAGGCTAGGAGCACTTAAGCGGTTGCTGGGAAAGTGGCTGGAGGTTGTGGTTCTGGCTACTGCCACTCTGTTGGTGCAACTGCTTCCTGACCATGTGCAGCTGCTGCCAACTAGAGCCAGGAGCCCCCATGCCCCCACCCCAGCATCTGGGCCCAGACAGGGCCTGAGACAGGTAAAGAGGAGGCCTGGCAGGAGCTGCCCTGTCTAGTGAGTGAAAGGAAGCTCTGGGGGATTGGGATAAATCCTGGAGCCCTGCTGCTCATTTCCTCTTGAGTTTGGATCTTTAAAACCATTATGGGGAAATAAACAAAAGGGGAAGTGTTTTCCCTTAAAAAAAAAAAAGACTTACATGACCATGGAAGTATATAAGGTCAGACCTTGTTGCAAGCGATTGTGCCAAAATACAAGGTAATTATTACAAACTCATGTCTTTCAATCAGAATATTTTTCAAAAATAAATTTTAGTTTCCCCTTCCCTTTGCATACATATAACAGTTTCTCTTATTTTTGTATTTATTTGGTAATTCTGATGGAGTGTTTGAAAGCAGGCTTAAATTGCATGCTTAAATTATCCGATTGAAAATAAAGATACTTTGAGAACTGTAGCCATGAACAATATAAATTAAGAGCTCAGGCTGCTAACCAAACAAAGTCAGCAGTTCGAATTCACCAGCTGCTCATTGGAAACCGTATGGGGCAGTTCTACTCTGTCCTGTAGGGTCCCTATGAGTAGGAATCAATTCGACGGACAAAACAACAACAAAACTTATCTAAAGGTTTAAAGCACTCAGTGTCCTTTTATATTGTCAGTTATAGGCAAACTTTCCTATTACAAATGAATAATCTAAACCTATAAGTAAAACTGGTCCAATCAAATTCTATAATTTTAGATATGTGTATAGAGACCCTACAGGACAGAGTAGAACTGCCCCACAGGATTTCCAAGAATCCGCTGGTGGATTTGAATTGCTGACCATTTGGTCAGCAGCATAACAATCACTGAGCCACCAGGGTTACATATCTATATCTATATCTATATCTATATCTATATCTATATCTATATCTATATCTATATCTATATCTATATCTATATCTATATCTATATCTATATACATATACATATACATATACATATACATATACACACACACATATGTGTTTGTTTATTGATGACCCATAGAGCATGAGATTAGAATACATCACTGTTAGGACAATTTTTAAATTGTTAAATTCTGTGTTATTTCAGTCTTTTCCATAGAGTTATCAAATAATTTAAAATATTACTCTAATAATGCATGTATAAAAGAGCAGAAAAAGATTAGAGGCAACTAGTTATTGTTGGAAGAGTCTCCAATTTATTTGAGGGTCAACAAATATTATTTCCAGGAGTCTTCTCCCTCTGCTCTCATGTCTTTTTCCCTTAGTTTTCTCACCCCTAGGCCAAGATATACTCTTTGTTATTCTGGGGTACCATCGCTAAACACGTGCCTAGGTTTGTGTCTTTTGAACAATTAATTTCTTAGTTTTCATAAATTTTCCTCTTTTCAGAGTTTATGTCCATGCTCTGATCCTGAGCAAACAGCTAAGGTTCATGATTAATCTAGATACATGGATTTCAAAAGCGATTATAAAATGAGGGAGGTAGAGGGAATAGAAGAAGCCTCTGTCTTCAATTTGCCTTAAATATTTTCCAGGAAGAATAGCTACAAATTGAATAGGAGGGAAAATAGGAAAGAAAATCTATCAGTTCAATTAACAGGAGAACGGTTAGATTATGCAATATGCCTGGGAACTTCCACAGAGAGTTTTAGATTTGAGATTCAATCATCCACGCAGCCAAGGACTCTTTAGAAATAAGCCAGTTATATCATTCACTGAGTATGTTGATGACCCAGGAATTTTTTATGTTCTTACACTAATGAAATGGCAACACTACATTTGAATCTATAAGGATACTAGCTTGGTTAAAAAAAAAAAAAAAATTCAGAATTCCAGGGCAGAGGGAGAAAATACATGCAGGTAAAATGATAAATTGATTTAAAATATACTTTATTTTATTTTCTAATAATAATTCTAACCATTTTAGATTATTTTGGAGTTACATGTATTAGGCTAGTGCAGAAACATTACCTGAAACTTTACAATAATTAGCAAGCTAAATTAACCTAAAGTAAAAATATTTACTTAAAAGGAAAAAAGAAAGCATGTTGATTAAATAGAATCACTAAATAATGTCTGGTTGTTTAAATAGCATTAATCAAATAAATTGATGAGACAGAGAAAATAAGCTTTTATTAGGCAATCCATAAATATTTGGTGAATATTAAATGATTATCGTCCACCTTTTTGTGAAGTATAACTATTTTACATCAACACATTAAAATAATTTTCCTTGAAATAAAATTACTTCGGTCATAATCCTAAATTGCCCTGTTATTATAGAAAATATTTCAAACATTATTTCCTTTTGTTGTCATTTTTCTTTGCAGGCCTTGTCTTTGTTACCCTTTTAAAGTTATTAGCTCCTTTTGAGAAAGTAAAGTATATATTTTCACAAATCCCTGAATTTCTGCCTGATTTCTCTATAAATAAAATATATTAAAAAGATAAATCTTCCGTTAATATATGAATGATTAAGTGAGTAAATAAATGGTTGGGCAGCCAAATAATATTAGCGTATTTCCTCTGATAAATGGAAAGTAAAATGTTATAAAAACATCCAAGATTCAATTCAATTCAACTTCATGTATAGTTATCATGGACCTACAATATTATTGGCACTAAATATAACGGTCTTAGCCACTCATCATGAAATTAATCTGTCATAAGTAGCATTTAATACAATGAAACAAGTTTGAACAACATAGAAAATATTAGCATGCATCACACATACTAGTGATTAGAATTAATTTTGGAATATTTTGCATGTATATTTCTCTTTAAAAAAATTCAAGTATTGATAATATTGAAGAATATTGTAACACAGTGTACATTACACATTACACAGTCCACTTTTTCTAAATTTATATTTAATAAATTACCTAAAGTGATATTTTCCATACAAGAATTTAGGCTATCAAGGCACTACATTTCATAAAAATTTGTCCATAATCTTCCAGAAAAATAACCATTAATTGACTTTCTCTAGTCCTAGCCTATCTTTCTACTTTAAAGTGAAAATTTAACAAATTATACTCAGTGGAAGATTTGACAAAGAGCAATAAGTGGAAATTACTAATAATATGTTTCCAATTTACATTAGAAAAGGAAGATGATCTGAGTCATTGAATGTATTTGAAATTGAATTGCAGTCAAAGGATATTGTGGCTAACAAGATTTTAGAGACTGAATCACACAATGATTAGAAGCAAAGGAAACATTTATGGATTTTTATAAGAAAATTTTCAAATCATGATGATAAAAAAGCATGTTGTTTTAGGCAACTTATCTCATTTTGGACCTAGGATAAATTCTGATTATATAATGATTTTTTTGACAAAAAAAGTACAAAGCAATTTATCTGAGTTTCCATATTATTCTACCTCAAGTACTACTGAAGCAGATTTTCACAGTTACTAAAAGAAACTGAAAAGTCTTGTTCTCTCTCTCATATTTTGTAAGAAAACACTTGTCTGAGGATGCATTCTCTAGAGAAGTAAAATCAGTGAAGTTATAGACAGAGAGAGATTTATTTCAAGGAAATGGCTCACATAGTTGTGGAGGCCGGCAAGTCCCAAATCTGTGAGTCAGACATCAAGGTTTAGCCTTCTCTTGACTCACGTGGTTGCAGGGACTGACGAACCCAAAATTCACAGGTCAGATGACAGGCTACCGGCTCATGTGACTGTGGGAGCTGGTGAATCCCAAAATTTGCAGATCAGGTGGCAGGCTGCTGGATCATATTCCAAGAATAGGAGGTCAGAGTTTGACGAGTCTGATGCAGGATTGAAAGAGAGACAGAGAGCTTTGCCAGACCATCCATATATATTGGATGCAAGCCATACCCGCAAGAAAACTCCCCTTTCAACTGATTGGCTGTTCACATCAGATCACAAAAGGGAGGACGATTACATAATATCTGCCAAATCATTGAGAATCGTGGCCTAGTCAAGCTGACACATAACCTTAAGCATCACAGTCCACCCCTTGTCAACCTGGTACCTGTACACATCTCCTTAAACCAGATATAATCTCTAAACAAAGACAATTATTTTTTAAAGACAATTATTTACCCAAAATGCCTGGGTGATATTATGAATTTCAGTTCAATGGATTCAGTGTTGTGTCTCCTAGTGGAAGCATTATTCCCTTTAAAACTAAGGCCTGTAGACCCACAGAACACAGGGTTACTGGGACAAGATGTAAAAATTTTGTGAGTGGTAACTGGGGGTAATAGTGAGTGGTGTTACTCCCGCTTCCACCCTTTGATTCCTGAAACCATGATTCCTGGCTATGGGAGAAACAGCACCATATATTAGACACTAGTTTGTAGTATATGCAGCCTCCTGGAGAACATTGCCTCAGCCCCTTAAGGTATTGCCAGCTAGCTGGGTCCGTAATTGTGCCTTTAGAGGGCCATTCCATCGTTCTATGAACCAGCTGCTTCACGATGATGGGGAATATGGTAAGACCAGTGAATTCCATGAGCTTGGGCCCACTGCCACACTTCATTTGCCATGAAGTGATTTCCTTGATCTGAGGCAGTAGTTAGTGCAATACCATTATGGTGGATAAGGAATTTCATAAGCCCACAGATGGTAGTTTTGACTGAAGCACTCCGTGAAGGGAAGGCAAATCCATATCCAGAGTAAGTGTCTATCCCAGTAAGAATAAAACTCTGCCCTTTCCATGATGGAAGTGGCCTAATGTAATCAGCCTGTCACCAGAATGCTGGCTAATTGCTCCTAGGAATTATGCCATACTGGGGACTCAAAGTTGGTCTCTGCTGCTGGCACATTGGGTACTAAGCAGTGACTGTAGCCAAGTCAGCCTTGGTGAGTGGGAGTCCATGTCGCTGAGCCCACACATAGCCTCCGTTCCTACCACCATCACCACTATGTTCATGAGCCCATTGAGCAATGACAGAAATGGCTGGGGAAAGAGGCTGGCAGGTATCCACAGAAAATATATTTTAAAAGTAATTTGCAGTTTAATTAATTAGATGACATGAGGGCTTTGGTGTCTACAAAACAAACATGACTTAAAGAACATAGAGGCCATCCACATATAAAATATCACCTGATGGTTGGATTATGATGGCAATCTCTCACTCTCTCTCTCTCTGTCCCACTCTCTGAAATTATATATGTACATATATTTCAAGGAAACCATGGTGGCATAGTGGTTAAGTACTATCACTGCCAAACACAACGTCAGCAGTTCGAATTCACCAGCCGCTCCTTGGAAACTCTATGGGGCAGTTCTATTCTGTCCTATAGGGTTGCTATGAGTCTAAGTCGACTCCATGGCATTGGGTTTTTTAAATATACTTCAAACGTATGTGTGCACATATGTAGAAAATAATGACTGAAACACACGTAAAACAATTACAAATTTTAACCATATGCTGATATAGACAGTTTTGACAAATATAAAAGCACTGAAATACGTGGTGCAATTAGACTGAAATAAAATAAAATAAAAAAAAAACCTGTTGCCATCCAGTTGATCCAACTCATAGCGACTCTATGGGACAGAGTAGAACTGTCCCATAGAGTTTCCAAGGAGCGCCTGGTAGATTCAAACTGCTCACGTTTGGTTAGCAGCTGTAGCACTTAAAATAATTCAATAATACTCATATGTTTTGGAATTATGGAAACCCTGGTGGCAAAGAGGTTAAGAGCTGTGGCTGCTAACAAAAAGGTAAGCAGTGTGAATCCACCAGGCGCTCCTTGGAAACACTATGAGGCAGTTCTACTCTTTCCTATAGGGTCACTGTGAGTTGGAATCAACTCAATGGCAACAGGTTTGTTTTGCTTTTTTCTAAATAACATGAGCACGGGTTGAAAAATGAAATCCCAACAAACATTAGGGAATAGTCCAAACTAAATTATAATGAGAAATGACATTTCATGAATGTGTGGGGTTATGCTTCTGCTTCAGATAGAGAAAGCAACAAAATTGCTTTTATTCTAGCAATGACAAAAACTCAGCTAATCTATAAAATCGTATTTCTTCTTGAACCCATCAGAGAGTGGAGTTCACCATGTAACTAAGAAAATTGAACTCCCGCCTAACTCCTCTGGAGAGAATCAGAACATAAAAACTGTTTTAAGTTTGGCAAAACATGGGAGGAAGAGGTGACTGCCACCAAAATAGGTAAGAAGAAATTAGTCAGAAATTTAAGAAACTTTTCAATACAATGCTTCTTTCAATGTGGGATAGCATGCCACGTTAGAATAACTGGAAGCAGCAGACATCAGTTGAAATTGCATTCATTCACAATTTATTTTCCATAGGTTTACATTGGGTAATAACAATAAAGAATGGGGTTAAAACAGGAAATCAGAGAGCCTATTCTGGAGCAGTGGTATGGCTAGTTGATCACCTGAACTGGAATACCAAAAAACAAAATGCAACAAAACAAACAAACAAAAAGAAAGGAATAAAAATTTTCCCAGACATTTCTCTTGACTGTTCCTTGGAAGCCAAGGCATTCATAGGTTAGCTTATGATTATACATTCTGTATATCTTAAACTTGTTATTGCTAGTTGCCGTTGAATCTATCCCAAGTCATGATAACCCCGTGTATGCAGAGTAGAACTGTTCCATACAGTTTTCAAGGTTGTAACCTTTCTGAAACACATCACCAGGCCTGTTTTCCAGGCCTGTCTCTGGGTGTGTTTGAACTGCCAACCTTTTGGCTAGTAGACTAGTACTTAACTGTTTTGTACCACCCAGGGACTCCTTCAGACCCATCTTTTACATAAAGCAAAAGGCTTTACCCATTGGAACACAGGGCGAGTTACAGCAAAATCCCTTACTCTAGGCCCAGGGGAATATTCACGGCTTCTGGAGGAGGTATAGAAGCAAACGCTGTCTGACCCAAAGGGAGGGATGGGAAATTTCCTGCTAGGATCATGTACAAATAAAAAGCAAATGTGTGCTAGCCATACAAGCAGGAATGCAAAGCAATCTTCTACCCCTGGTCCAACAGAGAAAAAAGATAGGGTTTGGGAAGAGAGCAGGAATGCTAAAAAAGTCTCACCACTGTGTGCTAGGTGCATAGTCTGTGCCTAAGAATGAGGCTGGATTAGGAAGAAGTGCCTGTTCCTGTAGAAGTCTGGCACTGAGCAAAAAGCAGTAGCACTCTGCTTTAGGAGGAGAAGAAAGAACATGGGGCGGGGGGAACCCTCTGTGGTATGTTGTGTCAGGATTTCTGAAAGCTGAAGATAAAGTTGAACCATTGAGAAAAGCCTGCTATTCCCAAACTAAGCACCCTCTGGAGGAATTTGGAGGCTCTGATGTAATGAGGATAAAAATAACACCACAGAGCAAAAACTGAGATAAACCACTAATGGTCTGGCAAAGAAGAATGTCCATTTTGGGTCATAAGCAGCATGTAACTCTTTCTCCACTATTCTTCTACAAAGTTTGTCTGACATTCAACCAAAAATTATAAGCTAGGTTAAAAAAAAAAAAAAAAAGCAAGAGAAAAAAACAAATAAAAAACATTTTGTCAAGAGTTTAAAGAATCAACAAACCAGATTTTGATATGATCCACATATCTGGACTGGAAGACGGGGAATTTAGAAGGACAATGGAAGTTCATTTTCTGCTTGATGAGAGAGAGAAGTGGAAAGATCATTGCTCCCAACTTTACACTGCAAAAAACTGGACAAACTGAATATTCGTGAATTCTCTTGAACTCATTGGAGAAATGAGATCTCAGAGCAACAAAGTAGCCCATATAGGGATGTCCATTTTCCATTAATTATTTAATAGATTTAAAAACATTTCAATCAAATTCTCTATTATACATGTTATTATTCTAAAGTTTACTGAAAGTATAAAATGTGAGCACTGAAAAGAAATGTTAGGGAAAAGAAAGACAATGACATAATTTTAATATCAGATACTAAAATAATTTTTTTTAAATAATTAATATGGAAGTACTGGCATGAGATGAGGCTGATCAATGGTTCAGAAAAACAACAAAAACAAAAAGTAAGGCAGAAATAAGAACCTAGAATTCTCATGATTAAATCCTGATAACTGTGCCAGCAGCTTCGTGTCTTTTACCAGTGAGGTATTTGACTAGTCCATTCTGGCACTCTCCCACTCAGTCCTAATACGAACTTCAGTTGCTCTCATTCTATTGGGTATTTACAGGCATTGCTACTCGATCAAAATTGGCACTCAAGATAGAGTCTGTTAACATTGCCTGTCCTAATTTAATGAATAAAGTGATTTAATAAAATAAATAAATGCCTTAAGTAAAGACTAACTAAAGATTTCTGGCAAAATTAATGAAATTATTTAGGGGAAAATATCATTTGGTGACTTCACATTTTACATAACAATAAATTGCAATGTAACTAAAAGAGCTGAAGTGTACAATTTATACCGTATATAAGTGAAAATCAATTGTGTAACTAACACTTGTGCATGAATTTCAAAATGTAAACTTACAGGAAGAAATCACATTATTTAAAAAAAAATCAAGTCTTTTCTAGCTAAACGTTTGTAGTGAATGTCTGTATCAAAAAAAAATTTAGATTATAAAGGTAATGGAAAGATGAGATAGCATAATTGTAAAATAATGAGGAAGAGAAATTGACAGTAAACCTCAAGTAAAAAAAGAGCTCTGCAAATCCATAAAACAGAATTTGGTCTTTAAAAATATAGCAAATAATAAAGTTATTTAGCCACAAAGACAAAATTAAAATTATCAGGATATAAAAATATATACTATTTATTAGAAAAGCTAGAAATGAAATTTTCAAAAAAAGTCAAATTTATATCAATCAAAATAAAATAATCAAAGAATGGTATGACTTCTGAAAAGCAATTTAATTGTTGTGTTTCATGGTCTATACAATGATCTTTATGCTTTTTGCACAAGCTTTATGTAAGGGAAAATTGTAAACATGCACTCACAAGATGGGTTGCAGAAACGGCCTAATAAAATTGTGAAGAGAAAAAACTCTTCTGGTTTCCTATAATTACTTATCTAGAACCCTTAAGTTCAAATATATTTTAGGCTTTAACATTTTTCTTTATTTAGAAGTAATGCAGTGCACGAATTGTAGATTGTGTGACACCCCAGGCCCCAGTGTGGCCTACGGCGGCACATTCCATCAAACATATCGGTATGAATATTCACTGCAGGGAGGACAGACGACGACTATAATATCTTCATATCATTCACGTCAGGTTTGGCTGCCAAATGAGATTGCAACAAACTTGAGAAAAACACTTTTGTGGATAAGAGATTTTACACCTGTACTTGAGCAAGCTCAAAAAAGAAATCTATTTTCTTCTGGCTGACCCTCTACATGCCACAGGCCTTCCTCTCCAGTGTTAGGGAATTTATTAGGTTTCTTGGCATCCCATTTGAACAAGACACAGATTACAACTTTACCACATCGGAAGTATCATCATCCATCATTTCATGCACTAGAGGCTTTCGTATTCAAAAGGCTTTGTAGTGTGAAAGTGGCTAAAATGTGTAATGTTCTTTGGATTAGAAGCGAGAATATAGCGTTAGGAATTTATGCCCTTCTCGTTCAATTACTCTTTGTTTGAAATCTCCTTAAGTCTAATGGAGAATATAAAACCAGGATGACCCAGTATATATTAAAAAATACTCCTCTTAAGAAATCATAAACAAAGTAATAATCATTACTGAATATTTTTACTCATGATCTCTTCTTTTATGAAATTCTGTGAGTTCTAACAGTGTCCGGCTTACAGGAGACAATATTTGCTTTGTTGAATGAATAGGACATTTTTTCCCAGATTATCTTTTTAAGGACTATGATTTTTTAAGGAAATAAAAAGTCCACCAATTCATCTGTTTTACATTAAGGATATGCAAATTCAGTTGGTTCACAGCAACTCCTTATTTAGTCCATACTAACTGCAGGCAATGTGCCGATAATTTTACACGGATTCTATCAGTTAATGGTAACAGAACTCTCCAGATACTGTAGGCACCTCTAAAGTTCTTGCCTAACATATGAAGTGGGAGAATGAAGAAGAGAAACCACAAAGCTAATAACAGATAGTGGTAACATTCTGGCTCCAAAAAAAAAAAAAAAAAAAAAGCTCTTAAACACTATAACATACAAATGGTCTTGCACAAGTATAGTCTGGGAATTTTTCTCCAACTGGGGATATAACGAGAGTGTATGTCTGGCCTTCACCATAAGGGGTTTGATTTAGATAAAGTAAGATTTTCAAACAGAGTATTGTCAAGGGAATCCTTGCAGTCACCTTTCTGAGTCATAGTGAGAAGAGTCTGGGTAGAAAACAGGCAGAAAGAGTGTCCTTTTAGCTTTATATATACTCTGGCGAAGTAGGTCTTGGGGGAAAAGACAGAATAACACATGGAAATAGGTTATAATTATGTGGGATTTTACTAGGAACGTATCGTTATAAACTCTGCTCTGAACCATGTTTTTTTCTCCTAGCAGTTTCTAGAGGTGAACTCTGCAGCTACTCTAAAGTAATAGTTTGTGCTCCTCTTTCAATGACAAAATCTCATATCTCTTCTGTAAAAAAAAATGTAGTTTATATTGAAAGTTAATTTGAATAAATTAAAATATCTTGAAGGTCAGTTTTTAAAAGGCAGTGATACATTGCAATGTACATGGAGTAGCAAATGTTATATTATCTGTGTGAGATAAATTCAGTGACCACCATATGTTAGAACACAAGGAAAATAACATTTTGTTACACAACCTGTTCCTATATTATATAACGCTTCATTCTATATACAGCAATTCAAATTTCAGAGAGCTTTCTCATGATAATATTAATAACTACTCATGTCCTAAAGGTGAACACATGTATTAATTTTATCTGTTATTAAATAAATATAACCAACCAGTCAGAGTTCAGCGTTCCTGTGGCACTAAGGCTATTTTGGTTGTTAGAAAAAAATAAAAACTGACGACTGTTAACTTAAGCAAAAAAAATCCATTTAAAAATGTTAATAATAAGGAGAAGGAAGAGAAGTCGGCAAAGGAGGGTCTGAGAAGGTCACAGGACCAAACAGAAGGCAGAAACCTAGGTTTGCTCCAAATAGGAATTATGCCACTCAATAAGGTTTAGATATAATGAATTGGATTCTGTCTCTAGAACGAATTAATTCTAATCATTTTTCATCTTCCCCTGCTTCACTCAAGAAGCTCTGCTGGTGCAGTGGTTAACTGCTTGGCTGCTAACCGAAAGGTCAGTGGTTCAAATCCACCAGCCACTCTATGGGAGAAAGACATGGCTATCTGCTTTCTTAAAGATTACAGCCTGGAAACCCTATGGGACAGTTCTACTCTGTTATAGAGCCACTATGTGTTGGAATCAATACAACAGCAATGAGTGGTTTTTTGTTTGTTTGTTTCTGCTTCACTCATTGAGATTAAACAAGTGATGAGAGAAATATCTCTGTAGCTGAGCTTTGATGATGTATCTTTACTTTTGCTGCCAGTAGAGGAAGAATATGATATAAGAAACTCAAGGAAAATCAGGAAAATTTGACAGATTGCCTAAAAAAAAAAGCCTAAGGCAAGGAAAAATAATTCCCCAAAAGTTATTTAGTGTGTTATTACAAAGCAAGGGAAGAATACAGGGTAGAAAAAATGGCAAGTATCTACCACACATATATGGCTAGAAAAGAACTTTGAGATCATTAATTACAACTGTGAATTTATAGATAATTAATTACTTAATCAAATAATGTTCTGTACCAATATGTAGGGGCAAAAGAATAATTATTTTATTTTACTCAGTGTGGCAGTCATGAATTCATGGCTTAGGCAATGGGAACAGCGGGGAGGTAGAATAATCAGGGGCTCCTTCTCACACATATCTGATACCTGGGCAAGAGTAACTCAATGAGTGGGCTCAGATGAGACTATTGATTGAAGGCCCTTTATGTGGTCTTTCCGTATGGCTTAGTCTTTCTTTCGAGTACAGTGGTCTAAGGGTGGATGGACTTTCTGCATGGTAGCAAGAAGTCCAAAGGTAAGTGTTCCAATGAACAAGACAGTGCTTTTATGACTTAGTTTTGAAAGACACATAGTGTCATTTACACTGCACTCTACTGGAGAACAATAAATTTAGGTTAGATTCAAGCGGAAATGACCTGTACTCCATTTCGCAAAGGAAAGGGTATCAAAGAAAATGTGTCCCTGTTTTTAAACTCCCACAGAGAGTAAAAATTTCAGATATTATTTTTCAGGTCTCAGATCTGTGTGTGTGTGAGACAGAAAGACGTGTTTGGAAAAAAATTGATATATTGTTATTTAACTCAAATATTTTTCTAACCTGGTCTTCAAGCTAGACACTCAAGCAGTTATTGTTTCCCAAACTCCTTCCCTCCCTCCCCTAATTCCATAAGAGCTGCCATTCTACAATAGCATTTGCCCTGACCTAGTTCCTGTCTGGAGCCCTGGTGGTGCAGTGGTTAAGAGCTTGGACTGCTAACCAAAAGGTCAGCAGTTTGAATCCACCAATCTGGTACAGATGATAGAATGTACCATAACCTGCCTCTTCCACACTCTTTAAAATCAAACTCTCTGCAGGTAGCTCAGAAAATTTTTGCCCATCAAGCATATAAGCTCAGATATCAGTTCTATATAGTGACTGAATAAATGCCCTTGGAATACTGTGGGTGATTTTCCTTTGGGGCTATTTAGGATGGCTTGTGTACATACTTTCCTTTTTCAAGCTGAAAAATATATATATATAGAAGAGTTTTTTTTTTTATGACTAAAACATTCAAACTGAAGAGGTGTCTATCTACAACAGGGAAAATTGTTAAGAGGACTGAATCATGGGCATTCAAATTACAAGCCAGTGAAATAACCCATCTCTGTTAATTACCACTGGAACTTGGGCTAATGTAAATCGGATCTAGGGAAGCTGCCTTAAAGGGAGCTTACATTTCAATGTGCTAAATTTTCAACCACATACAAGGTTAAAAAAAAAAAAAAATTAGGAAACGTCTTTTTTTTTTTTTTTTCAGTTTTATGAATGCTTCTGTGAGTTCTCATCATTCTATTTAGGTTCAATGTCAAACTAGACGTACTAAGTGAAATGAGAAGTGTTAATTCAGCTAGGTTTGTTATAGTTCATACATTCCCAGTCCCAGTACCGTTGAGTCGATTCCGACTCATAGCGACCCTATAGGACAGAGTAGAACTGCCCCATAGAGTTTCCAAGGAGCACCTGGTGGATTCGAACTGCCGACCATTTGGTTAACAGCCGTAGCACTTAACAACTACGCCACCAGGGTTTCCGTTAGTTCATATGAATATTAGTTCATACATTAGTGCCATTATAATATCAAATATACTTGGCCGTAGCCATAAAGATTTTATTTATTAAATAAGGTAGGTAGGTGAATTATACTTTTTTTTTTTTTTTTTTGGTCCTATTCTAAACCTAGACTTATATTGTCATTGTTGTTGTTAGGTGCCGTCGAGTCGGTTCTGACTCATAGGAACCTTATGACAAAAGAACGAAACACTGCCCTGTCCTGCGCCATCCTTACAATCGTTGTCATGCTTGAGCTCATTGTTGAACCCACTGTGTCAAACCACCTCATTGAGGGTCTTCCTCTTTTCCGCTGACCCTGTAATTTGCTGAGTATGATGTCCTTCTCCAGGGACTGATCTCTCCTGACAACATGTCAAAAGTATGTAAGATGCAGTTTCACCATCCTTGCTTCTAAGGAGTGTTCTGGTTGCACTTCCTCCAAGACAGATTTGTTCACTCTTTTGGCAGGCCGTGATATACTCAATATTCAAAGGTGTCAATTCTTTCTCGCTCTTCCTTATTCGTTGTCCAGGTTTCACATGCATATGATGCGATCGAAAATACCATGGTTTGAGGTCAGGTGCACCTTAGTCTTCAAGGTGACATCTTTGCTCTTCAACACTTTAAAGAGGTCCTTTGCAGCAGATTTACCCAACACAATGCATCGTTTGATTTCTTGATTGCTGCTTCCATGGCTGTTGATTGTGGAACCAAGTAAAATGAAATCCTTGACAAATTCAATCTTTTTTCTATTTATCATGATGTTGCTTATTGGTCCAACTGTGAAGATTTCTGTTTTCTTTATGTTGAGGTGCAATCCATACTGAAGTCTGTGGTCTCTGATCTTCATTAGTAAGTGCTTCAAGTCCTCTTCACTTTCAGTAAGCAAGGTTGTGTCATCTGCATAATGCAGGTCGTTAATGAGTCTTCCTCCAATCCTGATGCCCTGTTCTTCTTCCTATAGTCCATCTTTTCAGATTATATGCTCAGCATACAGATTGAACAGGTATGGTGAAAGAATACGACCCTGACACACACCTTTCCTGATTTTAAACCAATTAGTATCCCCTTGTTTGGCAGAACAAGTGCCTCTTTATCTATGTAAAAGTTCCTCCTGAGGACAATTAAGTGTTCTGGAATTCCCATTCTTCACGATGTTATCTATAATTTGTTATGATCCACACAGTCGATTGCCTTTACATAGTCAATAAAATACAGGTAAACATCCTTCTGGTATTCTCTGCTTTCAGCCAGGATCCATCTGACATCAGAAATGACATCCCTGGTTCCACATCCCTGTTCATATACTGCTGCAGCTGTTTTTGAATGATCTTCAGCAAAATTTTGCTTGTGTGTGATATTAATGACATTGTTCTATAATTTCCAGATTCAGTTGGATCACTTTTCTTAGGACTAGGCATGAATATGGATCTCTTCCAGTCAGTTGGCCAGGAAGCTGTCTTCCATATTTCTTGGCATAGACGAGTGAGCACCTCCAGTGCTGCATCCATTTGTTGAAACATCTCAGTTGATATTCCGTCAATTCTTGGAGCCTTGTTTTTTTTTTTTTTTTTTTCGTCAATGCCTTCAGAGCAGCTTGGACTTCTTCCTTTAGTACCATTGGTTCCTGATCATATGCTACCTCTTGAAATGGCTGAACATCAACTAATTCTTTTTCATATAATGACTCTGTGTATTTCTTCCATCTTCTTTTGATGCTTCCTGCGTCGTTTAATATTTTCACCATAAAATCCTTCACTATTGCAACTCAAGGGTTGAATTTTTTCCTCAGTTCTTTCAGCTTGAGAAAGACCAAGCATGTTCTTCCCTTTAGGTTTTCTCTCTCCAGCTCTTTGCACATGTAATTATAATACTTTGTCTTTTCAAGCCACTCTTTGAAATCTTCTGTTCAGTTCCTTTACTTCATCATTTCTTTTGCTTTAGCTGCTCAACATTCGTGTGCAAGATTCAGAGTCTCCTCTGACATCCATGTTGGTCTTTTCTTTCTTTCCTATCTTTTCAATGACCTCTTCCTTTCTTCATGGATGATTTCCTTGATGCCATTCCACAACTTGCCTGGTCTTCCGTCACTAGTGTTCAATGTATCAAATCTATTTTAGAGACGGTCTCTAAATTCACGTGGGATATACTCAAGATCATGTTTTGGCTCTTGTGGACTTGCTCTGATTTTATTCAATTTCAGCTTGAACTTGCATATGAGCAATTGATGGTCTGTTCCACAGTCAGCCCCTGGCCTTGTTCTGACTGATGATATTGAGCTTTTCCATCATCTCTTTCCACAGATGTAGTCGATTTGATTTCTGTGTGTTCCATCTGGTGAAGTCCATGTGTATAGTAACTGTTTATGTTGGTGAAAGAAGGTATTTGCAATGAAGAAGTTGTCGGTCTTGCAAAATTCTATCATTCGATCCCCGGCATTGTTTCTATCACCAAGGACATATTTTCCAACTACCAATCCTTCTTTGTTTCCAACTTTCACATTCCAGTCACGAATACTGTCAATGCATCCTGATTGCATGTTCATCAATTTTAGACTGCAGCAGTTGATAAAAATCTTCTATTTCTTCATCTTTGGCTCTAGTGGTTGATGCGTAAATCTGAATAATAGTTGTATTAACTGGTCTTCCTTGTAGGCATATGGATATTATCCTACGACTGACAGCGTTGTACTTCAGGATAGATCTTGAAATGTTTTTTTGGGCAATAAATACAACACCATTCCTCCTTATGCTGTCATTACCAGCATAGTAGACTGTGTGATTGTCGGATTCAAAATGGCCAATACCAGTCCATTTCAGCTTACTAATGCCTAGGATACTGATGCTTATGCTTTCCATTTTATTTTAGAAGATTTCCAATTTTCCTAGATTCATACTTTGTACATTCTGGGTTTGATTATTAATGGGTGTTTGCAGCTGTTTCTTCTCATTGAGTAATGCCACATCAGCAAATGAAGGTCCCGAAAGCTTTACTCCATCCACATCATCAAGGTCAACTCTACTTTGAGGAGGCACCTCTTCTGCTGTCGTCTTTTGAGTGTCTTCCAACCTGGAGGGGTCATCTTCTGGCACTGTATCAGACAATGTTCTTTGCTATTCGTAAGGTTTTCACTGTCTAATGCTTTTCAGAAATAGGCTGCCGGTCCTTGTTCCTAGTCTGCCTTAATCTGGAAGCTCAGCTGCAACCTGTTCTCCATGGGTGACTGCTGGGGGACAGCCCCAGCAAGGAAATACCCTCACTGTACATCCTGGCAGATAATCTGAAGAACTGACACGTAGCCCTTCCAGATTCATACGTTTATTCATGGACACTTTCTTACACAGGCAAGCAGCTGCTCTCTCCAGTGGTGGCCAGCTGGAGCATTTTCCGTGCCAAGCCAAAGAGGCAAAGAAATTTAAAGGAGATTAAAAACAAAAGATGCACGCGGCAGTTTTTCTAAGACCCAAGAGTTAAGCATAATCTAGTGAGGGTGGCTTCTTTTCATGTGCTCAAAGCTAATGGGAGTTGTTATTCTGGGATCCAAGGCAGAGAGTTGTTGTTCTAAGACCCGGGCCAGTTCTCATCAGCTTGGAGCCAGTGCGACCATTTCCGGGACCATAGCCAAAGCCCTGCCTTGACCATAGTGTGGCCATGATGAAATCTTGTCTCCCCACAGTGACCCTGCTGGTATCTGAATACTGGCAGCATAGCTTCCAGCATCACAGCAACACGTAAGCCCCCACAGTAAAACAAACTGACAGACGTATGGGGGAGACATATTAGATATACATATTTGAGACCTATATTAGATATATATATTTGAGATAGCTTGGAGTCAAATTCTGAACCCTGTGGTTTTGTTTTTATAAACTGTAAATATAATCAGAAATAGAAGATAGTGAATTATTTGCAGATCCATACAAAATATGGTTTCCATTTAAGGAATTTTGTTTCATAAAACTGGATTTCTAGGCGAGGCCAAGATGGTGGACTAGGCAGACGCTACCTCGGATCCCTCTTGCAACAAAGACTCTGAAAAACAAGTGAATCGATCATATACATAACAATCTATGAACCCTAAACAACAAACACAGATTTAGAGACGGAGAACGAACAAATACGGGGAAGCAGCGATTGTTTTCAGAGCCTGGAGCCAGTGTACCAGTCAGGTAACCTTCAGTGCCCGATTTGGGGCAGAGCCCAGGGGAGCAGACGGCACAAACAAGGGGCCCAGCCCTAGCCCCCGAACTCACTCCAGGAGGAGGCCCCGCCGGTTTCCGTGGGCGGCGTGGCGACGCAGCCTGTGGGAGAAGTCCCTGGGAGGCAGTGACTGATCTTGGAGCGGGTAGAGCAGCGTCCCAGCCGGGGAACCATCCCGCCGCGATTTTGACTTGGCGCAGGCACGGCATAAGCACGGAGAGCTGCTCCACCCCCCTGAACTAACCCCGGGAGGTGGCCCAGCCGGTTCGCGCAGACGGCATGGCGATGAAGCCGGTGGGAGAAGTCCCCGGGAGGCAGCGACTGGTCTTGGAGCAGGGAGAGCAGCGTCCCAGCTGCGACATGTGGTCACGGCACAAGCACGGGGAGCTGCTCCACTCACCTGAACTAACCCCGGGAGGGGGCCCATCCAGTTCGCAGGGGCAGCACGGCGATGCGGCTGGCTGGACCAGAAGTCCCCGTGAGGCAGCGACTGATTTTGGAGTCGAGAGTGCACCATACCAGCAGGGGAAACTTAACGTTGGGCATGGGGCTGGCAGCAGAGGATCTGACCGTGACTCCAGCGGGCCAGACCCCCCGGGGGCAATCTCCACACAGCCAGTACACATAGGCGACGTGCCCCGTAGGAATCTCAGATATAATAGTCATTCCAAGCAAGACAAGCAACTCTGGCTATATTCTGAAGTGCTACTCTCCTATCTCTCTGATCCCTCCCCCACCCTCCCCAGGTGGCTTCATTAACATCCGAATAGCCTGAGCCAGAGGGAGAAATCTGATAGGGATCTGACTCCATTTTTTTTTAGTGGATTTTCTGGAAAAACTAGTTTCCCAGTGATGGCTCGGAGACAGCAGTCCATATCAAACCACATAAAGAACCAGACTATGAGAGCTTCTCCAACCCCCCAAACAAAAGAATCAAAATCTTTCCCAAATGAAGATACAATCCTGGAATTATCAGATACAGAATATAAAAAACTAATTTACAGAATACTTCAAGACATCACAAATGAAATAAGGCAAACTGCAGAAAAAGCCAAGGAACACACTGATAAAACTGTTGAAGAACTCAAAAAGATTATTCAGGAACATAGTGGAAAAATTAATAAGTTGCAAGAATCCATAGAGAGACAGCATGTAGAAATCTAAAAGATTAACAATAAAATTACAGAATTAGACAATGCAATAGGAAGTCAGAGGAGCAGACTCGAGCAATTAGAATGCAGACTGGGACATCTGGAGGACCAGGGAATCAACATCAACATAGCTGAAAAAAAATCAGATAAAAGAATTAAAAAAAATGAAGAAACCCTAAGAATCATGTGGGACTCTAACAAGAAGGATAACTTGTGGGTGATTGGAGTCCCAGAACAGGGAGAGGGGACAGAAAACACAGAGAAAATTGTTGAAGAACTCCTGACACAAAACTTCCCTGACATCATGAAAGACGAAAGGATATCTATCCAAGATGCTCATCGAACCCCATTTAAGATGGATCCAAAAAGAAAAACACCAAGACATATTATCATCAAACTCGCCAAAACCAAAGATAAAGAGAAAATTTTAAAAGCAGCCAGGGAGAAAAGAAAGGTTTCCTTCAAGGGAGAATCAATAAGAATAAGTTCAGACTACTCAGCAGAAACCATGCAGGCAAGAAGGGAATGGGACGACATATACAGAGCACTGAAGGAGAAAAACTGCCAGCCAAGGATCATATATCCAGCAAAACTCTCTGTGAAATATGAAGGTGAACTTAAGATATTTACAGATAAACACAAATTTAGAGAATTTGCAAAAACCAAACCAAAGCTACAAGAAATACTAAAGGATATTGTTTGGTCAGAAAACCAATAATATCAGATACCAGCACAACACAAGGTCACAAAACAGAACGTCCTGATATCAACTCAAATAGGGAAATCACAAAAACAAACAAATTAAGATTAATTAAAAAAAAATAATACACATAACAGGGAATCATGGAAGTCAATAGGTAAAAGATCACAATAATCAAAAAGAGGGACTAAATACAGGAGGCATTGAACTGCCATATGCAGAGTGATACAAGGTGATATAGAATGATACAAGCTAGGTTTTTACTTAGAAAAATAGGGGTAAATAATAAGGTAACCACAAAAAGGTATAACAACTCCATAACTCAAGATAAAAGCCAAGAAAAATGTAACGACTCAACTAACATAAAGTCAAACACTATGAAAACGAGGATCTCACAATTTACTAAGAAAAACGCCTCAGCACAAAAAAGTATGTGGAAAAATGAAATGGCCAACAACACACATGAAAAGGCATCAAAATGACAGCACTAAAAATTTATTTATCTATAATTACGCTGAATGTAAATGGACTAAATGCACCAATAAAGAGACAGAGAGTCACGGACTGGATAAAGAAACACGATCCATCTATATGCTGCCTACAAGAGACACACCTTAGACATAGAGACACAAACAAACTAAAACTCAAAGGATGGAAAAAAGTATATCAAGCAAACAATAAGCAAAAAAGAAGAGGAGTAGCAATATTAATTTCTGACAAAATAGACTTTAGACTTAAATCCACCACAAAGGATAAAGAAGGACACTATATAATGATAAAAGGGACAATTGATCAGGAAGACATAACCATATTAAATATTTATGCACCCAATGACAGGGCTGCAAGATACATAAATCAAGTTTTAACAGAATTGAAAAGTGAGATAGACACCTCCACAATTATAGTAGGAGACTTCAACACACCACTTTCGGAGAAGGACAGGACATCCAGTAAGAAGCTCAATAGAGACACAGAAGACCTACTTACAACCATCAACCAACTTGACCTCATTGACTTATACAGAACTCTCCACCCAACTGCTGCAAAATATACTTTTTTTTCTAGTGCACATGGAACATTCTCTAGAATAGACCACATATTAGGTCATAAAACAAATCTTTGCAGAGTCCAAAACATCGAAATATTACAAAGCATCTTCTCAGACCACAAGGCAATGAAACTAGAAATCCATAACAGAAAAACTAGGGAAAAGAAATCAAATACTTGGAAAATGAACAATACCCTCCTGAAAAAAGACTGGGTTATAGAAGACATCAAGGAGGGAATAAGGAAATTCATAGAATGCAAGAAGAATGAAAATACTTCCTATTAAAACCTCTGGGACACAGCATAAGCAGTGCTCAGAGGCCAATTTATATCGATAAATGCACACATACAAAAAGAAGAAAGAGCCAAAAGCAGAGAACTGTCCCTACAACTTGAACAAATAGAAAGCGAGCAACAAAAGAATCCATCAGACACCAGAAGAAAACAAATAATAAAAATGAGAGCTGAACTAAATGAATTAGAGAACAGAAAAACAATTGAAAGAATTAACAAAGCCAAAAGCTGGTTTTTTGAAAAAATTAACAAAATTGATAAACCATTAGCTAGACTGACTAAAAAAATACAGGAAAGGAAACAAATAACCCAAATAAGAAACGAGAAGGACCACATCACAACAGACCCAACTGAAATTAAAAGAATCATATCAGATTACTACAAAAAATTGTACTCTAACAAATTTGAAAACCTAGAAGAAATAGAAGAATTCCTGGAAAAACACTACCTACCTAAACTAACACATTCAGAAGTCGAACAACTAAATAGACCCATAACAAAAAAAGAGATTGAAACGGTAATCAAAAAACTCCCCCCCAAAAAAAAGCCCTGGCCCGGACGGCTTCACTGCAGAGTTCTACCAAACTTTCAGAGAAGAGTCAACACCACTACTACTAAAGGTATTTCAAAGCATAGAAAATGACGGAATACTACCCAACTCATTGTATGAAGCCACCATCTCCCTGATACCAAAACCTGGTAAAGACATTACAAAAAAAGAAAATTACAGACCTATATCCCTCATGAACACAGATGCAAAAATCCTCAACAAAATTCTAGCCAATAGAATCCAACAACACATCAAAAAAATAATTCACCCTGATCAAGTGGGATTTATACCAGGTATGCAAGGCTGGTTTAATATCAGAAAAACCATTAATGTAATCCATCACATAAATAAAACAAAAGACAAAAACCACATGATCTTATCAATTGATGCAGAAAAGGCATTTGACAAAGTCCAACACCCATTTATGATAAAAACTCTTACCAAAATAGGAATTGAAGGAAAATTCCTCAACATAATAAAGGGCATCTATGCAAAGCCAACAGCCAATATCACTCTACATGGAGAGAACCTGAAAGCACTTCCCTTGAGAATGGGAACCAGACAAGGATGCCCTTTATCACCACTCTTATTCAACATCATACTTGAAGTCCTAGCCAGGGCAATTAGGCTAGACAAAGAAATGAAAGGTATCTGGATTGGCAAGGAGGAAGTAAAATTATCTCTATTTGCAGATAACATGGTCTTATACACAGAAAACCCTAAGGAATCCTCCAGAAAACTACTGAAACTAATAGAAGAGTTTGGCAGAGTCTCAGGTTAGAAGATAAACATACAAAAATCACTTGGATTCCTCTACATCAACAAAAAGAACACCGAAGAGGAAATAACCAAATCAATACCATTCACAGTAGCCCCCAAGAAGATAAAATACTTAGGAATAAATCTTACCAAGGATGTAAAAGACCTGTACAAAGAAAACTACAAAGCTCTACTACAAGAAATTCAAAAGGACATACTTAAGTGGAAAAACATACCTTGCTCATGGAAAGGAAGACTTAACATAGTAAAAATGTCTATTCTACCAAAAGCCATCTATACATATAACCCACTTCCGATCCAAATTCCAATGTCATATTTTAAGGGGATAGAGAAACAAATCACCAATTTCATATGGAAGGGAAAGAAGCCCCCGATAAGCAAAGCATTACTGAAAAAGAAGAAGAAAGTGGGAGGCCTCACTCTACCTGATTTCAGAACCTATTACACAGCCACAGTAGTCAAAACAGCCTGGTACTGGTACAACAACAGGCACATAGACCAATGGAACAGAATTGAGAACCCAGATATAAATCCATCCACGTATGAGCAGCTGATATTTGACAAAGGACCAGTGTCAGTTAATTGGGGAAAAGATAGTCTTTTTAACAAATGGTGCTGGCATAACTGGCTATCCATTTGCAAAAAAATGAAACAGGACCCATACCTCACACCATGCACAAAAACTAACTCCAAATGGATCAAAGACCTAAACATAAAGACTAAAACGATAAAGATCATGGAAGAAAAAATAGGGACAACCCTAGAAGCCCTAAAACAAGGCATAAACAGAATACAAAACATTACCAAAAATGATGAAGAGAAACCAGATAACTGGGAGCTCCTAAAAATCAAACACCTATGCTCATCTAAAGACTTCACCACAAGAGTAAAAAGACCACCTACAGATTGGGAAAGAATTTTCAGCTATGACATCTCCGACCATCACCTGATCTTTAAATCTACATGATTCTGTCAAAACTCAACCACAAAAAGACAAACAACCCAATCAAGAAGTGGGCAAAGGATATGAACACACATTTCACTAAAGAAGATATTCAGGCAGCCAACAGATACATGAGAAAATGCTCCTGATCATTAGCCATTAGAGAAATGCAAATTAAAACTACGATGAGATTCCATCTCACACCAACAAGGCTGGCATTAATCCAAAAAACACAAAATAATAAATGTTGGAGAGGCCGCGGAGAGACTGGAACTCTTATACACTGCTGGTGGGAATGTAAAATGGTACAACCACTTTGGAAATCCATCTGGCGTTATCTTAAACAGTTAGAAATAGAACTCCCATACAACCCAGAAATCCCACTCCTCGGAATATACCCTAGAGATACAAGAGCCTTCACACAAACAGATATATGCACACCCATGTTTATTGCAGCTCTGTTTACAATAGCAAAAAGCTGGAAGCAACCAAGGTGTCCATCAGCGGATGAATGGGTAAATAAATTGTGGTATATTCACACAATGGAATACTACGCATCGATAAAGAACAGTGACGAATCTGTGAAGCATTTCATAACATGGAGGAACCTGGAAGGCATTATGCTAAGCGAAATGAGTCAGAGGCAAAAGGACAAATATTGTATAAGACCACTATTATAAGATCTTGAGAAATAGTAAAAACTGAGAAGAACACATACCTTTGTGGTTACGAAGGGGGGAGGGAGGGAGGGAGGGAGGGAGGGAGGGAGAGGGTTTTTTATTGATTAATCAGTAGATAAGAACTGCTTTAGGTGAAGGGAAAGACAACACTCAATACATGGAAGGTCAGCTCAATTGGACTGGACCAAAAGCAAAGAAGTTTCCGGGATAAAATGAATGCTTCAAAGCTCAGCGGAGCAAGGGCGGGGGTCTGGGGACCATGGTTTGAGGGGACTTCTAAGTCAATTGGCAAAATAATTCTATTATGAAAACATTCTGCATCCCACTTTGAAATGTGGCGTCTGGGGTCTTAAATGCTAACAAGCAGCCATCTAAGATGCAGCAATTGGTCTCAACCCACCTGGAGCAAAGAAAAATGAAGAACACCAAGGTCACACGAGAACAAAGAGCCCAAGAGTCAGAAAGGGCCACATGAACCAGAGACCTACATCATCCTGAGACCAGAAGAACTAGTTGGTGCCCGGCCACAATCGATGACTGCCCTGACAGGGAGCACAACAGAGAACTCCTGAGGGAGCAGGAGATCAGTGGGATGCAGACCCCAAATTCTCATAAAAAGACCATACTTAATGGTCTGACTGAGACTAGAGGAATCCCGGCAGCAATGCTCCCCAGACCTTCTGTTGGCACAGGACAGGAACCATCCCCGAAGACAACTCATCAGAAATGAAAGGGACTGGTCAGTGGTGGGAGAGAGATGCTGATGAAGAGTGAGCTAATTATATCAGGTGGACACTTGAGACTGTGTTGGCATCTCTTGTCTGGAAGCGGAATGGGAGGATAGAGAGAGAGGGAAGCTGGCAAAATTGTCACGAAAGGAGAGACTGAAAGGGCTGACTCAATGGGGGAAGAGCAAGTGGGAGTACGGACTAAGATGTATGTAAACTTATATGTGACAGACTGATTGGATTTGTAAACGTTCACTTGAAGCTTAATAAAAGTTAATAAAAAAAAAAAAGGCTGATGCCAGGGAAATCGAAAAAAAAAAAAAAAATGTTTGTAGGCTAATGAGTATGATCCAATACCAGTGACATTGCAAGAATGGGTTAGAACAACTGAAGGAGCAAAATTCTTGAGGGGTTGAGGTCCTGCTGAAGGGTTGATTTTGCACAGAAACAAGGCTAATTCATCCACTTTAACAAGATAGTAAGACAGGGAACAGAGGGGCCCCAAATCTGCAATCACGTAAACAAATTAAAGTAACAAAGTAACAGGAAATGGGCCATGGCACAGAAACAAAGCCATCCCCCAGAACAATGGGGTAAGGTATCAGAAAATAGCCCACAAACTTCCTTAAAGTTGTCTTTCAGAAGCAGCCGGATAAAACCAGAGGCAGGGACATGTGCAGGACATCCACCTGTGAAGGCTGTGTGACTTTCCACCAGGGGCAGTGAGGGGCTGCAGCGACAGCTGGGGAATCAAACTCGGGGAGCCAGAGACTGCACAGGTGTGATGCCCCATCATAAGTCCCAGAGGCCTCCAGGACAGGACTCATCTTAAAGCCATCTTAAAAAGCTGCTGCATGCACACCGCAGTTAACATATCTCCGCCCAGACAGGTCACTTGCCAGAAAACCCCGCCTGTACCTATGAATAAACATAAATCTTTTCCCACCCCAAAACCTTTAAGAACCCATGCAAATCCTTTGTTCTGGAGACGGGGGTAAGCGTTGCCTAGGCCCTCCTTGTCTCCGCTCGCAAGCCTCTTTGATAAAGCTTTGCTTGTGTGGAAAAAAAAAAAAAAATGCCTGAAAGAGGTTGAGATGCCAGTTCCTTATTTATTGTGCTTCAGGTGAAAGTTTACAGCTCAAGTTAGTTTCTCATACAAAAATTTACCCTAGTTGCAATCTGTATACTGTGACAGCACACCCCCCCATTTCCATCCCAGATTTCCCGTATCTGTTAAACCAGCTCCTGTCCCTTTCTGCCTTCTCATCTTGTCTCCAGGCAGGAGCTGCCCAGTTTGTCTCGTGTATCTACTTGAACTAAGAAGCACACTTTTCATGAGTATTATTTTTATTATGTTTTATAGTCCAGTCTAAACTTTGTCTGAAGAGTTGGCTTCAGAATGGTTTTAGTTCTGGGTTAACAGAGGCCTAGGGCCATGTCTTCGGGGGTTCTTCTAGTCTCAGCCAGACTATTAAGTCCGGTCTTCTTAGGTAAATTTAAGCACTACACTTTTCTCCTGATCTCTCACAGACTCTGTTGTGTTCCTTTTCAGGGTGGTCATCGGTGGTAGCCAGGCATGTCTAATTCTTCTGGTCTGAGGTTGACGGAGTCTGTAGATTATATGGCTCTTTTTGTCTCTTGGGCTAATTTTTCCTTGTGTCTTTGATGTTCTTCATTCTCCTTTTCCCCAGGTGGGTTGGGACAAATTGATGCATCTTAGGTGGTCGCTTGCAAGCTTTTAAGACCCCAGACGCCACTCGCCGAAGTGGGATGCAGAAATTTTCTTAATAAACTTTGTTATGTCAATTAATCTAGATATTCCCTGAAACCATGGTCCCCTCACCTCCACTCCTGCTACTCTGTGCCTCAAATTGTTTGGTTTTATTCAGGAAACTTCTTAGCTTTTGGTTTAATCCAGTTGTGCTGACTTTTCCTGCATTGTGTGTTGTCCTTCTCTTTACCTAAAATAATTCTTGCCTACTATCTATTTACTCAATTCCCCTCTCCCTCCCTCCTAATCATCAAACAATGTTTTCTTCTGTGTTTAAGCCTTTTCTTGAGTTCTTATAATAGTGGTCTCATAAAATATTTGTCCTTTTGCAACTGGCTAATTTCACTCAGCATAATGCTTTCCAGATTCATCCATGTTGCGAGATGTTTCCCAGATTCATCATTGTTCTTTAGCATTGTGTTGTATTTGATTGTGTGAATATACCATAATTTGTTTATCCATTCATCCACTGATGGAAACCTAGGTTGTTTCCATCTTTTTGCTATTGGGAACAGTGCTGCAATGAACATAGGTGTGCATATATCTATTCGTGTGACGGCTCTTGTTTCTCTAGGATATATTCCAAGGATTGGGATTGTTGGGTCATATGGTACTTCTATTTCTAGCTTCTTAAGGAAGCACCAGATAGATTTCCAAAGTGGTTGTACCATTTTACATTCCCACCATCAACGTATAAGCGTTCCAGTCTCTCCGCAACTTCTCCAACATTTATTATTTTGTGTTTTTTTGATTAATGCTAGCCTTTGTGGGGGTGAGATGTTGTATTACTGACAGTTTCTTTGTTCCACTTAATTTTCTGTGCTGAGTTGTTTTTATGTATTTTCTTTTCATCTTTTTCATTGTTGGTTTTGTATTTGCTGAGTCTTTTTCTTCTTTTTTATTTTAATGTGTAGGATTTTTAGTTTTCTTTGTGTTTACTTTAAAAGCTGTTTTCTTGATATATATATATATATTTTGATTCCTTTGGTTTTTAAGATGTGTCTCTTGTAGACAGCATATTGGTGGACCTTTTTTTTTTTAAATCCTTTCTATCACTCTCTGTCTCTTATGGGTGCGTTATTGATAGGTGTGATTTATTGCTGTCATTTTGTAGTGCTTTTTTGTGGTGCAGATGTTTTCTTTGTTCCTTTTAATCTCCTGTGCTAAATTCCTTTTGTTTTTGGATTTTTTTTTCATTCCCTTTGTTTTTACTGAGACTTTATATTAACTTTCTTTATGGTTACCTTGAAATTACCCTTATCTTCCTAGGTTTGAACCAATCTATTATTATGACTCGAATGGGTTATTTTTTTGTTATTACTTGGTATTGCCTTGCCTTCCTCTCCATTAAAAAGTTCTATACCCACACTGTTTATTCCCTCTTTTATTGTTCTGATGTTGTCATTTACAGAATAACCTCTCGTTCTCTGTTGTAAATCTTTTGGTTTTGAATAGTCCTTGAGAGTTCATTTTCTAGGTTGGTATCTGGCTTGTGCAATCCTGTGTCCTAGATTCAGGCTATGTTCTGATGTCGTTTGTTCTCAAACTGAAGGATTCCCTTTAATAATTCTTGTAAGTTTGGTTTGGTTTTTACATATTCCCTTAATTTCTGTTTATCTGGAAATGTCCTAATTTCACCATCATATTTAAACAAGAGTTTTGCGAGATATATTTCTTGGTTAGTAGTTTGTTTCTTTCAAGGTTTTATATGTCATCCCATTGCCTTCTTGCCTGCATGATTTCTGCTGAGTAATCAGAGCTTAGTCTTGTTGTTTCCCCTCTGTATGCGACTTTTTATTTTTCTCGAGCTGCTTGCAGGATTTTCTTTGTCTTTGGTTTTAGTGAGTGTGATTATGACATGCCTTGGTGATTTTCTTTTGGTGTCTATTCTATATAAGGTTCATTCAGCTTCTTGAATAGTCAGCTTTTCATCTTTAAAGATGTTAGGGAAGTTTTCTGTCCACAATTCTTCAATGATCCTCTCTGTGTTTTCCCTTTCCTCCCCCTGTTCTGGAATTCTGATCACTTGCAAATTTTTGCTTCTGATTGTATTCTTAGAATTTCTTCTTCTTCTTTTTTTTTTTTTTTTTTTTCTGAGTTTTCCTCAAAGAATGTGGTATACAAGTATTTGTCTTCAGTATCTCTGGTCCTGTCTTCCATTGTCTCAAATCTGCTCCTCAGACTTTCTATGACACTGTCCATTTCTGAAATCTTGTTATCTTTTGATTTCTAAATGTTTTTGTACAATTTCTGTTTGTGAATTTATTTTGACATTTTGTTCCTGTATTATTTTCCTGAGCTCTTCCATTTATTGGTCTGTATTTTCCATGAATTTGTCTGCCTTTTCCATGAGTTTGTCTATTTTTTCCTCATTTATGTATGCTTTTTCTTCAACTCCTGAATAGCTCTGAGTATTAGAGATTTAAATTTGCTAGTTCTAGTGCTTTTTCTTCTACTAGAAAGTCATCTGGTATTTTATTTTGGACAACTTCTGGAACCATGATGTCTTTTTTAAAAAATATATTTTGATATTGTCTGCTGCCTTTGGGACATTTGGTAGTTATTTGTTTACTGATTGTAGATTTGTTTGTTTCATCCTGCTTTTTCCTTTTATTTGGTTGTGTCTGAGCTGGCAGGCTGTGTGTTCTTTGTTGTTTGCTCATCTGTGGGCATGATACCTCTCATCTCCTTGTCCAATGGTCAGGGCCAATTGCTCAGCTATGGTGCAGTGGGGCAGGTCCAGCCAAAGGAGAGGGCCTGGAATGTGTTCTTTGTGACATGTATTGGAGCTGACAGGGTAGGCTGGGGGTCACTACAGGGCAGGTTCTGTTAAGCCGTGCCTCTGCTGTTCAGGGATTTGATGTTCAGCACATGGTCCAGGTAGGCAGGAGTAGGAGGGAAATTGTGATGAGTGGAGGTAATATGGATATGGGAAAGAAGAGAGACACAGGAGTCAAAATACAAGAACAAAAAAAATTGCTGAGGGAGCTTGCCATTGAAATGGAGAGATAAGAAACCAAGAAACATAGTAAAAAAAAAAAAAATGAAAAAGAGAAAAAAATAAATAAAAAGAAAATAAGAAGTGCCCCCAGGAATTTCCAAAGTGATTGGAGGATGGCTCCTTGGCCTCTGGACACAGCATATCTAGAAGGGATGGAGATGGCACACAATGTCAGGTGTTCAGGAGACAGGAAAAAGAGCAAAGCAGAGAGATAAAAAACTGAGAAATGAAGAAAAACAAAAAGGAAATGAGAAAAGAAAAAAAAAAATAAGTAAAAAAGAAGAAAAGAAATGCCCCCAGGAAACCCACTGGTGTGGCTGCACAAACTAAGTGGCTCCCAACCCATGCAGTACAGCCTGGGTAGAAAGGGCATAGGTGACAAGCACTGCCAGTTATTTAAGAGAAAGGAAAGGAAGGTGAGCAGAGTGAGACAAGAAACTGAAAAAACAAAAATAGAAAAAATAATTTAAAAACTAAAAAAAGAAAAGACCCCAAGGATCCGACTGGTTCATCTTCATAAACCAGGAAGTGACTCCCAAGCCATGTAGTACAGCCTGGCTAGAAGGGGTTCCCAAGCTGTGAAAAGAAAAAGCAAACAAACAAACAAGAAAAAGCCCCGGGGAACCTACCAACATGGTGGCACAGCCGCGGAAGCAGCGCCCCAGCTGCGCGATCCTTCACAGCCTGTCAAGAAGTAAAGATGGCACATGGAGCCAGTTGTTCAAGAGCAAGGTAAGGGAAGAGGTGAGAGGCAGGGAAGGAACGAAAAGAAGTTAAAAAAACAACACTAGCCACAAAGAAATGGCACTGAAAGTGCTGGTCATTGTGGGCAGGGCAAATCCAAGTGGCATGGAAGCAGCACCTCCTGGGTATCCAAGAGACCTCAGCTTACTGGGAAGTGGCAGAGGCTGAGCAGGGGGAAGAAGAATGGGGGCTGGGTAAGTGTACCACTGGGTAGTGGGTGCTCTGTCTTCTGCTGGGAGCTCCGTGAAGCTGCCTTCCTGTATTCCTTGTTTGCTGATCTCTGACAGGAGTCCAAGATGGCCGATCCATCCTGTGTTAGTGGGTAGGGGACCTCTGCTTGTATCTCTCACTCTGTTCTCTGTCAGTTTCTTATTCCATCTGGTACTTGGTTGAGTTCATTATCTCTTCCTTTGATGCTCAGGGTTCCTGGATTGATGTTGGCCTCTGTTTTACTTAGTTTTTTGGGTCTTTGCTGTGGAGGGACAGTGTGGTGCTTCTGTCAATAGTGCTGTGTGGCTTAGCCCTCCGGAGGTTTTTACTGGCTGTAATATTTATGGAAACAGATCACCAGGCCTTTTTTTGTGGTGCCACTTGGTGTGTTCGAACTGCCAAACTTTAGGTTAGTAGAAGAGAACAAATTGATACAAAAGCCTAATAGCTAAAGCTGAATTATTTTGAGTGAAAAATAAATTATTATATGATTATAACACAGGGCATGAAACGAATACCCAGGAGTCCATACTGATATAAATATGTTATCAAACAAATAATGAGGGAGCATAGACAAATCTCCTGTTCTGAAGACTCCCAAATAATTTATATAGATACTCCACCTTGAGGAAGTTGACATAAATCCCTACTCCTTAAATGTGAGCTGTGCTTAGTGTTTTTCTTCCAAAGAGTAAAGGATGAAAAAAAGGAGAGGAAAGAGAAATTTTACAGTAGGGAAAACTGACAAACACTACTTCATCCAGGTAATCAGTTTAACATCAACAGTGACAATTCATGTTGAAAGTATATACTGATCATTTGATGCCATGAAATGGCACTTGACCTCTTTGGGCTTCTTAAAAAAATAAATAAATAAAAATAATCCCAGGATAATCATGAGAGAAACACAAGACAAATTCCAGTTGAGGGACATTCTACAAAGTGCCTCCAGAAAACTATTACAGATATCAAAACAAGGAAAGTCTCAGGAAATTTCAAGCGCAAGAGGAGTCTAAGTAGACAATATGACTAAATGTTATGTGGTATCTTGCATGGAAACAAAGAATAGTGGGTAAAAACTAAAGACAAATTAATAAACTATGAACATTATAAATAATAATATAACAATATGGGTTCATTGACTGAGAAAAATATACCTCATTAATTCGACACTAGGGAAAACTGGGCATGGAGTACCCTCTGTACTATATTCTATACTCCTTTCTATGTATAAAACTATTCTAAAAAAAAAAACTTTATATGAAATATACCAAACCCCCATATACCTACTACAAAATAACATTTAAATAAAATACGGGAATAAGAAAAATAAGTAAAATTGATAGTAAATGAAGCTTGAGAGGTTGTATATAGAAAATATATGCTACAAGGCCCTGGAATATTATTCTACACATGACCCTGGATTTAATAATGAACAACAGAAAGTAAAAAACAAATTAATTATGTGAAAATAATAGCTTCTATTAAGAAAAATGGAGCGTTTTTTTTTTTTTTTTTAAGATGCAATATTTCCCCTATTATTCCAAACTTGAGTTATGCATTTTCCAGGAAGCAAGATTTTTTGGACTTTATCTTAAAAAAAACTCTGTCCTTTCAAAATTGAATGTCTTAGCCAGTACCTGAAATATATAATAACTCAAATATAAACCAAGGCATGTATTTCTAACATGTTTCTGCCAGTCTCAATCCTTTCCCTATTAGACTTTGCATTTCATGTATGCATATATTCTTCACACCTATATCTTCAATTCCTGGTGAAATTGCAGATCTGCAACAGGCTTCTTGCAAACATTTGTTGAATGAATATATAATTTGGTGAACAAAGAGTGACCCAAGAGGCTTCCACTTGCAATTTTTATTGCTGATTCTCCAATGTTCTCCACTTATACCTGAACTTTACTGCCCTTGGCCTCCCTTTTGGTATGCTTCCAGTTGTGATCGTTTTTACTTTAGCTTGCATTTAGGCCAACAGTCAGTTTTGCTTGTTCGAATAGCCTCCCTGAGACTTCCATCTATTATTTATGATGAATTTAGCACCTTTCTAAGCAGATATTGTTTTGGCATTTCTACAATTTGATAATTAAAATGTAATTTGTAGTTAAAGTGGAAGAACTCAGGTTCTAAAAAATAAAATACCTTCATTCATATTTTGAAATAATGAATTTAGAATTTTCCAAAATATAGAGGGAAGTTTGCCCTGTAGAAATTCCTCCAAGTGCTGCATATGGTAAGCTCCACAGAGAAAAATCAGAATCTTTCAGCTTATCCCTAATGCCGGCAGAAATGCATTATATACATAAATTTCCCAAAATATCATTGGGCAATTTTAATTAATTGATTTCTAGAATGCAGATTCCCAAATTTCTTCATTTATAGAAATGGGATGATAATTTAAAAATATTATTTGTTTGCTTTAAGAAATATAAGTGTAAACCTAAAAATTTAAAAAGTAACAGGGTTCTTATGTTCAAATGTCATATATAATACTAATTATAAAAGCTTATTTTGAGTTTTTATGTATCTCTTTAAAGATTTCAACATAAAAGTTCAAACAATCTCTCAAATGGCTTAAAAAAAAAATTAAACCAGCACAATTATTTTATTAATTCAACAGAGTTTCCATCAAAACAGTAGCTATTTGTTGTGACTGAGGAGCAAGTATCTTTAAGTCCAACTTCAAATTTAGACTACATATGCAATCCCCATTATATGAATGGTATTTAGTAGTGGGTCTCTTAACTCAACAAATAGAAGTGTGTATTCACTAGGCTCAGTGTGATACCTTTAAGAAGATGTTTTAAATCATGTTTTGTAATTTTTGACTCTGCGGGTCCTCAGAAATTCTGAATGGCAATTTTTGACTACTTGAACAAGAAGTCAAAGAAAATAAGTAAGTATAAAATATAGTCTTGAATTTAGTAGTTTGATCCATAAAGGTTTGTAGTGTCTTGTTTATTCTTTCAACTAACCTCCTTTTGGCTTGATATTTTGCCATTCTAAACAAGTTCCTTTGTTGATTTGTTTTGTTTTGATTTGTTTCTGGTGAATTCAATTTATTACAAACCAGATGTAGCCTTGAAGTTTAAGTCCACCTTTTCTCAGACAATGCTATCTGGGCAAGCAGCCACTATAATGCCAGAGTTCCTGAATGAATACAGAAGTATTGACTAGCTTTCCACACCCCCAGAGAAATCTACACAGAGTTCTATCAGATAGTGTTGAAAGGTAATCCTTTTTTTCCTCACATTTCTTAGGGACAGTATTTTCAGTTTTCTGGCTTCCAGTATTCAGAGTCTACTGAATTAAGCTATTTTATGTCAAGCTTAATATGTAACATATGGGGGGAAAACAAAACAAAACAAAAAACTAAGGAATGGAAACTTTTCAATTTAAAAATAGAATAGAATCATCAAATACTTAGCCAGTGTTGGGTTATTTAAGCAAATCGTTTATTAAATTGATGTAGATGGTAATTTGCTCACTGGAGGTTTTGTAAATATGCAAATGGTCATATGCAAGGATTAAAAGAGCAAACATGATAGCTAAAGATATTTTTATATTTTTCTTACAATACTGTACTTGCTAAAAAAAAGAAAAAATTTTTTTTAAGTAGGAATACTATCAGGCATTATTCTATGTGTTTTTAAATATTAATTCAGCAAATATCTACACAACCTTTTGAGGTATGTGTATTTCTATTATGGACATTTTACAGATAAGAAAATAGAGCACAGACTAATTTGCCTGATGTCAAACTTCTAGTAGTTGGCAGAGCTCAGTTTCTAACTCAGGTAGATCTGTTCCAGAGACCACGCTGTAACAACTATATTATGCTGTTTATCTTAGTTACTTAATGGTGCTGTAACAAAAGTAGCACAAGTGGGAGATTTAAAGAATTTAATTTTATTTCCTCATGTTTCGGAGGCTAGGAGTCCAGATTCGGACATGGCTATGCTCCCTCTCTCTCCTTCTGTTGCAGAGCAATACTCTTATCTCTTTCTAGTTGTGTAGCCCCAGAAGTTTCTTGGCATTCCATGGCTTGTAGATGGATCCTTACATGATCTCTTCCTCCAGTGTATGCCTGTCTCTTCACCTCTTTTCTTAAAACACCGTTCAGAAGAGTTTAGGTTTAAGGCCCTCCCTACTACTGTATGAACTCATTAGCTTAACAAAAGAAAAATCTTATTTCCAAACAGGGTCATGTTCACATGTACAGGGATTGGGATTTCAGTGTATCTTTTGGGGGGACACTATTCAATCCATTACATACCTTTGTGTCCCCCAAAATTCAGGTACTTTTCACATGCAAAATACATTCATTTCATCCCAGAATCCTTGAGTCTCAACCCATTTCGGCATTCACTTTCAGCCCAAAATCTTATGCACTGAATCATCTAAATAAGGCATGGGTGAGAGGATGGATGTAGTCCATCCTGGGGTAGACATTGTCTCTCTGTGTGTACCTGTGAAAAATAGAATCTTTCCAAAATATAATGAAACAGGCACAGGTAGACATTTCCTTTTCAAAAGGGAGAAACTGTAGGGAAAGAAGGGGTCGTGGTTAACCGGCAAGCCCAAAAAACAGCAAAGCAAGTGCCATTAGGCTTCAAGGCTTGGGAAAAAAATCCTTTGTTCACTAGGCACATCAGTGCAAGGGTCCTACCCTCTGGACATTGAGTGTTGTCCCCACCCTCCAGATACTTGAGGAAGGCACATCAGCCCTGGACATCAGCCCCCTAGGCTCTTGACTGACCCATTCTCCCAGACAACTAGAGTAGCAGCCCCACTTTATGGAACTGAGTTGATGACATCACCCTTTGAAAATTGGGCTGTAATCTTTCCCTTCAAAACTAAGGATATGGCAGCGCTGTCCCTCATACTCTTGTCCACAGTCCCATTGGTCTCTGACCTGCTCATGGAGGAAAGCAGGTGTTTGTGGCCCGTTTCCTGCCTGTAGAATATCAAGAATCAGACAACTTTTCTTTATTTTGTCCTGCCTCTGTTTCCTATGCTAACGGCTTTTTTTGCTAAGATGGCTGATTGGATTCATAGCTCAAACACCCAATCTCTCTAGCAAGCGATTGTGTAGCTACACTTTTGGTGTCTTGTCTAGAGCATGCCTCTTAATTTTTACAGTAGAATTTTTCAAATCTTCAAATTCTGGTTCCTTTTCAGACAGTTCATTTCTCAATCTATTTTTTCCTTCCACATTTTATTGTAAGTAACTAGGAGAAAGCATGCTGCATCATCAAGATTTTGCATAGAAATACCTTCAGCTCAATATCAAAGCCATCATGTACGAGTTCTACTTTCCACAAAACATTTTAACCTAATTCAGCCAAATTCTTTACCATTTCTTAACAAGAAACTCCTTTTCCCCGCTAGCCAATAACATGTCCATTGTCATGGACTGAATTATGTCCCCCCAAAAATGTGTCTATCAACTTGCCTGGGCCATGATTCCTGGTATTGTGTGATTTTCACATATGTTGTAAATCCTGCCTCTATGATGTTAATGAGGGAGGATGGGTGGTAGTTGAGTTAGTGAGGCTGGACTCAACCTACAGGATTGGATTGTGTCTTGAGGCAATCTCTTGAGATATAAAAAATTGAAGGAAGCAGAGAGACAGAGGGACCTCATACCGCCAAGAAAGAAGCACCAGGAACAGAGCACATCCTTTGGACATGGAGTCCCTGTGCCTGAGAAGCTCCTTGACCAGGGGAAGATTGAGCAGAAGGACCTTCCTCCAGAGCTGACAGAGAAAGAAAGCCTCCCCCTGGAGCCGATCCCCTGAATTTGGACTTATAACCTACTAGACTGTGAGAAAATAAATTTCTCTTTGTTAAAGTCCTCCACTTATGGTATTTCTGTTATAGCACCACTAGATGACTAAGACATCCATCATTTCATTTTCAAGCATCAACAGAAGTACATTTAATGTCCATAATTCTAGAAACATTCTGTTCATTGTAAAATAAATTTTCCCCACAGCCCTCAATTTTTCTGATCCTGCATCAGAATTTGCTTTTATCCTATAATTCTACATCATTCTGAGAGGCAATCTAGCCTCTCACTATCAAATACCTCAAAACTCTTTCAGCTTCTACCCATTATCCAATTCCAAAGTTTCTTTCACATTTTTAGAAATTTGTTACAGCAGCACTTCATTTCTGAATTCAAAATTCCTAGTTTCCTAGTGCTCCAGTAACAAAAATACCATAAGTGGGTGGCTTTAAAGAACAGAAATTTATTGTCTGACAGTAGGCTAAGAGTCCAAATTCAGGTCATTGGCAATACTGACAGGTTTAGTCTTTCTCTCTGTCAGCTATAGGGAAGACCCTTGTCTCTTTCAGCTTCTGTAGTCCTAGGCATTGAATTTCTTGGCATTCTTTGACTTTAGAGAGATTCTCACATGGTCTCTTTCCTGTGTGTCTATGTCTCTCCCTGTTTATTTTCAATTTTTATAAGACACCATTCAGAAGGGATTCAGCCTAAGACAAAACCTATGCCAATATGAACTCTTTAACATAACAAAAGAAAACTCATATTCCAAACAGGGTCACATTCACAAGTAGAGAGGATAGAGATATATCATTTTTAGGGGGACACAATTCAATCCATAACATTGTTCCTACAAAATAAACTAGTGGTGAACTAACTTTGAGAAGACAAAAAATGCACCCACTATTTGATTGAATTAATTTTATGACCAATTGTAAATTACGTCTTCAAAATATTCAATTTAAAATGTATTACTCTAACATTGCATTTGTATGAAGAAAACAGCCAGCATTCATATGAATTTTCAAGAAGACGTAGACTTATTAGGCATGAATACAAACAGAACTTTTTAAGGTGAAAAGAAAAAAAAAAATTTGAGATTGAACCTATGGCTTGGCATCAAAACCATGTACAAATCAATTTGTGACCTTGACAGAATTATAACTTTTTTTTGATCTTCACTTTGTTCTTTGGGACAAACCCATTAAAATCAAATAAAAAGGCATTAAACCCAGCTGTCAACATTATTTGCATGGTTCTAATTATAACCAGAGGAATTGTTCTCATAGATGTAACCCATTTTGATGTTCCAGACTGTATCTAAAAGAGGTCATCCAGTTCTCATGTAAAAATACAGGTGTATTAAATAGTCCTCTACAATGGAATAGTAAACCAAGTTTTGGGAGGGGGGAAGTGTTGATTAACTTTTGTCTAGATAGGAAGCAAAAACTGTAGGTAATTTCTAGTAAACTAGGTAATTCCTTCATTGTTAAAATGGCACAAACTATATTCTTTTTTTCATCAATGGCTGGTTATTTCAGTTTGAGTATTGACTTTGACATTATTTAGCACTTTTTTGGCACAGGCACGTTTTCTGGATCAGACACAAAGTATTTACTAGGCAAACATAAAAATAAGTGTCATTTGTGGATTTTGAATACTACTTATCATCTGATTTTCTCATTCATGTTGTCTTAAATGCATTCTAAGAACACTTAAACATTTTTACATTAGACATACATAAATCTTAAAAACTTTGACAGGTTTTAAACAAGCACATCTCCTTAAGGAATTAATATTATCCCCATAGAATTGTTTAGAGTAAGAGTATTTTCAGAAGGCAAAGGCACCATGTGTAGTTACAATAAAATTCCCATTTAATTATAATGTGACCCACTGTAAAAAATGATATTAACATGTCAAGTCAATTTCAAGGTCCCCTTTTCTCAGGGTTTTTAGTACAACAAATTTCATGCTAATCAGTTTGAGTAGTTAATGTCAATTTTGGAAATTTGGCATTTTTGCATGTCTTATGAAGCATATGTATGCAAATATGTATTTATGGTAAATATGGTAATGCATTACAGTTTAAATTAGTGTTGATACTTTAGCATAATTTGATATTGTTATAGTCAAAATGGGAATGGGATATTCATATTATTAAAATGATATTACAATGAATATAAAATATAAAACACAACCCATGTTATATTATAAGTAACTAGGATTTTTAATGACTTTTTTTTTTTTTTTACTTAAGATACTTTATGTTTCTACCGGGTGAATTCATTATCAATTAACTTTGCACATATTAAAGTGATGTGAACTAGATATTAAATATATAAGTCTAACTAAAAGACTACAAAATAGACTCAGAAAATGAAAAAAAAAAACAAACAAACAAACAAGAGAACACTTCTGTTTCTCCATATGACAGATAGACCATTTCCTCCTACAGAAAGAAACTATGATACAGGAACATAATACATAAAGCAACTACCTGAAGGTACTAGAACTTGAACAAAAGTTGACTCTGGTAGGACTACGCTTATTTGAAGGAAGAATAAGACAAGTAAGTTTCTGTTTCACTGGCGTTTGGTCATGAAAGTCCATACATTTCAAACAGATTTGAATGAAGGTACATATCAAAAACTCACAATCTTCCTGATCTGGGAAAAGAAAAGAAGAATAAGTAAATAAAGCCAGAAGCATTAACACTAAAGAGAGTGGGGTAAATACTTCAACAGAAACAAACCAGAGCAAGATCCCCAAATTCTGTGCACGTAAGGTTACCACAAGTCAGAGCTGACTCACTGCAACCAACGACTACAGACAACAACAACCCAGTTGGTAGAATGCACATTTTTTTTCCAATGCACGTGCATACATTCACCAGGAGAGCTCATATTCTATCTAATAAGCATATCTCAATAAACTAAAAAATGATCAGAATCATATAGGACATATTTGAACACGATAGAATGAAGTTAGAACTCAATAACAATTAGATAACCAGGAATACAGTTTGTCGTACTATGGTGGCTTGCATGTTGCTGTGATACTAGAAGTTATGCCACTGGTACTTCAAACACCAACCTGGTGGACAGCTTTCAGCAGAGCTTCCAGACTAAAATGATTACGAAGAAAGACCTGGCTATCTACTTCTAAAAAAACTGACCAGAGAAAACATATGAAGAGCTACAGAACATTGTCTGATATAGTTTTGAAAAATGAGTCCCTCAGGTTGGAAGGCATTCAAGACATGACCAGGGAAGAGCTTCCTCCTCAAAGTAGATTTAACCGTAATGACATGGATGGCGTAAGGCTTTTAGGATCTTCATTTACTGATGTGGTGTGACTCAAAATGAGAACAGCTGCAAACATCTATTAATAATCAAAATGTGGAATGTATGAAGTATGAATCCAGGAAAATTAGAAGTTGTCAAAAAGAAATGGAACTCTGGAAGATAGATATCTGAGGCATTAGTGAGCTGAAATGGACTTGATTAGTCATTTTAAAATGGACAATCATATGATCTACTATGCCACGAATGACAAATTGAAGAGGAACAGTGTCACAGTCAATGTTAAAAAGAACATTTCCAGATCTGTCCAGAAGAACAATGTTGACAGTGATAGGATAATATCCATACACCTACAAGGAAGGCCAGTTAATACAACTATTATTCAAGTTTATGCACCGACCACTAATGCCGTAGAAGAAGTAATTGAGGATTTTTACCAGATTTTGCAGTCTGACATTGATCAAACATGCAATCAATATGCATTGATAATTCCTGGTGATTGCAATGCAAATTTGGAAAAAAGAAGGATCAATAGTTGGAAAATGTGACCTTGGTGATAGAAATAACACTGGAGATCACATGATACAATTATGCAAGACTAATGACCTTTTTTTTTTTTTAAGTTTTTTATTAATAGGAAATAACTTTTTCAACAACATAAATGGCAACTACACACTTGGACCTTCTCAGATGAAATACACAGGAATCAAATTCACTATATCTGTGGAAAGACATGGAAACCCTGGTGGCATAGTGGTTAAGTGCTACAGCTGCTAACCAAAAGATCAGCAGTTCAAATCCACTAGGCACTCCTTGGAAACTCTATTGGGCAGCTCTACTCTGTCTTATAAGGTCACTATGAGTTGGAATCAACTTGACGGCAATAGGATTTTTGGTGGAAAGACATGATAAAGAAGCTCGATATCATCAGTCAGAGCAACGCTCGGGTGGAGTATAAAGCATATCATCAATTGCTCAAATGCAAGTTCAAGCTGAAGCTGAAGAAAATTAAAACAAGTTCATGAAAGCCATAAATCTGATTCATTGAACACTAATGATGGAAGGACAGAACATCATACATGAAGAAAACAAAAGGTGATCAAAAGACAGGAAATAAATAAAAGACCAAAATGGATGCCAAAAAAGACTCTAGAACTTGCTCTTGAACATGGAGGAGCTAAAGTTAATGGAAGAAATGATGAAGTAAAAGAGCTGAACAGAAGATTTCAAGGGGCAGCTTTAGAAGACAAAGTGTTGTAATGAAATGTGCAAAGACTTCAAGTTAGAAAACCAGAAGGGAAGAATATGCTCAGCATTTCTCAAGCTGAAAGAACTGAAGAAAAAGTTCAAGCCTAGAGTTGCAATATTGAAGGAGTCTATGGATAAAATATTGAAAGGTGTAGGAAGCATCAAAAAAAGATGGAAAGAACTCAGAGTCACTGTACCAAAAATAATTTGTCGACATTCAACTATTGAAGGAGGTAGCATATGATCAAGAACCAATGGTACTTAAAGAATAAGTTCAAGCTGCATTGAAAGTATTGGTGAAAAACTAGGTTCCAGGAGTACCAACTGAGATGTTTCAACAAATGGATGCAAAGCTGGAAGTGCTCACTTGTGTATGCCAAGAAATTTGGAAGGCAGTTACCTGGCCAACCAATTGGAAGACATATATATTTGTGCTCATATCAAATGAAGGTGATCCAACAGAATGTGAAACATATGGAAAAATATCATTAACATCACACCCAAGTAAAATTCAAAAACTCTTGCTGCAATCAACAGAGAACTGTCAGAAGTTCAAGCCAGATTCAGAATAAGGTATGGAGTGAGGGATATTATTGCTGATGTCAGATGGATATTAGCTGAAAGCAGAAAATACCAGAAATGTATTTACCTATGTTTTGTTGACTATGCAAAGGCATTCGACTATGTGGATCATAACAAGTTATTGACAACATTGGGAAGAGTGGAAATTCCAGAACACTTAATTGTGCTCACACAGAATTTGGACATAGACTAAGGGGTAGTTGTTCCAACAGAATCAGGGAATACTGCATGGTTTAAAATCAGGAAAGGTGTATGTGAGAATTGCATTCTTTCATCAAATTTATTTAATCCATATGCTAAACAAATAATCTGAGAAGCAGGACTATATGAAGAAGAACACAGTATCAGGGTAAGAGAAAGACTCATTAATAGCCTGGGATTATGTAGATGACACTATATTCCTTGCTGAAAGCTGAGAGGACCTGAAGCACTTACTGATGAAGATCACAGACTATAGCCTTCAGTATGGATTATACCTCAACATGAAAAAAAAAAAAAAAATTCTTACAGCTAGATCAATAAGCAACTTTGTAATAAGTGGAGAAAATATTGAATTTGTTGAGGATTTCAATTTACTTGTATCAACTATCAAAGCCCATGGGAGCAGCAGTCAAGAAATCAAAAGACATTGCATTGGGCACATCTGCTGCAAAAGACCTCTTTAAAATGTTAAAAAAACAAAGATATGACTTGGAGGACTAATGTGCAACCCAAGCCATTGTATTTCCAATTGCCTCGTGTACGTGAAAATTGGACAATGAATAAGGAAGACTGAGGAAGAATCCAAGCTTTTAAATTATTGTGTTGGTAAAAAATATTGAATATACCATGGACTGGCAAAAGAATGAACAAATCTGTCTTGGAAGAAGTACAGCCAGAATCCTCCTTAGGAGGGAGGATGGAGAGATTTCATCTCACATACTTTGGACATGTTATCAGGAATGACCAGTCCCTAGAGAAGAACATCATGCTTGCAAAAGTATAAAAGCCAAAAACAAACTTGTTTGCTGCCTAGTCGATTCAAACTAATAGTGACCCTATAGGATAGAGTAAAACTACTCCATAGGGTTTCCAAGAAGTGGCTGGTGGATTTGGACTGCTGACATTTTTGGTTAACAGCTGATTTCTTAACCACTATGTCACCAGGGTTCCTAGTAATGTATGGGATCATCAAACAAGAAGAAGATGCTCAAAGAGATGGATTGACATAGTGGCTGTAACAATGAGCTCAAATAGCAATGATTGTGAGGAAAGCATGGGACCAAGGATTGTTTCATCCTGTTGTATATATGGTCACTATGAGTCCAGAGGTGTAGCAGGGGGGCAGCTAGACAGGAATCTTTTGCCCTCACACACAAGTCCAAGGGGGTGCCAGATGAAGCGGACTGGTGAACCAACCCCCTCCATTTCAACAAAATTGTCCAGGGAATCAAACTCCCATCTCCTCCTGTTGCCTCGGCAATGTCTCCTGGAGGAGGGATGCAATCTTAGAAACTGCCCCCGGGCTCCTTAGCCTCTTTACGCCATTGTATGATTACAAATCAACTTAATGGGCACCTAATAGCAACAACAACAGGGAATACACCACATATTTAGACGTGTCTCTAATTATTGAATCAAAGGACAAGGGACAAGGGAAATTGGGAAATATTTTTAAATAGTCATAAGTAAATACAATATACCCAAAACCAGCCTCATACATGCTTAGAGGGAAATATACAGCTTCAAATGCTTATATTGTAAAGGAAGAAATGTATCAATAATTTTCTACCATAATAATCTAATATAAAAAAGGGTATATTAACAAAAAGTACAGAATGAAGGTAATTACGAAGATAGGAGCAGAAATAAATTTGAAAGCAAAAAACATTAAGAAAAGTCAATGAAGCCAAAAGATTCTTTGGGAAAAAATAAATATTAGGATAGTCTCTTTCCAGACTAAGAAAAAACAGAGAAGAGAGAGAGAAAAGACACAAATAACAAATATTAGTTGCAACATAAGGATATCACTATAAAAAAAAAAAGAAAATATAGACTCTTAGAAATTGAAATAATAATGAGGGGCTGTTGGTGGTGGTGTGGAACTTCCCCATAGGGTTTTCTTGGCTGTAATCTTTACGGAAGCAGATCACCAGGCCTTTCTCCAGCAGAGCCTCTGGGAACTGCCAGTCAGCAGCTGAGTGTACCACCAGGGCTCAAGGGACTATTATGAACTCTTACGCCGATACATTTGACAACCTAGATTAAACAGAAAAATTTTGGAAGACAAAAATTACTAATCCTGATCTTAGAAGAAACAGGAAATTTGAATAGCTTCATATCAAATAAGGAAAATAAATTTTAAGTTAAAAAATTTCCCACAATGAAAACTCTAGGCTCACCTTCCTTTAATTTCTTGCAAACATTTAGGAAGAAATAATGCCAATATTTTATAACGTCTTTGAGAAAATAGGGAAGTGTATACTATTCTAATTGCAAAGCCAGATAACCGCATCACAAGAAAGGAAGATAAAAACTAATGTTCCTCGTGAACATAAGTGCAAAAATCCTTAGCAAAACATTAGCAAATTGAGTGCAATGACATATAAAAATGATAATACGTCATGACTGATTGGAGTTTATATCACGAATGCACGGTTTTGTTAACATCTGAAAATCAATGAGTGTAAGTCTACAAGTGTAATACTGAGAACACCTATTAATATAAAAAGAAAATCATAAAATAATTTCAACAAATATAAAAACATAATTTGACAAAATCCACCCCATTTTATGATAAAAAACCGGTTGTTGTTAACTCTGACTCATAGCAACCCTCACTGAAAAAAAAGAAAACTTCCCATTGAGTGGATTCCAGCTCACGGCCTCCCCCTAAGTGTCAGCACAGAACTGGGGGGTTTTCAGTGGCTGATTTTTTCAGAAGCAGATCACGGAGCTTTCTTCTGAAGCAGCTCTGGGTGCATTTGAACCTTCAACCCCATGGTTAACAGCCAAGTGCATTAATTATTTACACCACCCAGGGACTCCTAAAAACTAATAGTCAACTAATATTAGAAGGAAACTTTATTAAATTGATTAAGTACATCTATAAAATATCTGAAATTAATATCATACTCACTGGTGAGAGGCTTGCTACCAAGGATCAGGAACAAGGCAAAAATGTTCACTTTCACCATTTTCATTTATCATTGTCTTAGCCAATGTAATATGGAAAAAAAAAAATGAAGCAGACACATTTGAAATAAAAATAAATAAAAACTGTCCTTGTTTGCTAACAACATGGTGAAATCTTAAGACAATACACAAAAATAAAAGCTATACAAAGTAATAAATAAATTTAGCATTATACACTGTTCACATATAACTATCAATTGTGTTTCTATATATAAAAATGGAAAATTTGAAAATGAAATTTAAGACAAAAACTCCATTCACATAGGATCATACAAATAAAATAATTAGAAATAAATATAATGAAAGATGTGCAAGACCCACATACTGAAAATGGCAAAACATTGCATGGTAAATTAAAGAAAACCTAAATAAACCGAGAGGTACACATTCAAGGATTGGAGGACTAACTATTTTTAAGATGGTGTCTTAGTTGTCCAGTGCTGCTATAACAGAAGTACCACAAGTGGATGGCTTTAATAAACAGAAATTTATTTTCTCACAGTCTAGGAATCTAGAAGTTGGAATTAAAGGCCCCAGCTCCCAGGGAATGTGTGTTAGGCTGGGTTCTCTGTAGAAGCAAAACCAGAAAAGCATATAAATATAGAGAGATTTATATCAAGGAAATGGCTCACACTGTAGAGGCTGCAAGGTCCCCAAGTCTGTGGGTCAGGATAGAGGCTTCTCCTGATTTATGTAGCTGCAGGGGTTGGCAAACCCAAGATTAGCAGGTCATAAAGCAGGGCCGTTGTTCACAGACTGTGAAGATCGATGCATCCCAAGATCAACAGGTAAGATCACAGACACACTGCTAGCTCAAGTCCCAAGAACCAGATGTCAGGCAAACAGGAGTCAGCTGCAGGATCCAGCATGAGCAAAAAGCTCCCAAGCCTTGCCAAGATGCCTGCTTATATTCTATACAAGCCACATGTCCAAGGACACTCCCTTTCAATTGCTTGGCTATTTACAGCAGATCCTATTGTGGGGGTGATCACATATCAAATCTCAGCAGAGAAATGATCACATTATATGACTGCCAGAACACTGAGATTCATGGCCCAGGCAAGTTGACATACCATCTTAACCATCATAGAAAGCTTTCTCTCTCTCTGTCTGCTTGGGGAAAGGTCCTTGTTATCAATCTTCCCCTGGTCTAGGAGTTTCTCAGCACAGGGACCCTGAGTCCAAAGCATGTGCTCCACTTCCATTGCTGTTTTCTTGTTGGCATCATGTCCCCCTCCTCTCTGCTAGCTTCTCCCTTTTATATTTCAAAAGAGATTCAAGGTACAACCTAATCCTGTAGATTGATGCCTGCCTCATTTACATTACTGCCTCTAATCCTGCCTCATTAACATCATAGAGGTTAAGATTTACAGCACATAGGATAATCCCTTAAGATCATAAAATTGTGGCCCACCACACAATACTGTGAATCATGGCTGAGCCAAGCTGGTACACATTTGGGGGGATACAATTCAATCCATAACAAATGACAATCCTCCCAGAATTGATCTATAGGTTCAATGTAATTCCAATCAAAATCCTAACTGAATTCTATGAAAAATTGATAATCTGATTTTAAAATGTATCTAGGATTGCAATGAACCTGTGATTAGTTGTCATGGGTTGGCTCTGATCCATGGTGACCTTATGTATAACAGAAGGAAACTTTGGTCCTGCAGCCATCCGCATAACTGTTTGCATGTTTAAGTTTATTGTCGTGGCTATTGTGTCTATCCATCGCATTGAAAGGTCCCTTGTTTTTACTGATCCCCCACTTTGCCAAAAGTAACGTCCTTTTCTAGCGATTGTTTTTCCTGATGTTGAGTCCAATTCTGAAAAATGAAGAAATTGTTGGAGGACTTACAGCAAAGCTATAGTAATCAAGATAGTATGGTGTTGGTTGAAGGAGAGAAACGTAAATCTATCAGACTCCTTCCTGAATAAAGTGTCCAGAAATAGATCAAAACTTATTTAATCAGTTTACTTTTGATATAGGTATCAAGGGAAAACAGACTCACATATAAATAGTACGTAACGAGTGATTCTAAAACAACTAGATATCTACAGGGGAAAACAACAACAATGAACTCAATCCTTTCCTTACAACATATGCAAAAATTAACCCCAAAGACTCATAGTATAGACAAAACTTTTAAAATATGCCTCACTACAAATGTATATACTGAATACCAAGAGGAAAAACATAGCTAACAGCTGTTATTTTCCCCATGAAATACTTTGTAATTTTTAAAATCTTCAGTTTTGAGCTTAATATTTACAAAATATTTAAAAATTTTATCTTCTGAAATTTAATTTTTTGTATATTAAGAATACAGAAATTGGTATTTAAAATCATGCTTGAGGTGATTCAATATCAAGCATAAATATGCTGGCTTTTATTTTTCATTTATTATAATACTACATTCAAAATGAATTTTTTTATGTCAAATATACTGAATTGTATAATTAATGGCTGTATTTTGGTAGTTAAGTTCCATAGGGAATGTATTGTTAGGTTTTAATACGGTAGACCAGTTTATATCCAATTTTGATCTAAATTAAATATTTCTAGTTATTGACTTTTACAAATAGATTAATAAAAAAGTTTTAATTTATAAGTGTTTAAAATATTGCTATTAATTGACTTGCCTATAAAATTGAAAAAAAAAATTACCATGAAATTGAAATAAGGCACTGGTGGAAATAGTTCCATCTAAATGTAAACTATACTATGGGCATTCTTTCAAATATCTATAGTAAACATAAATATAGTAAAAACTCTCAGACATGCAAGAGTGTGCTAAAAGCCATTTTGCACAGGCAATGTGTTTAGATAAAATCATTTGGAAATAGGATATTTACAGAACATATTTTCGCAGTCCTGCATAACTATGTGAATGTCTCAAAAATAAATAAATAAATAAAAGATTTCCTAGAACTCAAATTAATATAAGTTCTATTAGGTTTTTATAAATAAATTTTCTTTCATAGTAAATAATGCAAATGTCAAGGACTAAAGTTGGAATGAAAATGTTCAAGATTGCCTTGAAAGCCTAAAAAAATGTGAAGTTTCTCAGCAATTAGATGCCATTTTTTGAAGAAAGTCAGTAAATACATTGCAAATGTGTAGGCTTTCAAAAATGTTTATGTGTTAAAACAAAACCTTAAAACATTACAGCTACATAGTTCTAGGGCCTCGAAAGGGGAGGAAAAAAAATACCTTCTGTTACTATAACACAATATTCCTTTGTTTTCCCCATCTATTTAAATGCAAAGAGTATCATTTTTCAAAGATGCCTGAGTTATACCAGTGGGTATTGACATAAAAGTAGGGTCATCTTTTACTAGTTAGAATAACTTTCAGTGAGCTCTAAAAAAAGACGGTTTTAAAGTCTCTGTATTTGTCAAGTATCCTAGGAGTAATTTCTTTCTATGCATTCACGAAAGATTTTGAATGTGAATTTAGAGTTGGTTAACAAATAAGCACCATGTCTTTAATTATCAGGAACAAAGTCTTTGCCTAGCCCATCATTTCTAGCATAGATGAGCAATTTTGGTAAAAATATGTGACGCACAACCAGAAAAAAAAGAATACCGAGATAGATAGACCTAGGCACATTTAAATGAATCAATATATCCAATCACCATATTGCTTACCTAAAAGATAATTTTACCTCTGCTTTACAGATGAGAAAACAAAAAAGAGACTCACAAAGAGTTTAATTTAGGTGTCTAAAGCCACTAAAGGTAGACAAAGTGGAGTCAGATTACAAACTAAGTTAGTTCGGTATCCATGTCTCTATTTCAGCATGTTGAAATTGCACTTGTTTAAATCTGAGTAGAAAATTGATGACAACTTCACGTCTATGTAAAAACTCAATATTCTTGCTAATCATGAGTAATATATTGATAGGTAAGAAATCTCATAAATCACGTCAGCTAGGCTTCATCAATAACCTGCTTAGGATATATTTTACTCTGTACATTTTCATACTGACAGAGGGTAGATGAGGCTTTTTCCTACAATTTTCTTAAATGCCATAGAAATAAATATAAAATCGGAACTCCCATTGTCTCAGATAATAAATAGTGTCAGGCAGATCATATGATGAAAATATCTTGTTTAGGGCTGCAATTGCTACAAAAAAAAAAAAAATTTTTTTTTTTTTTACACCACAAGTTGGGTAAGGACTAAGAATCCTTAACTAAAAATCATTTTGAAGACAATCCAGGTTCTTTATGAAAGCTTCTTACATAAGGCTCAGAGTCATCCGCAAATGATACTGAAGAGCTTGACATGTACCAAAAAATCCTTCAGCCTATTTACAATCAAAACTTCTTACGCTATGCAGGCATTTATTTTAAGCAGCTGAATAAGTTCATTTGTTTGTAGTACCAGAGCAGGTGAAAACAAAGTAGCTTCTAAAGTCAAGTTGTTGAACAGCATGGGATACTAAGCATATGAGGAGTGATTGCAGAAATATTCTGAAGCACAATTTCATCACAGCTATTTCTTCTAGTTTCTTACTGTGTTTGCTTAATGTGTTTTTCCTGTGAGCTGCATTTTCTAAACACATTTCCATTTAAGAAGGAATCACTATGGGCATAACAGGAGAATTGACACACAGGCATTCCATATGCTATGCGTAAAGGCATCTTTCTCTGTGAAGCGTGCACTAAGAACAGTGGAAGGTAAGTTGTGAAGAGCTAAGATATTTACTTTTTTCTTGTTATAATTTAGGTAATATAGTAATGTCATAATTTTAATAAGACTAACTCATCCTCAAGTAAAAGTAATAAAGACATAAAAAAGTATGAAAAAAAAATTTCCTGAATGCCACAATAATTTCCAGTGCTTTGATCAGATGAACATCATTATGTATTCATGTATATCTCTCTTTTTATAAATGAATGAATATATAGACAAAGAATGAATGAACGAGTGGAAGAGGTGGTAGAAAGAAAAACACATGCATACGTAGATGGTATTTGCATATTTAGGGAGAGACAGAAACAGAGAAAATGGTTTTGTAAGAATAGTATATATACACCAAAAAACCAAATCCCTTGAGTCTGTTCTGACTTATAGTGACACCTATAGGACAGACTAGAACTGCCCCACAGAGTTATCAAGGAGTGGCTGGTGGATTTGAATTGCCAACATTTTGGTTAGCAGCTGAGCTCTCAACCACTGCACCACCAGGGGTCCTTACAGCTAGCTATCTTCTGGGCTACATAAAAGTTAATGTAATTTAACTTAAATGTACAAAAAATTGAAATAGATGACTTCAAATAAATATTTCTTAAAACATTAATTATGAAAAATCATTTGATGTAAAAATGATTATGAGAATATCATCTGATAGAGTATTTCTTATATTGTAGCTGCAAACTTCAAATTTCCAAGTAAATTTATCATCTCTTTCTGAAAAAAAAAAAAAAATTAAAGTTCTTTCCACAACCTCATCCCCTCAAAGTTCCATCTCCCAGTGTTTGTTGTTTGTATGCGTTTGTTTAAGAGACTTTATTTCCTCCCCTACTGAAACATGTAAGTCATTTTGTTTATAATCTTTTTTTTTAATTTTTATTATGTTTTAGGTGAAAGTTTACAGCACAAATTAGTTTTTCATTCAAAATCTATGCACAAATTGGTGACATTTATTGGTTGCAATCTCTACAATGTGTCAGCACTTTCCCCCTTTGCCTTTCCACCCAGGGTTCTCCATGTTAGCTTCAGTTTGTCTAGTGCACCCCTCTTCTGCAGTGCTGATCTTCTATTAGACCCAATTTATTTCTCAGATTTTTTACATTCCGTTTCCAGCTCTAGAATTTCCATTTTTATATCTTCCATTTTGCTCCACATTTTCCTTTTTTTAACCTTAATCATATATATATGATTAATGATATATATTATGTATACGTGTATACACCCATACCCACCCATTGCCGTTGAGTCGATTCCGACTGATAGCACTTAACGAGGGTTTCCGTGTGTGTGTATATATATATGGAAACCCTGGTGGCGTAGTGGTTTCCGTGTGTGTGTATATATATATATATATATATATATGAAAACCATGGTGGTGTAGTGGTTAAGTGCTGCAGCTGCTAACCAAAGGGTCAGCAGTTCGAATCCACCAGGTGCTCCTTGGAAACTCTATGGGGCAATTCTACTCTGTCCTGTAGGGTCGCTGTGAGTCGGAATCCACTCGACGGCACTGGGTTTTTTTGTATATATATATTATATGCATGTGTATATATATAACCCATTGATGTTGAGGACAGAGTAGTATACACACACACACACACACACGCGGCCCTGCTGGCACAGTGGTTAAGAGTTCTGCTGTTAACCAAAAGGTGGGCAGTTTGAATCCACCAGCTGCTTCTTGGAAACCCTATGGAACAGTTCTATTCTGTCCTCTAGGGTTGATATGAGTCAGAATCGACTTGACGGATAGGAGTTTATATAATACATATATACATACACACATACTCCTTTAAAAATCTTTGTGAGCTAAATGCTTTAGCTTTGTTCTTTCTAGGTCTTTTCTGAATGATGGATATAATCTGGGCTATAGGTCAATTTTTTCTGTTTGTTTGTATGTCTGGTAATCTTCGGTTACATGCTGAACATCATGTATGTTAAATTGCTGAGTGACTGAATTTTGTCGTCTTTCTTTAAAAAGTTTAGGGATTTGTTATGGGCAGGTGTATAAGAAATTTGCACATCAGCTGTATAGTTTCAATGTCATTTTTAATGTTTTCTAAGGCTAGTTTATTCCATCTATTAAAGCATCAACTATCTGGAATCGTTTAAATAACCTAGAGGCTCAATGAGGTCTTTTGACTCTGGCTAGTTGACACTTACTTCTGCTATTGTTGCATTATTGTGAGACATTATGTCAATCACGACTTGTAGCAATTCCATGTGAGGGAGTAGAATTACCTCACAGGGTTTTCTGGGTTGTAATCCTTATGGAAACCAATTGTTTGGTATTTCTCCTGTGGAGTTGCTGGGCCGGTCCTAACTATTAACCTTTCTATTAACAGCTGAGCACTTAACCCTTGTGCCACCAGGGCTCCTTGAATTCTGCTAGTCATGTGTAAAACCAGAGTTTTATAACTTCTTAGTAGATCTCTGTCTAGTTTTGTGGAGTTCCTCCCAGTCTATCCTCAGATTAATATTCAGCAATAGCCTCAAGGATACCCCTATACGCCTATTTTTGGAGTTGTATTTTTGCATAGTTTTCTCCTCTTCAATATTCAGCCAGAACCAATTCTAGCCAAGTAAGACTTGACACAATCTATTCTCTTTGTTCTTAACTCAACAAATCCTCTGTGCATTTCTTGGGGTACCATTTCCTGTTATAAGGATAACCACAAAAAAAGCTACATTAATAAATATCATAACGGTATTCTTTAATAACTTATTTAGTTTATTTGTTCTACCGTTTATACTCAGTGTATTATGAAAATCTAGAATAATTGTAGTTTAGTCTGTTCTCTCTTTGATTTTTCAATATTTGATTCATATGTTTTGAATCTCTGTATTAGATGTGGGCACATTTAGAGCTATATTATCATTTTGCTCACATATATTATAAACTCTACATTATAGATGTTTTGCCTTGTCTTTTACTTTAATCTTACGTATGTCCTCTAAGAGATGTAAGAGAGAGAAAAAAAAAAGGACTTTTCTACTTATCCACAGATTTATTATTTTTTGGTTCTGTTCATTTCTTTATGTAAATCAAATTTTCCTCTGGTATCATTTTTCTTCAACTATAAGATAATGTTAATATATTTTCTTGTGCAGTTCAGCTGGTGATAGATTCACTCAGCTTAGGTTTAATCTTAAAATGCCTGTATTTCATACCTATCTTTGAAAGGTATTTTTGTAAATACAATATTCCCTGGTAACGATTATTTTAGTTTTTTTATATATGGCGTGCTGTTTATTTCTGGGTTCCATTGTTCCTGATGGCCTCAGACATAATTTGTATCATTGTTCCCCTGTAAGTCATATATCTTTTGGGGGCGGGGGGGGGCAGAAGGGGCTTCTTTCAAGGTTTTTTCTTTTTATTGGTTTTCAGCATCTTGGTTCTAACATGGTTGCCATGAGTCAGAATTGACTCATCGGCAACAGGTTTGGTTTTTTTTTTTGGTATTCCTGGATGTGGATTTTGTTGTATTTTACCTTCTTGGGGTTAAATGAGATCCTTAGATCTGGAAGTTAATGGTTTTCAACTAATGGGAACTTGTTGATTGTTGGTTTGGGCCATTATTATTATTGCCCAATTATCACTCTATTTTCCCCTGTAACTCCAAAATAACATGTTAGAAAGTTAATTATTGTTCCACAGGATTACAAGTGTCTATTTCTCTTTTTTAGGCTTTTATCTCTTTTTCTTTTAATTTGAGTGGTTCCTTATTGATCAGTCTTCAAGTTTCTTGGACCTTTCATTTGTCATCTCTAATCCACTGTTCAGACACTCAAGTAAATTTGTCATTCCTGTTGTTTTATAGTTCTGTTCTTTTTTTTAAAATTTTTATTGTGCTTTAAGTGATATAATTCTTTTCTAAATTGACTTTATTGTTTTTCTTTCTCAGCTGAGAGTCTATATTCAGTCATTCACAGTTACGGGTTGATTTGAGCCCACCAGAAAGATATGATCAAGTCCTAACTCATAGTACCTGTAAATGTAACTTTATTTGAAAATAGCATTCTTGCAAACTAATTAACAGGATATATTTAATACTGGAGTAGAATGGGCCCTAATCCAATTTGACCCATATCCTTAAAAAAGAAGAAAAAAAAAAGCACAATCAAAGACACACAGGGGAAAGATGACCATGTGAAGACGGAGGAAGCAGATATTGGAGTTATGCTGACACAAACCAAAGAATGCCTGGGACTATCAGAAGATCAAAGAGGAAAGAAAGGATCTTCCCCTAGAGCCTTAGAGAGATAATGGTCCATTTGATACTCTAATTTCAGACTTCTAGCCTCCAGACCTAGAAGAGAAAACATTTCTATTGTTGTAAGTCATTCAGTTAGTGGTCATTTGTTATGGCAACCTTCCAAAAAAAATCCCTTGCTGTCAAGTGGATTCCCACTCATAGTGACCCTGTAGAACCACCCCATACGGTTTCCATGGAGCACATGGTGGATTCGAACTGCTGACCTTTTGGTTAGCATCTGTAACTCTTAACTACTATGTCACCAGGGTTTCCATGGCAGCCTTAGGAGGCTGAAAAAAAAAGAAACCTTGCCTTGAAGTGGATTCCAACTCATAGAGAGTCTATAGGACAGAGTAGAACTGCCCCATAGAGTTTCCAAGGTGCGTCTGGTGGATTCGAATTGCAGACTTGCTTTTGGTTAGCAGCGGTAGCTTTTAACCACTACACCACCAGGGTGGCTAGTGCACTTATTAAGACCATATATTCTTTAATTCCTTGAATGCATTTATAGTAAGCGTTTTGAAATTTTTGGCTGTTAAATCTAATGTTGGTGACATTTGAAGTTTTGCTTCTGCTGATTTTTTTTTTCCTTGAATACTGATCACATTCTCTTTTTTCTATTTGTTTTATTTTTATTTTATATAGGATATTACGGATGATATAGTGTAGAGTCTCTGGATTCTGTAATCCTTTTCTAAGGAATGTTCATTCGTTTCCATAGATAGCTTAATTACTGGTTCAATATCTTAGTTTTGGGTGGTCTTAGTTTCATGCTTTGATAGAACAGGTATGTGCACGCCACGGTGTTCTGAAGCTCCTCCAACCTACCAGAATTTAAACTCCTAACTCTGTGTCCTCTGAAAATCTTGCTAATTTTTGTTTTTTCATTTGTTTGTTAATTTGATAGTTAAGATGGACAGTATGCCTTATTCTAAGGTGTGGTTCTTACATTAAGATGTAACACTTCTGGGAAATTAATGACGTTTCTTTAAACTTTTGGGCTGGAACTGAATTATCTCCCAGTGCTACTTAAATTCTAGTATTTCTGTTTTCCTCTCAGCCCCATAACACCTGCTTTCTGACAAGTTTCAAGAAGCTTTGTTGTTTGCATGCTCAACCCACCCCTTAGCCAGAGACTCATGAGAAACTCTCACACAGACTTGTGCCTATGTTTCTGCGGCTCCCTCTTCTCTCATTTCCGGCCTCACAGATTCCGGTTGATTCTGAAGTCCCACACTCTGTTATCCGTATTCTTAGCTCAACAGAAAAGCTGTGATCTGCTTGGACTCCACCTCTCTGTGCTGCAGGGGAAGAAGTGTTCCCTGAAAGAGTGCCACACTGTCTTGGAGCTCACCTCGTAGTTTCCCTCGTTTCAGAGCTCTCAGTCTTGCTCTTACTGTTATTCAAAGTCTAACTATTACCCATATAATTAATCGATGTGATATTATAATTGTTTATGGAAGAAAGCCTATCATATACTTGAGTATCACTTACGCTGAATAGAAAGCCCATCTTATCAATTCTTCCAGGCTGAAGCTTACCTCTATTTTTGTTGTTTGTTTCAGAAGTAAATTCTCTATGTTTTAAAACTCTGTCCCATTTCCAAATTCTCTAACAGTAAAAACACGTTTTTTCCCATTTATTGAATTTTTTATGATAGCTTTTGTATCTACAAACTTCTCTCTTTCTCGAAATTTTCTGAGGCAATTTTAAACATTTTCTGAAAGTAATTTATTTGGTTCTCAGCTATTTTTCTCTATCATTTCCTGCTATTTCTACGGTCTTTAATAATTCTATATTGCTGCCCTTTGGTTGACTTTCCTTTTATGGTCTTGAAATTACTTTTAAATCTCTATTCAGTCGTTGTAACATTTCTGTTGCTTTAAGTATTCATTGATTTTTGTCATCTTTCAATTTCAGTTATGAAATGTAGTTATAGAAAATGTTTTCTTTTATTTTCTATATATATATTATTTTGTTAATATCCCTCTTTCTCAGTGGTTCACATTTACCATAATATTTGTTGTTTTTCTTTTGCTCATATTTTATAAGAAGTTTGCTCTTTTAAACTACCATTTATCTACAGTGGGAGAATTCCTTTAGACTAACTTTCCAGCATATGTGAAGTCTGCTTATTTCCCCCTCAGAGCTTTATTTTGAGACTGGGATATTGCATTTTTTATTTGTTTTCTGCTGTTTGACTACACAGAAGTGAAAACATGAATTCATCTAGATTCTTGATGGATACAGATTCTTGATGTGACAGAAACTATGTGGACAGTCACTTTTGCTGGACAGGAACGCTATTCTTTCTTCATGTTTCTTTAAACTCCTCTACCGGCTTTCACTCTGTCTATTCAAGGACATTTTCTATTCACATTCAATTGAATTATTTTTCCAGTTCACTGGGAATCCCTGGTATTTTTTAATTAGGAAATACTGTCAACTCCAAGGACTTACTTTTCCTTTTTCACTAGTGTTTCCTCAGAAGTCTTTGCCGCTCCCTGAAAAGTACAGTAGGTCAAAGCTGAGTAACACTTATTTCTTTGACATTTTTTATTAAGCGATAATAGAACAAGGAAATTATTATCCTCCTTTCTCAGGCTACCACCTCCAGCTCTAGTTCTGCCATATTTAGTTTTTCTTTACTTTTCAGTTAAGCAGCCCTGGTGCTCAATGGTTAAGAGCACAGCTGCTAACTGAAAAGTCGATGGTCTGAACCCATCAGCGGATCCATGGGAAAAAGACCTGGTGACCCACCTGTCAAGATTACAGGCTAGGAACCCCTACGGTGCAGTTCTGCTCTGTCCTGCAGGGTTGCTAGGAGCTGGAACCAACTCGACAACACCCGCACACACAAATGTATTTATTCTTGAAAATAATATAACTCAGAATCATTGCGTGCAGTGACTTTCTTTAAAACATCTTTCTGGAAGAGTAGAAAAAAAATTATAAGTTCTTGTGCTATCTCATGTCAAGTAGAGAATGTTTTCCCATCTGTTATGGATTGAATTGTGTCCCCCCAAAATTTGTACCAACTTGGCTAGGCCATGATACCCAGTATTGTGTGATTGCCCACCATTTTGTCACCTGATGTGATTTCCCTGTGTGTTATAAATCCTACTTCCATGATGTTAATGAGGCAGGACTCCACCTACAAGATTAGATTGTATCTACAGACAATTTATTTGAGATATAAAAGAGAGGAGCGAGCACAGAGACAGGGGTATCTCATGCCACCAAGAAACAATAGCCAGGAGAATAGCAGGGGTCCCTGCACTGAGAATTTCCTGGACTAGGGAAGACTGATGACAAGGACCTTCCCCCAGAGCTGACAGAGAGAGAGAAAGCTGGACTTCTAGCCCGCTAGACTGTGAGAGAATAAATTTCTCTTTATTAAAGCCATCCACTTTGTGGTATTTATGCTATAACAGCATTAGATACCAAGACAGCATGCTTTTTGGTTTTGTCCAAATTTAGAATTCTGGAGAAATTTTCAGTATCCTGTGCGTTAAATTTATCTATATAGCACTGTTTAGGGTACAGTATTGCTACATTTTTTATCCAGGACTGTTATGTCATTTTTCCCTAGCAACTACTTTTAAAGAATACATACCATAAAAATATTTTGCCTTCCTTTTTTTTAATAGTTCTACTCTTGTTCATTTATGTGTGTATGCAGGATTATTTTGCTACTATTTTTATTTATTTTTCTTTTATTTTAACAGAGAATTCTACTATCTAGCTTTGCTCTGCTATTTTATCCATGGCAAGTATCACTTTTTAAAAAAAAATAATTTTAAAAACTCATAACTTAATTCACACAGTTTATCTAATTTCTTTTGAAATTATCACTGAGTAAGCAAAATCCATAAGCTGATGTGAATTCAATAATTTCTCACTTGGTTGATTGAATTTCTTCTTTTAAAGCTTAAAAAAGCATTTCATAGAATATTTTCCAATTTATATTTTCAATTAAAATTCTTTTCAAACCATTTTTTAAAATACTGGAATTGCTCAAACTTTAAGACATGTTTTTTCTTATATAATGCTAATAATACATTGAAATATTCTATTTCTTACAAGTAGCTTTTATTCTATTATACTATAGTTAGATCCTCAGAATGAAAATTACTTTTTCATTTTATTAATAATTATCTCAATATATGGAACTCATATAAGATCTTGAAGTCTTTCCTTAAAATACACTGAAATAATTTGATATCTTTGTTCATGATTTATTATATTCATTTTTCCTTAGAGAAAGGAGGAGGGATGAGAAATATTACATCTCCCTTGTGATAGGCACACACGTAAGATGAACCAGATCACTCCCATCCTTTTATAATCTCCTTCCCTGGAGTGAAATCAGAACCTATGAGTATGATGAGCTATCACTCCCATGATTATATCACACGGCAAGAAAAAAAAAAAAAGAAATAAAATTCAGGTGTAATTGAGTTTCCTAATCAGCTGGCTTTGAATTAATCAAAAGGGATATTATCCTGGATAGGCCTGACCTAAACAGGACAGCTTGCAAAAGAGACCAGAAGCTCTGCTGGCTGCATTGAAGAAGCAAAACGCCATGTTGTGGAGAGGACGGTGTAGCAGGGAGGATGAACAACTTCTAGTGGCTAAGATTTCTATAGTTCCAAGAAATGGAATTCTGTCAACAACCACTTGCCTTGGAAGAGGACTCTGAGCCTCAGTTGAAATTGAAGACCTGGCCAACATCTTTAGTTTAGCTTTGTGATACCCTGAGCAGAGGACTCGGCTAACCCATAGCCAAAATCACAATTCATGGAAATTTTGATGTGATAAATGGGTATTGTTTTAAGCCACAGAGTTTGTGACAAGTTGTTACAGAGCAATAGAAAACTAATACAAATTTTGGTAAATATACACAAGTTATGTCCTGATGCCTTAAATCTCATCTCTAATTTCAGCTTCTCTAAGGAGCTCCAGTCATATTTTGCCAATATCTTGAAAATTATTTAAATTCCATTTTTATTATTACATTGTATGTGAAAGTGTCAAACATAGAAGGTTTTCATCTTTCCTCAAAAACAGGCTCCTCTGATATTGTCTTTATGTCAATGACACTATGTTATTTTCTCCTGTCTCCTGGGCTAAACCTTTAAAATTTTCTCTGCTTCAGTATACTCCTGTAATCAGTTCAGAAGTATTTATTCACAGCATATTTTCCAAGCACTGTGGTGGTACCTAGGATGATTCAGTAGAAGCATAAGAATGTTGTTGTTGTTGTTGTTTTATAAAACTCTGCTTTTTATAAAACACATTACACTTATCCCATCACATTTTGAACCTCAAGAGGCAAAGTTTTACTCTTGGTATGCAGGTAAAGAAAATTGAAGCAGAGAGATTAAGTGATTTGTTAATGATCAAGAGATAGTAATTAGGAGAATTGAGAATGTAAATTAAGTCTTCCAACTCCAGGCTCAGTAATCTTTCTGTCACACCAAACTCCTTATCAGGAAGGGGATATCGCCTAAGGGCTTAAAAAAAGAGATTTGGGAAGTAGGGGATCCGGGCTTTAATGCATACTGATTTGCTACCTCTGACTATCCAAGCAATTTGCCTAACTTCGCTGTGCCTCAATGTCTTCTTCTTCTGAAGGTGACATAGAATAATTGATCTATAGGTTTTTTATGGAATTAAATTAATTACTATTGCAAAATTCTCAAATTCAGCTTGTCACACAGCAAGCACAGTATTGAATGGATCAGTATTAGCACCTATTGCCTCTAGAAGTCACTCTTAAATCCGTAAGGACTCGTCAGAGTGTCTGAGACTCGATGAATCACCCACACTTGCAGCAAAATCTGCTTCATTCTAAGACATTTGTTGCTACTTATTTTTATCCAAATACCACTAAGAAAGCCACATGTAAGTCAGATTTTGAGCAACTCCTGCTTTGGAAACAAACATCAGGTATCATTTGTTGTACGGTTGGTAGAAAATCACCGTCCTCAGCCACGCTGTGAACAGGTTTCACTGTCTACCTTCTTAAAATTTAATTTTATTGTGGCCTCCTGGCCAGTTGGGTTTCTCAGGGACACTAAATTCTTTATTCTAAATTCTTCTTTTGAGATATAGTCATCTTTACTCTCAAATTAAAACAAACCAGGCATCTTATTTCTAAACATATTGAGCATTTTAGGAAACATTATTTTTGGTCGAAAGCTCCATTCAAATTACTTCAACTAAAAAGAGAAATTTGGAATCGACTCGACGAGAATAGATTTACATCAAGATCCAACTTATGAAAGATGAAGAAGTTCAGCTAGACCTTGAAGGGACTGAAACCAGTGACAGGAAGGTTGTAAGAAAACTAGGCTACCTCTTTTCTTTAGTTTCTCTCAGACCAACTTCTCCCTACACATGAAAAAATCAGCTTCTGGATTTTCTGCACACTGGCTTTGTTGTTGATGTTGATGTTAATATTTGTTTGTGTGCATAAGATTGTAAAAGAGTTAACAGCTGAGCTTGTGCTTTTGTTCATAAAGACTGAGTTTATGGTAAGTCAATTTCAATTACAAATATCTGGAAGCAATTATCACTCTTGTATTCATTGTTTGCCGAGGCTAATGGATTTGAAAGTAGACACTTCGAAAGAAGTCATTACATTTCCCCACCATTCAAGATGACTAATTCTTGACTTTTTTTTTTTTTTTGCTATTTGCATATTTTGGCATGCATGTTAAATTCTAAGGTTGTGGCTACAAAGACCCATATTTTCTTTTTATACCCACTCCCAAAACCCTATTCTTTTATTCCTCTCCAGAAAACCAATATCATCGAGCAGCCCCTGGCTTCTCTACTCTTCAGGTCCACTCTTCACAGAAACTCCCAACCATTCCTTTAATGGCCCAGACTATCTATTTGTATAAATATATGTATATGCAATTTAATATTTTGAATATTGTATACATATATGGTTGTAGAAGAGTACATATATTTATAGAGATAAAACCCAAAACTAAGCCTGTCGCCATTGAGTCCCTGGTGGCGCAGTGGTTAAGAGCTAGTCTGCTAAGCAAAAGCTTGGCAGTTCGAATCCACCAGGGGCTCCTTGGAAACCTTATGGGGCAGTTCTGCTCTGTTCTATAGGATAGCTATGAGTCGGAATTGACTTGTCGGAACCCGTTTATAGAGTTGGAGATATCAAAAAAAAAACAACTAAAAATCCAAGCCCATTGCCATCAAGTTGATTCAAACTCATAGCAACTCTATAGGACAGAGAAGAACTGCCCCATAGAGTTTCCAAAGTGACCACCACATCTTTCTCCCACAGAACCACTGGTGGGTTCCAACTGCCCACCTTTCAGTTAGGAGCCACACACTTAACCACTGCTCCGCAAGGCTCCTAGATATAGACAGAAGGAGAGAGAGAGAAAATACAGGCAGATTATTTTTTAACTGACACTTCCCAAAATAGTCTAATGTAACTTCCTTTTTCTGCCTATCATTGCCTTCATTAATTTCATCTTACTCCCAAACAATTTTTTCTTCTATCACTCCTTAGCACAGTACTTTAGTCCTTATTAATAGAATTTTTGTAATGAAAACCTAATCCTCATTTTGTTACCAATCACCAATCTGACGCAAAGGGTACTTGTTTTTTCCTAAGTAAGAATACACACCAAAGACAAACTTTATCTTCAGCAAGCTTTGTTTTGCTTGAGTCCAGCAAAAGAAGTCAGAGGGGATCTAAGCCTCTCTAAAAGACTGACTTAAAAAAGGAAGGAAGGCTAGGGCTTATATTGGTTTGCTGGAGACAACAGAGTAATGAATGTTTAGTGGGCTTCTTTCAAGGGGCAGATACTTCTCAGAATGGTGGTGCATGTTAATTAGGTTGTGCGTGCATCTGGAATCCAAGATGGAACCTGCTGATATTCAAGATGGAGTCCTCTCGGCAGCTCTTGGCATCAATTATTATGGGATATAACGCAAGCGCACCGATCTGTTGGCACTACATCATCATCTTTGGAGAGCTAAGGAAGGTTAAACAGTGGTCACACTTTGTTCTTCCACACATGTGGGAGCCTGGAAAGGAGGAAGGGACTAGAAAAACACTAAGAAGGAGATAGTAATTCACTGGTTGTTTCAGCCTTATCTCAGGTTGACAGGGTTTGGTTCCTGTTTACCCAACTTCTAGATGGTAATCTTTTAACAGCTGTTTTTGTTACCTCAGCATAGTTAACCCTATCTGTCTCAATCCCTCCTGAGAGATTTCATACTCATGATTCTTTTTGAGGGTGTAGGGGCAGAGGTCTCTTCTTCTGTAACTTCTTCAAGCTGACGCTAGATTGTTGGCCTGACTAGGCTGGTAGAAATCTCTCCCTATCTGGTCTAAAGTTTTGTAAGGACTGGTGGTCTCACTTTCAGGAATGGGCTGGAAAACCTGCATCATCTTGGAATTGTCGTAATCTAGAGGACACAAACTTTATCAGAAGCTTGAGCAGACAAGGCCTAAAAATCAGAAGTGGAAGCATAGCAACTAGGGGGCCCAAAAAGCATAGAAACCAAGTAATAGAGGGGAGTGCCTCCCGCACTGTCTACCAAATGACTTGGCCTCCCCGTCTTTTGTTTCTCAGTCTCACACTGTTCTTTTCTTTACATTCTCTATGTCTCTGTCTCTTTTCTTATGGGCGCTCTCCTTCTCACACCCTCACTTTCTAGAACTCTCCCCAGTCTCACTTTCTCTCTCTCTCCAATCTTTGTCTCTTTTTCTCTCTCTCACTCATTCTCTTCTTCTCTATCCTCTTGTATCAATTTACCAGATAAAAGTTATTTGTTATACCATTTTTTATAATCCATTTTCTCTCCTTCAATTTCTAGATCACAGTCATTTACTTCTCATAAAATATAAACATGTTGTTCCTCAAATTCTCTTAAAAAAGTAATTTCTCAGCATTCATGAAAAAAATGGGAATAAACTAAATGATAAATGACATCCTTAACCAAAACCAAACCCATTGCCGTTGAGCTGATCCTGACTTATAATGACATACTTAAGAATGGTAAAATACTTACTACATGATATTAAATTTAAAGAGCTAGAAATATACCTGCAAATAATTTATATTTTTCCTGCCTACCTCTCTATATCTCAATATATATGTTATATATGTGTGTGTGTTTGTATGTGTACATTTAATACAACCATGCAGGAAAAGAGAATCTATATGTACTGGAAGTCATATATATTCACAAATGATATATTTTTTAAATGCCCATTTTATTACACTGTCTTCCCGGGAAAATTCAATGTCCTGCAAATTACTTGATTAAAAAGACAGGCATACATTATGTAAAATATTTGAGCTATAATAAACCAAAGTAACTGGTGGGTCATAGACCAAGAATAAATGATGACTTATTAAAAATATAATTATAGTTAATGAAAATTAGTGCTTAGAGTTAGACTCTTTTGCAATATATTGTTTTTATTCCTTTGCAAAAACAAAAGATAAAACATTTTTATCAATATCCTATACAAAGTATGATATAACCCAAAAAAAAAAAAAATCCCGTTGCCATTGAGTTGGTTTCTGACTCATAGCGACCCTATAGGACAGAGTAGAACTGCCCGATGGAGTTTCCAAGGGGTGGATGGTGCATTCAAACTGCCAACCTTTTGTTTTGCAGTCAAACACTTAATTACTATTGTGCCATCAGGTCCCAAAGTATGATATAGGACTTTTATAAAAATTCTTAAATACTAGAAAATGAATTACTTTTCAATAATGAGTCTAATAGCTGTTTATTTAAAAGTCATTAGTGTCTCACTAAATATTACTTCAAAATTTAAGTTAAAAAATGTCTTAGGCAACCTCAGGGCAAATGGCTATTACCTTTGTTACCCACCTAAATAATGGCTGCTGTCCCTGTCTCTGTCTCACTTTTTCTTTTTTTTCCCCTTAAAAACAAACACACAAACGCATTTTTCATCCCAGATGGTATTTACATGGTCTAAGAGTTAAAGTTGTTTCCTTTTTCAAGCTTTCCTCAAAAGGCTTCTAAGGTCTTCATTTAGAAGTTGTCATCTTTTAGTTCTTTATGTAATTAAACTGTTTTTCATTTATGTATGAAACTCAATGAAGTGGAAATTCTTTTTGCTTCAAGATATTTTGAACTAGATAATCTCAGTGTTATCTTATTTAAGTAGCTTATTCTCGTCATCAAGGCGTTGTCAATTCCTTATGAAATAGCCAGGGGGTGGGAGACGTGGAGACTATTTAGGGCTAACATCAGGTGGTAATATGCTGATTTTTTTGCATTTTGTTACCTTGGCAGAGAGTAAATTTGTATCTCTCAGAAGCACTGTTGAATATCTCAAAATTGATTATATCTAAAAATCTTACCCACTCATTTTTGAAATATAGTTTTTTTTAAATCTATGATTACAGTTTAATTTTAGACATAAAGTTATAAGTTTGCTTTTCACAGAGGATAGTTGTATCCTTTTAATATTTTTCAAATTCCTTCCATTTGAATGATTTACTTAGTAGCTTTTTAAAACAGTTATTCAAAAAAAAAAAAAAAAATTACCGTAAGATTACCTCTACTTTGTGGAGTTTTAAAAGTAGTCATTGGAACATTTTTCTCCTCCAAGAACCAGTAAAGTTGCCTTAACAATGAATGTCCCTATTATTTCTGTTGCACTAAAAATGTGATGTATACTGTGTATTTTTACACACTCATGCGTGTACACACAAAAACACATACATTTGCACACACTGTAACCAGTTTACTCCTTTATTGCTCATCTATTTCATCAGCAACTTCTGCAGCATGTTACAGTGGGCATTAAGGGGAAGAAAGGAAATGGCAGGAGGGACCCACATCAATCTCTGTTGAGAATTATACCCTCTTAACTTTTAAGGGAAACCTTCGAAGGAATGCTCATGTGGAAATAACAGCAGATTCTAATACAGTAGTTGGAATAGTATGCAGAGTTACTACATTGAGGCTCTGATGAGTCCTCAGAGGTGCATCTGAACACCACCACCAGGGGGCTGTAGAGGAGATCATTGTGATGATACTGCTGTGGTCCCTCCCTTCGTTGTCATCAACATGGCAATGGCCATCTGCATTCTATAAACCCTATGACCTGGCCCTGCCCCATAGCCTTATTTTTCTTGGTAGGGATCAACTTCATTTTACTAAGCTGCATCCTGAAAAATGCCAATTCATTTGTAAATAAGCAAAAATTTGGTGCAAACAGAAAAACCAAAAAAGCTCTAACCTGTTGCTTTTTAGTAGATTCCGATTCATAGCAACACTTTAGTACAGAGGAGAACTGCCCCCATACGGTTTCCAAGGCTGTAAGTCTAAACGGAAGCAGACTGCCACATCTTTCTCTTGAGGAGCAGTTGGTGGGTTTGAACTGCCGATTTTTTAGTCAGCAGCTGCTCGCTTAACCACTGCATCACCGCGTCTCCTTTGGTGCAGAGATCCATCCAAAATTCATTTCTAGTGCTCGGATAGAAGGAGCCCTGGTGGTGCCATGGTTAAAGTTACGGACTGCTAACTGAAAGGTCAGTGGTTCGAAATCACTCTTGGCTCTGCTCTATGGAAGAAAGTTATGGCAGTCTGCTTCTGTGGAGATTTACAGCCTTGGAAACCCTGTGGGGTCACTATGCAACAGAATCCCCTCAGCAGCAGTGGGTTTGGTTTTTGGTTTCAGGGTGCTGATAATTCCCCCCTACCTGTACGCGTAATCTTGAGAATGATCCTTCTTGATGATCAGGGAATAGACTTCACTCTATTTTGGGCCAATTTCCTTCAATTGTCTTATTCAGGGCATCCTTGGGAATGTTTCTTCATAATCATTGGTTTTGATATGGTCACGTGATAAGCTCCAATCCACATTCTAATTCAGGTTCGGTAACATTTATATTAGAAGAACTTACAGTGTAGACGTTACATATAGATGAGTGTGTCCTTTCATTTATGCTGTGACTACAACTCTGCCTACTATATTCCATTAAACCAAAATTTCAGAGTACATTATTAAATAATTTTACACAGTTATGTTTTCTTACAAGGAGCCCTGGTGCAGCAAGTGGTTAAGCGTTTGGCTGATCACCAAAGAGTTGGCCGTTTGAACCTACCCAGTGGCGCCATGGAAAAAGGACCTGGCAATCTGTTTCCATAAAGCTTACAGTCAAGATAACACTACAGAGTACTTCTTCTCTGTCGAGGGGGTCACTTTGAGTCAAAATCGACTTGACGACACCAAACAACATGTTTTCTCACATGTAACATCCTTGTTAAATTAGTTATTGGAAAATATTTTCTGTATTAGATACAGAAATATTAAAATAAACATTAATTGCTTTGCATTACTCTCTGTTCTAAATTCTGTCGAATTTGTCTCACAGAGTTGATTTTCAAAAGGATACAAAATAACTTGTTCTTTGAAACCACTTAAAATTATGCATGCAATATATGTCATAGCCTAAGTATTCCTTTGGAACATAGACCAATTCTTTTTGGTTTAATGACCCTGTGTATTCCTTCCATCTTCTATTGTTGGTTCGTGTGCTGTTTAATATTTTCCCTGTAAAATCGTCAATATTGCAACATGAGTCTAGAATTTTTTCTTCACTTTCAGCTTGAGAAATGCTGAGCATGTTCTTCCCTTTTAGTTTTCTATCTCCAGGTCAATGCCTTCAGAGCAGCTTGGACTTCTTCCTTCAGTACCATCGGTTCCTGATCATATGCCACCTCTTGAAATGGTTGAATATCGACTAATTCTTTTTGGTATAATGACTCTGTGTGTTCCTTCCATCTTCTTTTGATGCTTCCTGCATCATTTAGTATTTTCCCCATGGGATCCTTCACTATTGCAACTTGAGGTTTGGATTTTTTCTTCAGTTCTTTCAGCTTGAGAAACGCCGAGTGTGTTCTTCCCTTTTGGTTTTCCATCTCCAGCTCTTTGCACATGTCATTATAATACTTTACTTGGTCTTCTCGAGAGGCCCTTTGAAATCTTCTGTTCAGTTCTTTTACTTCATGAATTCTTCCTTTTGCTTTAGCGGCTCGACACTCAAGAGCAAGTTTCAGAGTCTCCTCTGACACCCACCTTGGTCTTTTCTTTCTTTCCTGTCTTTTCAGTGACCTCTTGCTTTCTTCATGGATGATGTCCTTGATGTCATTCAACAACTCGTCTGATCTTCAGTCACTAGTGTTCAATGCGTCAAATCTATTCTTCAGATGCTCTCTAAATTCAGGTGGGATATATTCAAGGTCATATTTTGGCTCTCGTGGAATTGCTCTGATTTTCTTCAGTTTCAGCTTGAACTTGCATATGAGCAAGTCGATATTCGACCATTTCAAGAGGTGGCATATGATCAGGAACCGATGGTACTGAAAGAAGAAGTCCAAGCTGCTCTGAAGGCATTGCTGAGAAACAAGGCTCCAGGAATTGATGGAATATCAATTGAGATGTTTCAACAAACAGATGAAGCGCTGGAGGTGCTCACTCGTCTATGCCAAGAAATATGGAAGACAGCTTCCTTGCCAGCTGATTGGAAGAGATCCATATTTATGCCTATTCCCAAGAAAGGTGATCCTACTGAATGTGAAAATTATAGAACAATATCATTTATATCACACGCAAGCAAAATTCTGCTGAAGATTATTCAAAAACGGCTGCAGCAGTATATCGACAGGGAACTGCCAGAAATTCAGGCCGGTTTCAGAAGAGGATGTGGAACCAGGGATATCATTGCTGATGTCAGATGGATCCTGGCTGAAAGCAGAGAATACCAGAAGGATGTTTACCTGTGTTTTATTTGATTATGCAAAGGCATTTGACTGTGTGGGTCATAACAAACTATGGATAACACTATGAGGAATGGGAATTCCAGAACACTTAATTGTGCTTATGAGGAACCTTTACATAGATCAAGAGGCAGTTGTTTGGACAGAACAAGGGGATACCGATTGGTTTAAAGTCAGGAAAGGTGTGCGGCAGGGTTGTAGTCTTTCACCATACCTATTTAATCTGTATGCTGAACAAATAACAAGAGAAGCTGGACTATATGAAGAAGAACGGGGCATCAGGATTGGAGGAAGACTCACTAACAACCTGTGTTATGCAGATGACACAACCTTGCTTGCTGAAAGTGAAGAGGACTTGAAGTACTTACTAATGAAGATCAAAGGCCACAGCCTTCAGTGTGGATTACACCTCAATATAAAGAAAACAAAAATTCTCACAACTGGACCAATGAGCAACATCATGAGAAATGGAGAAAAGATTGAAGTTGTCAAGGATTTCATTTTACTTGGATCCACAATCAACAGCCATGGAAGCAGCAGTCAAGAAATCAAAAGACGCATTGCATTGGACAAATCTGCTGCAAAGGGCCTCTTCAAAGTGTTGAAGAGCAAAGATGTCACCTTGAACACTAAGGTGTGCCTGACCCAAGCCATGGTATTTCAGTCGCATCATATTCATGTGAAAGCTGGACAATGAATAAGGAAGACTGAAGAAGAGTTGACCCCTTTGAATTGTGGTGTTGGCAAAGAATATTGAATATACCATGGACTGCCAAAAGAATGAACAAATCTGTCTTAGAAGTACAACCAGAGTGCTTCTTAGAGGCAAGGATGGGGAGACTGCGTCTTACATACTTTTGACATGTTGTCAGGAGGAATCAGTCCCTGGAGAAGGACATCATGCTTGACAGAGTACAGGGTCAGTGGAAAAGAGGAAGACTCTCAACGAGTTGGATTGACACAGTGGCTGGAACAATGAGCTCAAGCATAAGAACGATTGTAAGGATGGCACAGGACCAAGCAGTGTTTCATTCTGTTGTGCATGGGGTCGCTATGAGTCAGAACTGACTCGATGGCACTTAACAACAACAACAAGAACATCTCCAGGTCATATGTCATTATAATGCTTTACTTTGTCTTCTCGAGCCATGCTTTGAAATCTTCTGAACGGCTCCTTTGCTGCATCATTTCTTGCTTTTGTTTTAGCTACTTGAAGTTCAAGAGCAAGTTTCAGAGTCTCTTCTGACATCCATTTGGTCTTTTCTTTCTTTCCTGTCCTTTAATGACCTCTTGCTTTCTTCATGTATGATATCCTTGTTGTCTTTCCACAACTCGCCTGGTCTTCAATCATTTGTGTTCAACACATCAAATCTGTTCTTGAGATCGTCTCTAAATTCAGGTGGGATATACTCAAGATGGTACTTTGGCTTTTGTGGACTTGTTCTAATTTTCTTCAGTTTCGACTTGAACTTGCATATGAGCAGTTGATGGTCTGTTCCACAGTCGGGCTCAGGCCTTATTCAGTCTGATGATACCGAGATTTTCAATCATCTCTTTACACAGATGTAGTCAATTTGAATCCTGTGCATTCCATCTGGCAAGGTCCATTTATGTTGTTGAAAAAAGGTATTTGCAATGAAGAAATTGGTCTTGCAAAATTCTAACATGATCTCTGGCATTGTTTCTATCACCAAGGCCATATTTTCCAACTACCCATCCTTCTTCTTTGTTCCCAGCTTTCGCATTCCAATTACGAGTAATTATCAGTGCCTTCCAACTGTATTTTTTTTTTTCCAATTGCATGTTCAATCAATTTCAGACTGCAGAAGTTGGTAAAAATCTTTAATTTCTTCATCTGTGGCTTTAGTGGCTGGTGCCTAAATTTGAATAGTCATATTAAATGGCTTCCTTGGGAATATGGATATTATCCTATCACTGACAGCGTTGTACTTCAGGACAGATCTTGAAATTTTTTTTTTTTTTTTTGAGGATGAGCATGACACCATTCCTCTTCCATTTGTCATTCCTGACATAGTAGACCATATGATTGTTTCATTCCAAATGGCCAATACCAGTCTATTTCAGCTCACTAATGCCTTACTGTTTTTTTTTTTTTTAATGCCTTGGATATAGATGTTTATGTGTTTCATTTCATTTTTGACGATTTTCAATTTTTCTAGATTCATACTTTGTACATTCCATGTTCGGATTATTAATGGGTGTTTGGAGCTGTTTCTTCTTATTTCCAGTCATGCCACATCTGCAAATGAAGGCCCCAAAAGCTCGACTCCATCCATGTCATCAAAGTTGGCTGTACCTTGAGGAGACGGCTCTTCCTCAGTGTTTTCTGAGTGCTTTCCAAACTGAGGCACCACATCAGGCAATATTCCCCTGTGCTATATATGAGGTTTTCATTGGCAAGTTCTTTTCAGAAGTAGACTGTCGGGTCCTTCTTCCTAGTCTTTCTTAGTCTAGACGCTCAGCTGAAACCTGTCAGCCATGGATGTCCCAGCTGGTATTTGAATACCAGTGGCATAGGTTCCAGCATCACAGCAACAAGCCCCCATAGTAAGACAAACTGACAGATGTGTGGGAGAATTAAAGACTATCAAATAATAAAACAATCAATATATCTGGAAAATTGTGTGTACTGGTGAGCAGTTGCAGAACATTCTTATCACCCCCCCAAAACACCCAGTAAATTGTCAATCCCCATTCTTCTTATCCTCCAGTCCCTGGCAAACACTTTCTGTTGCTGTGGGCTTGCATTTTCTGGATATCATATATAAATGGAATGATACAATATGTGGGCTTTGTGTCTTTTTTTTTCAATGAATATTATGTTACAAGTTCCATTGAAGCTATAGCATGTATCGATACTTCTTTTCATTTGTGACTAATGTTCTATTTCAAGGCTATGCCACAATTTGTTTTTCCATTCATTCGTTGATGGACATTTGGCTGTTTCCACTTTTTGACTGCTGCAATAATGCTGTGGTGAATGTGTACGAGTTTGAGTGGAAGCTGTTTTGAATTCTTTTGTGTATATACCTAAGACCACCTAGCAGCTTCACAGGAGAAAGAGCTGGTGATTGACTTCTGTAGAGGTTACATCACAGGAAGCCCTATGTGACAATTCTGCTCTTAATCATGGCTTCCCTATAAGTCAAAAATTGGCTTGACGGCACCTAACAACAACAGAATTGCTAGGTAGAATGAAAGTATATGTTTAACTTTTTGAGGGACTATAAAAGTGTTTCTCAAAGGCACCATATCATTTTACATTCCCACCAGCAGTGAGTGAGGTTTCCAATCCCTACATCCTAGCCAACACTTATTTTTCATCTGTTTCTAATTTATCCTGTTTTGTTGTTGTTGTTGTCAGTCGTGTCGAGTTAATTCCAACTCATGGCGGCCACATAAGGGCAGTGCAGAACTGTTCCGTAGGGTTTTTAAAGCTGTGACCTTCTGGAAGCAGATCCTCAGTCCTGTCTTCCAAGGTGCCCTCTGGGTGGGTTCAGTTTGGCAACATTTTGGCTAGTAGTCCAGTGCTCAGCCATTTGTGCCACTCAGTGACTCTGTAGCCATTCAAGTGTGTACAAACTAGTGTCACATTGTGGATTTAATTTGCATTTATCTAATTGCTAACGATGTTAAGCAACTTTCCATGTACTTCTTAGCCATTTTTGTAGGCTTTTTTTTTTTTTTCTTGGAGAAATGTCCATTCAAATTTTTTGTCCGTTTTTAAATTGTGAGTGTATTTTACTGTTGATTTATAAGTGTTCTTTTTTATTCTGGTTACTAGTTCCTGATCATATATATATGATTTTTGCAATATTTTCTTTCAGTTTTTGGGCTTTCTCTTTGGAAGTACAAAAGTTTTTAATTTAGTTGAAATACAATTTATTTTTCTGATTTTTTTTTTATTTTTAATGTATTTGTTCTATTTCATTAAAATTTCTCGTCTTAATTTATTGAATTGATTTCCACTAGTGCAAAGAGTGCTATGAGTCGGAATTGACTTGACGGCAGTCGGTAGTACAAAGAGGACTGCATTTTGAGAAAAACAAAACAGAATTTCAGAACACATTTAACCAATTGCCATAGAGTCAATTTTGACTCATGGTGACGCCATGTGTGTCAGAGCAGAGCTGGGCTCCACTGGGTTTTCAGTGAATGATTTTTTGGAAGTAGACCACCAGTCCTTTCTTCCAAGAAATCCTTGGATGGACTCAAAGCACCAATCTTTTGGTTAGCAGGCAGCGTGTAAAACTTTTGTGAAGCCAGGGATTCCAGAACACGTTTAGAGCCCTGAGATTCACTGAGACTATGACAAATGTGAGTGTGCATAGAAAGGAGACACACGGATTGAGTCTTTTAAAACTCCAAAATTCAGTGGTCATAAAGATCTGGAAAAAAAAGTTAAAGGAGCCTTAGACATGCCCTTAGGGCTTATGATAGTGAAAATCAATAGGAAATGTTTCCCTCAGGGCCAAGTGTTTAAAGTTTCAATAAAAATGCAGTATCAATTGTGTCAAAATTTCGTTACGTTCTTTACAGGAGAACTCAGAAATAAACATCTTGTCTGTTCAAATTTTCAAGGTTTCCAGAATTATCACTATTCCCTCAGGGGACTGGAGGTGAAGGAAAGAAGAATATTAATTGTGGAGTAGAATTTAATAGCTTGTAGTCACAGATAATATATTTCTAACCATTTTACCATGGACTCACCTTGTAATTATTGCCAACATCTATTTTCGCTAACTAAACTGATTTTTTTTTTTCTTTTGTGTTGTGTGATAGGAGAAATTACTTTCAAGCTCGATGGGCATCATTTCTTTTGAAAAGTTTTCAGACGATCGATAACTCGTAACAATTTTGTGGCTTCTTTATTGTGATTAGCAGCATTGACAAAAATGTAAACTGAAACCTGTCCTTAGTCAAAAGATCAGTTCTTTTTAAGTGTCTTTCACAGGTACCATTCTCATCAGACATAAAAACTATGAATTGCACCTATAGGTGAGTAATTTTCAAGTTTTATTTATCTTTTAAATAAATCAAGGAGATACTATGTTGTAGGGAGAAGGGGTGCTTTAGACAAATAAAAATTATAAATACAAAACAAAGCAATAAAACAGAACAAATATGGTTCATAGCCTCAGGTCATATTCCTGTCTGTGCCAATGATATATTTGCCTGCAGTGACTCTCACCATGGAAGTTAGGCACTCGACAGAAATATTGGACTGTAAAAATAAGAAATGGGCAGTGAAAGTCCTGTCCTATCTTTAGTATATAGTACCTGTGTCAAGTTGAACACTGAAGGAACAGAGCTCCATCAGGATTGTGACCAAAATTAAGTGTTGGTCAAAGTTGATGAAGTTTAATTTTTGTAGCATTTCTTAATTATTGTTATGCCTCTCCTTCGACTGCCTTTGGATATAGAGCTGACAGACAAATTACAAACTAATTTTGTATATAAAAATTTAAGGGTGATTTTACTTTCAGGAACAAGATATATCTTATCAATGGAAGAATAGAATTCTATTTACTGTTTCATAACTTCAAGCCATTCAGTATTTAGGTTTAAAAATTACTGTCATCAAGAGCTTTCTGTGTTGGCATCACTTGCCAAAATCAGAGACTGTATATTCAAACTCTCAAAAGGACTACGAAATAGGGTATAAATGTTGAAGAATACTGGGGAGTGGGGGTTGCATATTTATTCTCAACTTATTTGAACTAAAGTTATATTGAAAGCAGTATCTGGAGGCAGGGTCAGCATCACAGGCTGAATCTATCTAGCAATCAGATGCAGCATAGCTGTAACTTTCATACACAATGCTGTACGAGGTAGAAATAAAATGTTTGTTGCAAGAACTTGATTACTGTCTTAGTCACCTCGTGCTGCTGTAACAGAAATACCACAAGTGGATGGCTTTAACAAAGAGAAATTTATTCTCTCACAATCTAGTAGAGTACAAGTCCAAATTCAGTACGTCAGCTCCAGGGGATGGTTTTCTCTCTCTGTCAGCTCTGGAGGAAGATTCTTCATTATCAGTCTTCTGATGGGCGAGGAGCTTCTCAGGCGCAGGGACTGCAGGTTCAAAGGATGCACTCTGCTCCTGGTGCTTCTTTCTTGGTGGTATGAAGTCCCCAACTCTTTGCTTGCTTCCCTTTCCTTTGATCTCTTGAGAGTTAAAAGGTAGTGCAGGCCACACTCCAGGGAAACTCCCCTGACTTTGGATCAGGGATGTGATCTGGTAAGGGTGTTCCAATCCCACTCTAATCTTCTTTAACATAAAATTACAATCACAAAATGGAGGACAACCACAGAATACTGGGAATCATGGCCTAACCAAGCTGATACACACATTTTGGGGGGTTATAATTCAATCAGTGACAACTACCAACTACCATAAGCTCTTCATTGGTAGCGTTTTTCTTTGTCAAAGGCATGGCATAGTGACATAGAGTGTTATAAGGTATAAAACTGCTAACAACTTCAACAAAATTGTATGTTCTGTGTTTAGTCTTTTTACACAGTGGTAATCCATCTAAAACAAAGATTTTGTAAAAACACCCTCGTGTTTAATATTTTAATATTTAGAATAGATCTATTTATGGTGTTTAAATTAACTGCCTATTTCATTTTCATGCACATTGTTCAGACTATAGCATCTCAAAAATGGGTCAGGATAAGTTATGCCATCACACATGTGCTTTGGGTAGAACAACAACATGAGCTGAACAATAGCAACACATGCACATGTGTGATTCTCCTTTTTGCAATATGTATTTCAACTAGAGTTGTAGCTTGTCTGTAGTTTATTATTTGAATATCATGTGTTTCTAATTTTATACCACATACCAGTGGTATAGAGATATTTTAATTTTAAAGATATTTCAGTCTTCACAAACTTTAAAGATATTTCAATCTTCACAAAACCTTATCATGTATTTGAAGTATTTGATATGCTTGAATTACGGCCCAGACCTTGTATTAGGTGACATAATGCAACGCAGAGTAAAACAGACTTAGCCACTGTCCCAATAATCACTAGAGTAGGGTTGATAGAAATTAATAAAATAATCATACAAGATAACTGAGTCTTATTTATTTTATACAAATTGTCCTAAATTAGAAATTTAATAAGTTGCAAAGCAGAGAGGTAACTTGGTTCTGTCTCATTTCGGATAGTCCTTAAAGACTGAGTTATGACATAGCTTCTATTTTCACTGAATGGTTATCTTGTTTATTGAAAGTACAGATTTCTCAATTTCACAAAAATATTTGCTTTTTACTGAAAAATTTTGAAATTTTGTCCTTTCAAATTTAAAAAAATATTAAAAAATTTTTGATTATTAGTTTTTTTTTAATAGTACCTTTAAACAAAATTTTTATGTGAAATTTTTCATACATTATTAGGAGTTAGCTTTTGAATTTTTGTAGCTGAAGAGATTCTTTTCCTAGCTTTATACAATAAAAATAAATCTCAATCAAGACTCAACTATAACAATAAGTATTTATTAGTCAGGATAAACTAGATCATACTGTTATTGTGGTAATAAATAAGACACATTATTTCGATAGATTAACAACAAATGTATTTCTCTACCACCTTAAAATCAGATGTGGGCCAAGATACTCTCCAAGTGTTGATACAGGTCTCAAAGTGTCTTTCATCTTGTGACACTGCCATGGTAAATGTGATGTGGACGATTTTGCAGAGGGTTGATGGTGAAACCTGAGTTCATATATACTACTTCCTCCAATCACACAGGCCAGAACCTTGTCAGATTACTCCAATCTTAGCGCTAGAGTGGCTGGGAAATCTCTTTCTATCCACCCAGAGAGAGAGCTACAAAACAAGATTTGATAAAATAGTAGCATTTCCATTACAATCTTTTTTTTTTTTTTTTGTAGGGGAAGGGTAATATTGATAATTATCAATTAAAAAAATTATTTTAAACACATTATCATCACAATACCATATAAATAATTACAGCCAACTCTGGTTATTGGAGGTAGTTACATTCTATAAAGTCCTCGGGAACACTGAATTAGCAAATAGCAAACCAGCCTTTTCTGATCCCAGCTGGAAATGTTTCACTTCTCTGCACACGTGTATGTCTGCAAATGACTTTGAAGGAGCTAGAAATATTTTTAGTGAATAGGAGAATTCAGGAATATGAAATCTGAAAACAATGAGGATCAATTGTATTTCACATTTCTCCCATTATTTAGATTACAATATAACTGCATTCTAAATCAATCTGAAAAACTAGTCACTATATAAATATTAGTGATTTAACTGTGCAAAACAAATATATCTAAAAAAAAGAAGGGGGAGTAATGGGGGGGACGGCAGACCACAGATAGCACAGATATTGGAATCCTTTTTTTTTTTAGGAACGTCCACTTAGCAGACAAAACAGCCGTCTGGCCACATATGTCAAGACTACAGTTTTCTGTCATGATAAGGTCTTATTTAATAAAAATGAATGACCCAGAAAAGACAGAGAGAAACTTCTAAAAATACGACTCCAAAAACTAAAAAATACAAGTCCAAAGAAGCAGCAGCTACTCTTCCCCACTCAGCCTTTACTGGATCCAGTATACCCAATAGAGCCTGAGACATTGCATGTTGTTGTTGTTGCTTTCAGCCATAATTTTATTACTAGTGGTGAGTAGTTTTGTGGGTAGTGTTATTCATTATACATAATTTTAATGGAATTTTCCTTGATGATGAATGGTTCTTTCTACTTTAATTAACGTATGAAATATCTAGTAAGATTTTTAAATGTAGAAATATTTTCAAGAACTTCATTTCTAAACAGAGCTTATCAAAATATTCCAGGTTAAAGCTTATTAAAATAAAACAAAACCAGTTGTCTTTGAGTCAATTTCAACTCATGGCAACCCTGCACTACAGAGGGTTTTCAATTGTTGTGATCTTTTGAAAAATCCTGGCGGCAGTAGTGTTTAAGAGATAAAGGTCGGCCGTTTGACTCCACCAGGCACTCGTTGGAAACCCTATGGGGCAGTTCTACTCTGTCCTATAGTGTTGCTATAAGTCAGAATCGACTAGATGGCAATGGATTGTTGTTTGTTTTGTTGTGATCTTTTGGAATTAGATTAACTGGCCTGTCTTCCAAGGGCTTCTGGGTGGGATTGAACTGTCAATATTTTGTTTAGTAGCCCAGAACTTAACCCTATGTACCACTCTTGGACTCGTAAAACATATTAGAGAACTTATATATTTTTATTGGTGTTTATAATACTTGCACTGCCCATGAAACCAAAATATCTCCAAGTTAAAAATAAAACAATTTACTGTTAATTTGTATTAGTAATTTTACTAAAGTTTAGAAAAATAGTGGCGATACTTAAGTGAATGGAGAACTGAAATGTGGAGTATTTGTTCATATAATTCTATACACACTAAAGGTAAAGCAGATGACTTAGGTTTATATATGCCAACATGGAAACATCTCAATAATACAATGTTTACTGAAAAGCAGCATCTGACTGATGCGTGCAAAAATATATCATTTATGTAAACTTTTCTTTTAAAAATAGTTAACAATTGAAATATTTATATATGTAAAATGAGTACTATTCTGTTTGCCTGAGAATTGTGGTTATATGTGGGAAAGGATCTGGCATGCCTGCTAAAGTAGACTTGGAATTTTATTGAAGTTATTATATATATATATACACATTTATGAATATATAATTTATCTTTGATTTTGTTGTTGTTCAGAATATGCACAGCAGTACAGCAATTCAACCATTTCTACATGTACAAAAGATAAATGATACAATCAAAAAAGTACGTAAAAGACTTGAATAGACATTTCACCAAAACAGGCCTTCAAATGGCCACCAAGCACATGAAAAGATGCTCAAAGTGCAAATCAAAACCACAAAGAGATGCCATTTCACTGCCACTAGAATGGCTAAGATTTAAAAAAGAAAGAAAGAAATCAACAAGTATTGGTGAGGAGGTGGGGAAATTGGAACCTTTGTTCATTGCTGGTGAGAAACCAAAATGGTACAGCCATTGTGGGAAACGGTGTGGCAGTTCCAAAAAAAAACTAAAAATAGAACTACCCTATGACCCAGAAATTCCACTGTTAGGAATATACTCAAGGAAATTGAAAGCAGAGACATAGACAGACATATGCACACCAGTGTTCATTGCAGCATTATTTACAATAGCCAAAGGTGGAAACAACCTAAATGCCCATCAACGGATGAATAGATAAGCAAAATGTGTCATGTACTAAAATAGAATACCACTCTACCAGAAAGAGAAACGATGTCTTGGTATATGCAACAGCATGGCTAACGCTTGAAGACATTAGGCTGAGTGAAATAAGTCAATTACAAAAAGACAAATATTGTATGACCTCACTTCTATAAAAAGACAAGAATGGGCAATTGTGTACAGATCAAAGTTTATTTATTAGTGGTTACCAGGGGCAAAAGGAAGGGAGAAAGGAGCGCCATTGCTTATGGAGCGCTGGCTTTTGGTTTACAGAGTTAGAAAACTCGCATTGATTAAGGGTGGGCTTGCACAGCAGATTAATATAATTTTTGTCAATAAATTGTATAACTGTTAAAGGTTGAATTGGCAAAAGTTGTGTAATAGATATATTTACAACAACAACAAAGAGTAGCTTCTGAGGCTGCTTACATACAACCAAATACCTCATGAAATTACGTATCTTGGTTTGGAGATTTAGGTCCTTTTTTCGTGGAACATATGAATTAATTGGCCTAATACCATGTTTACTGTTTCTATTCTATCTCCTAGTTCCTTGGGTAGTGCCTGGGACCTTACACGCCTTCAAGTGGCCATCCAATGCGCAATTGGTTTCTATTCACCTGGAAAAACAGAGAAAGATGAAGAGTCAGAAATAGGAGAAAGAAATGGTATGCATGGCTAATTGTCTCCATGAACAATGGCTATCTTTAAGTGAGACCAGAACTAGATGTTACCTGGCTGAATGTTTCCTAACTGAACTATTTTAATTCACACATAGAGAGAAAGTAGTAGACAAGTTAACACCAACTGAAAATTATGTCCCATTCCCCAGTGCCATCGAGTTGATTCTAACTCATTCATAAATTATGTATAAATGTTTATTTGGGTAATTATTTTTATAAGTATTCTGTACTTATAAAATATATCTTTTTAAAAATAAAATACTGGAAAAATTTCCCAAAACATTCACTTTTGAAATTCAGAAGATATTTTTACATACTTATATGCTAGTTCTAGGGAATAACTGGAATTTTTGGTATAAAATGCCTACACAATTTTTGGGCACAAGAATGCCTTTTTTTTTTTCTTTAAAGTGAAGGTGATTAAAGTATTAGACAAATCCATTTCCAAGAATTCTGGCCATCAAGTGGAAGTGTCCCAGCATCCATGTGTCTATAATGACCACAGGAGATGAAATGAGGAGGAGGAGAAGTGTGTTTTGAGTTTTGGATATTTCCAGAGATTAAAGCTATTGAAGCTGTAGCTGTAAAACTGGGATGAGCAGATAAGCTGACTGATTCTTACCATTAGATGAAAGAATCTAATTTACTATGAATAGACTCTGCGGATTGAAGAGTAATGGAAGAGAAATATTTGGCAGACTTTTTATCTTTTAAAGTAGTTTGGAGCGAGAGCATATTAACTGAGGTCAAAGAAAAGAGAAATTGTCAGCCTTGCTAATTTCGTAGACAGGTCTTTGCTCCCTGGGAGAAAGCCATCTGGTGAGGGGAGTCTTCTTATCATGTTACAATCCTTTAATTTAGAAGCTTGCTCAGGACTGTAAAGTTATTACTAACATTATGATTAATAATATTTCTAAACAACTATGAAGATATGAGCATTACATACTAAGCAAAATTTATTTAGGTAAGATTGAGCAGAGGAAACTAATTATTATTGTTTACCTCCAAAGATCTGAGGTATGTGTATGTGTGTGTGTGTGTGTGTGTGTGTGTGCCTTGTTTTAATCCGTTTTTCAGATGCAACAACTTAGATTTTCAGATGCTAAGGAACTTGAGCAAAGTCATATGTAGAAACCTGCAGAGCTGAAATACTATTCTAGAATTCAGTGACTGACCCCAAAACCCCTCTCTAAATTTAAATGTAAACAGAATGTGCTTAAATATGTACAAAATAAACTAATAAATCTGAACACTCTAAATCATTATAACTAAAGGGATGAATATAGAGAAGTTTTTTTTTTTTTTTTTTTTTTTCTGTTTTTCAGGTGCACTTTAGGTAAAGCAGGGTGCATTGGAAAGAATATGAGCTCTAGTATAAGAAAGATCCATGATAAAAATGATCAAGTCCCTAAAAATTAACCTTTCAGTCTGTGCCTCATTTTTCTAATAATTAAAATTAAAAAAAAAAAAAAGAAGGTAAAATTACCTTACTGGTTTATAAAAAGGATTAAATGGAAAAATACATGCAAGGTTTGTTGTTTTTGTTGTTAGGTGTTTGTATCAAGTTATGTATATTAAAACAAAAGGTTGCTCAGTTATACATCACCCTCACAATTGTTGCCATGTTTGAGTCCACAGTTGCAGCAACTGGGTCAATCCATCTCATTGAGGGATTCCCCTCTTTTTGCTGACCCTACCCCTTACCAAGCAGAATGTCTTTCTCCAGTGATTGGTTCCTCCTGATGACGTGTCCAAATTAAGAAAGATGAAGTCTTGCCATCCTGGCTTCTAAGGAGCATTCTGGCTGTACTTTCTTTAAAACAGGTTTGTTCGTTCTTCTGGCAGTCCATGGTATATTCAACGTTCTTTGCCAATAACACGATTCGAATTCATCAATTCTTCTTCAGTCTTCCCTGTTCATCATCCAGCTTTCACATGTACTTGAGACAATTGAAAACACCATGGATTGGGTCAGGTGCACCTTAGTTCTCAAAGTGACATCTTTGTATTTTAACACTTTAAAGATGTGTTTTGCCACAGGTTTGCCAAATGCAATAAGTAGTATGATTTCTTGATTGCTGCTTCCATGCACGCTGACTGTTCATCCAAGTAGGATAACATTGACAACTTCACTGTTTATCATGAACTTTATGCGTACAGTTGTGAAGATTTTTTTTTTTTTCCACTTTATGGCTTAATCCACTCTGAAGGCTCTTGTGTTTTACCTTCATCAGTAAGTGCTTCAAGCCGTCTTCATTTTCAGCAAGCAAGGATGTGCCCTCTGCCTGTTTTAGGGCAGGCAGGTAATACTATTATGGGAAATATCACTGCTCTTTACTAATCTTCCATACAAATGAAATGAAATAAAACAGCAGAATATGGAATAGGATGCTTATAATTTAGTTAACTTTTTAAAAATATGTTCTTGACCCCCGGACCCTGTTAATATTCTTCATTTTGAGGATATTAGTCCTGGACTGAGGCCTGAGGCTTCTTATTCTCTTATATTTGCCTGAAATAATGAGTAATTTTTTAACCTAGGTATGGGCCTGAAATCAGTCATGTGAGAAGGTCAATGAAACAGAAAAGCCAGGATTAACAGCGTTGTTCTCTTAAATTAACTAGTGTGTTGATACACAATTGCACTTGTACTGTTAACTATGATTTTTCCAAACTTGTTTATGGATATAGTAGAAATCAGAAAACCATGTTTTATTCCCTGTTTTGCCACTAATTGACTGGGTGGGCTTGAGCTACTAAATTTTTCTTTCACTATTTTTCTTTGTGCTACCTATTTAAAAACAAAGAACAAACAAACCAAAAAAAACTTTTCTGTATTTCTTAATTTTGTTGTTCTTTTTTTTTTATGCACAGGAATTGCTTTGATTTTCATGCACATAGAATTAGCATTCACTACTAGTTTAAAAAAAAAACTCCTATCAACTTACATATTAATTTTAGTGTTTATTATTTCCTTTTACTCAATGGCCTGCAGGATAAATTAATTCTCCAAACCTCTACATTGTTCCAGTAATGAAGAAAGATTATCCAACTGATAGTTAAAAAAAAAAAAAAAAAACTCCAAAGCTATTTTCAGGGTTGTTCTCTATAACAATCTTATTTAAAATTTTTTTAGAATTAGTAGATGGTTTTTTACCCTGAGACAGGATGAGAAAAGAGGCCGCAAGAGACTTCAGGTCAAGGATACAGTACTGTTGCTACTTCTCTCGTTCCTGATACTAGAAATGTATCTTGTGTGGTTTTTGTTTCTCTCTCTTTTCATTTCCTTTCTTTCTGTGTCATTCTGGTTGCAGACTTATCTATTTTACTGATCTCAAAAAACTTGCTTGTGGTTTCATTTATTTTCTCTATTTTTTATTTCTATATGCAAAGTAACTGATTTCCATTATGAGGTTTATTTTTTCTTGTATTCTGATCATCTTGTTTGTGATTTGATTTTCTTTTTCCAGTTTCTTCAGGTAAGAACTAAGGTGATTGATTTAAGTCTTTTATTTTTTAATAGATATTTAGTGTTAGAAAATTTTCACTAGTGCTTTAATGGCATCCTACAAGTTTGGTATGCTATGTTTTTATTTTCCTTTTGTTCTAAATGCTTTCTAATTTCCCTTTTGAATTTTTTTCTTTAACCCACGGATTCTATAGCAGTATGTTTTTATTATTATTATTTTCTAAATATTTGTGGATTTCCAAAATATTTTTCTGCTCTTGATTTCTAATTTATTTCTATTGTGGTAATAGGACACACATTGTGTTACTCGACTCCTTTGAAATTCGTTGGTTGAGGTTAATTTTATGGAATATCTTCCATGTGCACTTTAAAACATATAATCTGCTTTTGGGTGACATGTTTTATTAATGTCAAATGTATTAATGTGGTTATGCTGTTCAAGTCCTGTATTGTTACTGATTTTCAATTTGTCATATAAATTTATGATAGAGGGGTATTGAAATATTAAACTATACTTATAAATTGTTTAATTTCTCCTTTCACTTATATCAGTTTTTCTTTGTGTAATTTTAGCTCTGTTAATAGGTTCATATACATTCTGGATTATGTTCTTTTCATGAAATTAAAATTTCATCATTATGAAATGAGTTTATCACTGGCAATAATGTTTGCCCTGAATTTTTTTTTTTTTTCAAATAAGTATAGCCAGCATAGCTTTCATTTGATTAGTGTCTATATGACATCTTTTCCCATCCTTTTATATTGATCACTTAAGATGAATATCTTGAAGGCATCATATTGAAGGCATCATATTGGGTTTTGCTTTTTAATTGAATCTGATAATCTCTGCCACTTAATGTGTTTAGATTAGGTACATTTTATGTGATTATGATGTAATTATGCTGAAATCTTAAATATAACTATTAGATTTCTATTCATTCCATCTCTTTGCTTTTTTCTGTTTATATGACTCCTTTTACATTAATGCATTACATTTTATGATTCAATTTTATCTCTTTCATTAGTTTATTAACTATAACTCTTTGTTTTGCTATTTCAATGATTAGTTTTGGTTGAAAGTATACATCTTTAACTTACCACAGTTTGTTTCATGCGTTATATAAGAGCCTTAAAATTGTATTCAGGATCCTGGCTTCTGTGCTATTATTGTCATACATTTTTATATCCATAGATGATTGTTATAAGCCCCAAACTACATTGCCATTATTTTTGCTTAAATGGTCAATTACATTTAAACACATTTAAATAATAAATAAAACATAAATCAAGAGAATGTGAGGTCACAGAACAGAGTAGAAGGAAGCTTTCAAAAGGAGTGCTGCCAATAGAACAAAATTTTCTTCCCAGATCTGCTAAGTTCTGCATATCATTCATTGGGTTTAAGAAAAGGCTGTTTTCTATGGCCTTTGAAAAAGTAGTTTTATTAAAATACTGTACTAGGGATGAGGAAGTAACTTGGTCAGTCATTCATTCTTTTAAGAAGTTTGGTTATTAGGGGAATGAAAATATAGAGATGGAAAAATATATTAACTTTATATTCTCCAATTCTAATAGGATTCTGTCAAAGACTGCTTTTATTTTTTTTGCTGATGTGACATTATTCACTACATAATTATGCTTTATAATTTATTATACTTATTAATAATGCAATACTGTTTAGCTCCTTTATTTTTTCTCAAAATTTCTGTCTTAAATATTTTATTGCAATATTTTCTTTATTATTATTTTTGCCTGATATTCATTTCTTCATATTTTAATCTTTGGTAAATGATTTTTAAGTGTATATATGGGCTATTACTTTGCTTTTGCTCTTGTTAGTATTTAGAATATATATAGCTTCTGGAACTAAGTAAGCATTTATTATTTTTAAATTCATGCATTCTTTCCACCTTAGGAATTTTGTCTTTTCTTTCACCCATGATGATTGTCTTCTCTTGTAAATTTGTTTTCTCTCCGTAAAATTGGTAGTTTTTAGGCTCAATCTTTTATTAGTCTTCTCTGTTTCTGTCATCAAGATTCCTAGGTGGAGCAAATGATTTACCCTTACAGCTGCTAACCAAAAGGTTGGTAGTTCAAATCCACTGGCCGCTCCTTGGAATTCTTATGGGGGAGTTCTACTCTGTCCTATTGGGTCACTATGCCAGAATCGACAAGGGCAATGAGTTTTGTTTTTGTTTTTTAACTAACCTAAAGGTTGACTGTTCGCACCCACCCAGTGGTACCAGGGAAAAAGATCTTGCAATCTGCTTCTTTTAAGATTACAGCCAAAAATACCCTATGAAACGGTTCTACTTTGTGACACATGGGTTTTCCATCAGTCAGAATCAACTCAACAACAATTTTTTGTTGTTGTTTTTACTTCTATCACCAGCTCTCTCACAATTTTAATTTGTTATTCCCCTGAAGAACAGAATAATTTTAAAATTGTTTTTTCGTAATAGCATTCATCTTACTCTTATTTTAACTCCAGTCTTAAATTCTGGGTTTTCTTGCATTCCTCTTTTAAATTATCCATATCAACTAGCAGTTCAAACTTTATCATAGCTGTATTTAATTAACTGCTCAGGTAGCAATGTAATTCTCCCTTATTTATTGAATACACTTCCTTAAGGGCAGTAAACAAAATTCTGTTATTAATTCCTGAATCCTTAAACAATACCAAGGAGAATTGCTGTAGACACACTTATTGATGATAGAAATAAAATTATCTCAATTTAGTCTCTCATAGTGTGGAATGCTGGTAACTACATTTAACAACTGGCTTTCCTCTAATTTGTAGTGTTTGCTGATTTCTGAGGCGTAAATAGTCCCACCATGGCCAATTTCAAGCTGCTAAAATGACATCAACCAGCTCACAAAGTTACTGAAAATGTTTAACAATTGGTTCTCAGAAGCTGTTTCCCAGCTCCAGCACACTGCTTAATTATGGCTGTCTGAACTTAGGTAGTGCAAACAGTGAAAACTAGTAACACATTCCCTGCTAAGCGAAAGGTTGGTGGCTCGAGAACACCCAGAGGCAATTCAGAAGAAGGCCTGGAAATCTACTTCTGAAAAATCAGTTATTGAAATACATATAGAGCACAGTTCTACCCTGACACACAAGAGGTCACATTGATTTGGAATCAACTCAATGGCAACTGGTCTGAATCCTACTTCAAAGTTTCAAAGAGATCATTCTTTCTTTTCTAGACATCTGACAGATTTTTTCTTATTGTCATTCATTTTCATCACACTTCTTGTTTTCAAATATTTTGTTTTGATGAGAAAACGTCCTAAAATCTTGCATGCTTTTCCCTGTCCTCATCTTCTACCTGACATTTGAATATGGAAATTATAGTGTCCACATACAGGAAGAATAAAGGAAAAGATGCCCAACTTTGACTATGACTGGCTCTGGAATACTTAGGACTAAGTGATGGTTACTGCTATATTATTTTCTCCAAAGTTAGAAAAAGATAAATACGCTTACTCAATGTACCCCTTCTCCGGTCTCCCATGGTTTCAGGGTACAAAGGGAAGAAGTTCATAATTTATTCACAATGTTAATGCTATTGGTGGAATTTTTTATTCAATTTTACTGCATGTTCTTCATTTACCTTTACTTTCCATTTTTAGTTCTGCTGCCCGTTGTCATCTCGTTTGGATATCTCTCTGTTTTATCTTAAAAAACCCAAAACCGGTGTTGTATCTTACAAGATAATACAATTACTTATGATCATTGTTTAATAAATTCTTAGTGTTGTTTTGTTAGGTGCTATCCAGTTAGTTCCAACTCATAGCAACCCTATGTACAACAAAAGGAAACATTGCCCAATCTTGCGTTATCCTCACAATCTTTCCTATGTCTGAGCTCATCGTTGCAGCCACTGTGTCAGTTCATCTCACTTAGGGTCTTCCTCTTTTTCCCTGACCCTCCACCTTACCAAGCATGATGTCCTTCTCCAGGGACTGGTCCCTTCTGATAACATGTCCAAAGTATGTGAGACAAAATCTCACCATCTCACAATCTCTAAGGAGCATTCTGGCTGTACTTTTTCTGAAACAGATTTGTTTGATCTTCTGGCAGTCCATGGTATATTCAATATTCTTCACCAACACTACAATTCAAAAACATTAGTTCTTCTTCGGTCTTCCTGGTTCATTGTCCAGCTTTCTCATGCATATGAGGCAACTGAAAACACCATGGTTTGGATCAGGCATATCTTAGTCCTCAAAGTGACATATTTGCTTTCTAACACTTTAAAGAGGTCTTTTGATAAAGACATCAAAACCTTACTAAAACAATAAATCTTTAATAGAGAGTAAAAGGCCTGTCTTGTTTTTCACTTCAACATTTTAATTTAATTATTATTAAAGGAGAACTTTAAAATATATTTTTTACAGATTGTTAAATCACTTATCATTCTTATGTGTGCCGAAAAATGAAAACATAAGTAAAATACATTGGTTAGAGTATACCCCAAAGATTTAATATTCAAAACCCCTCTCTACTGAATCCCTTGTCTACTCAGATTTGTCAGTGCTCATCTTTGGCAAGAACTGGGCTCTGTGTCTTTAAGGGTGTTGGTGATGGCAGCATTTTGTTAAGAGCATTTTGTTATCTCCACTTCTGTAAACTCAAAATAATCTCATACTTTCCCAAGCTCAATTAAAAATATAAGAAAATTATTAACGAAATACCAGTGATGTCCTAGCCATTTCTGCATTTGAAGACAAATGAAGAAATTTACTTGTTATTACTGTGAAGGAAGGTTAAAAAAAAAAAAAAAAATTCTTATTAAAAAATAGAAACTTAAAGGTATATTCAAAACTACCATTTCTATTATTTTTAATATAAAATTGCACTGGAGGACCTTCCCTTGATAATTTTTTTCAGATATCCCTATTCCATTTTTAGTTCAGAAAAATTGGATAAAATAATATGATTATGTATACTGAAGAAAAATTTCAGTTTCTTACCTCCCGTAGAATCTATAAACCATTCTAGAAACATAATTACATGTTTTCATTGATTTTTCTGAACTCTCTCTGAAGTCAATTTTATTTTTATCATGAGGAGGCAACTTGATTTCTGGTTCTCCAGAGTTACCTAGAAGAGTGATTATTTAAAATTTGTATTATACTTTTTCCTTAACAACTAAGGTTTTGATTAAAGTTTGAGAGGTGATAAACACTGAAGTGCACTAAGACCAATGCAAATGTAATCAGGGAATGAAAGATTTCCAGCCTTTTTTGTTTAAACAATTGATAATTTTCTTAACTATCCTTCTGTTGGAAACCCTGGTGGTCTAGTGGTTAAGAGTTATGGCTGCCAACCAAAAAGTCAGCAGTTCGAATCCACCAGCTGCTCCTTGGAAACCCTACGGGGCAGTTCTATTCTGTCTTATAGGTTCACTATGAATTGAAATCAGCATGACAGCAATGGTTTTTTTGTTTGTTTTTTTAATCCCTCTGTTATTGTCTTTTTATATTTTTCATGAAAATAAACCATTAATAAGAGATTTAAAGGAAAAAAAAAAAACCTAGAATAAAAGAAGAGTCATTTATGTAGTATACCAAAAAACCAAACTCGTTGCTGTCCAGTAGATTCCAACTCAGCAAGATCCCATAGGATAGAGTAGAACTGCCCATAGGGTTTCCAAGGCTGTAAATCTTTGTGGAAGCAGACTGCTACATCTTTCTCCTGTGGAATGGCTGGTGTGTTTCAACCGCCAACCTTTTGGTTAGCATTAAGTGCTTAACCACTGTGCCATCGGAGCTCCTCCGTGTAAGTATAAAAAAAAAAAAAAATTTTTTTTTTTTTTTTTATAGGCACCTTCATAAAAAAACACAACAGGATTAAACTGCTATAAAACATTTCAAATCGTATACTCAAATATAATATAACATTTTGTTTTCTAAAATTGGGCTTATTTTCTGAATCTATCCTTGAGCTTCCTTCTGCCTGCTGACAAAAGTATCATATTAGCTAATCTCCTGTTCACATAGTTATTTCAGATTTAAATCAATAGTTTGGAATTTTTTCCTAGGCTTGAATGTAAGACCCCATTGGTTCTTTCATCTATCTGTCTCATGTCTCATAGGACCATACCTGGCCATAGGAAGCATGGTTTCTCTGCCCCTTCAGTAACAGACAGCTATAACTATTCCACTGTTCCCATGCCACGCTGACCTAGAAAACTCTGGGAGAAAACACTTCCCAGAGGAACAGATGGGACATTCATAACAGGCTATCACTACTTTCAAATTGCTAATCATATCCAAAGCATAACAATGATTGTAAGGATGGCGCAGAACGGGGCAATGTTTCGTTCTGTTGTGCATAGGATCAATATGAGCTGGAACAAACTCCACGGCACCTAACAACAACAACAATCGTATCCAGGGATTTGATATCTCCACACATTTGGATCTAACATGGTATAGGTATACGAACAAGTTGGAGAAATTATTAAAGCCCTTTCTCAACATCTGTTTTGTCTCTTTTCCTCCAACTCAATGGTTTGTTGTTTAGAATGGAAATTCAGGGAAGAGTTTTTGAGCAAAATTGAGTGAGGACTAGATTTTCTTAATTAGGTACTATCTGCATTTCATTATCTTACAACTGGACAGTAAAGATTTATCTTACAATACAAGAATGATTAATTTTTGTGATTCAGTGGAAAACTCACTTTAGGGAAATCATATTCTTATATGTTACTGTGCAGACAAAAGAGCGATGAGTCTAAAAGAGATGGTGTGGGAAAATATAAATTAATAATTCACAGTATCTTCCTGATTATGTGAAAGGATATTTGAACCAATTCCCAAGATTTGGGTTTATTGAAGTTTGATATTTCAGGAGATTATGCAAGAAAAAAGACAAAGATTAATGGCTAAATTTTTAGGTATTCAATTTTGGTGCAATATTTGAAGTAGGAACAATGAACCCATTTGAGACATCTGCAGATCTGAAGATCTGAAAAGCAAAGTTAATTAATCAATCTGTGATTAGACATGGCAGATTTGGAGCTTACCACTGAATGCAATGAGATCAAGATCAATGTCTTCCCCTGACTTTGCTGCTCTTTCAAAACTTGGCTTTCCTTTCTGCTCTTGTCTCTCCTTTTTCTAGGAACCATTCTTCCTTGATTTATTTTAAACTATGCCTGTAAATTTTCTGGCAATTTGTTATGCATAAAGAATATGGCACCTTTCTCCCTAGTCCTATTTGAATGATCTCAGCTTCTGCATTTTCTTGTAGAGCTACAATAAATCATAACATTTTATCCAAATCTATTTCATTCACTCTGATTGAAATGTTCCATAAATGTAAAATCAAATAGAATTAGTAGCTATGTTTTCAACGTTTTGAGCTGAGAATTATGCTGGTAAAATTTACTTCACATAGAGAACATCTATGGAGGAGCCTTCGAATTCCCATAAATCTTCCTTCGTATTCCTCTTTGCCTTCAGAAACCCAAAGTCATTGAAAGCTTCACCAAGCTCCTTTTTGTTTCCTTCATTAGTATGAGTTCCAATTTGTCCAATTCTCTGGATTCAAAGAACACCCTTTTAGACTCCTAAATTCATGACACCTGAGGTCTGCAGTATGTGCAAGCTGCAGCAGAGAAGTACAGAGCTTTAAATTATTGCTTATCTAAAACTGAACATCTCCATGCTTAGCTAGAATCATTTAAATTTGGGATCTCTATCCTAATAATGTACAGCTGGAGATTTAGCCAGTCATGAACTTGACAGCAGGCTTCCTTAAAGGGCCAAGATTTCAATGTGTAGTTAACATTTTTTGTCTACTTTTACGTCTCCTTTATTCTTTTTTGTTTTGTTTTTTTCAGAGTTTAAGCCATCTGTTCCTCCATCAGAAGCCAAGAGGCTAAAGAAGTTTCTCTTCTGGAATGACAGCCCCCAAATGGCATGACAATGCACAATTACATGAATATTGCAAAATTAGAAAGTTGTGATCTAAGATAACATAAGATAACCAGAAAACATTAGGAAACTTGAGAAATAATGTCAAGGGAAAACCTACATAAAATTACTAGGAAAGAAGGTACAGAATCAGTGTTGTGATAACGTAAATTGCTTGGTCATTCAATACAAGTGACAATGAGATACATCCAATACACTGAATTATGGCATTTGCTTCCCAGTCAATAATCTAGTCTACATAACTGGAAGCAATAGAAAGTCACATCTTGGAAGTATAAAGGCATCCTTACTAAATTTTCAAACCACAAAAATGCATATGCTAATGTGGAAAAGAGGTGGCATGAATGTAAGACTCCATAGAGTCTTTACACAAATACACGTTTGGGACCACACTTCTGACTTCTGACAAGCAGAGGCCCTTATGACTTGCTACTGGGCTTGGGCCAACAAGGTAGCACACATTTGGCTCAGCATAGAGGTCGATGTCTGCCACACACTAGCTTTCACGGAAAAAGGCTTTTCCAGCAGAACAGATGGCATGCCACAGCTCAACTTTCTGTGCCGCTCTTTCATAGATTTTCTGCTTTATTCAGTCTGGCTCTTTCTCTGTGTTTATTTATTTAATTATTTTATCCTGTGCAAGGGCATCATGCAACCATCTGTGCAGCCCAGCAATGGCCTACTTGTTTACCAGTGACAGCAAAAGCCTTCTTACAACCCATTCTGGTCATCATAAATGTCTTTTTTCCCCTAGAGTCAGACAATTCTTTTTTTTTAATTGAATTGTTAATTTAATATTTCTTACTGATTGTGTTCCATGAACCTAAACTATTGTATATTAGGTTAGTTCGCATTTCCTTAAAAATAAGCTCATTTATTTATGGAACATATGAAATTTTTAACCCAAGTTAAAACTCCATTATCTTTAAAATACATTAACTCTTTTCAATGATCACTATGGTGTCTACTAAAAGTTAGTATGCGAACAACTTCCCACTGGACTTATCAAACTAGCTTGTTTTTTAAAAAATCTTACAATAAAAATATTTCTTAACTCATATAGTTTGATAAAGAGGCATTATCAGTATAGGGATGCAGTAATTGAACACTTTTTCCTGAAAAAGACTTTTTCTTGGTAATAATCACATAAAAATAAATAAATAAAAATAAAAAGATTCACAAACTACAACTATTTTGCTTCCAAAACTTTATTATTTCAGTTTTATAAGACAAAAGTTATCTTTCATTTGGTAATTAACAGTTTCTTAATAGATACTATGTTTTTTTTTTAGTTCAGATAAATGTAATAGTGTTGAGATTATTCTTTAAGGTATAAAACTGTAATTTCTTAACAAAATTTAAATTTTAATGTTTCTTGTAGCAAAAATACTACAAAATTATTATTCTGTTTAATCATAGTAGTATAAATTGATAGTTGTATACCAAAATTAGCGCACACTGTGAAATCTGGGAAAGGCATCACTTTTTTGTTTGCCTCCAATTTTCTTGAGTAATTTCTCAAAAGCATGATGTTTGTTTTTAGAGGTTTTTATACTCATTGTGTAATCTCTTACATACAGTGTGGGTCACTTGGTTTTTGAAATAGGATTTGGCAGGTCTACTACTCTAATAAATGATTTACCTGAACACAAAGGACATTCATGTTCTCATCCTCAAAGACACATCTAAATTGGAATTTTTTTTTCCAAAAAATAACCAGATAGCATACCTTTATTGGTATGGGTTATTTTTTCTCGTCAGCATCTTACAGATACCTGTTTGTCCTCTTCACTTTTTTCTGCCATCATTTTCTGGACTAACTTGCAGTTACTATATATACCCTACTCATAGCTAGAAAAAGAATTCTTAATCATAACCATTATAAAAGTTGGTTTTTAATAGAAATGGTGATTACCCTTCATCTGAAATTATGTTTAAACTATCAAAAACTCTGTGGATGACTCTACTATACAATATCTGACTTTCTGCAGGAAACAAGATTTGATCAAGGAGGGAGCATCATTTATTGACTCAAGCATTTTAAGTTAGCTTAACATATATATCATCCCTTTATATAACAGAGAAAACAAAATTCAACATGAGTAAGCAGTTTATTTTAAGAAATTTTAAAAGGGTGCAGAGTAATTGACTTCAAAGTATGAATTAATATAGGACAATACAAATGAGAGAATTGCTTATAAAACACCCAGCAGAGCAGTAAGATTCATCATGTAGCTAAGAAGAAAAAGAATAAACAAGCAAAGACATTTTAGATGGGAATAGATAAGGAAGTAAAATAGACTTCTCGGAGCAATTAAAGTTCTGGAGAGTTCCACTGAAAGCAACCGTACCCGTTCCATGCCTGTTGTGGTACCACTGGCTCTGTGTTTCCTGGCAACAAAGCCTTTTGAGACCGCTGTTGAGGACAAAAGTGATATTAAGCAATCTTCCATGTCTAACAACCTGGCTTTGTTTCTAGTGGTTGAGCTAGAAAACACAATTAAATATATTCACTTGCCCACCAAACTAGGAACAGGAAGAGGTAGTTATTTTTTCTTCCTGCTGCTATTTGGTACATAAAACAAGTAAATATTTCTTTCTGGAAGTTAAAAGACATTACTTCGTGTGGAAGTAAAGTAAATGCTATATGGAAATGCAAACATTATGAATGAGAATGTTTTTGGTAATAGGTTAGTGTGCTTAAGATTTATGTAAAATATTATTTTACATAAAAGTTAATACTGAAAAGACAACACATTAGAAAGCAAGTATTTGTTTTCGAATACTGTAATAACGTAAAGAGCGTTGTTGGCATAATGGTTAAGCACTCTGGTGCTAACTGAAAGGTTGACAGAAGCTACCCAGCAACTTCTTGGGAGAAAGACCTGCACATCGGCTTCCATAAAGTTTACAGCCTAGAAAATCCTATGGGGCAATTCTAGTCTGTCACATGGGGTCGTAAATCTGTAAATCAGAATCAACTCAACAGCACAAAACAACAATATAATATTTGATGTTGCTGTTGTTAGGTGCCGCCGAGTCGGTTCCGACTTGTAGCAACCCTATGCACAACAGAACGAAACACTGCCTGGTCCTGCGCCATCCTTACAATCGTTCTTATGCTTGAGCCCATTGTTGCAGCCACTGTGTCAATCCACCTCATTGAGGGTCTTCCTCTTTTCCACTGACCCTGTACTCTGCCAAGCAAGATGTCCTTCTCCAGGGACTGATCTCTCCTGACAACATGTCCAAAGTATGTAAGACGCAATCTCGCCATCCTTGCTTCTAAGGAGCATTCTGGTTGCACTTCCTCCAAAATAGCTTTGTTTGTTCTTTTGGGAGTCCATGGTATATTCACTATTCTTTAGCAACAACACAATTCAAAGGCATCAATTCTTCTTTTGTCTTCCTTATTAATTGTCCAGCTTTCACATGCGTATGATGTAATCAAAAATACCATGGATCAGGCATACCTTAGTCTTCAAGGTGACATCTTTGCTTTTCAACACTTTAAAGAGGTCTTTTGCCGAAGATTTACCCAATGCAATGGGTCGTTTGATTTCTTGACTGCTGCTTCCATGGCTGTTGATTGTGGATCTAAGTAAAATGAAATCCTTGACAACTTCAATCTTTTCTCCGTTTATCATGATGTTTATTGGTCCAGTTGTGAGGATTTTTGTTTTCCTTATGTTGAGGTGCAATCCATACTGAAGGCTGTGGTCTCTGATCTTCACTAGTAAGTGCTTTAAGTTCTCTTCACTTTCAGCAAGCAAGGTTGTGTCACCTGCATAACGCAGGTTGTTAATAAGCCTTCCTCCAATCCTGATGCCGTGTTCTTCTTCATCTAGTCCAATTTCTAAGGTTATTTGCTTACCATATAGATTGAATAAAAAAAAAAAAAATTTTTTTTTTTTTGTATGGTGAAAGGATACAACCCTGACACACAACTTTCCTGACATTAAACCAATCAGTTTCCCCTTGTTCTGTCTGAACAACAGCTTTTGATCTATGTAAAGGTTCCTCATAAGCACAATTAAGTGTTCTGGAATTCCCATTCTTCGCAATGTTATCCATAATTTGTTATGATCCATGCAGTTGAATGTCTTTGCATAGTCAATAAAACACAGGTAAACATCCTTCTGTTATTCTCTGCTTTCAGCCAGGATTCATCTGACATCAGCAATGATATCCCTGGTTCCACGTCCTCCTCTGAAACCAGGCTGAATTTCTGGAAGCTCTCTGTCAATATACTACTGCAGCCATTTTTGAATGATCTTCTGCAAAATTTTTCTTGCGTGTGATATTGATATTGTTCTATAATTTCTGCATTTGGTTGGATCACCTTTCTTGGGAATAGGCATAAATACGGATCTCTTCCCGTCAGCTGGACAGGAAGTTGTCTTCCATATTTCTTTGTATAGACGAGTGAGCGCCTCCAGTGCTGCATCCATTTTTTGAAACATCTCAATTGATATTCATTCTGTCAAGTCCTGGAGCCTTGTTTTTCACCAATGCCTTCAGTGCAGCTTGGACTTCTCCCTTCAGTACCATTGGTTTCTGATCATATGCCACTTCTTGAAATGGTTGAACATTGACTAACTCTTTTTGGTATAATGACTCTGTGTATTCCTTCCATCTTCTTTTGATGCTTCGTGCATCGTATAATATTTTACCAATAGACTCCTTCACTATTGCAACTCAAGTGTTGAATATTTTTCTTCAGTTCTTCCCTTTTGATTTTTCTATCTCCAGCTCTTTGCTGGAGATTAAATAAATAAATAAATAAATAAATAAATAAATAAACAAATAAACAAACAAATAAATAAATAAATATTTGTTAAATGAATGATTCAGCAATGTATTTTTCCCTCAGCTAAGGTTTTCACAAAGGACTTAACATCATTTTTATTAAAAATGAGGCTATGAAAAATAATATCCATAGATGGTGGCATGTAATCTGTGTTGTTCATTCATTCTAAATTTTATAACTTGACATAGCCAGAGAATCAAGATATTTACATATTTAAATCTAATTATTTTAGTTTTTCACGGAATCAAATTTATCGGCTATTACTTATGCACTATGCCTTGAATTTGGTTTAAGGCCCATTATATTGCTTGGCCATAAGACTTCACCACTGTAATTGTAGGAAGGATAATTTTGAGACCATTACTTACTATAATGCAGAGTGACCTATTTACAAGGGTACCCAAGAGATCTTTTTCACTCTTCTCTACTAGGAAAGCCTTGCTTCTCCTAATCAAATGCATGGGTATGATGAATTCTTCTGTTAATCATATAACATTCCATAATCACTCCCCATTATGGTTACTAAGAAGGTCAAAGACAAATTTGTGTCTTATCTAAATGACATAGTACTTAAGGTATACATGTTTAATAAACTAACCATAGGCCTGAAATTAATTTTTCTATTTTCGGTTGCCCTCCACCCCATTTTCTCACCATATTTTTTTAATATATGCATCTCTGGAAACTGTCTCAAATTCTTTATTAAGATGTTATGTAATATAAATTATAAATATAAAAAAAAAAGTACATAAATTCCATCGCCGTCAGTCGATTCGGACTCATAGCGACCCTATACACAAATGCGTATAAAAAATAGTATTTTAAACAAAGTACTAGCTTAATAAATACTGAAATGAATTAAACAAATGAGCAGATATATAAAATTTTCTATGGTAACTTAAAGGGTAAATTTTACTCACTGAGAAGATTACTTCTGAATAGGGAATTGGGCATAAGATACATTAAAAGAAAGTTTACTCAAAGTTTTCTTTTTTTTTTTTTCTTTTACCCAGCTATTTAAGATACATATAAGAAATGTATGTAAGATATATGGATATATACATCAACATGTATTATAAGAATAAACATGTTTCTATAGATCCTATTACAGAAAAAGAAAATTCCCAGCCAATAAAGCTACGTAATAATCTGCAAATGAAATATTTTAGCTACTTATTTTGGGGAAAAGATAAACGTAGTCTACGAGACCCAGTGAGCAAACCACATTTTGCTAATTCAATTTTATAATTTTTAGAGAAAATTTTCTCATTTATGCCACATTATTATATTTAGATAATTTTGCTTAAACCACTAACATAATACTGTGAGAGGAAAGCAGCACTTACTGGGCTCCTATGCACCAAAACTTTTTTGTATATATTCATTATCAATTAATAATCATTATTATCAGAATAATGTAGCTTAGCTAACCATCTCAAAATTCATTGACTTAAAAAAAAAAGGGGGCTGTTCTCATTTATGCATCTGTGTCCTGCTGCTGTGTTTCGACTGCACTCAGCTAGGGTGGCTCCCCGGTGCATGTTAGGTTCAGGTCTTCATCATGTGTCTCTCCCACTCCTTGGACCAGTAGGCCAGCTAGGGCACATTCTTCTCCTAGTGATGACAGAAGTTCAAGATGACAAGCCCAATCTCACGTGTCTCTGCACGAAATGTGTATTCACATATATATACTCTATGTATGTCACTGGCCAACATAAGTCACATGACCAAGGCCAAAAATCAAGGATGGGGAAGAACATTCTATTTCTAATAACAGATGTTACAAACTCATGTGCCAAAAGTAAAAATTAGAAGGAAATAAAGATTTGGGGCCAAAATGCATTCATCTTCTTGCCCCAAATCGCTAAAGCTGTCTTCAAATCAGTATATCAGTCTTGTGTCCAGGGTCCTATGATCAAGATCCAAGTTGGCATGTAACTCCATATAGCGTGGAAAACCAGATATAACACTGAGTTTTACTTATCCACACATTTTTCTATTAACTCCAAAAAGGGGCAGGCAGAAAGTTTTATTTTCAATGGTAAGAGACAAACAAAATGAAGACGCTCAGTAAGCATTGATGCATGATACATGCTTTAGCATATGCACTCGCCAAAGTGCCTTAAATGATGTGTTAAATACATGTTGATACACATTTGTTGATTTACAAACAATGTATTGAATACATCAGAAAATACAACTCTAAGAGTTTCACAGAAAAGGCAGAGGCAGAAAAGAAAAGCACTATCTATCAGTCTACAAACTGTAAATTTTAAAATATTTTCTTTTTAGAAGTAAAAAAGGCAAAGGGAAACTATAACCATTTTTAGGCTAAAAATTGAGTGTACTTGCATTTAAAACATATATTAAGTCAGAGATAGCTCTGTCCTGAACAGCAATACTATAAAAATGTTCTGATTTAGCAAACGTGCTAAATTAAATTTAAGAAATTGGGGTACTAGCAATTAGACTTTCTGAGTAGGCATAAGAAAAAATAAGGAGGGGAGAGAAAAAAAAAAGGCACCTTTTAAGAAAGATGAGTTACTGAAAATTTTGTCTTACTTTAACATATTTGGAAATGCATTTCTGGGAGTGAGGGGTACGGGTCTGAGGGTAAGAGGATAAGCTATAAAGGGTCTGAGAGTTACACACTAAAGCTACTTTAGTTTTCTTATTCATTCTCTTTGGAAAATGTTCTGAGAACATGTCTTAGTGGAAACTAAGTGGAGGTTGATCTTTGTCAAGAGGGTATTCTTACTGCACTTGTCACCAGCCAAATATCGTTCTAGAAGTCAGCTTGGTGTCCTCATTAGGAATTACCACAAGTTCTGCTGTTTTCATTTATACCGGAGCAAGATTTTTCTGGGGAGTGAAAACATAAAGGAACTTTTTTTTTATTTTCTTCTCCCTCAAAAGCTGTTTGCTCAGATACCTACCTGTCTTACTCCTTTCTGAGCTTTGCCTGCTGTTGACACCATCTGAGACAACTCTTCTCTTATGTGTATGGAAGGACACTCTCTCATCACCATCGTTGTGTATACCTTTACCATGTTTATTATTCAAGGCAGTTATCCCCACTTGACACATGGATATTTCCTATTTAAGGTACCTGCCCTCACTTGGATATAAGCTCCATAAAATAAGGAGTTTGTCTTTTGATTCAAGGTTGTTCCCCAGTACTAACACAGTGTTTTGCCTTTGTTGAAAAAATTAATAAATTTTCTCCTTCCTCTATACCCAGCCTCTATCTGAAACATTAGGTGCATTTCCTTGTAATAAACTTAAGTTATTGCTTGTTCCAGTACCAAGTGTATTTTACTAGAATTCCTACATGAATATCAACAACAGTAAATGTTTAAATATCTGAAGAATATGTCTCAATGGTAAAATTTCAAAAGTGAGAGAAAGATATATTTTGAATACCTTCAGTGCTAACCAAACCTAATCACATAGTGATCGCCTGGGTGGCGTCTACAAAAACTGGCATATTTGTCTCATGCTTACTGTCACATTTTTCCCTCTTCAATAAAAAGAGAATGCAAAAAAAAAAAAAAAAAACAATGGTACATACAGAAAAAAAAGTTAAGTACTTAAAAATATGTGAAGTATGAGTGCGTCTCTTAGCAGGCAAAAAAGCAATAGCACATTTCTTTAGACAGGGACTTAAAATAATATAAAGAAATGCATTTAAGATTTTTATTGAGGCATTTTTCTTTGCAGAAATATCGGATACAACTTACTTTGTCACCATGATTACATATACAGTTTTTCAAAAAAATCTAGAAAAGTCAGAACTTTAAGTTGGCCAACCAAAAGACTTATAGTATTACTTTAGGAATTGGCTAAAGTTCAAAATGTGAGCAAGTTAATAGATGAAATATCATCCTTTTTCTTTTGATAGTAACTTCACGAGGAAATCATGTGAAGTCTTAATGAAAACCCATTTAATAACTATTCTGAATAAAGAGAGCCTGCTTTCTTTTTATGAAAGTGGATGGGAAAATTTGAAAATGTGTTTGATTAATCTAAGAAAATAATCACAAATATCATACTAACTCTGCTTTGGAAAAACTTCTACCATTAATCAAAATGTTGTCATAACAAGTGCTCCTTCAATGGTGCCACCTCTCCTGAGATTAAAGGACTAGTCATATATCAGAAAAAATGAGCACGCCAACATCTACCATACCACTTTATACTGTGCCTTTTAAATAAGCACAAAAATTCAGATTTCCTGGTCAGCCTATGTAAAAACCATTTTTGCAAAGTTGGTTTAAAATGAGAATCAGCTCAATTCCTTTAATAGGCTGAAACCTATCTGAAAAGATATCACCATATTTTTATGCAAATAATGAGCACCTTCTGTGTTTGTCCACTGCACCCTTCCCCTGAGAGGCTCTCTCATATGGGATGCCATGCCAATCCTCTTCAACATGTTGCTGTAAAAAATATTTGCATAACAGGCTTACAAAAATTCCTTGCAGTGGGGAGATGGGGGGTGGTGTAGGTTCAGCCAGCAAGCAAATGCAGAAGACCCACATTATTTGCATAAAAATACAGTAAATGATTTTATCAATTGATCTCTTACTAATTGTTAATGCAATTTAGTATTATTTACATATTAAAATATTTATTGTTTTAATACTCATTTAGGAATTCTATCAATAAATGTATATGATATTTATAGATTTTTGTTGTTGTTAGGTGCTGTTCAGTCATTTCTGACACATAGAGACCCTGTGTACAACTGGAGGAAACGCTGCCTGGTCCTGTCCTTACAACTGTTGCTGTTTGAGCCCATTGTGTCAGCCACTGTGTCAACCCATCTTGCTCTCTTTCGCTGACCGTCTACTTTTCTAAGCATGATGTCCTTCTACAAGAACTGGTCCCTCTTGATACTATCTCCAAAGTATTCTAGATGAAGTCTCCCCATCCTTGATTCTAATAGCATTCTCGCTGTACTTCTTCCAAGACACAGTTTTGTTCTTCCAGCAGTCCATGGTATATTCGGTATTTTTCACCAACATAATTCAAAGGCATGAATCCTTCTTCGGTCTTCCTCTTCCATTGTCCAGCTTTCTCCTGCTTATGGTGCGATTGAAAAATAGTATGGCTTGGATCAGGAGTATCTTAGTCCTCAAAGTGATGTCTGTGCTTTTTAACACTTTAAAGAGGTCTCTTTCAGCAGATTAGCCCAATGCAATAAGTCTTTTGATTTCTTGACTGCTGCTTCCTCTGTGGGTGTTGATGGTGGATACAAATAATACAAAATCCTTGACAGCTTCAGCATTTTCCCTGTTTATCATGATGTTGCTATTTGATCCAGTTGTGAGGATTTTTGTTTTTTTTCATGTTGAGGTGTAATCCATACTGTAGGCTAAAGCCTTTGATCTTCACCAGTAGGTGCTTCAAGAATTGTGTCATCTGTATTCACATGTTAATGAGTCTTCCTCCTATTCTGATATAAATATTTAGAATACAATATATATAATAGGTAAAGAGAATTGTGTGTTGATGTGTTTATATGCGGTTATGAACATGTTTGATATAGTAGTAACCTTCTGACATAAAGCTTCTGATGTTACTCTTATTTGGAAGAGTTTTATGCATATATTGTCAACTATAAAATAACTATAAAATGTTATATTCTCATCAAATCTGTGAGTGTCTATATGGCTTGAACTAAACTTATGCAATATCAAAACGTGCCAAGAAATATACTGGGTACTGATGATACAAAGTTCCAGTTACAACAAACTTATTTTAGGATAAAATAAAAAAACATAAATATCTTATTTATATTCATATATAGTGGCAGACAATAATGGCAGCCTAAATATATATGTCAAGTTTCTCCAGAAAAAACAAATTTTAAACACTTGGTCCACATGATTGGGGAGTTGGGGGCAGCGGCTGGTAAGTTTAAAATCCATAGGGTAGACCAGCAGGCTGAAAACTCAGGCAGGGTTTAATGCTTCAGGCTTGAGATAGAGTTCCTTTTTCTCTGAGAAATCTCAGTTTATGCTTTTATGGATAATTGGATAATTTCCTTCACTTAAAGTCAATTCAATGACAATTTGCCTGGCTCAGTTTGAAATAGTGGTTATAACAGTTTTCTGAACCAGGCTGGTGTTTGTTTGAATTCTAGAGTTCCCATATTATCTGTTAGCAAATCTAACATGTTGCTTGATATCTGTGAGCCTCTATTTCTTCATATGCTGAAAAAGAAACATTATTCATCTCATAATTTTTGTCAAGATTATTTAAGATAATGTAACTCAAGTGTCATACACGTTGAAACAATTCCACAATTGTCCCCTCCCTCAGTTTTTTGAGTTACCTTAAAATTCATAGTAAACTCAAGCTAATTTTGATTCCCCCACCAAAAAAAAAAAGTCTTAGTTATTTTGGATGGATGCTTGCTGCTGGCAATAAATTCTATAAAAATGTAAACTATAGCAATAATACGCACACTTCTTCGAACATATACATTGTTCTATTCAAAAGGGATACTAGAAGCATTTGCCTTCACTCAGCTCTGTGATTAAAAAAAAAAAGCACTAGATGTAAATTTATTTGCAGACTAATTTTATTCATTCATTAAAATTTCAGACCTTAGGAATCAAGAAAATAGATTCCCTTTTCCTCAGTTTGTGAACAGCCTGTATAGGAGCACAGACCAGGATAGAAATCATACCAAACTCACGGCAGCAACTAGGAACATGTGGTAAGCATGTCATTAAATCCCTTCGACTCCCAAAATGCACGTGATTAGTTCCAAGGCTTTTTCAGACCACAGATAACCAGAATAAACCTACGGGAAAATATAGTGAGTTATATTTATAAGGGAGAATTACAGTCTTCTGCAAATTCTCTAGTGTTTCCTACCTTAATGGTAACACCAAGGCAGTGGTATAGAATAATGAATGCCTTTGATAGCAAGTCTAACCACAGAAAGTCCTGCACTCAAGTAATGAGGCTATGTCTTCTACTAACCTGCATTTCCCATATTTTTAAGCAAACCAGTACCATGGAAAGAAATAAGCACATATTCCTGCCTTCTAAATGCTTGAAGTTAGAATGCTTAGAATCATCCTAGGTGTTTTATTTTTTTCTCTCTGTTATATTCTAAATACTATCCTAAGGCCTACACTCAATTGTACAAATTAAAATTGCATTAAATTTCTATACTTTGAAACTATGAGCTCTGTAAACCTCACTGCCTTTTCTCAGTGGTTTTATTTCCTGTCTTGTGAACTATTTTCCCCAACAGTGAGAGAAATGACACTTCCCTCAGAGATGGAGGAAACAAGCAGAATTCTTCATTAAGTAGAAGAAATCTGACCAAGATAGAGCCAAATTTGGAAAATAACACTGAGAAATAAGCAGGTTAATATAGAATAGAAAGTTCTGGTTACCTCATGCCTGGGGATGGGTCCCAGAGTTCTGAATTAATATATAGAAAGACACAGAAAAATGTAGAGGAGCCAGTAGAATTGAGTAAAGATAATGCATTTACAAACACATTCTCTTGGGTGAAAAATCATCACCATTTTGACTCACATAGCCATATATACATTACCAGTAAATAAACTAATTTTTCAATCATGAGTTATCTGATTCTAAATATAACCTGTAAAATCAGGAAAACACGTGTCCACCTATACAGCGTTGACTTTGTTATGTAATTATTGAACGCTGCACTAGGATAACCTAAGCACCATCATAACTACTAATTTACTTTTTTTCAAATACGGTAGTTACCTCGTGCAATGATTCTAAGTATATTTTGAAGGAAGAATTATTTTGATAAATCTCTGTAAATTAGTCAAAACTTGTCTATGGCCATTCTTCACTTTAAAAACATAACACACATAACTTAAACTGCTCTTCGGCTGCAGTTATAACACATTACCTTAAGATAAGGGCACAGAAAGATTGAAGTGTATTCTCCTTTAAGCATAAATACATGTAATTAAATAATATTTCTGCAATTGCTGTGTTATCATATTTGTTTTAAATTACTGCCTGGTTATCTCCAGAAATCAGGCTTGATTATACTTTAGAACAGCTTTATCTTACTTTTAGATTTTATTGAAAATGATTAAATATCAATTTAATTCAATCATGTTGCTGTTGTTAGGTGCCCTGGAGTCGGTTCCAACTCATAGTGACCCTATGCACAACGGAACAAAACACTGCCTGGTCCTGCGCCATCCTTACAATCGTTCTTATGCTTGAGCTCATTGTTGCAACCACTGTGTCAATCCACCTCATTGAGGGTCTTCCTCTTTTCCACTGGCCCTGTACTCTGCCAAGCATGATGTCCTTCTCCAGGGACTGATCCCTCCTGACAACATGTCCAAAGTATGTAAGACGCAGTCTCGCCATCCATGCTTCTAAGGAGCATTCAGGTTGTACTTCTTCCAAGACAGATTTATTCGTTCTTTTGGCAGTCCATGGTATATTCAATATTCTTCACCAACACTACAATTCAAAGGCATCAATTCTTCTTTTGTCTTCCTTATTCACTGTCCAGCTTTCACATGAATATGATGCTATGGAAAATACCATGGCTTGGGTCAGGCGCACCTTAGTTTTCAAGGTGACATCTTTGCTCTTCAACACTTTAAAGAGGTCTTTTGCGGCCGATTTACCCAATGCAATGGGTCGTTTGATTTCTTGACTGCTGCTTCCATGGCTCTTGATTATGGATCCAAGTAAAATGAAATCCTTGAGAACTTTAATCTTTTCTCTATTTATCATGATGTTGCTCATTGGTCCAGTTGTGAGAATTTTTGTTTTCTTTATGTTGAGGTGTAATCCATACTGAAGGCTATGGTGTTTGATCTTCATTAGTAAGTGCTTGAAGTCCTCTTCACTTTCAGCAAGCAAGGCTGTGTCATCTGCATAACACAGGTTGATAATGAGTCTTCCTTCCATCCTGATGCCCCATTCATCTTCATATAATCCAGCATCTCGGATTATTTGCTCAGCATACAGATTGAATAGGTATGGTGAGATGATACAACCCTGCCGCACACCTTTCCTGACTTTCAACCAATCAGTATCCCCTCGTTTTGTCTGAACAACTGCATCTTGATTTTTGTAAAGGTTCCTCATAAGCACAATTAAGTGTCCTGGAATTCCTATTCTTCTCAAAGTTATCCATAGTTTGTTATGATCCACACAGTTGAATGCCTTTGCATAGTCAATAAAACACAGGTAAACATCCTTCTGTTATTCTCTGCTTTCAGCCAGGATACATATGACATCAGCAATGATATCCCTGGTTCCCCGTCCTCCTCTGAAACTGGACTGAATTTCTGGTACTTCCCTGTTGATATACTGCTGCAGCCATTTTTGAAAGATCTTCAGCAAAATTTTGCTTACGTGTGATATTAATGATATTGTTCTATAATTTCTGCATTCAGTTGGATCACCTTTCTTGGGAATAGGCATAAATATGGGTCTTTTACAGTCAGTTGGCCAGGAAGCTGTCTTCCATATTTCTTGGCATAGTTGAGTGAGCACCTCCAGTGCTGCATCCATTTGTTGAAACGTTTCAATTGATATTCCATCAATTTCCGAAGCCTTGTTTTTCGCCAATGCCTTCAAAGCAGCTTGGACTTCTTCCTTCAGTACCATCGGTTCCTGATCATATGCTACCTCTTGAAATGGTTGAACATCGACTAATTCTTTTAGGTATAACGACTGTGTATTCCTTCCACCTTCTTTTGATGCTTCCTGCATCATTTAATATTTTCCCCATAGACTCCTTCACTTTTGCAACTCGAGGCTTGAATTTTTTCTTCAGTTCTTTCTGCTGGTGAAAGAACAAGCAAGCGTGTTCTTCCCTTTTGGTTTTCCATTTCCAGCTCCTTCTCAAACTGCCCTTTGGAATCTTCTCTTCGGTTCTTCTACTTCATCATTTCTTCCTTTTGCTTTAGCTGCTTGACATTTGTGAGCAAGTTTCAGAGTCTCCTCTGACATCCGTCTTGGCCTTCTCTTTCTTTCTTGTCTTTTCAATGACCTCTTGCTTTCTTCATGTATGGTGTCCTTGATGTCATTCCACAACTCGTCTGGTCTTCGGTCACCAGTGTTAAATGGGTCAAATTTATTCTTCAGATGGTCTCTACATTCAGGTGGGATATACTCAAGGTCATATCTTGGCTTTGTGGACTTGCTCTGATTTTCTTCAGTTTCAGCTTGAACTTGCAAATGAGCAATTGATGATCTGTTCCTCAGTCGGCCTCTGGCCTTGTTCTGACTGATGATATTGAGTTTTTCTATTGTCTCTTTCCACAGATGTAGTCAGTTTGATTCCTGTGTGTTCCATCTGGTGAGGTCCATGTGTATAGTTGCCGATTATGTTGGTGAAAGAAGGTATTTGCAATGAAGAAGTCGTCGGTCTTGCAAAATTCTATCATTTGATCTCCAGCACTGTTTCTATCACCAAGGCCATATTTTCCAACTACTGATCCTTCTTCTTTGTTTCCAACTTTCACGTTAAAATCACCAGTAATTATCAATGCATCAGACTGCAGCAGCTGGTAAAAATCCTCTATTTCTTCATCTTTCGCCCCAGTGGTTGGTGAGTATATTTGAATAATAGTCGTATTAACTGGTCTTTCTTGTAGGCGTATGGATATTATGCTATCACTGACAGTTTTGTACTTCAGGACAGATCTTGAAATTTTTTTTTTTTTTTTTTGACGATGAATGCAACACCATTCCTGTTCAAGTTGTCTTTCCCAGCATAGTAGACTATGTAGGTGTCTGATTCAAAATGGCCAATGCCAGTCCATTTCAGTTCACTAATTCCTAGGATGTCGATGTTTATGCGTTCCATTTTATTTTTGATGATTTCTAATTTTCCTAGATTCAAACTTCATGCATTTCAGGTTCGGATTATTAATGGATGTTTGCAGCTGTTTCTTCTCATTTTGAGTCATGTCACATCAGTGAATGAAGGTCCTGAAAGCTTTAGTCCATCCACGTCATTAAGTCGACTCTACTTTGAGGAGGCAGCTCTTCTGCAGTCATCATTTGAGTGCCTTCCAAGCTGGGGGGCTCATCTTCCAGCACTATCTCAGACAATGTTCCACTGCTATTCATAAGGTTTTCACTGGCGAATACTTTTCAGAAGTAGACTGCAGGTTCCTTCTTCCTAGTCTGTCTTAGTCTGGAAGCTCACCTGAAACCTACTGGTATCTGAATACCAGTGGCATAGCTTCCAGCACCACAGCAACATGCAAGCCCCCACAGTACAACAAACTGACAGATACGTGGGGGAATTCAATCATAATAACATCGAATTTCTCATAAGCTTATTGATAAAGCACATTTTCAATGTATCTTTCTTGAATGTTTCCCTTTTCAACATCATAAAAAGAATAATACAAACTTCTTAGGATACATTCACTAACATACTCTAGTAAGAATCTTATTTTCTAATTGCCCAATGTTTCCTTGCTTGCAAAATCATTTCCAGTTAAGGGAGCTATTTTAACTTAGAAATAAAGGCTTTATAAGTAGTATGTGTGGTAAAAAATTGCCTCTTCAAAACACCAACTGCAAAGGCTCAGAAATGTTTGTTCATATAGTCATTAACAGTATGTCCTATTTCTACTCATGAACTCCTACTAGACAGAAAACTAATCTATTTAACAGATTTATAATACTAACTTGGGATACTTTTTATTTAAGACAAGATTTGAACTCAGAAAGAGATAGAGATGGATACGTAATATTCATACATACGAACAAATACCAAACCCACTGCTACCGAGATAATTTTGACTCACGGTGACTCCACAGGGTGATGTCCAAGGCTGGAAATCTCTACAGAGGCAGAATGCCACATCTTTCTTCCATGGAGCCACTTCACTGGTGGCTTGGAGATTTCTTGATATCTATATATATTTCCCAACTAAGTTTCTGCCCTCCCTGACCCCATACACTGCTTATATATAAAGCATGTGAACTATCCCATTAATAAAAACTGTTGTCATAGAGTCGATTCTGACTCACAGTGACCGTATAGAACAGAGTAGAACTGCCACATAGGGTTTCCAAGGCTGTAAGCTTTATGGAAGCTGACTGGCACATTATTCTCCTGTGGAGCAGCTGTTGGGGTCTAACCACCCTTTTTTCAGTTAGTAGCTAAGCACTTAATCACTAAGGGCCCCTAAAATGGAATATATTCACTAAAAAATATATTCTTTTTTGTTACGATTTGTATGTTAAACCTAAGTGGAGAGTTGTCTTATCAATTTTTTGTAGTGATTATTAAAGCTTATTAATCTTTGTATTCGATTTTCTGGAATCATTGAAATCTTATATGACTATGTATACTGACATCTGGGAAATTTTTAAATATGCATAAACTTACTGCTCTTAAATTTTCCTTAGAAGCTGTTTCTTTAAGCAAGACAATGCATGGGATAATTTGATCTCATATTTTACAGTCTCCAAGAATAGTTAAGAATCCCAGGTATTAACTAGAATTTTCTTCTCTTGTGTTCAAAAGTTCTGCCTCAAGTAAGGCAAACAAATACTGTGAGTTTCTTTTTTGTCATTACATTGGATTTTTATATCCTAACAAAGACGTGCTCTCACCTGTCAGTTTTCCACTAGAAGTGCCCTAAGTGAGGCATGTGAGTGCCCTAAGTGTAACATAAGTTCAATTTCTGTCACTTTACACAGGTCTTTCCTGGGTATACTCTATTTGTGCTTCTTCCCATAAAAACTTACCAGAAAGGGATAGCTTTGAGTAGTTATTCTTTCCTAAGGGAAACTAAAAGAATCCACGGCAAATATGTTTCTTTATCTCTCTTCTGGGCTTGAGAACTTGCTTTTCTTTTTTTTTCCCAATGGCTGTAACAAAACCATATCTTGATTTTTTCATTCTGATGAAGCTGTCATTTGGAATTGTTTTCAGGGTTGCTCAATTTTAACCTTGATTCATTGCTGAGGTTGGCTCCTGGCTATAAAATTATAGCCAGATCCTAGAACTTAATGTTGAAGGGACTTGAGAACAAACACAAAGAGCTATGTATAACCTTTAACAATGCTGTGCTCCATGTTTGGAAAATGTTATCTACTGGTTTTATACATAGAGATAAAATGAGATAATCCTGATATATTTTCTATAGTACACTTTACATTTGAATCATTTTAATGAGAAAGGGATCATAAGAGAGTAATGTAGAGATTTTTTATATATTTATACTTTATAAGTTCCTTTGAAAAACATGTATAAATAACCTCAGGTTTCAGATGATTCCTGTCCTATTAAATGAAGGAACAATGACCTGGACAATAACTTTTTATTTTTCTTCTCAGTACAAGTGACATCTTAAACATCTGGATTGATGAGCAAGTGACTTAATGCTTCATTAAAACATGGTACCTTAAACTGTAAGAGCTTAGTCATGCTTCTTAGGCAAGAAATGAATATGTAAGTAGAGGTTCTTCTGTTTCTCATTTTTTTAAATTACCACTTGTATTAAGTATTTTAGTAATAAATCAAATATTGTCATCATTTATTAATTTAATCCATATTTAATCTGTTCCCTCCCCACCACACACACTCCTGGTTACAATCTTTAGCATTTTTTGTTTGTAAAGTGCTACAATATAATTGGAAAAGATAATTTCTACCATCGAGAGAGATTTGGGAACAAAATACAATAGAATTTCACAAATAAAAAGGAATACATTCTATTAAATTACACAGAAATAATGTGCCTTTGTTTTCATAGGAAAGTGTTTCACTTTTGAAGAAGGGGAATGAAATTTAAATAGCTGCATCTCAAGCTTTAGGAAAATTCTCAGCAAATAACAGAACTCTGAAAAGTTATTTTAAAATAAATTCTAAATTAAATATTTTAAGAGCAATTATTGTAGAAAAACTTTCACTAATAATAACATTACTAATACATCGATAGCCCCATAAAAAGTACTTGATGATTCAGATAGTGACCATTTCCAGGTACTATATACAAGAAAGCATAAAACTTCTTCATTTCCTCAAATTAAAAACTCAGTGACTCATTGGTCAACCCAATTAGAACCCCATAGTAAATTCTCAACAAATATGACAAATTGATCAAAAATACCATCACTACCTCTCAATCCTCATTAAATAAATCATATATGAATATAATTTCTATAAATACACACACAAAAATAAAAAGAAGGTGGAGTAAATGACAACAGAAAATGTTTCAAAGAGTGCACACCAAGAAGAAATAACTGACTAGAAGAGGGAAATACAAAGTATTTACCAAGTTCAGGTAAAAAGTGTGCCAGCTCACCAGCATTATGAAGCTGAACACTTGAAGACACCAATCAATTATCATGGAAAATTGGGATGACTCATGGGGCTACAAAAAAGGATTTGGGTAAAGATCTGCATGTGAAATAATCACACCACCAGTTCTTTCCTTCACCCTGTGAAGCCAGAAAATGGAAACCCTCAATCCTCCTCAAGAAAAGTTGAAGCAGATTTCCAGAAAAATAGAACCAGAGACATTCTGGAATAGGAAGGTCAGGCAGAACAGAGATCAAACATGAGATTGCCAAAAAATAAAAATAAAAAAACCATTGCTGTTGAGTCAATTTTGGCTCATAGTGACCCTATAGGATAGGGTTTCCAAGGAGAGGCTGGTGGGTTTGACTGCCAACCTTTTGGTTAGCAGGCGTAACTCCTAACCACTATGTTACCATAGTTTCCAATATGAGATTCGGCAGACTAAATAAAAAATTACTTGCTTAAGGGCGTAGCTTCCAATTTCTTTGCTCAGCTGTTTGAGTATTAATAGCCAGACATACGTTTCCCAGACATTTGGAAGATTGTTTACCTAAAAACAGAAATTCACCAATAAGAACTCTTTTAATATTCCTTTATAAAAGATGAGAAGGTCATTGCTGCTCAAGACATGACAGAACCAACTATGCAACTCAGTATGGCCATGCCTTAATCTTCAATATAAATTGAAAGTCATGGCTCACCATCATGAAGTGCTACATTATAAAATAGAGGAACAAGAAGCTAGAGCAAACCCAAATAAGGATGACAGCAGTGAAAATGGAGAGAGAGAAATGGAACCACATTTGAATGTTCTCAATTAATGAGGGAAAGTTTACAGGTTGTCAATAATTGAAAGTATAAAAGAGAAGGAAGGAAAAATAGAAACAGAATAGTCTCAACTGAATGAGGATTTTTGAAAAATGGAGCAAAGGATTTAATCTGAAAATGTCATTGGAGAACAAGGAAGTTGTGTGCTAACTGCCTAAGGGTAACACACAAACAGTATTTGAGAATAAGTAGCCTCCACCTGGGAAGGCTGTTGGAATAGTAGTACCTCCAAGAATCAGCCACTCCCAAAGAGGGTTTATTTCTTAAAAAAAAAAAAAAAAATGTACAAATTCAGTTGCAGATTACAAATTCCCACCATTCCATCACCCTGTAGGACTGAAATGTAATAACTTACATGAGAGCTTGCCTAAAGCAGAAGAATTGAGGGGAGAAGGAAACAAGGAAAAAAATATATATATATATATTTAGATTTTCCACTCATCATATTTATACTTGTGTCTTGGAAGAAGTACAGCCAGAATGTTTCTTAGAAACAAGGATGGCAAGACTTTGTCACATGTACTTTGGACATGTTATCATGAGGGACTATTCCCTGGAGAAGGACATCATGTTGGTTAAGTAGAGGGTCAGCCAAAAAAGAGGAAGACCTTCAAGGAGGTGTACTGACGCAGTGGCTGCAACAATGGACTCAAACACAGCAACAATTGTGAGGGTGGTGCAGAGCTGGGCAACCTTTCATTCTGTTGTACTTAGGGTTGTTATGAGTTGGAACGTACTAGACGGCACCTAAATGCAGCAAATTTTATATCCGATTTAGAGTTCCCCAACGGTCTTTCATCAGGACCTTTTTTTTTTTTCACTTTGTTACAATTTAAATTCTTTTGTAACACAAAAGAGATGCAACCAGAACTTTTGAAGGTACATATGACAACATCTTTAGGCTCAGAGAATCAACAGTTAAGTCTGGTAGCCACCTTCATACCCTACTACGCCAAATAGTATCAACAACATCTATCCCAGTCACCAGGGAGGTATTTTGCACCTTTAACCCTAATGGTTAAAAATATTTGGGAGAAGACCTTAAGTATTTGTGTTTAATAAATTGGTAAATAGAGAAGATTTATAATTTGTAGCAATATTTTTCAATAAGACAAGCTAACACAAAATAATTTTACGTTTTGAATTACTGCATATCACATTAAATGTGCATTTATATCAACTCAAATGAAATACTACCTACCACACATCCACACCTCTTAAAAAGATAAATTTTAGAGCCTTTTTAGCTCCTGCTTATTTTCTTCTGAAAAGTGCAATACTACTCTACCAATCAAAATATCGTTAAGAACAAATCTGCAAGGGAAGTTTTTGATTTGTTTGCTTTCTAAATGCTTTAAACAAAATATTTCTTTTCGGTGATATTGATTATCTGGCATCACAGGAATGCTTGGCCTTCACAGAAATCTTCTTCAAGCATTTTTTTTAAGATTTATGGCAAAAGTCCTCTGTGACCACCCCTGGGTACACTGGGTAGCACATGTACAAAATTACTTTTAACAAATGAACCAGAAGATTGGTAGCAGAAGAATCTTGGAATAGTCTCTAAATATAAACATTGCACAAAAGCAAAAAGAAAATGATAAAGGCAAAATCTATTCAGTAAAGTTATTCAGGTTTAAGGGCATACATCTTGAGACCATTAAGTGAAAATACCAGTATGTCAAAAAGGAGAGTTATCAGGCTTGAAAAAGTTCAAGAGAATTGCCAGATATCTAGAGCTCACATGCATACTGCATTTCACATGGGTGGTTTTCACATGAAAAATGAAGCAAAATAAGTAAATGTAGTTTTAAGTACAAAGGAGGGATTTCAGGTTTTATTTGATCAAAATGATTTTAAAGAACTACTATTTTTTTTATTATAGGTTTCCCCATCTATCAGCATGTTAATGCTCCCGAGGTCAACTTTTATTTTGAAAGTATGGCTATTCTTTATCTTTTCTATTTTCTAACATCCCCATTACCCTAAACTTGCTTACATTTGAGAATCCCAAGCTCATTCATACTGAAGCTTTATCGGCTGCTGATGGTTTTTTTCTCAGAGGAGTTTCGGATCCATCCAAATATCAATCATTAAATTTAATAAAGAACAAGCAGTGGCATTTCAGGCATCAGGAATTTATCCCGATTTGTTTGGTATTATTTTATTTACTTATTTTTTTAAAAGGGGGATTGATGGTTTCGTAATCAAAAAAAAAATAATAATATATATATATATACCAAAAATTGCCTTATGCTTTATTTAGATTCATGAGAAATAGGGGTGTTAGGATATTTTACAATTTATTTTATCTGTAATTATTAACAGTTAACCCAAAGTAAATGTGACTTTTAATACAAACTGTACAATTAGTTGTTGAATATAACTTTTAATGCCATTTTTTTAAAGAGGGTTACATGTACATCAGCCTTAAAAACTGCAAATACTTTACGAATTTATTCCTGTGTTATTTCTTGGCTTGATGTATGCTTAGACTTTTGCTTATATGAATAGTGTATTAATATTGATTGGACGTAATAATTGTACTGGAGTTACTTTTTGTTAATATTATATAAGTTTCTAAAATGGAAACTTTGCCTTCCTTCCAACAATAGGATTGTGAAGAGTCAAAAAGCTGGAATAAACAGATAAAGAAAAGTCTATAGCCTGATCCTCATTCTATAGGCCAAACACTACTATATAGTTTAAAAAGAATACCAAGAGGCTTTTGCCTAACATTCCATTTGGTTCTCTAAAGACAATCCAATTCAAGAAAAATCAGTAATATGCTATGATTAGGCCAAAGGAGTGGGCTAGAGAAAGGGCCAAATACCTACTACATGTTATAAAGAAGGGCTCAGAAGTTAGCTGAATGTTGGCAGGGGAGCTTAGCAAAGGGGGTCAATCTGTCAGTGACCCCATGGGGAAAAACTGCATGATGGACTTTCCTTCCTTTGACTCGTTTGAGGAGAAGAGATCACAATTAGACTAGAACAGGCTTTAGATGCCAACACAGCTCATAAATTAGGAAAGTCCACTTGTAGACACCAATGGAAGTACAATACCAAAGGCAGTTTCAAAGCCTTTTCCATTTGCGTGATGAGAGCTGCTTAAGTTGTTCTATACCCTGTCATTATCCTGGAAAGGAGAAGAATGGAGGAAAATACAAAAGAGACAATTTGTGCTTAAGGGAGAAGGTATCACCTAAAGAGACTGTTTAAGCATTCAAATCACTTAGGATTGGTATAAATTGAGAGACCATCCTAAATCGTTCCCTCTGCTTTGTCCCTGTAGCTTGGCTGAAGGCTCATGAGGCAGCCCATGTCATCTATTAGAAATTTTTAGACATCTGAGTACAGCATGTCAATCCTGTTGCAATGCAAAAAACTTCCTACAAAATAGGGGCCAGTCAGTTTAACTTGCTCAATAAAAGCAAGGAGCATGTGTTCACTTAAATAGTATTATTTGCTGCTGCAGCAAACTTGTTGATTTGTATATTACATTTCTGATTGTCGTTATTACAAAGCAATGTGACTAAGAATTTGTACTTATAAGTGTATTTTTGTATCTAACTTTTAACTAAAAAGCTGTATTGTTAAGAAGTAGAAATGCTTTCAGAATTGAAACAATATGGACACTTAACATATGTGAGGGTTAGAAGTGCTATACATTTTTACAAGGATTCAAATTTAAAATTATGAAATTCTGTCTAAAAATCAACACAACAAGGATTTTATAAAGCATTTTCAGGTGGACATTTCACTTTATTCTTTCTTTGATGCCTTATGGTAGACCAAGGTCTGGTCTCAGAGTATTGAAAAGGTACTGTTATGTGTTTATTGTGTTCTCCCAAAATACATATTGAATTCCTAGATCTTGTACCTGTGAATGTGATACTGTTTGAAAATAGAGTTTTTCTTTGGTTATGTTAATGAGGCCACTGCAGTGTTGGTGGGCCTTAAAACTAATCACTTCTGCGTGATTTGCAGAGAGGTGCACTGGGGGAGAAAGACACAGCATGAATCAGGGAACCCCAAAGAAGGAAGGAACATTTAGGGCTATGAACAAGGAAGGAATTGATGCTGCAGAGACCCCGATTTGGACCTTTAGTTTTCAGAAATGTGAGAAAATAAATGTTCTTTCAAGTCACTGAAGTGTGGCATTTGTGATAGAGTAGCACTAGGTATCTAAGACAGGTACTTACCACCAGCCTCTTTTATTCTGAAGTAAAGTTCTCTAAGTAAATTCTTCCTTGAATAATTTTGTTCATGAGAAAAGAGTTAAAATATCTGAGTCATATGGGAAGATAGAAGAATTTCAACTTTTCTCAAAGTTACAGGATGAGTTAAAAATCCCATAGATTTATTTAGCCTTTTCTTTTTATTTTGCCCTTGGCAGTACAGCATAATCAGACTATCTGCTTTTGAAAAAGGAGTTATTTGCATATTTTAGAAAGGATCCATTACAGGTAAAACCCAAGAAATGAGTATTAGGTCTAAATCATTTGCTAAAAGAAGGGAAATGAAGAAAATGTGAATCTTCTAATTTAACCTGCAGGGAAATGCTCCAGTGACCCCATTATTATATTTAAAAGTGCCAAGTCTACTATGACAAATGACCAGAGGGGAATATGGGAAGTAGAACCCTAAGTATGCAGGAGAGTCTGAAGACTTCATGAATAGTTGTACTTTTAAAGCTTTTCCTCTATTGGAGTCATTAAAATTTGTTAAGACTTTATCAGCCTGTCCAATGGCTTTTTGTGGCTGTGTGCCCATGTGCTTGAAGGTGTGTAGAGAAAAACAGAGATAATCTATGAAAAAATCTATGAGGGGAAAAAAAATACATGAAAATATCAACCTTAAACCTCCCTTGGCAGGGTCTGTATGAAGAAGCACAGGTTTTAGACAATTAAATTTGAAAAAAGATTTGAGTGCCAACAAGGTAAAAATACCTCATTCACATTAATTGAAGACACAGGTGTTTTGACACTTTTTTTTTTTTCTTCTTCCTTTAATTTTAAGTTTTTCCTTCCGGGAGTCTAAGTAAATACTTTTTGTGCCTTGCCACATGGGACCTATCATTCCTGCTCAGCTTGGAGAACACATGGCTAAAAAAGGAAACCTCCAACGTACTCTGCACATGCGCCCTCCAAATTGCCCTCAAGTTTATTATACTTAAAGCAGAAATAATTGCTGCAGATATCTGTCTCTCCCACTTTGAATTACACAGTGGTTCCGGCGCAATGATCAACACTGAAGTGCCCCCTTATAAGTAGCTTCCTTTTTTTTTTTTTTTAGGAAACAGGTATTTGATCATCTGCCGAAAGCATCTTTGCAAGTCTTAAAGACATTCACACTGTGAAAAATATTCATGCAACAAAAGGTATATGGACAAGTGGATAAGTAATTGGTTTCATGCCTGGGACTGCCCACAGGGTTTTGTTTAAAAAGAAAAATCTCTTATTCTCTTCTTCTGAATAATATTTCTGGCAGTGTCAGTTTTAAAATGTGGTCTGCTTTTTTCAATACCTTGCATGGAAAAGTCTTAAAGATACTGTTATGGGTTGAATTATGTCTCCCCAAAATACGTGTTATAAATTGTAACTTTCTGTGAGTTGGAATCTACTTGACAGCAGTGGGCTTGGTTTGTTTGTTTGTTTTTATGCCTGTGATTATAATCCTATTCAGGAATGGGTTGTCTTTGTTATGTCAATGAGGCAGAATTAGTGTGGAACATATCTTGAGTCAATCTCTTTTGAGATATATAAGGGATCAAACAAACAAGTAGAGGAGAGATGGGGTAAGATAGATGCCAAGATTTCCAAGGAATCAGGAAGCAGAAATGGAAGACACAGAGACCTTCCTCCAGAACCCACAGAAAGAGAAAGCCTTTGTCTAGAACCATCAGTCTGAATTTGGAGTTGTAGCCTCTTAAACTAAAATACATTTCCCTTTGTTAAAGCCATCCACTTGGCGGTATTTCTGTTATAGCAGCGCTAGATAACTAAGACATATACCAATGTGTTAAAAGAAAGAAAGAGGAGGGGCTAATAAGAGGAAAGTAGAGAGGAAAGGAGTCTGTGGGAGGGAGACAAGAAGGTAAGAAAGAACGAAGGGAGGGAGGAGAGGAAGGAGAGAGGGAGGGAGAAAAAACACAGTAAAAACAAAAAAACAATGAAAAAGCACAACTAAAAATTTAAAAACATACATATATATATATTTTAAAGAAGCAATCCCATGCAATTTACTCCATTTCAGTCTCTCGTTCTCTTCTGAAGCATGATAATAGCAGGGGTACCGTGACACTACTGTAATAAATACATATCACCTAAGCAGTTTGCATAAACACTTTATGTGTCTCCCTATCAGCCTTGAGAAATTTTCTGGACCAGGAGCAGACTGTGGAATGCTCTTTGAGTATATTGCACTAAATCTGAGGCCCTACTGGTCACTCAATCACTGAGGGTGCAGAAACGCTCAGCTTGTCCTCTTTGACCACATAATTTTGAATTTTTAAAATGTTTTTTTATTCTTTGAGTTCACCTTCCTTTGTGTCTTTTACAGTATTCTGCTGAGTCTGGTACATTATTTTCATAATTTATGTAAACAACTCTGCAAAGCCTAAAGTCAATAAAAAGTTTGAAACCAATTCTAATGGCAAAGTGAAGTTACTCTTAGAGATTCTGTACCTTAAAATTTCCCTCCCCTGCCCCCAGGTGTTAATAGTTAACACCCTCAGCTACTAACCAGAAGGTTGAAGGTTTGAGTTCACCAAAAGATACCTCAAAAGAAAGGTTTGTTGACCTACTTCAGAAAAATTAGTCATTGAAAACTCTATGGAACATAATCCTACCCTGCTTACATGTGGTCACAATGAGTTAGAGTTGACCAGGTTGCAACTAGCTTCTTATTCAAGGTACCAAAATATACCCTAACGTATATTATTTATGATGTAAAATTATTTTTGAAATCTCATAGTAAATCCAAGTTAAGTTATGAGGGACAAATTAATATTAGAATTTTGAGGCAGTAAAATTGTTATTCAGAAGCATATTTACTTAATTTAACACAACTATTAATATGAAGACAAATGTGAAGCATGATTCATCTAATTCCAAAGTCTGCCGACTTCCCACTGGGCTGGAAGAGCAATCTATTCCTCATCTCTGCCTACTTACATACATTGTTTCCCAAAATTTTGATCCAGAGACCAGAAGATTCAGATATATAAGCAGTAAACTATGTAGAAAGAGTATAAATGGACTTTACCATTTCAAATAATAAATCTCAGAGGAGTGTGCTTCTTGTGGAAAAACTAAAAAAAAACCAAAAACAATAACAACAACAACAAAAAATATCCTGCCCTTTACATGGCAAACAAACTGTCTGACTTCTAGGAAAGCTATTTCTTCCCCTCCCCCACCCCACTTCTGTGACGGTAAATGTTATGTGTCCACTTGATTAGGTTATGATTTTAAGTGACCTGGGAGTTATGTAAGAATGTAGTTTGGCAGTCATGTAATGACATAGTTTGCAGTTATGTAATGAAGTAATCATTCTCCATTTCATGAGCTATGTAGTCATCTGATGTGAGCAGCCAATCAGTTGAAAAGGAGTTTCCTTGGAGGTGTGGCCTGTATCCAATATATATACAGAGGTTCTGGCAAAGCTGGTTTGCTCTGGATCCTGCATCTGTCTTCTCATCATCTGACTTCCTGCACTTGAGACTTGTCCTAGGGGCCCACCATCTTACTTGTTGATCTTGGGATTCATCAGTCTCCAAAGCCTGTGAGCCAGCAGCCTACTGTCTTACCTGCCAATCTTAGATCCATCAGCCTCCACAGCCTGTGAACCTGTGGGGTGTCATCTGACCTGCCAGTCATGGATCCATCAGCCTCTGCAGCTCTGCGAGTCAGGAGAAGCCCCCAGTTTGACGCCAGACCATGAACTTGGGACTTGCCAGCCTCTACAGCTGTGTGAGCCATTTCATTTTCTCTCTCTACACATATATTTGTGTGTGTGTGTGCATAAGCCCAAAAAAACCAAACCTGTTGCCATCAAGCCGATTCCAAATCATAGCAACCCTATAGTTCAGAGTAGAACTGCCCCATAGGGTTTCCAAGGAGCAGCTGGGTGAATTCAATGTGCTGACCTTTTGGATAGGAGCCAAACTCTTATCCACTGTGCCACCAGGACCATAGTTATGTGTGTGTGTGTGAGTGTGTGTGTGTGTTTACCATACTTATTCAATCTGTATGCTGAGCAAATATTCTGAGAAGCTGGACTATATTAAGAACTTAGCATTGGAGATGGAGGAAGACCCATTAACAACCTCTGTTATACAGATGACACAACCTTGCTTGCTGAAAGTGAAGAGGACCTCAAGCTCTTACTGATGAAAATCAAAGACCACCGTCTTCACTATGGATTACACCTCAACATAAAGGAAACAAAAATCCTCACAACTGGACCAATAAGCAACATCATGATAAATGGAGAAAAGATTGAAATTGTCATGGATTTCATTTCACTGGGATCCGTAATCAATGCCCGTGGAAGCAGCAGTCAAGAAATCAAATGATGCATTACATTGGGCATACCTGCTGCAAAAAAAACCTCTTTAAAGTGTTAAAAACCAAAGCTGTCACCTTGAATACTAAGGTAGGCCTGACCCAAGCCATGGTGTTTTAAATCACCTCAAATGCACTGAAAAGCTGGGCAATGAATAAGGAAGACCAAAGAAGAATTGATGCCTTTGAATTAAGGTGTTGGGGAAGAATATTGAATATACCATTGACTATCAAATGAAAGAACTTGGAAGAAGTACAACCAGAATTCCTCTTAGAAGTGAGAATGGAGAGACTGTCTCACATACTTTGAACATGTTGTCGAGGGATAAGTCCCTGGAGAAGGACATCATGCTTGGTAAAGTAGAAGGCCAGCGAAGAGAGGAAGACTGTCAACAAGATGGATTAACACAGCAGCTGCAACAATGGGTTCAAGCATAGCAACAATTGTGAGGTGGTGCAGGACTGGGAAGTGTTTGGTTCTGTTGTAAATCTGGTCACTATGAATTGGAACCTACTCGATGGCACCTACCAACAAGAAAATACACGTTTCACTGGCTTTGCTTCTCTAGAGAACACAACCCAAGACACCTTTCCAATCCTTAACTCAATCCAGATTAAATGTATGGTGAGGTAGACAAACACTCTGAAAAGCTTTGCAATCATGTCACGAGTTTGCCATGTAAATCAACCTGAAGAGGACCAAGATGGTATTTAAATTATTTATGTTGACAGAAATAGAGAATGTAGATTTAATTCTATAGAATTTAGATTCTTGTTGCCAGGCTATGAAATGACTTTAATCCTAGTACTGATTACCAAAAATTAACAATAAAACCATTTTTTAAAGGCTGATTTCAAGTCAATCAGGCTTTGAGGTCATATGCGTGAATTCATTCAATTAAGGGATATTTATTGAACACCTTCTAACTACTAAGCATTTTCTAGGCAGCCTTTTTTTTACTGAGATGAGAATCATAGGTAGTGAATAGTTTTCAGAATAAACATTTTATCAAAGCACTTTTTTTAATTAACATATTGAGATTGAGAAGCCTGTAAGAAATCTGAGTAGAGATGTCAGGAAAGCAATAGGCTGTACAACAATGAAGCAGAAAGCAGAGGACTGGATCAGAGATTAAAATTTGGAGTTCATGTTCATGGAGATGGAAATTGAGGTCAGTGAGATGAATGAGAGCATCTGCAGAGGGGGATAGAGGAAGGAGAATGAAGGCTCAAGACCAAGTCCTGGGGATCCGTTATGTTTATAAAGACAGTAGAGGAAAAGTCAGCAAAGGAGGTTAACATGAGGCAAGAGAAGTGAAACAGTAGTAGTTTATAAAGAAATGCACTAGTTGTTATCTTTGTTCCTATATCTAATAAGTCTGATTATAGACGTAGATGCTTATTTGTGTGTTTTATGATAATTTGATCTCATTATTTTTATGTTAATTCATAATTTGAAGATAAAACACTTCTAATATTTTAACCATATCCTCACATAGTCAGTATATGGAGCTCCTCAGCACAATGTTCTGAAGAATTACATAAAATTATAGAGAAATTAGACAATAACTTTAATGTAAACAGTTTCAATAAACACTATTATATCATGAGGGTAACTGTCACTCTACAGGTAAGTAACAACTATTATTCAAATATACTGTAGAACATCTGCCTTATGTAATGAAGTAATTGCTAGTGAAGACACCCATATTTTATAATTACCAGAATTTCAGAAGGACGTACTGCATAATTACTGGACAATTTCTTTTAAATTACAAGTAGCATTATACATTACACAACATCATTATATCTAGGATACAAAGTGGCATTTTTTTTTTTTTCTTTCTTAGACATTCAGTTTGGTTAGATAAACACGAACACCCTCCTGGAGCATTTTATCCACTTGGATTTCAGCAGCTTCTTTTGTGGTTTGAAGTTTTGTTTAACAAAAGGAAGGAAAGATGTGTGTACTAAAACAAAAATTAGAAAGTAAAAAGAAGCTGAACAGAGAGAAAAGGTAAATATCTTAAAGAGCAGTTGAAATTAAAAAAAAAAAAAGGAAGTGTGAGGAATTTATTTTAAAAGTTTCTGACACTTTTATCTTTAAAAATGGTGTATCAGATATTCAATTCATTTTAAATTCATGTCATAAAAGTTCAAAAATCAAATTTATCCAAAAATGTTTCTTAGTTTGGATTCTCTAGAGAAGCAAAACCAGTGCAGAGAAATTTATATACAGAAAATGGCTCTCACCGTTTTAGAGGCTAGAAAGTCCCAAGTTCATGGGTCAAGCTGGAGGCTTCTCCTGACTCACACAGCTGAAGGTGTTGGTGAATCCAGGATCAGAAGGTCAGATAGGGGCCTCTGGCTCACAGGCTACGGAAGCCCATGAATGCCAAGATTGGCAGGTAAAATGGTAGGTAAGGTGAACAGGAGCCAGCTGTAGGATTCAGAGAAAGCAAAAGCCAGTGAGTCTTGCCAGAAAGTTCACCTATGTTGGATGCAAGCCATATCCCAAAGGAAATTCTCTTTCAGCTGCTTCTCACAACAGATCTCATCATGGAGCTGATCACATTATGCGAGATCTTGTTATGGCAGTGATTACATCACTAAAAAACTGCCACGCTACGTCGTAACTGCCAAACTATGTCATAACTGCCAAACTTCTGCGAATCACAGTCCTGCCAAATTGACATACAGCTTTAACTATCACAGTTGCACTTACTTCTTTTACTGGAGTGAATTAAGTGATACAATATACATATTTTTTAACCTGAAATAAATTTTTAGTGACAACTACATAACCTTGTTTAAGTTGGAAAAACAGCCAGCATGAAGCTGCTCTAGGGGTCATTTCAGAGAACAAGGTAAACGTTATAGTACTTTCAGTGACTGCATCTTTCTACTCTATTTAATGCATTCCCTTCCTTCTGCCTCTTAAATAGCTGCCATTATGCCACTTTCTCCACCATTGCTGTCCAGGTGATACAGAGAGGCTGTTTTAGTTTCCTCGTACTGCTATAATAGAAATACCATAAGGGGATGTCTTTAAATAACTTAAATTTATTTTCTCATAGTCCAGGAAGCTAGAAGTCTTAATTTAGGACACCAGCTCTAGGGGAAGGCTCTCTCTACTGGCTGTGGAGGAAAATCTGGTCTCTTTCAACTTCTGTAGTCCCAGCATTCCTCAGTTCCTTGGCAATCTTCGTGTGGAATCTATCTCCCCTCCTTACTCCTTTTGTGCTTAGTTGTTTCTGTGTTTACACTGCAAATTATAACTCCAAAGTGGGTTATAGGATCTACACCAGAGTGGCCTCATTACCATTACCTTAGATAACATTATGGAACATAATTACCTCACATTACATCCACAGGTACAGGGGTTAGGATTCCAGCACATATTTTAGGGAAACACAATTCAGCCCATAACAGAATAATTGACAGATTCTCTTCATTTCATCCAGCAGGTCCATGGAACTACACTTCTTTTTAAATGTGATTCTTAACAATGGAGATGTGTGAAATAAAATAGTTCTATGGCATTTAATCTGTGTATTAAAAAAAAGGTGACAAATATTTATTCAAAGATAAACTGGTGGAAAAAAATTCTTCAAACTTTTTTTATACAGAAACAGTATAGTAAAAACAGGTCAAAATATTTTAAGTTTTATTTTTGGTTTATGGTCATTGAAGGAGTTTTTATTATTTATCCATTATCATATGAGGTTAAGCTAGCAAAAATGATATTTAGCAAAAAAAATGATACAGTACAAAATATAACCTATGGTTTATATCACTCTTATTTAAATTCAAGATTTTTTATGTTAGTAATGGTTTCTATTTGGTCTTCAATATTTCCACCTTCATATTGAGGATACAAATAGGCTCTTCAGGAAATGCAAGCCATGTTTCAAATATTTGAAATTCAATAAACCCTAAATGCACAATAACAATTTCTTCTACTTCATGATAATTCTGGAGAAACTGTAAGGGATTATCCCCCACCCAGGCCTATTAACACTGAAGGAATATCTCTTATAGACATCTCGTATTGGAAGAAATAGTCAGAGGACATTGTAAAATTTGACAATCTAAAGATTTTGCTAGCTTGAAGTTTTTATGCTCTTTCTAATAATTCCTTCTTTATAGGACAGTTTATTAGGCAATAAATATAAAACATAAAAATCCAAATATATCCTTATCTTTTAAATTGCAGAATCATCTCTGCCATTCCAATCTAGAGAAGGCATTCCAATGGTTTAATTTTAAGCTTGACTCAATCAAGCTCATAAAATGAGAGTACAGAAAAGGTCAAAAAAACCTTACAATGCATAAAATTTTAAATCAGGCACAACCCATACAAGTCATTCATGTGTTTAATGTGAAAGTTCTATGGAGTTTTTTCAAACTAAACAAACTGCTTCGGTAGATTAATTTATCTACATGAATTTAAGTAAGAGATTCAGAACTGCCCTACTATCCCAAGGGTTTCACTTTCCTTTTCGGAATCAATGAGTCACTAACTGGTCATATCAGGACATAGACGAGAATGTTAACCCCAGTGTTCTGTATTCTAAACTCTAGCCCTCCTCCTACCTCCAGCATTGTTATTGAAATTTAGTTATGGTCATAGAAAAGATAACGAGGAATCAAGTTACAAAAGTGAATATATGATAATTACTCTCTTTGACGTTGCTGCCTCTAGCATGAGTTTTTCTCCTGCCTCTATGCCATATGTCCCCGGTCAAAATTAAGCATGTGATTTTGAAATTTTGTGTTAAAAGGGTAATTTATAAATTAAATGTTGATATACTGAGAATTTTTTTTTTTCCTAATATACTTTTTTTTTTTTTTTTATTTAATCAGCAGAGGCTATGTCAGGTTTCGTTGAGTTTCAAGAACTCAAAACAACACTGAAAGTTTCCAGTCTACACTTTCTTGGTACCCTTAAGATTTAAATAGGTAAATATAAGTGTTATTTTTTAGTTATCATCCATCTATTCAAAAGCCCTCATATTATACAGAAATGGTTTATAAGTGAGAAAAAAATAGATATAAAAAAATTATCAGACAAGTCATCACACACTTAACTGCTAAATTATATGCCATCCATCCATTCAACAAGCATTTATTGAATACCATTATGTGTTAAGCTCTCTGCTATGTACTGGAATGGCATTAGTGAACAAGACACATTGGGGCCCTTAAAAAGTTTCATGGAAAGACTATAAGTTATGTTGTTTGGTCCTACATGCTGTTTTGGGGAAAGTAACCGCAACCTACTACGGGCTTCATGAAGGGATGTGTCTGTGTTTGTGTGTGTGTGCATGTGTGAGACGAGGGGTGAGGTGGCTGGCAGTTGGAGTGAGAGCAATGTAAACGTATGTAATACAGACTACAAGTTTTTTAGTACTTCAGAGAAAGATGAAAATCCAACTGGTCTAAATGGGATGGATCTAATCCACGTGCTTTCAAACAGTATCTGGATTCTGGCTCATTCTAGTAGGCTGGTATGCTTTTCTTGGACTTCTCATTTAAAGGAATTCCTATATTACTGCAAGTTTGAATTCAAATCCTACGTATTTATAGATTCTCTTTTGAAAAATCTTAGACCAGTGGTTTTAAAAATTCAGCTTGCCTGAGAATCATTTGAAAGGCTTGTAAAAGCAGATTGCTAGGCTCAGCCTCCGGAATTTCTGATTCAGTAGGGTGGGGCCGAGAATTTGTATTTAGAACAGTTTCCATTTGATATTAATTGTCGCTAGTCCAGGGAGTCTACTTTGGAATTCACTGTCTAAGACAAAAGTATTTCATATTTCCTGAAAATAAGAATTACCCACAGCTTCTGTGAAACACAGTTTCTGAGGCCTCACCAAACCTAGTGAATCAGAACGTCCTCATAATTTGACTGATAGCTCCTTTATACTTTATATATTTAAAAAGTGTCCATGTAGGGCACTCTTCAAAAATCCTACAACTTTTTGTTTTTTTCTTTCATTGACCTTAATTTTCCTCTCGGTAGCGTTGGATTCTTTCTTCTCTTGGCCCAAGTGCCAGTGCATCATTCGACCTCATCGACTATTTTTCCTTCAGCCTTTTTTTGGTGACTCCTCATTCTCTCCTTGAATTCTAAATGTCTCTATGATCCTGGATTTGGTTTTTAGCATGTGTTTCTATTTTAGTCATATATTCTTCCTTAAGTAACTTTATACATTCCACAATTGTCAATGTCATCAGTTTGCTGATAAGTATAGTTCTGGCCGCTCTCCATAATTCACTACTTCCATGTGAATTGATCTGTTTGATATTGTCACATAGCTGACCAATAAACAAGTCATTGTCTTTATATACATTTAGGGGTGTTGAATATTATTTTTCCAAAATGTATTTTTTCAAATACAGGTAATTGAAATGAAATGATAGCAAAATAAATACTAGCAAAATCAACAATTAATATTTTGCCATCTTTGTTTTACTTCTCAGTTTTTTTTTCTGAATTACATGAAAGTAAGTTTTAAAAATCATGACAGTTCTGTAGATATTTCAGCATACATCTCCTAAGGAGAAGGAAATTCTCCTATATACCCATCATGTTCTTTTCATACTTCAGTAAATTAAAAATAATTATGTAACATCACCTAATATTTATTTCCTATTTACATTTCAGCAACTTTCCCCCAAGAAAGTATTTAGACTCCCCCTCCCAACCTGATTCAGTATATAATCAAGATTTGTAACTAGGGCTCTATTTTGCAAAATATGGTTTAGCAACCAACTGAATCAGATTAACCTGGAATACCTGAAAAGATGGCTATGGCCCAGGAATCTTCAGGTTAACCATGATCCCTTGATGCTGAAATTTGACAACCATTGCCCTAGGGTGTGCCTATAGTTAATTATCAAGTACTAATTTTTTTTTTATGGCGTAGTGGGGAAACCCTGGTGGCATAGTGGTTAAGTGCTACGGTTGCTAACCAAAGGGTCAGCAGTTCAAATCTACCAGGCGCTCCTTGGAAACTCTGTGGGGCAGTTCTGCTCTGTCCTATAGGGTCACTTTGAGTCAGAATCGACTCGATGGCACTGGGTTTGGTTTGGTTTGGTTTTTACGGCATAGTGGTTAAGAGCTACAGCTGCTAATCAAAAGGTCAGCAGTTGGAATCCACCAGGTGCTCCTTGGAAACTCTATTGGGCAGTTCTACTCTGTCCCATAGGGTCCCCATGATTCGGAATCAATCAATGACAACTTTTTTTTTTTTTTTTAATATGCTCAATGGAGCCCGGGTGCCTCAGTGGTAAAGGGCTATGGTGAGCTACCACTGCTAACTAAAAAAGATCGGCAGTTTGAATCCACTAGCCACTCCTTGGAAACCCTATAGGGCAGTTCTATGCCCTATAGGGTCCCTATGAGTTAGAATCAACTTGATGGCAATGGGTTTGTTTTTGTTTTATATTGGTTTATATGCTCATTGGTGCCCTGGTGGTGGAGTGGTTAAGAGCTTCAGCTGCTAACCAAAAGATCCATGGCTTGAATCCACCAGTCACTCCTTGGAAATCCTATGGGGCAGTTATACTCTGCTCTGTAGGGCCACTAAGAGTAGAAATTGACTGAACGGCAATGGTAGTATGTTCAACACTGTATCAAAAGTATTTTATTAATATTCTATACTTCATAATGTCAGCTCCTGAGGTGCAGGGAGTATGTCTTATGCATTTCTTAATCTCAGTTGCTTAACAGAGTGTCTTCATTTTCTGGAGCTGCCGTAACTAAATACCATGAAGTAAGTTTCTTTAAAGAACAGAAATTTATTGTCTTACAGTTTGGGAGGCTAGAAATCTAATTCAGGGCATTGGCCATGCCGATTCCTTTTGAGGGCTAATTACTCTCTTCTGGTTTCCAGTAGGTGCCAGCAATCCTTGGTGCTTCTTAGTTTGTAAACGGATCTTCCCATCCTCTCTTTCCCCTGTGCATGTCTCTCTGTGTCAGTGCTATCCTGTATAAGTAACCACTCAGAAGGGATTAGGTTTAGGACCTGTTCTCCTCCTTTACGACCTCTGTAGCACAAAAGAAGAAAAACCCTATTCCAAACAGGAGCACAATCACAGATATAGGGTTTAGGATTTCAACATATCTTTTGGGGGAACAAAATTCAATCCATGACATGGAGCATCCGGTACATGGTCAGTGCTTCATGAATATGTGCTTAGTCTATTTTTATATGACATTTTTCTGCATTTAAATCATTAGCCAATATGAATTTATGAATTATGTAATATTTATATACCCCTGAAAAAGCTAGCATATTTTTAAAATAATTAATGGTTAGTAAGTCATAAAAAACATGTTTATATGTTTTTATAAACAAAAAAGTCATAAGGTTGCACAAATTTTCTTTTATTGTGGTAGCAATTTATTTAAAATTAGTTACTGGAAAATAATCCAGAATTTTGATTTCTATCTCAACACCAACATAAATGGCACTTTGGCTGGCAATAAAGTTTCTCAGCTACACATAATTTTTTTTAGAACTCTGACATTTCATCTCGTGTAAACATTTCACAAATCTCTAGCCTGATCCTATGGCTCGTTCTGTAGCAATTGTTCTTAGTGACAGTTCGTTCAGTAGCCTGTGCTCCCTCAATTTTGATTGCATGTCAAGAATTTTAACCTGGAGAAAAGTTTTTTTTAAGTTGATGTCCCTGAGTCCAAGAGAATAAAATCCATTAGCAATCACTTCCATGATGAATGGAAGAATTGATTGTCTATCAACACCATCATGGTACTCATCAGAAGTAGAATCTAGAGTAAGGACAGCATGTGTCATAGGGATTTCGGTGGATGTTATCCAGTTTTCTTTTACTTATTTATATGCACTATTATCAGTCTCCTCATCAGTCTGTATTTTCCTAATTCATGCTTGGAAAATAACTTGCACTTTGTTCTCACTGATTATACTGATGCTGAATAGATAGAAGCATGTTATATATGGCGCTGACTAAAATACTTGGGAACGCTGAAATGGATGCAAAAAGACTTTTTTCAAAATAGAACCTAACCTTGTTATTTTGTTGTTTGGTCAGCGATATTGGTATTTAAGGTGATTGAACACATGTATGTGTACGCTCCATATATAAAACATAAATATATATATGTGTGTGTGTGTATATACATACAGATATATATGCATACATATCTATATGAATATATAGTGAGTAGCAAATTCCTTTCTTTTAAATCTAATTTTTTAAATATTTTCCATGGTTACCTAATCGATTTGAGCAGCATACACTTAAATGCTAACCTCCTCTGAATTTTAAATTCAGCCTATGTCAAGAGAGAGTCATAGCCTGAACTTGGCATTCCTATTGCATTTCATTTTTTGGACAAAGGGATCTCCTTTTCACTGTAATGTATTTTCAAGAGATGTTTCCTATCCAATCATTTTGTTTTTGTAGAAAAGTGGTCTTTTAGTTTAAGGTAATCATCAAAACACATTCACCTGCAGTTATTTTCTACCTTTTGAATCTGGCTTTGATGACAATGATTTTTCACACCTGACTCAGCATATTGCTGATGTAGGAAGCAAACCTGGGCACTGTTCGTGGAATTACAAATGTGAAGATTAATTCTTACACAGAAGATGCATACAGGTCAGTGTCAAATAAGTTCTGTGTGTAGAGACCTTATGGCATATTGTTAAGCTGATGTTGCTATACTAGTTTTACAGTATACAAGGACAAAGTTTCAAAGACAGCACACTATGAGGCAACTTATTAAGGAATGTGAACCTTTACACACATTATAAAGGTCCCATTTTTGAGAACAGTACTTTCTAGAGTGATACAGGTGTCCCTGGGTGGCACAAATGGTTAAGTGCCCGACTACTGACCAAAGGACCGATGGCTTGAACTCACCTAGAGATACCCCAAAAGAAAGGCCTGGCAATCTGCTTCCAAAAGATCACAGCCCTGAACACACTATGGTGCACAGTTTTACTCTGCAACATATGGGGGTCACTATGAGGAGGAATCTATGACGGCCAACTGGTATAATGACATTAACTTATCATGTTGTACCTGGTTAAACTAAAATTTTAAACAACTCAAGGGCCATTTACCGCACCCAGGAAGACCCAAAGTTAACAACAGAGTAACAGCTAATGCCAAACTGAGATGTTCATTTATGTATTGCAGTCTTGGTATCTCTTATTAAAGGAACAAGACTAATGACAACTTGAGGGTTTTTACCACCCCAGGCAATATGAAAAAAAAAAAAGTCTCCTCCTTCTAGCAAGTAATCATTCACATACTAAACAGCCACAAAACATTTTATTCCTCTAACAGTTTTCTGCCCCAGGCAACCAGCTGTTAGACCTATATGGCACAGCCCTTTAGTAACTACTGTGCAAGCGCGGTTACAGTGGCTTAGTGTGATAGTAATAAAGACACATAATATATTCTGACTCACAGCCTTGAAGAACTGCCAAGTGCAGGCCAAGTTTCCCATTATTTGAATTTTGATTATATAGCTATTAAAAATACCCTCATAAGGGAAATGAATTATAGTTACAATAGTTCTCCGAAGTATAATGCCCTCTGCTTTCAGACTTTTCTAAAAGTTTTGAGGTTAATAAAAGTATAACTCACGCAAACTATCTGTTGTTAAGAAAAAAAAAAATTTACTGATTTGGAATTTAAGGCAATATTTGTTTGCTCAGGTTGAAAAAAATTTTTAAAGATTTTCCTTTATCATTAATAATAGTGTTGTTAAATTATTAGAAAAAGAGAAGTCAAGCTATACTCTAAATATTTATTTGTAAAAAGATAAAATTAAAGCACCTAAAAAAATCTGATGTTAGTGCATACAAAACATAATAAAAATCTAAAATTCAGAGGAGGTTAGCATTTAAGTGTATGCTGTTCAAATCAATTAGGTCACCATGGACAATGTTGAAAAATTAGATTAAAAAAAGGAATTTACTACTCACTATTTTTTTTTTTACTTATATACAAGTATATATATATATATATATATCTGTATGTATATGATAAACCCAAATCTACTGCCGTCGAGTTGATTCCGACTCATAGCAACCCTATAGGGCAGAGTAGAACTGCCCCACAGAGTTTCCAAGGAGCGCCTGGCGGATTCGAACTGCCGATCTCTTGGTTAGCAGCCATAGCACTTAACCACTACACCACCAGGGTTTCCAGATGTATATGATACATATGTATATATATATAAGTATAGATGGAGCATATACCTATATGTTTCTATCATATATTTCAATAATGTACGTACTAATGTGATGTGATTTATCTTTTTTTTTCTGCATTGTATTGTATTTAAGTACTTTTAATCACATCATCGACGGCAGTGGGTTAATCACATCACTATTTTACACTACTTGTACCTACATGACCAACGAAACATGTACTCAGCAAGTGATGTTGGTAATGATATCCTTGATAATGATTTAATTGGTGATATGCTGCTTTTTTTATGCTGCTTAATTTAGTACTAGATCTCCTTACTAAAATATTACCGAAGCCATACATATGACAATAGGCCTTCTTGTATTGTGACACAAAGATATTATTTTGGGACAAATAGAATAATGATTAAGGTAGCATTATAACAATGACTATTCCAGATATAAGTTATACCAAGAATCTTGCAAACTGACAAGAGCACGGCGTTCCCTTAATCTTTTGTTAACTCCAGTGGAAAGAATCAAAGAACAAATTCACTGCTGCAAATGTTGTTAACTTGTGCCTAAAGTGATTAAAAAATTTCATGAAGGTGATATCATTCTCACCAAAGAGAACTCTGTCTCGGTGAAACCTGAGACTATGAATTCCCCACCCAATATAACGCCACTGTAGAAATGATTTTTTATTGTAATGAATTTGTACAAAATGAGTACTTATATATCCATGACAGAGAGCAAGAGGACTTTTTTTTTTTTAATAATGACACCTAACCTCAAAGGCTATTAGTTCAAATTTCTGAGAATATATAAAGGCATCTATCATCTGTCTTCAAATCTTTGAAAAACTCACTAAAAATATCAAATTTAAAAGCAATTTCCATTACCTCCAAAATCTCTAAACTTTCTGAAAATTAGTTACCAGCTCCTTTACATATGTATATATCTATGTATGGAGCCCTGGAGGCACAGTTGTTATGGCATTTGAGAGAAAGATGTGGTAGTCTGCTTTCATAAAGGCTTGTAGTCTTGGAAGCCCTATGCGGCAGTTCTACTCTGTCCTATAGGGTCCTTATGAGTTGAAGTCTGCTCATTGGCAGAGGGTTTGGTTTTTATTAAGGAAGAGACTAAAGGTAAAATTTCATGAGGAAAAGGATGAAAGGAAATAATTTCACCTTCTTGTTCTGTGAATCTAAAAGGACTGTTAAATCTGCCAGTGTATGACAGGAAGGTTGAAAAACCATTTTACTTATGAAGGGCATAAATGTATCTAGGAGGGACATAAAGCCCTGTACCTACACAGAAGAGCAAGGTTTAAGTACCTTTAGAAACATAACTGTCTCTCACACTCAGAGGACCATTACACATAGATTACATTTTTCCTGCACCCTCTTACTTTACCCAGATGCATTGGTACTTAATGGCTAGATGAAACCTATAACCCTATTTACCTTTAAATAATACAAATTTACTTCAATTCGATATGTAGTATTGACAGTGGAAATCTTAAAACATGTTTTTAAGAATATTTAGTGACATAGAAATTTATTATAAAATGTTTAAAAGCTTCATGTCATAAATTATATATGTACGTGTGTGCATGTGTGCATTTGTTATAAATCTAATTGTGGAGTATATATGTTTTACTAAATGTGTGTGGGCATGTGTGCATGTGTGTGCTATAAATCTAATTTCATATCATAGATATTTTACTAAAGTTAGACTAAGTATGCATCAGGAAAAAAATTATCTCCAGAATCTTACAATAAAGATTGATTTTTTGCTCTCAGTACATATTGGTAGGGATTGGTGGGGGACTTGACTTCATAGAAAGTCATGAGCTCCCTTATAGTTGCACAATCCGGAATACAAAGGCTTCGCATACAGCAAGACAGCAATAGACTGGGCAATCTCTCGTGGACTTTTAATTTCTCAGTCCAGAAGTGACTTATGATATTCCTTCTCATATATCATTGGTCAGAACTAGTCACCTGGCCTCTCTTATTTGTCAGGGGATAGTAAATATAGGAAAACAAATTGAAATATTTTATGTGCATTACTATTGCTGCCAAAATAGGTATTTGCAAAGCAAAAGTCTGGGAAGAAATACAATATGGAAGAAATAATACAGTGATTAATTCTGGCTGATAGGGCTACAAATGATTTTTATTTTTATTTTTTATACATTTTAGTATCTAAAAAAATTACACTAAGCATGTGCTTAATGACAAAAAACCTATAATTGGGTTTCCAATTAGGGCAAGCTTTTTCATCTAAATATGAAAATTAGGACAGGGTTAAAGATAGAAATGCCTGTTGATATAATCTCGGATACATGTGGTTTTGGCATTGTTTTGAACAGGAAAAATTCATGTCCAGAGGCAGAAAAGTAGAAAAGTATTGAATATTTTTATTAAACACTGCTAGGTCAAGTTTGATTAGTGTAAAGACCATGGAGTGGATTGGTAGGAGGAAAAAGGTATAAAAGTGGTGAAACTAAGACTCCTAAATAATGTGCTTAGTTTATGAATAAATAATGAAGTTGGTTTGAACTGAGTTTGACGTGACACCTAAACACTTAAGAGAAAATGTCCAACAGCTAAATATTATTTACTTTAAATATATATATGTATGTTTAAATATATATATGGTGCTCTGTCTATAAAAGACAAGATTCTAATCATTGTATAACAATGAAGTCATCTAATCTTTACAGCAACTCAATGAGATAGGTATGATCTCATAGTACCTATCTATGAGCTAAAGAACAGTAAAGTGCCCAAGCTTGGACAGAAAGAAAGTACTAAAGGCACGATCTGAAGCCAGGCAGTCAGGCTCCCGAATAGCCTTACCATCTTGCTCTTCTACCTAACCCTAACCCTAGAACTTGGAAAACAGATCTGCAAATATATGACCATAGAGTTGATAACTTACCCCTTTGGAGCATAGCAAAGGAAAAGCAGCAACTAATAAAAAGTATAAATGAGATTAAGGGTCTAAGTAGACAGGACACCCATTTGTAAGTATAAGGGATATTCTTTCCTTTCTTCTGTTTTCTCAAGGACACAATAAAGAACCAAAGAGGAGAATAGGACTACAGAAGGATTTTAAGGTGGAAACAAAAGGTATGGAGCCATCTGATGAAAATGAGTATAGCTGAGGAAAACTTTATGCACTAAAACAAAAAGAAACGTTAAAAAGCAACTCTAATAAATGGAATAGGAAGTCAGTACAAAATAATGAGATTGCGCTGCATCACAGAAAAAGCAGCCTAGGTAGGGTAGCTCCTACTACCACATCTAATTGCACTCATTGTATGGTACTCAGAATCCCATTTCTTTAGAATGAAAAAAAGCAGATGGTGTCTCAGTATATCTGGAGATGCTTGTATTAGTATTACATTGTTCTTTAGTTATCATAAATTAAGGAGTTCAAAAAAAAAATAAATAACACTGCTGTCGAGCTGATTCCTACTCATAGCGACCCTATAGGACAGAGTAGAACTGCCCCATAGAGTTTCCAAGGAGTGCTGGAGGATTTGAACGGCCAGCCTCTTGGTTAGCAGCTGTAGCACTTAACCGCTGCGCCACCAGGGTTTCCAAAGCAGTTTAAAGTAACACCAATTTTTTATGGTTCTGTAGGTGAGAAGTTTGAGAGTCTTCAAGTAGGTTCATTATATAGGGACTCACCAAACTAAAATCAAAGTGTGAGCAGGGCTGGGCTCTTAGCTGGAAGTTTGGAGGGAAGAATCAGCTTCCAGGTTCATTGAGATTCTTGACAGAATTCAGTTCTATGCCCTTGTAAAAATTCTGTAATCATCAAGTGGGTTCCAGGTCATAGCTCATAGCAATCCTATAGGGCAGAGTAGAACTGCCTCATAGGATTTCCAAGATTGTAATCTTTATGGAAGCAGACTGCTGCATCTTCCTCCCACAGCTATCACAGATATTCTGTAACTGAACCTAACATTTGGGGATTCCTGATCAAAAGTACAAATTGAGGCCTACATACAATATATTCAAATATTTAAAAGTAATGTATCAAGCTTGCAAACTGTTAAATAAAATATATTCTATCCTACCTTGACAAACAAACCGTTATAACGACCTTGAAGTTTAATTTCAAATGCAGAGTTCTCGGGAACCAAGTTCTGCACCAGCATGTGGTAACACAAGGAGAACCCCCATTTTCTTTCCATGGCATTGCCCCATATAATCACGGATCTCACACGTTCATGTTGACTGCCCATGAACGGCACACAATATGCATCTTTATCCCCTGCAAATATCCTCCTCTTGACCACTCTTACGTCTAGGTTACATACATTTAAGGCCTGGTTCATCCTTAAGAGGTCAGACTGGGAAAGAGACCCACATAGTCCCAGAAAGTGAATTTGTGCTTGTTTTGGGCATGACAAAATAGGGTCTCATCTACTCAAACATCTAGAAACACAGTTATTCTGGTTGAAACATCATGTTGGCTCCTCAGATTCCTCAGTCCAGGATATGTCCACCCCCTGTGACCCAAATGGAGCCCTGGTGATGCAGTGGTTAAGAGTTCGGCTGCTAATCAAAAGCTCAGCAGTTCAAATCCACCAGCTGCTCCTTGGAAACCTTATGGGGCAGTTCTATTCTGCCCTAAAGGATCACTATGAGTCAGAATCAACTCGATGGGAAAGGGTTATGGGTGGTCCAGATATAAGGATAATATTGCATCACTAAAGTTTTATGAATTACTAGCACCCACTGAATAGATGGGAAGAATGGCCTGACGGTTAAATTGCTCAAGGTCACACACAGTAAATGTCAGAGCCATGATTAAAAACCATGTCTGGTTGAATTCAAAGCACTTTTCGGTATATCATGCTGTAGGAATTGCAAATGGACAAGATGACCAATGGACATGGGATGAAATAAAGATGAAATAGGGATTATTAATTAAAACAGTGACAAAAAGTAAACCTAAAATAATTCTCTGTATGTTAGTCTAATATTCAACATGCGAATTTCACCTTATATACGCAAAAATTAAAAGTAAGTACTCAAGTGATAAAAGTAGTCTTTTAAAGAACTAATTTAAACACAAACTGCCAAAAAAGCAGTGGGAAGAGCTATTTATGACACATTTGTCTTTCCCATCATATCACCATCAATAGCATAATCTTTAATTAAAAAGGACAGCTCATTGACATTTATCGATAAGTGGTAGGGTGGTTCCAGTAAGGTTTACCCTAAAAGAATAACTGTACAAGTCACCACTTTTAATCCCAGTTTTGATTGAAATAATTAGGTCGTAAGAAAAAGCAAAATTAAGACAGACATCAGAACGACGCTGAGAGTAAGACACTTGCTTACGCTGCTTTGTGTACTATTCATCAAAGATATAACTGCACACTAGAACTTGGAATTCAATTTACAAAAATAATATTCTTAAGGAATAACAAGTGAGAAAATAAAAGGATTTATTGCAGGATGAAAAATTTTGGAAAAATAATATTGACAGTATAAAAAAAATGTGTCATTCTTTTTATTCTTCCATGAAGACAAAATTTAGGGAAAAATACAAATGAGTATCTGGCAATTATTTTAAACAACATTTAAATATCTTTTAGGACTAGTTTAGGAGTTACAAAATGTTCTTATTTAAAAAATTTTTCTAATCATAAAATTCAGTGTACCATATTATGCCTGAAAGCATAATTTCATCAGAAAATAATTACAAGTTTATAAATTAATGTTTATAAAATTCTGTAAATTTATTATGGTAACATAATAATTAAAAAAAAAAAACTGAAATTTGACATCATGCATCTCAATGGAGTGAAGAAACTCAACCAAGGAAAGTAATTGCTGCATGAGATTTATTTTCTCAATCTAGTAACTTCCATACTATCAAGTGTACTCAGAGACAGTGATTTTCAGAAAAAAATGTTCTGAGGCTAAAAAAAGAAATTCCACTAAATGTGTGTGCCTCCTCGTGAAATCATGGCAAATCAGAGGCATCATCCGTCTGGCCAATACGTGTTTGTCTTATTCTTTCTGAAACTCCAGTTTCGTATGCGCTTGAATCTAGTCCACAGAATCGGGTATGAATGAAATATTGTATGTCTTTATCTCTTATAAATAAACCTCTGGTAATATCAGCTTTGAACTCCTTTCACACTGCTCTGACAGGAAATTCAGCCTCAAGCTGTGCACTTGGGGTTGCTAACAGTTTGCTGGGTTTTGGTCTTGTTAAGGCGACAGGCTCTTGTGATTATTTTCCTGGTACCCGTGTTCATGCAGTACCCGTGGCTCAACATTTTGTGCCATGCCTGAGTAACGCGAATCTTCGTAGCTGGATCCGGTATTCCTGATACTTTACAGAATGGTTCTGAGTTCACACCCCATGCTCATGGTACTGACTGCAGCAAGACTCAGAGTCCCCATCTTTAGGACCCACAGATCAGTTGTCCCTCCTCAAGCCCACTGGAGGAGATTCCTTGGCACGTATTCCATCTACCTGTAAGAAATTGTGTTAGACTTCTTTCTCTTTAAACTCTCTTCTGTTGCTGTGTTTAAGATTTTGGAATCTTACTCCCTCCGCCTACAGATGTCATCTGAGGCAAGAAATAAGGGAATTTTGCTTTCTTGGATGTATAGAAACTAAGTGGAAAACAAAATGAGAAACCATAAATCAATAATAAACATTTTTCTGTCACTGAATGTAAATTGCAATTCAAAAGTTGTTTTTGCTATTAATATTATTATCCCTGAATTTTCATCCAAAGCTGGAGAAAGTTTCTTTATATCTATATGCAATTTTTTAAGAGATTCTGGCATGTGGCATTTTATTCTTCTTCTGCTACTGATTTTCTGTGTATGTGTGTATACACACTCACAAACAATATTTTCTTGTGCCTTAGTTTTTCAATTTATGAATTTACTTATCTGTGATGATTTCTAGGTAAAAATAGTATGGAAAACATAAGTGACTACATATCACACATTTAACCATTTCATTTCTAATTTTAGGCCCAAAAGATTAAAAAAGTTATCTTTTTCAGTTGTCAGTGAGTTGATTAGACTGTTGGAAACCCCATATATGTCAGAGTTTAAATATGCTTCACAGGGTTTTCAATAGTAGATTTTTTTCAAAATAGATCACCAGGCCATTCTTCAAAGGCACTTTTGAGTGGACTAGAACCTCAGACCTTTCAGTTAACTGCCGAATGTGTAAACCATTTGTACCACCCATGGACTCCCCAAAGAATACTGGTCATAATTGAATCTGACATAATTCATTTAAGGATCTCTGGTGACACAAAGCTCAAGCACTTGGCTGCCATCTAAAAAGTCCATGGTTTGAATCCACCAGCAGATCTGTGGCGGAAAAGACCTGGCAATCTGCTCCCATAAAGATTACAGCCTAGGAGATCTTATGGGGTTCCACTCTCTCATATAGGGTCACTGTGAGTCGGAATCTACTCAGTGGCACTCAATATCAACAGCATAATTCATTTGAAGTTTCAACTGTTTTTTATCTGTAGAGAATACTTGACGTTTCTGCGCTAAATCTTTATGCTCCAGTTTTAGATAAAATGTATCAAGTACTCAGCCTGGCTGAATCCAGTACTTTAGATTTTGTGGCATCTTATTTAATGGACCCTGTGATACTCCACAGGCTGATTAGCCAGCATGGCTACTTTTAAAATGAGACAGAATTTTCCAATTCTGTATTGTGTTTTAGAAAAATGTTCAGAAAATGAATTTATGGTGGGATGATAAAGCAATGTTTGAGTTTTTTTTTTTTTAGTTGAACTTTAGATGAAGGTTTATAGAACAAACTAGTTTCTCATTAAACAGTTAGTACACACATTGTTGCATGACATTAGTTAACAACCCCGTAACTTATCAACACTCTCCCTTCTCAACACTGGGTTCCCTGTTACCAGATCTCCTGTTCCCTATTACTCTCCAATCCCCACCCCAGGGCTTGTTTTGTTCCATGGGCTTGTTCAATCTTTGGCTGAAGGGTGAACCTCAAGAGTGGCCTCATTACTGAGTGGAAAGGGTGTCTGGGGTCCATACTCTCAGGGTTTCTCCAGTCTCTCTCAGGCCACCAAGTCTGGTCTTTTCTTTTTGAGTTAGAATTTTTTTCTACATTTTCCCTCAGCTCTGTCCGGGACCCTCTATTGTGATCCCTGTCAGAGCAGTCAGTGGTGGTAGCCAGGCACCATCTCGTTGTACTGGACTCAGTCTGGTAGAGGCCATGGTAGATGTGGTCCATTAGTCCTTTGGACTAATCTTTCCCTGTGTCTTTAGTTTTCTTCATTCTTTCTTGCTCCGGAAGGGGTGAGACCAGTGGAGTTTCCTAGATGGCTGCTCACAGGCTTTTAAGACCCCAGACGCTACTTACCAAAGTAGAATGTAGAACATTTTCTTTATAAACTCTGTTATGCCAATTGAACTAGATGGTCCCTGAGACCATTGTCCCCACAACCCAAAGTCCAGCAATTCGTTCCCTCAGGGAGTTTGGGTGTGTCTATGGAGCTACCATGGCCCTGCCTTGTACAGACTGTGCTGGTTTCCCCAGTATTGTGTACTGTCATACCCTTCACCAAAATTACCACTTATCTATTAAGTCTTTTTCCATCCCCTCCCCTCCCTGCCCTCGTAACCATCAAAGATTATTTCTTTTTGTATGTAAATCTTTTCATGAGTTTTTATGGTAGTAGTCTCATACAAGATTTGTCCTTTTGTGATTGACTTATTTCACTCAGCATAATGTCCCCCAGATGCATCCATGTTATGTGATGCTTCACAGATTCATTATTGCTCTTTATCATTGCATAATACTCCATTGTGTGTATGTACCATAGTTGGCTTATCCATTCATCTGTTGATGGGCATCTAGGTTGTTTCTATCTTTTTGCTATTGTGAACAATGCTGCAGTGAACATGAGTGTACATATATCTATTCGTGTGACTACTCTTATTTCTCTAGGATATATTCCTAGGAGTGGGATTGCTGGATCATATGGTATTTCTATTTCTAGCTTTCTAAGGAAGCACCATATCATCTTCCAAAATGGTTGTATCATTTTGCATTCCCACCAGCAGTGTATAAGAGTTCCGATCTCCCCACAGCCTCTCCAACATTTGTTATTTTCCGTTTTATTGATTCCTGCCAGTAATGCTGGGGTGAGATGGTATCTCATTGTGGTTTTTTGATTTGCATTTCTCTGATGGCTAGAGATCGTGAGCATTTCCTTATGGGTCTGTTGGCCGCTTGAATGTCTTCTTTGGTGAAGTGTCTGTTCATTTCCTTCACCCATTTGTTAATTGGATTATTTGTCTTTTTGTTGTAGGGGTGTTGGATTTTCCTGTAGATTTTAGAGGTTAAACCTTTGTCTGATTTATAATAGCTATTTTTTTTTTCCCCCGGTCTGTAGGTTCTGTTTTTACTCTTTTGGTGAAATCTTTTGATGAGCATAAGTGTTTAATTTTTGGAAGATACCAGTTATCTAGCTTAGCCTCTGAAGCTTGTGTGTTGTTGGTTGTGATTTGTATCCTGTTAATGCTGTGTATTAAGATCTCTAACATTGATCCTATTTTTTTCATCTATGAACCTCATAGTTTTCTGCTTTACATTTAGCCTTTGATCCATTTTGAGTTAGTTTTTGTATATGGTGTGAAGTATGGGTCCTGCTTCATTTTTTTGGAGATGTACATCCAGTTTTGCCCACACCATTTGTTAAAAAGACTGTCTTTTCCCCATTCGATGGACTTTGGGCCTTTGTCAAAGATTAGATGACCATAGGTGGATGGATTTACATCTTGGTTCTCAATTCTGTTTCATTGGTCAATATGTCTGTTGTTGTAACAGTACCAGGCTGTTTTAACTACTGTAGCTGTATAGTAGGTTCTGAGGCCAGGTAGTGTGAGTCCTCCTACTTTATTATTCTTCTTCAGTAGTGCTTTACTTGTCTGGGGCCCCTTCCCTGTCTATACAAAGTTAATGATAAGTTTTTCCATCTCTTTAAAGAATATTGTTGGTATTTGGATAGGTATCGCATTGCATTTGTAAATCGCTTTGGGTAGAATTGTCATTTTCACAATGCTGAGTCTACCTATCCAAGAGAATGGTATGTTTTTCCATTTATGTAGATCTCTTATGATTTCTTCCAGTAGTGTTTTGTAGTTTTCTTTGTATAGGTCTTTTTCATCCCTGGTTAGGTTTATTCCCAAGTTTTTTATTTTTTTAAGGGCTATTATAAATGGTATTGTTTTCCTGATTTCCTTTTCATCATTCTCTTTATTGGTGTAAAGGAATCCAACTGATTTTTGTACGTTGATCTTATATCCTGCTACTCTGCTGACTCTTTCTATTAGTTCCATGAGTTTTCTCGTGGAGTCTTTTGGATTTTCTTAGTATTATATCATCTGCAAATAAGGAGAGTTTAACTTCTTCATTACCAATTTGGATGCCCTTTATTTCTGTTTCTTGCCTTATTGCTCTAGCTAAGACTTCCAACACGATGCTAAATAGGAGTGGTGATAAAGGGCACCCTTGTCTTGTTCCTGTTCGCAGGGGAATGTTTTCTTCCTCTCGCCACTGAGAACAATGTTGGCCACTGGTTTTGCATAGATGCCCTTTATTATGTTGAGATATTTCCCTTCTATACTTATTTTATTGAGAGTTTTTATCAGGAATAGGCGTTGGACTTCGTCAAATGCCTTTCCTGTGTCAGCAATCTTTGAGTTTGTTAAAAAATAGGACAATTATTTTATGTGGAATGAGAGGTATAAGATAAATATATTTTGTCAAAATTAGAAACTCAATTCCTTAACATTTTTTATTTTTCAGAATAGGTGATCATGAATTAGCAAGTTATAGTAACACTCATTTTCTATTTAAAAAGAATGCTAAAGCAGGAATGATTCTCTGTGTAACTGAGAAGGTACGTTGTGATGACAAATCAATGCTGCCTTTTTCTATTATGTGATACAAACATCTCCAAATACAACATATGATGAGAAGATTGCACAATTTGAATCTGTTAAAGAAAAATTTGAGGTGGGTATGTTGTATTGTCAGAAAGTTTTGAAAAGAAAGTCAAGAAACACTATAGAAATCATTATTTATTTAAATAATAAAGTTTAAGTCAAAAGTGTGGAGAAAAAACAAGTACTTGAGAGGTGTATCTCCGGTTTTTTGAACTGTCATTCTGAAAAGTTTGTTTTATTACTCATTCAACATCTCCAAATTATTTCTATGATTCATTGACTTACTACCACATTATGACTATAAAAATTGTATTTATAACAAATTTCCCTGTTTTTCCTATTTGTTATTTATTTTCTCAAATTTTTTAGAATTCCAACATAAGATGGTCCAAATTTACTCTACGTATGTATGAAAGAAAAACATTTAAACTTGCAATTTTTTTTTTATTAATTTGGATTTCATAACATCAAGGATTGAGTTATTTTATGTGCTTTTACTTACTTCTGTACTTATTTGTTTATTTAGTAATAAAAATGTAGCTTCTTATAACATTATAAAAGATCACAGTAACCTGAATGTCTACATGAATAGCTTTCCACAATTTAATAAGACAAATAAAATAGTCTAAATGAGAATTTTGGTAAAATATTTTATCATTAAGAAATTTTTCAATATATCTATACTTCTTTATGTTCTTTCAAATGTATTTTTGCTTGCATTTAGTCAGGATCAAAAAATGACCATAGAATATAAATGTATCTGTATATCTAGGTTGGAAAGGTTATTAATAATAAGGAAGTTTAAGTAATTTCTATATTTAAATATTAGTATTTCATAGATAAATAATATCATTGCATATTTAAAGATTATCATATTATGTAACATACATGCAGAAATTTTTATAAAATATTAACATGGCTTAATGAATTAGTGTGAATTGAACTTCCATATAACTACCACTGAGGTCAGGAAACAGAACATTGCATTATAATTTGAATTCTGAACCATACTAATCAAAATTTTCACATAAAAATGCATGCATTTCATAACACAGCCTTCATGAAAGATGAGTTTAATTTCCTTTCTAAGCAATCTTTGAAACATCACAGCTAGCATATTCCCATGAAAAAGTGTACAAGTTTCGAACAACATGCCTTCGCAAGTCCTTGATTGCCCTTTAGTGAGCCTGAAACTTGCTTTAAAGAAATTTAAAATAGTCTTGTTTTACCTAAGAAAATTCCTAGGCTCCGACAGTAGGAAACATGCCATTACCAACACATCTTTTACTGTGATATTAGTTGATGCACAGAGCAGTTATGCATCAGATCAGTTTTTAATTGTGATGAAAAATCCTTCCTTAATGGCCACTTGAGTGCAAACCTGATACGGAGAAATATATCCATCTTCCATCCCAAATAATTGCAAAAAGAAAATAATGGTACAGAAACAAAAGAAACCCACATATCAACTAATGAACACAGGAAATTCTGGGATTGATGATTCTGTTGGCTTGTCCTGTGAGTATGTACAGGGATAGATGAATACCAAGTCTCATGGTTAGTGAAAAAGGAACATTTGAAATTCAAGTGTCAAGGCAATATATTTTGAATGACAGGTGTCAATGGTTTCCCATGTAACACTTTGTTGTCGATGGTGCAAATTTGAATCAGTATGCACTAACCCAGTGTTTCTATAGTCTTGCTCATCATGTAAATCCCTTTATATTTTTCTTCACTGTTTTTTCGTTTCTGCTTTTAAGTAAAATTCAAACAAGTCTTTCTTATAATTACCTATGTCTAGGTGGTTCCTATGTTTATTGGTCAAGTTGTACATTTTTTATTTTATTTTACTTCCTCTCTTCCTTTTTTACTTTACTAATCTGCATTTCCAAACCCTTCACTTTGACTTGTTTGCTTTTACATTGCCTTCCTGATGATAAATATCATTCGTTCTTCATCTTTAAACTCTACATATTTTCTACATCACTGAAAACACCAGTAGAATGCAGAATGTAAGAAGATTAAGGAAAGTAAATTCAATAAGAAAATAAAATACAGGATTACTGAGAAATATTGATTGCCAAGTGATTTATACCAATCCCTTAACTGCCAATAACAAATAAGTAATTGATGTAAACATCAAACAAATGCAAGCCAAACTATTCATTAGAAGAAAAAGTAGACTTTTTTGTTTTCATTAAAGAGAAGTCAATTTTGTGTTTGAACAAGTGCCCAAAGCTGGTTGTCATAGAAAGGATTTATGACTAAATGATAAGAGACAGGTACCATCTTTCACAGTCTTTATATCTGAAAATCTTGCTAGCCTTCATCTTCTTACAATTGTTAAAGCAATCCTTAAAAAAGAAAGACTGATAACACTAAAAAAACTACTTCTGTGTAATCTCGATGTAAGAAACCCACTTCCAGATGATTGGCTGATAAACCTGGAAAACAGGGCCATGTCAGGCGCTCAGAAGTGGAGACTCAGCAATAACTGTAGCCAGATTGCTCTTAGTGAGTAGAAATCCAAGTTTCTGAGCATGTGCACCAACATCTCTGCTATTTGCTCATGAGCTTATTAGACAAAGATTGGGTGGCTGTGGAAAAAACAGGTTGATACCCACAAAATAGATCATCTCGTCCACATGTTTATTTAGCCCTTCTTCTGCTGTGGTCACTTTCTGTTGACTGTTTCCCTAATATTGACCAAATGTAAATGAATCTCCAGGCAAAATGAAAAACATCTATTCATTTTCCTGTTTATACCTTTGTTTATACTCTTCTCTCTTATTAAAGTTGATTTTAAAATAAAATAGATTTCCCTTTACTACTGTCCTTAAATGCCTGCCTGGGGTAAGGTTGCAGTGCTGCAGCTGTCCTCTTTGGGTGGTGTCATCATATCATTCAGAACCATCCATAAACTCTGATCAAATTATTTTATTCTTACATCACTTAGTTATAGAAAACCCCTCATGAGACCGTAGGTACAGGTTAAAAGAGAAAACGCAGTATAGCAGTAGGTGTCATTGGCATCTAGCTCAGGTAATTTATTCATGACATAAAGAACTGCTTAAGCTTGATTCCCTATATGACACTTCCATTTTATGATGGAATGTTGCGCTGCATGCTCATATTTATGACCTAGTGAGTATGACCACAAGAGTCCCCATGTCACAAATGGTAGATACTCTTGGCTTCTAACTGAAAGATTGGCAGTTCGAGCCCACCCAGAGGTGCTCAGAAGCAAGGCCTGGTGACCTACTTCCAAAAAACAAGTCACTGAAAACTCTATGGAGCACAGCTCTACTTTGACCACATGAGAGTGAATGAATTGGAATCAACTCCACAGCAACTGATTTAGGTCTGACCACACACAGTTTATGATGGACTGCTTAGGTTGTATAGTAATTTGGTGGTTCACAGCCACTCATTCAGTGTACTAGACCTCAATTCCAAGCTAGAAGCTGCTTTGCAAAAGGAGAACAATTACCTGCTAAAGATGGCATAGCTTTGTTCCAAAATCCTAGAGGTCTATTGGTTGAATTGAGAGCAACTAGAAGAGGAAGCAGTGATTTGTAGAAGCCATCATAGGTTCAATAGAATTCTGCTTTTAAAGTCTATATAAGTTTTCTATTGCTGACATAAAAAGACTACCACAAGCTCAGTGATTTACAATACAAATTTATTATTTTACAGTTCTATAGAAGTCTGGGATGGACCTGAATGGGCTTAAAATAAAAGTATTGGTGTGCCTACACTCTTTCCTGGAGGCTCTGGGGCAAAATCTGCTTCCTTGTGTTTTTCAGGTTTTAGAAATTGTCAGTCTTTGGCTTGTGGTCCTCTTCCTCCATCTTAAACTTAATGATGTGTTGAGTCTTTCTCAGGTCATGTTACTTTGACCTCTCTTCCTTATCACATCTCTCTCTAATGAAAAAAGTTCTCCACTTCTAGAGGCAAAAGTAATTAGATTGGGCCCTCATGGTTCATTCATGATAATCTCTCCATCTCACATCTGCAAAGTCATTTTTGCTGTGTAACATAACATATTTCACAGGTTCTGTGAATTAGGACATAGACATCCCTGGGTGGCCATAATGCTACATACCTCAAGAAGCTTTAAATACAGAGACAAAGGGCTTCAGTAATTAGCTAAATATTTTTGTCTTATGATCCAGGTTTTCATATTTCAGTTAATTTGCTTTTACTACTGCAATAGAACTTTCCTGGGCACCAAATGAAATAACTCCAGCTATAAAAATCAGCACAAAGCTGCTTCCTATGAGGAAGAGGTCATGAATACTCTCATTCCCCAGGATCCCCACTATTTCTATCACCAGCCATTCCTCCCATGACATTCTTTCTCTACTCGGTTTGATAATTCATTGCAACAGTAACAGAGAACTCATGGAAATGTCATATCTGCAATAACAACTTTAATAACAGAGGAGAATGTAATCAAAGGTATAATCAGGAAAATGCACAGAGCAAGGTTTGGGAGGGGTCCCTGGAGCCTCAAGATTTCAAGGAGACCTGCTTACCTTCCTGGGAACAGATGTTCACTCTCATCAATCAGGAAACCTTTTAACCTGGAACTGTTCCAAAATGTCATTCAATCTAGAAGGTTCTCAGAACAGGGCCCCATATCCAAAGGATGTGGACTCCTCCTGGAGCTCATGAATCAGGAGGACTCATCTAAGCCTTCATGTTCTAGGCTTTTTATCAGTCACTGGGTACCCCCCCAATCCCCAGCTAATTTGTCAACCCCAAGGTGGTGCCTTCCAACCAATCCGGATAAAGGTCAGCTTGGGCGGGGCTCAGGAACCAGGTCCAAAAGGCCAAATTGCTTTTTCGTAATGGAATTACACATCACACAGTTCCTCAGAAAATAGGCACAGTCAGCTTTGAGTTTTGTCATAATATGAGCTAACTATTTTTTCTTAATGCTTCTTGAAAATGCAGTTTGTGTGGTTTTATTGGTTAGCCTCTTTTCTGATTGTCATACTTAAACTAGGAAACGCCATTTGTACCTCATTCCCAATGCTACTAAAACAGGCTTTAGACATTGTCTTTCAGCTAAAAATATACACTTTGTGGGCTCTTTCTGAGATCCATAGGCACAGCAAAACATACAAGGTCAATGTCCACTCCTTTCAGTAACGCCCCTGCCTATTTTATGTTTTAGGGTTTAACTGCCTCCCTATTTTGGAAACCCTGGCGGCCAAGTGGTTAAGTGCTATAGCTGCTAACCAAGTGGTAGGCAGTTCAAATCTGCCAGGCGTGCCTTGGAAACTCTATGGTGCAGTTCTACTCTGTCCTGTAGGGTCGCTATGAGTCGAAATCAACTGGATGGCACTGGGTTTGGTTTTCTTTTTGGTTTTGCCTCCCTATTTTACTGTTAATGAAGTTTCTTATTTTGTCTCTCTTAGTATTTGTTGCTTTGACATGATTTCCAGACCCAACATGCTGGTATACACCATCATCTCCACACTGGACCTCTGTATTTGCCTTTGATAATGCACTGAACTGCCTAAATTTCATTGCGGATATAAGAAAAAATGTATAACAAAAAATCAATGAAATTTATCTTAGCTTTTACATGAAATGTACATATTATAAATGAAGATGTATGTGATGGTAGGTGAAGATCTCGATGTATTAAAAAGAAAAAGAACGTGAAGTACCATATTTAAAATATGCTCATATTTATCTAGTATATATATACACAATTTTCAGGAAAGATCCAAAAATAACTATCAATAGTAATATTTGGATATTTATGGGAAAATTGATAGAGGATAAAAATGGAGCATTATCTTTTTTTTTTTTTTTTACTACCCACCAAAAAACTGAGACCAAACCCATTGCCACTGAGTTGATTCTGAGTCATAGTGACCCTATAGGAAAGAGTAGAACTGCCCCACAGGGTTGCCAAGAAGTGGCTAGTGTATTCAAACTTCTGACCTTTTGGTTAGCAGCCAAGCTCTTAACCACTGTACAACCGGGGCTCTTTTTTTACCCACAGGATAGTGTAAAATAAAAATAATAATGGTATTTTGGTATTTTGGTCACATATATGTATCAGTTCTCTTCGGGGGAAAAAAAATGTAGAGGGAAAAAAACTGGTGTCATTATTCCCTGGGGGAATTTTGGACATGGGTCAGAAAGAAATTCTGTTACATTGCCCCTTTCACTCAGAGTGCAGAGTTCCCAGCATGTGTAATATGGTTCTGTTAAATCTCTGTGCTTATGGGTCTCATTGTAAATCAATTTTCCCTGCAAATTGAAGTAATTCATTTAGTAAGTGACTTTCAAAATCTCTCCCTAAATCTGAATCGATGTAGGCAAGAAAGCCATAAACAGAGGAATTTTTTCCATGATGCCCAGGCAAGTGTAGACGTATTACAGCCTCTGATGGAGCACACTTGACATATTGAGAAAAGACAGGGGAAGCCAGAGTATGCTTCCTAAAATCTTACTGTATAAGTCTATGTACAAATGTTCCAACCATACGATTTTAGGGCTGTGCTGAGTGGAATAGTAACCTGGAAAGCTGCACTTAAAGGCAACGGTTCCCGTTAAAATCATTGAGCATAGGTAGCTCACATTCAGCTTCAACAACTTGTGCTATCTTGGCCCAGAAGAATCATAGCTTAATTATTTATAACAGCCATTCTCTCCCATAATGTGCATTTTCTTCAAAAGAATACTTAGCAAGGAAGAAAAATAAATAAAACAATACAAAATACTCACCCTCAATATACTTTAAGGAGAGAGAACACCCACACACAAAAATAACTATATCAGCATAGGCTCATGGATATTTATTATGATCACTTGGTGATAATCTAACACAACCACTACTTATTTTGTGGTTGAAATTGCTTCAGGTTTGGTCACTGGCAGTTCTTTCCAGTGGACCCTTTGACATGTGTATGTGTATGTATGTCTATATATGTGTGTATGTGCCTGTGTGCATGTGTGTGTGTGCATATATATATATATATATGATGTGTGTATATATATATATACATTAGAAGTAAGGAATGACCAAATACATATATTCACTTCCTTACTTCTGATACTACAAAGCATAGCAGGCACACCTTATATTTTCCATCCTCAGCACTAGAATAGCCATTTCTCCATTGGAGAATGGTATTCAAAAAGAGGATCTGAATACTAGGTGTACTTGTTGCTACTGGATCATCACTGCCTATAAACTGTTTCAAAAGAGACAACTAGAAAATATGTATTTTTAAGCTAACTCATACATACATGCCAACCCAAAACCAAACCTTTTGCCATTGAGTGGATTCTGATTCATAGTGACCCTATATGACACCGTAGAACTGCCCCATAGGGTTTTCAAGGAATTGCTGGTTGATTTAAACTGCCAACCTTTTGATTAGCAGCTGAGTTCTTAATCACTGCAACACCAGTGCTCCTATCATATACATTATTATAGTTATTTTGGTATCTATCTATATGTATATGTATACTCATATATGTACTTGTGTGTGTGTGTGTGTGTGAGGTATATATATAAAAAAAATGCATATAAATTCATACTGATATCTCCCACTGTAATCCAGCACCACAAATGACATGCTAACCTCTCCCTCTTCTCATCCCCTTGTTTATATGTAAATTCTTTCCCTGGCAGTGAGAAACCTGGGTTTCATTATCTATAATATTCTTACCTATTTGTTCATCCCTAATGTACACTAGTTTCAGAATTGCAAATCCTTACCCCTGTGAGAAGCTGGACTATATCATGAGAAACATGGCATCAGGATTGGAGGAAGACTGATTAACAACCTGCAATATGCAGATAACACCTTGCTTGCTGAAAGAGAAGACTTGAAGAGTTTACTGATGAAGATCAAAGACTACAGCCTTCAGTAAGGATTACACCTAAACATAAAGAAAACAAAAATCCCCACAATTGAATGAATAAGCAAATCTGTAAAGGGAGAAAATATTGAAGTTGTCAAGGATTTCATTTTACTTGGATCCACAGTCAATGTCCATGGAAGCGGAAGTCAAGAAATCAAACGATATATCGCACAGGGCAAATCTGCTGCAAAAGATCTCTTTAAAGTGTTAAAAAGGAAAGATATCACTTTGAGGACTAAGGTGTGCCTGACCCAAGCCTTGGTCTTTTCAATTGCCTCATATGCACGCAAAAGCTGAACGATGAATAAGGAAGACCAAAGAAGAATTGATGCCTTTGAATTATGGTATTGGCAAAGAATATTGAATATACCACGGATTGCCAGAAGAATTAACAAATCTGCACTTGAGGATTTGCCAACACCAAAATGCTCCTTAGAATTGAGGATGGCAAGATTTCCTCTCATGTACTTTGGACATTTTATCAGGAGCGACCAGTCCCTGAAAAAGGTCATCGTGCTTGGCGAAGTAGAGAGCAAAAAAGAGAAAGACCCTCAAGAAGATAGACTGACACAGTGGCTGCAATAATGGGCTCAAACACAGCAAAGATTGTGAGGATGGTGCAGGACCAGACAGCGTTTCCTTCTATTGTACATAGGGTAGCTATGAGTCAGACCAGATTCAAGGACACCTGACAACAACAATACTCCTGTGAGAAATATATATTCTCAACTAAAGTGCATTATGTGTGTGTAGTCGGGTATTTTTTTTTTTTGTCTTTGGTTTTACCATATCCACTAAAAAACTGTTTTCCAAACTTACTTAAAGAAGCTTATTTTTCCCTACTCTCTTTGGTGTGATTATTTCATGCATTCATAATACACTTAGTTTCATCTCTCAAAGTTTGAATCTGTCCTTGCAACCCCTGATATCCTGATTGATATTTTTAAATTTCCATATAGAAAACTTCAGTCTTTATAGTGTACAGTTCTGTGGGGTTTGACAAAGGCGTACAGTCAAGTATCCAACACTATATTCCCAGTCCCATCACCCTGAAGATTCTCTTTTGTGTGAATGTATTCACATGATCACACCTAACTCAAAGAGATGCTAAGGAATATTGCCTTCCTACATGCCTAGGAAGAAAGGGAAAATGGCTGGAATGGTTGTTCTTGGCTAGCCATTGTTTTCATCAAATACATTTTATTATTTTACTATATCATGTTTATTTTATCCACTTCATTCCTTCTCATCCTTTTTGAATCCTTTGCAATCAGTAAGGACTTACTCAAACTACATTTATATAACAGGCCATATTTTGAATTTGAGAAGCAAAGATAAATAAATAAATGGCTAATTGATGAATGAATGAGCTAATCAATCTAGCTTAAAATGATATAACCTGAAAAAGATAGTGCAGCAGTCATTTGGACATCACAAGAGATTAATCTTCTAAATCCAGTATCAGTTTTAAGTACAAATATGATTAAGGAGAAACAATATAATACATTTTAAGAAGAGTCAGCTTTTTAGTCGAGGAGTATTGCTACCTGTGTAGACAACTACATGGATCTCACATAGTGGGTAGATACATGAGAAAGAAGATGAACAGCTTTACATCTGCAACCTATGTGTTTATAGGGCCTTTCCATTGTAGACAGAGTGTGCTTCCTAACTGTTGGAATTTGGATTTGGACCTTTCACTTACTCTGGCCAATTGAATGGTGTGGACATGAAGGTGTGTGTTTGTAGAGGAGAAGCCTCTTCTTCTCTTATTATGCCTCCACCATCACAATGACAGGAGCTTTTCCCACTTGGCTGCTGCACCTTTGGCCTGACCACAGGATGACTACACCTGAAGAAGATACAGGCCCACATTTCCATGAGCAACCAAGCCCTGTCAGAACTATAAGTTGAAGCACAATAACCCGGTCACTTGCTCCACCTCAACTGGTCCTAACCAACCTACAGACTCATGAGTAATAAATAGGCATTGCCTTAAGTCAGTCATTAAATTAGGGTAAGGTATGCTACAGCTGACAAATACAATGTTTCCATTTATTTGGTGTTGGGGGTGCTGACACTGTAGAGAATTATGTTAGATATGCTATTCATTACTCTAACTGACTTAGGCCAGGTTCTCTAGAGGAACTAAACCAGTATACATAAATACATAGAGAGAGATTTATTTCAAGGAAATGGCTCACGCAATTGTAGAGGCTGGCAAGTCCCAAATCCGTGAGTCAGGCAGCAGGCTATAGGCTTCTCCTAACTGACGTGTTGCAGGGGCTGAAAACCCAAAATCTGCAGGTCAAATGACAGGTTGTTGGCTCACAGGTTTATGGGAGCTGACAAATCCAAACTCTGCAAAACTGGTGCTGGCTCATGTCCCAAGAGCCGGAGGTCAGGGGATGACAAGACGAGACAGATGCAGAATTGAGAGAGGCCATGAACTTCCATATACAGTGGACGCAGGCTACTTCACCAAGGAAACTCTCCTTCCAACTGATTGGCTGCTCACATCAGATTACAAAATGGAAGATGATTACATAATGTCTGCCAAACCACTGAGAATCATGGCCTAGCCAAGTTGACACAAAACATTAACCATCACACTAGCCAACCTCACAGTTTGGTGAAGTTCAAGCATGTTAAGTCAGTGATGTCACTAGCGTTGGTGTCACTCAGTGTGGTTGGTAGCTCATGTTGTCACACCACTCTGATGGACCTCCTCCCGTACCAGACCATACAGAATCCTTAATAATATTTTTTGTACTAATGTTTCTTGTAAATCATATTTCCTACGTATCACTGAATGTAATGGCAATTGTAGTGACATAAACAACCAGAAAAATTAAAATTACACTTTTAAATTACAATATCATATGCACAGCCTAAATGTATTTACATTTACAGAGTTTCGTATGGTTAAAGTAGGGCCAGCTCTGCAGAAGATGCTGGCTGGTTTCCTGGACGGTCACATCCCACCACAGGGACTAGCAGGGCAACCGCTCTGCCTTCTGCACCATGGGCCCAGGCCAGCAGACAGACCATGCTGGCAATGTCCTCTGCTCAGGGACACACTGTATAGCCCATCTGAGCTCCAGGACTCTGCAAACCCGCAGCTGGCAGCTGCTTCACCTCTGCGTTGGCACTGCAGCCTCTCCAGCCTGAGCCAGGATGGGGTAGGAGCAGTGCCCAGGGTTGGGCAATGAGCTGTCCTCTCGCAGACTGCGAGGACCAGCTGAGGTGGATGTGGACCAGGTAAACTGTGCATTGGGGGACACTGGTGTCACCCTTCTAATAGTGTCACCTGGTGCAGTTTACACCCCCCCCTTTCCCGTGTGACACCACTGTGCTAAGTGCATGTTTAAACACTTGAGAAGGTTTTTAGCCAATTATTTCAGCTAAAAATAGTCTTTTAAGTAGGTCTCTGTAATATTTTTTTGGAAAAAAAGAGCTTAGGAATGGTTTGCCTTGCATTCTTCCGCTTCCACAAGTCCCTTCCCCGGTGCTCTGCTAGAAGGTAAAATTTCCGTTTGGGTTTTTGCTGTTAATGTTCACTGTGGATTTCTGTGCTGGGGTCACGCTTGGGGCAGCTAAGCATTCTTCCAGTGTCTTTGGCTATGAGTTGATTGCATAAACATCATTACATAACCTTGTCATGACAATATCCTTCAAGCTGACAGTGTCCAGTAACTTAATTTAAAATTCATTTATAGAATACATCACAATGAGTATTGCCTTACGTAGGAACTGAAAGAACTGAGTCTTTCAGTTCCCAAATGGGAATAAATGTCCTGGGGTGAAAAAATGTTATCCAGTAAAACTGTCAAGAATGTATTAAATTATTTATGTAAATTGGGGAACATATGCCATAATTCTTGCTGATCAACATCAAAGTAAATATAGCAAGCTTTCAGATATAAACCTTCAAAATATAAACAAAATCCTGAATACTTTGCTATAAAAGGGGCCCTGGTGGCTCAGTGATTAAAGCCCACAGGTGCTAAATGAAGGGCTGGCGGTTCAAACCTGGAGGCGGTTCTCCCACTCCAAGGAAGAGATATGGGGCAGCCTGCTTCCATATAGATTACAGCCTTGGCAGCCCTATGGGGCAGTTCTACTCTGTCCTATAGGGTCCTTATGTGTCAGAATTTACTCTGCAGCAGTGGGTTTGCTTTGGTTACTTTGGTATCCCACCCAGTGTCTTCGGTATAACTCACCTGAAAACAACAGATCATTTATGCTATATCTGCTTGATCTTTGTTCTGCCTCCTCCTGACTTCATGGGCTTATTCATTCATGAGCATGCAAGTGTCACATTACCATTTAATGCCAAAACCCCTTCTCTACTTTAATCATTCCCTACATCGCATGCTGATGGTTACGTTTTCATCGCCTTTATAACAACAACTATTCAAAATTATGTTAAAATAAACCTCCATATATCTATGCTTTTGCACAGAATGCCCAATAGTTCCCTAAAGAAGTACAAAGTGATCAATGCTTACCTGGTGGGGCAGACAGAATAATGGCTCCCCAAAGGTTTTCATGACTTAGTAACCAAAGCCTGAGAATGTGTTAACATATATGATAGAAGGAATTTCACAGATGTGCTTAAGTTAAGGGTCTTGAGATGGAGAAATTATTCTGGATTGCCTGAGTAAACTCAGCATAATCACAAGGATCTTTATAAGTGAAAGAAGGAGGGATGAGAGTCAAAGAAGATGTGACAATAGAAGCAGAGGTTGGAGTGATGTGATTGTTAGCTTGGAAGATAGGGAGAGATGCCAAAGAATATGGACAATCTCTAGACCCTGGAACAGGCAAGAGAAGGGATTCTTCCCCCCAGAGCCCACAGAAGGAATGCAGCACTGTCCACACTTTGATTTTACCCCAATGAGACCTGTGTCAAAAATTCTGCTGAACTCCAACACTGTACGATAATAAATTTATGTGTTTGAGACACTGTCTGCAGTAATTTGTTACATCAGCAATGGAAACTAATAGACTCAGTTTTTAATTGCATGTGCAAAGGCAGTAAAAATTGGAACTAAACAACAGAAAACATTGACATTTATCTAAATTTAAAACAGATTCTTGAGTTTCTTCGATATTTAAAACGGGACTAAGTCCCATTTAACCATGATTAAAAAAAATTACTGCATATAATCCCCTTTAATTTGTATTTAGCTTAAATTTAATTAAATTGATTTTGCTATAGAAAATTTTTGGTGAGACAGAAATTTTATGTAATTTTTTTTGGATTTAGTTATGATATTTCGTAAGAAAGTAAAAGAATTCTAACATAGTTTGTCCTTTTATTTTAATGCAGTCTTCACGCAGTGGTTAAGTGCTAGAGCTGCTAACCAAAGGGTCGGCAGTTCAGATCCGCCAGGCGCTCCATGGAAACTCTTTGGGGCAGTTCTACTCTGTCCTATAGGGTCTCTATGAGTTGGAATCGATTCGAAGGCACTGGTTTTTTTTTTTTTTATTCATATGGAATAAAATGAGAAACTTGCAAAATATTTCTAAACTCTGGAAGAATGAGATTGTAGGCAACTATGAACCAAGTTTAAAGAATATATCAGTGTGCTCTGTTAGTGATAACAGGTGACCTCCTGAAGATGATGTTAAAATCGGAAGTTCTGGCAAAGTGATTACTCAAAATCACAGGTAACAGGTGATCCAACTGGTTTGTCAAAATTGGTTTTCAAACTTGAAGTTTAAGTTTCCTTGAAAATATTTAATGTTTCCAGAAGTATTTCTTAAAACACACACATGCACAAACTAACATTATTACTAACCACAAATGATAAGAACAGTAATATTAGCTAAAGGTTCCTATGTGCCCAGCAGTGAGCTAAGCAATTACATGGATTTTCTCAACTAATGTAATAACTTTATGTGGGTGGTATTATTATTAACACCATTTAATAGATGTAAAAATCAAGGCTCAGTGTGGATAAATACTTGTTTAAATTCACATAGATAATAAATGGCAATGCTGAGATTTGAACAGAGGCATATGACACCCACCCTGGTAACCAAACCGGTATATTGACTTCAGTAAGTAGATATACTCAAGGTCAGACATTGGCTCTCATGGACTTGTTCTAATTTTCTCCAGTTTCAATTGAAACTTGCATATGCGTAATTAACAGTCTGCTTCTTACTTGGCCCCGGTCTTGTTCTGACTGACGATACTAAGCCTCTCTATCTTATAGATGTAGTCAATTGGATTCCTGTGAATTTCATCCAACGAGGTCTAAGTGTATAGTTGCCATTTATGTTGTTAAAAAAAAATTATTTCCTATGACTAAGTTGTTAGTCTTACAAAATTGTATCCTGTGATCTCCAGTGTTGTTTCTATCACCAAGATAATCTTTTCCAACTACTGATTCTTCTTCTTTGTTTCCAAATTTGTATTCCAACACCAGTAATGATCAATGCATCCTGATTGCATGTTTGATGAATTTCAGACAGCAGAAGTTGGTAAAAATCTTCAATTTCTTCATCTTTGCCCTTAGTGGTTGGCGCATAAATTTAAATAACAGTTTTATTAACTGGTATTCCTTGTCAGCATATGGATATTATGCTATCACTGACAGTGTTGTATTTCAGAATGATCTTGAAATGCTCTTTTTGACGATGAATTAAACGCCATTCTTCTTTATCCCATTACAATAGGCCATATGATTTACCAATTTAAAATGGCCAATAGCAGTCCATTTAAGCTCACTAATGTCTAGGATATCCATGTTTATGCTTTCCATTTCATTTTTCATTATTTCAAATTTTCCTAGATTCATACTTCTTACATTCCATGTTTTGATTAACGGATGTGTACAGCTGTTTCTTCTCATTTTGAATCATGCCACATCAGCAAATGAAGATCCCAAAAGCTTGACTCCATCCATGTCATTAAGACCTACTCTACTTTGAGGAGGAGGCACTTCCCTGACTGTCTTTTGAGTGTCTTTCAACATGTGGGGTTCATCTTCTGACACTATATCAGACAATGTTCCACCGCTATTCATAAGAATTTAACTGGTTAATTCTTTTCAGAAGTAGACTGCTGGGTCCTCCTTCCTAGTCTGTCTTAGACTGGCAGTTCAGATGAAACCTGTCTGCCGTGGGTGACCCTGTTGATATTTGAATACTGGTGGCATAGCTTCCAGCATCACAGCAAAACACAAGCCCCCACAGTATGACAAACTGACAAATGTGTGGATTTGACATGTTGAACACTAATGACCAAAGACCAAACAAGTTGTGGAATGACATCAGGGACACCATAAATGAAGAAAGCAGAGGCTATTAAAAAGACAGAAGAGGGAGGTGAGGCCAAGATGGCAGAATAGCCAGATGCTTCTGGTGATTCCTCTTACAACAAAGATCCAAAAAATCAAGTGAAATGGTTATGTTTATGACAAGCTAGGAGCTCTGAACATCAAAGGCAAAGTAAGAAAATGGGCTGAGTAGCAGTGGGGAGAGAGATACGGTTCAGAAGCAGAGAGGATTTGCCGGACCTGAATTGCTGGGATCCCTCAGGCACTGTTTCCGGGAGCAGCAGCAGCAGGCTGGTGGCAGCATTCAGCTACAGTTTCCTCAGGGAGAAGCAGCCAGCTGCACAGCCTACTCACACCTCTGGAACCAGAGAAAAGCGGTCCTTTCAGCAAAAGCTAAGGACTTGTATATATTTTACTGACCCTCAGCCCTCAAGCTGGCTTCAGTTGCTGTTGATTTCCCTGGTCCTGAGATAGGCCCATTTGAGCTCCTAGAGCCATTCTCACAGACTTAGAGAAGGAATAAATTCACAAAAGGGGGAAAAGATAATTTGCCAACTCTACTAACCTGGGGAGCTCAGGATAGAATATATCATGGACTGCCAAAAGAATGAACAAATCTGTCTTGGACGAAGTACAGTCAGGTTGCTCCTTATAAGCAAGTATGGCTATACTGTGTGTGACATACTTTGGATATGTTAGCAGGAGGGAGCAGTCCCTGGAGAAGGACATCATGCTGGTAAAGTAGTGGATCAATGAAAAAGAGGAAGACCCCCAGTGAGGTGGATTGACACAGTGGCTGTTACAATGGGCTCAACCTTAACAATGATTTTGAAGATGGTGTAGTACCGGGGAGAGTTTCATTCTGTTGTACATAGGGTCTCTGTGAGTAAGAACTGACTTGATGACACCTACCAACAACAGTAATTGGAAGCAATACTCGATGCATTTTTTTTTTCTGCAGAACATATTTTCAGTTTATTTGACAAAGAATAAATTGTCCATAATTTTCAAAATCTAACACTTTAATTTTCATAGGAGGAGAATTCTAAAAATAAATGAGGTTAACAATTTGAGTATGGTGTTTTCCTACTTTATCAGAAAAAAATATATAAAATAAATGTGCTTCGGTTAGAATTGAATATTAGTTCACTCAATTTATGTTGATTTTTTTTTTTCCCAGCATCATTATAAAATATAAGAATAATATTTTGAGGGAGGGTCAAGATGGCAGAGTAGTCATATGCTTCTTGTGGTCTCTCTCACAGCAAAGACCCAGAAAAACTAGTGAATCAATTGTATATGACAATCTAAGAGCCCTGAACATCAAAGACAAAGTTAAGAAGTTGAACTGAGTGGCAGGGGAATGGGGAGACAGTTCAGAAGTAGCCAGGATTTGCTAGATCTCGCCTAGCCAGCACACTGAAGGCTAGACTGGCTGGTGTGAATGGGCTGAAGTAAGCAGTAGTGCTCGGGATGTATTTTGCACATTGGGAGAAGCTCAGCAACAGAGTGCCTGCTCAAACCTCTGGAATCAGGGAGAAGCGGAACTGAATACAAAAAAAATAATAATAAATAAATAAATACAAGCATCTAACCTACCTTGCTGATCCAAAAAAAACCCCTTCCCCCTTCTTGGAAAATACCTCTCTCCCATTTACCTGTCTCCTCCATACTGTGCTCTGGGTCCCAGTCTGACTTAGTTATTGCTGTACCCCCTGGGCTGGAAGTAGGACCCATTGCTCACACCAAGCCATTATCCCAGCTTTGGAAGGGGAACAAATAGACAAAGAGAAAAAAATTAAACTGCCAGCTCCCCTAAGCCGGGAACTCAGGGCAGGCAGGGCCCCTTGGCCTGGGCACAGACATAAGGGGTCCATGGGCTTTGAATGCCTTTTGCCCCGTCTAGACCTATGTGGGCCCATTTCAACAGAGTAGGCCCTCATAAGCACAATACAACAGGGTATATACCTGAAGCCTATTTCCAACTGCAACTGATAAGAAAGAGTGGCAGATTCGTAACATTTGACACCACCCTGTCCATTAAGCAGGTTTCACCTGCCCACATCAGGGGCATGAGTATTGGTGGCTCCACCCACTTCACCTAGCCACCCACATCAGGGCTCAGAGACAACAGTCAATATTAAACCACATAAAGATGCAGACCATGATGGCTTTGCAAGTGACTAAAACAAAGAACCAAGAAACCTCTCAAAGAAGAAAAATTCTTGGTATTACTGGAGGCAGAATTCAAAAGATTAACATACAGAGGTCTTCAAGAGATCAGGAAGGAAATCATGCAAAACACAGACCAAGCCAAGGAACACACCGACAAAGCAGCAGAAGAACTTAATAAGGTTATACAAGCTCGTAATAAGGTTATACGAGACAAATTTAACAGGCTACAAGAATCCATAGACTAAACTCTGACTACTCAGCAGAAACTAAGCAGGCAAGAAGGCAATGGGATGACATATGTAAAGCCTTGAAGGAAAAAAAAAAAATGCCAGCCAAGAATTATATATCCAGCAAAGCTGTCACTCAAATATAATGGCAAAATAGGGCATTTTCAGATAAACAGAAGTTTAGGGAATTTGTAAAAAAAAAACAAACTAAAATTACAGGAAATACTGAAGGGATTCCTCCGGTTACAACATAAACATCAGATAACAATCCAAGACTAGAACACAGGACAGAACAACCAGATCGACTCAGACAAGGAAGTCACAAAAATAAATCAAAGCTAAAACACTGAAAATAGTGAAATAGAGATATCATTATGTAAAAGATGGCAATATTAAAATAAAAAAGAGGGACTAAAGAATGTAGTCATAGAACTTTCACATGGAGAAGAAGTCAAGGCAATATCAAGAAATGAAAGATTTGTTTAAATTTAGAAAAATAAAGTTAAATATTAAGGTAACCACAAAGGAAACTGACAATCCTACACATCAAAATAAAAGAGAGGAACATAAGGACTCAGCAGATAAAAGAGCAACAAGAATGAAACAGACGAAAGGAAAATACAGAAAAAAAAAGACTCAGCACAGAAAATTAAGTGGAACAAAGAAACTGTCAACAACACACACACACAAAACCCATCAAAATGACAGCACTAAAAAAAGTTCGTACCTATCAATAATTACACTGAATGTGAATGGACTAAATGCACCAATAAAGACACAGAGAATGGCAGAATGGATTAAAACAAAACAAACAAACAAAAAAACGATTTGTCTATACGCTGTCCACAAGAGACATACCTTAAACTCAAAGACACAAACTAAAACTCAGAGAATGAAAAAAATATCAAGCAAACAACAATCAAAAAAGAGCAGGAGTGGTAATAGTAATCTCTGACAAAATAGAGTTTAAAGCAAAAATCCACTACAAAGGATAAGGAAGGGCACTATATAATGATTAAAGGGTCAATACACCAGGAGAACATAAGCATAATAAATATTTACCCACCCAAGGACAGGGCTCCAAAATACAGAAAACTAACTCTAACAGCATTGAAAAGAGAAATAGATAGCTCCACAATAATAGCAGACTTCAACACACCACTTTTGGTGAAGTACAGAACATCAAGAAAGAACCACAATAAAGACAGGGAAGATTTAAATGCCACCATCAACCACCTTGATCTCAGAGACATACGTAGAACACTCCACCCAACAGCAGCCAAGGGTACTTTCTTTTCCAAAGCACATGAAATGTTCTCCGAAATAGACCACATATTAGGCCACAAAGAATAAATTTTATAACTAGTCTTATCTAGAACAAGCCATTACAAGGGCACAATGGTTGAAATAAACCTTTTATGGGTTTGATGCAAGAATATATCATGAACGTGGTTTTACTAAATCTATACAAATACAATGAAAAAAGAAAATTGAAGACGAAATGATGCGTTTAAATTGTGTTGTTGGCAAAGAATATTAAATCCCCTGTGGACTACCAGAACAAACAAATCTATTTTGGAGGAAGTACTGCTTGATTGCTTCTTAGAAGCAAGGATAGAGAGATTTTGCCTTGTTTACTCTGGATGTATCATCAGGAAAGACCAATACCTAGGAAAGGACAGCATGCTTGGTAAAGTAGAGGGTCAGTAAAAACGAGGGAAACCCTCTATGAGGTAGACTGACACAATAGCTGTAACAATGGGCCCAAACATACCAGGATTTGTCAGGACGGCACAGAACCCCTGTGATATTTCCTTCTGTTCTACATAAGGTTGCCATAGTCAAAGCCAACTCAAGGGCAACAAATAACAACATTAGAAAGCTAAACTTTGTTTAAAACCTGTTTTATCATGTTTTGACCTCATGATCTCAGCCATGTATTTTTTTAACACAATCTCATAGAACTCTTATTTCATCTGAGAATTATTACACTTTTCCTCGATTTGTCCAATGATTACAGCCAGTTTGACCGAGAATTTTTAAAAGTGCATAAAGTAAAAATAACTCCTATGTAATAGCATAGGAGGATAGACACTTGTGTGTCTGTCACTGATGGCTACAAGCAGACGAAACTTAGAAGGTTCAGGGGAATATCCAAGTTTCCCTACACCCCTAAGAAATGTTTAATGTTCCGTTAGAACAATATTGTCGACACATGCTTCACAATTTTGTTAATATGCTTTTATTTTTCAAATCTTTACTTACTTTAAAACTTGAATCTGAGGCCTAGAAGATCACAGGATTTGCTTTATGGTAGAGAAAATATAATTAAAGAACTATGTGTAAATTTTTAAAGGCATTGCTTTATTAATGAAATTAAGAACTGGAATATCGTATTTAAAAATTGACACATAATTTGCTATAAAGCTTCTTTGATGGCTATTTAAGGCTTATTTTTGAGAAAATCTAACACCATACCATACCACACAAATCTGTCCCAACTCCCCTCACTAGAAAATCCTGGCACAGTTTCAGCTATTTGTGGATATAATTGCATCCTGCACCTGCATTTTTTTTTTTTAATTGTGGCATCATGAAATAGGTTATTCTTTTTATTATCCACCAGTGGGATTATTGGTGGCGGTTTGATTCCTATGATTTCCCCCCTAATTTTTGTCTTTTAGTCAATTACTTTCTATAATTTGTTTTTCTAGTATAATACATTGCTGTTGTATGTCAAGCATAATATACTTAGTTTAATTTCTTTAATTTCTTTCTCTCTTTATCTCTTTCTTTCTTGTTTGCTTGCTTACTTCCTTGCTTGTTTTCTTTCTGGCTTTCCTTCTTTCTTTTTTTTTATTTCATTCTATCTACCATTCTTTCTCTCTCTTCATCTCTCTCTCTCTTTCTCCCCTTCTGCATACTGTGAACTGAATAACAGCATGAGGTTATTTATTGGAGTCAAAATTTATTTCAAATAAACCTTCTTTTGACATTATGTCAGATTTGGCATGATTTTAACAGTACAGCTAAGGTTAAAAATATTGTTTCTGATATGAATATAGTCAGCTCCAGGAAAAGTGAAAAGTAGTAGCCTCATGTTTCTTTCTTGTAATTTCCCCCTTTATATTGCATTTCAGATTAACCTTTGTCCCCAAGTGGTTTGTGGAAGACATCTTGCTCATATTAAGGCTACCATCACTCAAAGCGTATGTGGAAAGGAAAGCAATGATAAGACCTGCCCTGATTCCTTGAGATTCTGGAGTAAAATTGTTTCTCTATGACATTCTCTGGAGCCCTGGTGGCACAGTAGTTAAAGTGCTCAGCCAGTGGTTCAAACCCCCCAGCAGCTGCATGGGAGGAAGATGTGGCAGTCTGCGTCAGTAAAGACTGCAGCCTTGGAAACCCCGCAGGGGCAGTTCTACTCTGTCCTATAGGGTTGCTATGCGTGGGAATTGACTTGCTGGCAATGAGTTTTTTTGGTTTTATGATATTCTTTGCTCCTGGTTGTTAACAGCACCAGCTGTGGTTCCCTGTAAAGACCCATGTTTCACTATTACAAACTGTCAGAGGAAATTGTGCTCCTTTCAAAATTGCACTTTTATCTCCTTGGATTTATAGTATTTTAAATCTTCAGTTTTTAATCTTAAAAAAAAAAATGTTTACACACTGAGTCAAGGATAAAGCCAGGTTTAGACAAATAATTGCTGGGCTCCGCAGTATGCAAACATGCTTCCTGATTAAAATGGGAAGGCTTTGTGTGTATACCTGCAGCAATGTAATATTTAGTTGCCCTTTTTCTCCAGCTTCCCTTTTTTGGAGCTCATTGCCCATTTTCACTTAGCTGGTTCTCTGGGCAGTATGCCCAGCTTTGATTAATGTTTGTTTATTACAATTTACATTCTCCAGGATAGTGTTTTTAGCTGGGTGCCTTAGAAATTATTATAATTAAGTAGCAAGGAATACATTTATTAAGCACATAAGTATATTAGGTCATCAAAGATCTTTTTCACACTTCAGTTCAAATAACAGGTTTATATATTATGCATTTTGCAATTCTGTAACCTGGTAACCTTTTTTTGTCTTTAAGCCAGTTTATATTTTTTAGTGTCTAGGTGGATTAACTTTCTCTTCATTTTATTTCAAGAGAAACCATCGCTATTTCACACTTTAAATGGCAAGGTGGGAAATGAGCTTTAAATGACCTGAACGTTCGGTAAAATGAAGTGTTTAGATAGGTATAAGCTAAAATAGATGTCTTTTAATACTGTGTCAGAAGGATTTGCTCAAGAAAATGGAAAATATTCTAGGTATTTTAGTAGGAAGGAATTTAGTACAAGGAATTAGAAGCTTACCCAATATTGGCCGAGTAAAGAGAAAAAGTCAGAAAGAACTTCTCCTCACATTCAGAAAATAAGGAAGAGAGGAGAATGAAATTGGAATAGAATTTTGACTTATAAACTGTCCAACAAAATTGCAAATTCATCATTTATACTTCTCATCGTCAATAGTATATTGATTTCCTAGACTTTGTCACTTCATAATTGAAGCAGCAATGTCTGGAGGGTATTATAATCTAGAGCTATGATGACATTCCAATTCAAGAAGATATTATAAATAAATGTAGCCATGTCTGGGGGGTATATTAATTTTAAATTTGAAAACAAAAATTTAGAACTGCAAAATATAAGGACAGGCAAAATCACCAAAGAGAGATAAAGCATCAACAAATAAAGTACTTGCACTGGAAGAAAAGTAAAAGTAGGAGGATTGAGAAAAATTACTCTGAATTGAGTGGAAAAATATCAAAGGCAAAAGTCCTTGCAGATAACATGATAATAATAGAGAGCAGCAAACAGAGAATTGTATATGAAATTTTTAGTTATGTCTAGACTTCATGTATTTCCTTAAATTCCTACCTTAATTCTCAGAGTCTATTTTCATTAAATCTGATATAATGCCGTGTCATCTTTCATTCACTGAATCATAGAGTCCATATTCTCTTAAAATACAATAAACAAAACCATTGCTGAATATTAGATCTGAATTCTTAAATTAGTAAGATCCAACATATATCAATCAGTGTAGAGTTGGTGGCTCTTTTGTTTAAAACATTCTTTAGCTAGCCTAACCTTGTCCTGAAAACAGAAAAGTTATCACAGGGAAAAAAGAAAACTTCTGAGAACCTATCGCCAATTCTCACCTCTGAAAAGTTTTAAATGCCTGGCCAATTGGAAGTGTTGTTAGTTGCCACCAAGTCAATTTCAACTTATGTTGATCTCATGTGTGCAGAGTAGAGATGATCTATAGGGATCCCAAGGCTGTGACCTTTGGGGAGCAGATCACTCGACCTTTCTTCCCAGGTACCTCTGAGTGGTTCAAATCACCAACATTTTCACCTCGTGGCACTAGTTTTTTTTTTTTTTTTTTTAATCTAGTGCTTAGCCATTTGCAACACCCAGGAAACAAAATAGGCATGAGGATGTGGTGTGTTACAAAAAAAGAGTGACCACAACTACTTTTCAATCCAATTATCTTTTGAAAAAAATAATACCAGTGAGTAAAATAAGTAAAAGGGAAGTTAGGCTACTTGATTTTTGGCAGTAGTCAAAACTAAACTAATGGAAGAGAGAATAGTTTTGTAGTATTTTAAGAAGTTTTCAAAAGCAGAGGCTAAAATCAATGCTTTTCTGTATAAGTCAATTTTCCCTCATTAACCTTTGTCTAGTAACAAACCCCTTTATTGCTGTCTCCTTAACTTTCTTCATCATGGCATTCACTATGTCATGTCCCTTTCATCTACACTTTAGTTATGATTTAAGTCACTTGTTTATGTTTGTTTCTGTTCAGAAATGATTATCATAAGTTTATATCTCCTTGATAAGGCAACTAGAAGGCAAACTAACTTTGCCAACTAATGGGTAGATTTTTACGGAATTGTAGTCCTTCTTGAACTATTGTCCTCAAAAGAATTTAAAGCTTACCAAAGTTATGTGGATTTCATCTCGTTTTTTACCTGTACACTCTTTTTAATAGTAACATAATTAGTTTTATCTCTACAAAATAAGTGTGATAGGCAAGAAAAAAATAACAAAAAAAAATGTATTACTGAGAAAGAATAGCTGAAAATTTTCCTCAGAATGCATTGTTTTCTACTTGAAAATCCCAATTATATAGATAAACCATTTTAAAAAGAAGAACATTCAATAAAATGACCATTTAAAATTAGGTAAAATAGTTCATTATCTTCCCATATATAATTTTAGTAATTCTATAATGAAACCTGGGGAGTTCTATGTTTTCATCACCAAATAATCAATATTATTAAGATGCTAAATCAAAAAAACCCAAAATTGTTGCCATTGAGTGGATTCCAACTCGTGGTAACCCTGTAGGACGGAGTAGAACTGCCCTATAGGGTGTCCGAGCAGCACCTGCTGGATTTGACCTGCTGTCATTTTGGTTTGCAGCCTAGCTCTTAACCACTATGCCACTAGGGTTTCCATTAATACATTAAATCACCACAAATTATTCTTTAGATTTTAAAGACTAACAAAAAATAACTGATGCTTTATTATTTTTTTTTTACTGAAAAAAAATCTAAAATACATTATACGACAGCTTTCAAATTTTCACGTGCATCAGAATTGCTAGAACGACTTGATAAATATGGTTGGTTGAGTTCCAGCCCCAGAAATTCTTACTCGTTGTATTTTACACCTGTAATAAGATGATGATTTCTGCTGGACCAGGGACCACACTTTTCAGACTTGTACAACTAGACATTATACACAGTACCAAAACTCCATTTTACTGTGAAAAATTATTAATAAATAGACTAAAGATGAAAGAAATTAATCTATACATCTTTTATAATCTAATATATAATAAGGATAAAAATTGAAACAAGTGGAGAGACAATCAATTGTTCAAAAAATAGTGCTGTTGAATTGGTTAAACATTTTGAAGACTGGGTTTTAATCACTGCCCCATACCTTACCTCAAAATATCTTGCTTATGGCTTATATTGTAAAATTTAAATAAACAAGAAAATTTGCTGAATAATAGCATAATAATGACAAGGGAGTGTTTTTTAATTATAACATAAATCTAAAAGTAAACAAAAATTGATACAAAAAAAAACCCAAAATTGATAGGTTTGCATAATAAAGCATTAGCCAGTATAAAAAATAGTTATAGTGCTAATTTATAAATGATCTGGAAAACTTTAATGTATAAAAAATATCAACATCATCAAAATTACTTGTGGATCGATACAAAAAAGTCAAACCACCAATAGAAAATAGTCAAAGGACACACTCAGGCAATTGACAAAAATAAATGCTCAATGCAGTTATAAATGATGTTTAAATTTATGAGTAACTCACAAATGAAGAACCTTAAATAATAATTTAAAATTTCCCCACCACCATACTGGAACAATTCTTTAGAGAACTGATAAATTCTCAGTGTTGGAAATGGTATTAGGAAAACTTGACTTTTTATAGCAGTGAACAACAGAAACAAACTTTCTAAAAAATAATTTGCCAATATCTATGGAAGCTTAAAATACATTTACTCTTTACCTCAAATATTCTTCATTTATTAAGATACCTGGAATATTATTTTTAAAGTATTCAAAGACACTTACATAACATTGTTGTGACAGTGTGTTTTATAACAAAACATTATGTCCTCAAATAAAGGGCTTGTTAATTTAAATATGTATATACATATAAATAATTCACATTTTAAAAATTTACATTTTTTTCTCATCTGTGTACTTCTTTTCAGCTACTATGCCACACAACCCTAGTATTTTCCGTCTATTATTTCTTGTCAGAAATATTGCAACAGCCTGCTAACTGGCCTCCATTCAATTCTTTCTTCCAATACATTTTCAAAACTTTTTTTTTTTAATTAAATGGAATATTTTATCAGGTCACTTCTCTGTGAAGAAAACTTCAGTGGTTCCACTTGATCTTATGACAAAGTTCATTTTCATAATGTGTCTTGCCTCATTCCCTCCGCTAACCAGATTTCTAATTTCAGCAGAGGGCTGACAATTCCATACCCCTTTACTGTTTCCCATATCAGGGGTGCACCCTGAGGCTCTTTGTTTTCTCCAAAACTGAGTAAAGCCACTCTGCTTTCAGTGAAACTCTCAATGAAAGGCAGTTGGGAGTCAATGGATGAAAGCCTCAGTCCCTCTTCTGAGAAGTGTTTAACTCAACTCTGAGTCCCCAGCAGAACTCAATCCCAGTTGCCTTTGGCTGTAACAACTCATGAAGTCACATTTTATCGGCCTTTCTTCCTTTCCTCTTACTTTCAGCATTCTTTTCTTCTGTTTCCTAGGCTCTCATCCCATAAATACTATGTGCGCTCATGTCTTTGAGAGATGCCTTTTAAGGAAGGGATAGCAAACTAAGACACAGGGAGAATCGAACACCTTATCTTCCCAAATGTCACTTTGTACCACCTTTCAGTTTCTACACGCTTACGTCAAGTTTGTTTGATTCTTTCACTGGTAAAGCTTGAGAGGGTTGTTTTTTTTTTTTTCTCATTTGTTTTTTCTTACTCATTTTTATCTTAGTTTAATCTTTCCATTTTAGAATTTTCACTAATTACATGTTACGTTTTATAAATGTCTACGTCCTTATTTGCATTGGTGCATTTGGTACAGTTGGTTGTGTTGTCTCTAATTCCATAAGGAGATTATAGCTTAATTCTTATTTACTTCTTTAAAAATTAATACATTGAGAGCTATAAAATGTGTTCTAATTACTCCTTTGTTACGTGTCATGGATTTTCAGGCAAAAATATATCCTCTTATATTTCATAATTTTCCTTTTAATTTGTTCTTTTTTTCATAGTTATACTGCAGTGCGTTCCTTGATTTTAAAGTACTGAAGTATTCTTAGTCACTTGGGCTCTTATTTCTAATTTTATTCACTTATGAATGAAAATATAAACTGTAAAATTACTAAGACGGTGTTTAATTACATAATCATGTTTTTGAACATGTCTTATCAAAGTATAAAAAATATATTCTGTTAGCTATATAAGAATATTTATATATTTATAAATCAATTTTAATGACTATTATACTTTCTCCCTTGCATATACCTTCAGCTCACTCATCTATTTCTTTCCTTGCAAAACCTTGGTGTTCGGTAAATTCAGACTTTCGACTATTCAACACCTGCGCCTCTGCAGCCAGCTGTGACTGGAGGAAAACCATCTTGATGAGTGGTCTTGTTTTAAAACATGATCACTAGCCTCAGGCATCTCTTTTTTTTATCTAAATCTAATGCTCGTAGTTATTTTTTTTTTAATAACAGTGAGATCTCATATGTCTTTGCTATTTCTCTGTTATTTTTCCACCTTGGTCCCTTGGCATACAGATGGAGCTAGTATTACTCACTGAAAAAAAAAAAAATAGAACTATTTCTTACTTTTAGATAATTTGCTTCTCACAATGTAGTGCTCAAGCTCCTACACACTATGTCCATGTATTCAGATTCTTGTTGTTGTTAGTTGCCCTTGAGTCAATTCTGACGTCAGAAAACCTCTTCTTTTTTGGTAACGTCCGCCTTCTCTCTACAAGCTTATGTGATTTACTCACAAAATTGACAAAATTTTAACAGATATGCTTAGAATGTGTGTCTTTTCTCATCATTCTAGTCTGAAACTTCGTCCTTCTTAATGCAGAGTCAGGTCTTTTCTCAGATTTTCCTTATGTTTAGTCATTATTTGTCCTTTAGTTATCTCTATCCACTCTCCTGGAAAACCATTACCCTATTAGTTTTCCTTTGTTCCAGTTTTTTTTTTTTTTTTCCATACTGACTTAAATACATGTCATCAAGATGAGCTTCCACAAGGAAATTATGATTTCTCAAGTGACAACAAGTACCATTTCTAAGGGCTCTCCCTGTGGGACCAAGAGTGTGACAATCTGAAAGTTTTCCCAGCAGCACTGGTGAGTGCTGACTTTGCTGCTTTTGTTGATTCTCAGCAGTGGATGACTATTCCATATTGTCGGATGTTGTGCTTCAGTGAGCACTCACAGCAAGCTGAACGGCTGATATTCTTAGGTGATCCCAAACAGGTTACACTTAACAGCATTTCCTCTTCCTCCCTACTGATGTCTAGACCACTTCACCTATTATCATCCAACAGATGTATCAGTAGAATTGAATGATCATTGTACATCTTAACTGTGGTGAGATTCAAGGACTTGCCTCTGGACAGTTTACTTTCCCATTTTTTAGTTGAAAGTATTATTTTTAAATTGCTCATTGAGTATAGAGTATTAAAAAATATCATGACTTACAATTAAAATCTTAATATCTTCAGAGGAGTCACTCCTTTAAACAAATCCCAACCTAATAATACAGACATCTCTGATAACAATAACTTATCTTTACTGCTGAGAAGACTTATACCTAGATGTGCAAAGAATCAAAAGGGTTAAACATTTAGGGTAATATAAGACCTGTCACAGTCTGCCTTTCTTCTACAATGTTTGAAAATAGATATTTCTAATTCTAGAAAACACATAAAATTCATGTAGCCTCCACATTTGTATTTTTTCATACCCTCCTTGTAAGAAGCAGTGAAAATAATTCAAAATCATTGCCAGCTACTGCAAAACTTAACAACATAGAAACAATTTACTAAAAAAAAAAAAAAAGAAGAAGAAGAAGAACCATGCTTATTTAATTACTTAAATGACTTTTTTTTTTATTCCGTTTGACATTGCATTTACAAAGTAAATTTAAAAGGACGTGTGTTTTCAGGAATATCAAACTGCTCACTCCAAAAAAGTATTTCACCTCCTCTACTATTCATGAACAGGGATATTGAAGATGATACAACAGCTTATATTATTATACATTATCAAAAGAATTTTGTATAAAATGCACTTAACATAGAAAAATATACATTATGAAAGGTATCACATAGATCAAGCAAATAAGTAGGCGATCAGATTTCTGTAGTAACAATATTAATCAGAGTTTTAAACAAATGTGTTTTCTTCACAGCAATTTTGTGCCTTTAAAAATAAATGATATGCTATCTTGTAGACAAATGTTGTTATTTATTTGTTTCATCAATCATAGATAGGTTAATGTTCAAAGGCACATGTTTTTGCAATTATTTTAAAATCTATCCTTCAAACTCTTTAACATTTTCTTTACCTAAACTGACCATTGACTGAAAAGCTAAACCTAATCTGAAAAACTTAGATTCAGACTGATAATCAATTCAACTGTTTTCATTACCTGATTTTCTGGTAATTATTTCATCTTATGCTCATATTCTTTGTACATCTATTAAAACACATGGAAGCACTGTACATACCTAAGACATCCATGATGATGCTAATACTTTAATATTAAAGAAATGTCACTCTTCAAATTTAGGTCAGCTGAAATATGGTATCACAGAATTGTTCTGATTTGATCATGTTTGTTGTTTTTCTTAGGTGCCATCGAGTCAGTTCTTACTCAGAGCGACCCTATGTACTAACAAACAAAATGCTATCCAGTCCTGCGCCATCCTCACAATCATTGTTATGTTTGGGTCCTTAGTTGCAGCCACTGTGTCGATCCATCTCCTTGAGGGTCTTCCTCTTTTTTGCTGACCCTGTACTTTACCAAGCATGATGTCCTTCTCCAGGGACTGATCCCTCCTGATAACATGTCCAAAGCATGTGAGACAAAGTCTTACTATCCTTACTTCTAAGGTGCATTCTGGTTGTACTTCTTCCAAGAAAGATTAGTTCGTCCTTTTGGCAGCCCATGGTACATTCAGTATTCTTAACACTTTCCTGAATATCATCATCCCCCTTTCAGTTCCCTGCTTGCATAGTATACACAAGATAAAACTAGATTCATTAATATGACATTCACTTTGTAATGTTTATGATGACAAACCCTGAGTCCTATTGCTTGAGCTCATTCCAGCTCTGCTACTTATAAATTCTGCCACCTCAGGCAAATAAATTTGACGATTTTGCATTTTATTCATCCTAAAAGGGGAAGGAAAATAATAGTACTTATCTCATCAATAAAGTGCTTTGAACAATCTATGACATTTGGTAACTGTTATATAAGCATTTGCCATCATCCTTTTTCTTTTTTCTTTTAATCTACTTTTCCTCACTTTAGACATCAGAACCTTGACTAAAAGAGTTAATTAGTGGTCTATATACTTGTGTTCTCCATCTATGATTACATTGGAAGGAATCCTATAAGTCAGGATTTTACAAGACAACAAAAGATTATTGTTGTTATTGTTGATTTTTTTTTTTTTTAAGCTCCCCTGTCTTAGTTATATAGTGCCTCTATAACAAAAATGTCGCTGTATGACAAAAATACCAGTGGTGGCTTTAAGAAACAGAAATTTATTTTCTCACAGTTTTGGAGGCTAGCAGTCCAAATTCAAGTTGCTGGCTCTAGAGGAAGTCTTTCTCTCTCTGTTGACTCTGGGAGAAAGTCCTTGTCTCTTTTGTTTGTTTCTTTATTCCTTGGAGATCTTACACAGCATGGCATCTATCTTACCCCAATTCTGTTTTCTTGCTGAATGCTTAATTTTCTGTTTTAAATCAGAAGAAATTGATTTAAGACACACCCTACAATAATACTGCCTAATTAACATAATAAAGAAAACACTATTCCCTAATGAGATTATAAACACAGGTATAGTAGGATTTACAACACATTTTTTTTCAGGACAGAATTCAATTCATTGCACCCCCACTATATACCAAATAATATAGACATTATTATAAACCAGTTGCTATCTAGTGGATTCTGACCCCAAGTGTGTCAGAGTGGAACTATGCTCCATAGTGCTTTCGGTGGTTGATTTTTCAGAATTAGATCTTCATACTTTTTTTTGGAGACACTTCTGAGTGAAGACAAACCTTCAAACTTTCAGTTAGCTGCCAAGCATGTTAATGGCTTGCACCACACATGAACTCGTAGAGATTATGATATAACCTAAAATATAACCAATCCTACAATGTAGCAAGAAATTCAAGCTAGATTCAGAAGAGAACATGGAATGAGCAATATCATTGCTGATATCAGATGGATCCTGGCTGAAAGCACAGAATACAGGAAAGATGTTTATCTGTGTTTTAATGACTATGCAAAGGCATTCCACTGTGTGGGTCACAACAAATTATGGATAACATGAAGGAAGTAAATTCCACAATACTTAATTGTGTTCATTAAGAACCTGTACATAGATCAAGAGGTAGTCACTCAAATAGAATAAGCCAATACTGGTGGTTTAAAATCAGGAAAGATGTGCATCAGAGTTGTGTCCTTTCACCATACATATTCAGTCTGTTTGCTGAGCAAATAAACTGAGAAGCTGGACTATATGAAGAAGAACACAGCATCAGGACTGGAGGAAGACTCATTAACAGCCTGTGATATTCAGATGACACAATGTTGCTTGCTGAAAATGAGGAGGACTTGAAGCACTTACTGATGAAGATCAAGGACCACAGCCTTCAGTATGGATTACTCCTCAACATAAAGAAAACAAAAATCCTCCAAACTGGACCACCAATAAGCAATATCATGATAAATGCAGAAAAGATTGAAATTGTCAAGGATTTCATTTTACTTGGATCCTCAATCAATGCCCATGGAAGCAGCAGCCAAGAAATCAAATGACATATTACATTGGACAAAGCTCCTGCGAAAGGCCTATTTAAAGTGTTAAAAAGTAAAGATATCACTTTGAGAACCAAGATGTGCCTGACCAAAGCCATGGTTTTCGGTTGTCTTATATGCATGAGAAAGATAGACAATGCATAATGAAAACATAAGAATCGATGCCTTTGAATTATGGTATCAGCGAAGAATATTGTATGGGCCATGGACTGACAGAAAAACAAACGAATCTGTCTTGGAAGAAGTGCAGCCAGAATGCTCCTTAGAATCGAGGATGGTGAGACTTGTCTCACATACTTTGGACATGTTATTAGGAGGGGCCAGTCCCTGTAGAAGGACATTATTCTAGGTAGGTTTAAAGTAGGTCAACAAAAAAGAGGAAGGCCCTCATCAAGATGGATTGACACAGAAGCTGCAATGATGGGCTCAAACACAGCAACGATTGTGAGGATGGCACAGGCCTGGGAAATGTTTCGTTCTGTTGTACATAGGTTCATTATGAGTTGGAACTGACTCAATGGCACCTAGTAATAACAACATAATATAGCAAAAGACTTCTGATGTCAATATGGAATTTTTTCATCTCATTGATCTACAGATCAGTATGACTCTGGCAACGGTTTTGATTTCTTCTGGATCCACTTTCATGGATATCATTTGCTCACTTTCAGTATCACCTAGACTGAACATGATTATAATTCTCTTTGGGGAGCAAGAGACCTCTGTGGCTTGTAGTTCACATTGGAGACATCTTCACTCTGAAAAACGTGGTCGCCACAATACTTCTGAACAACATCATTTATCATTTTTCAGCAAGGAAAATTCATGTGATCGTCATTCTTTTATTTAATGCCCTATATTGTATAGGTTATACTTTAAAAAGTCCATTACTTCTTTAAAAATTATCTTGAGATAAATATTATTTACCTAAACAATATGCTTACACGTTTTAGAAATTGGTTAACACAATCCTGTTAAATTTGATATTCGCTAAATTAAGTTTTTAGAATCACAAGACTCAAACACCACGTAATTAGTAGAGGTCCAGCCGTACAGAGCTATAATTCCATTTCTAATGCCACTAAGAGAAGACTTCTCTGATGGTCAGCAGCTAAGGGAAATGTGCTATAAATTATCTGGCCTCAAGTGACACACTGGATTTTTTTTTTTTTGGCCACTGCATTTGAGTAATAATAGGCTAGTATCTCCACTTGGTTTATCAAGTAAAAAATTATGGGGACTCAAGCAGCCCTGGTAGAAAAAGAGATTTTAATAGCACATTCATTCTAAGTCACACCGATCTGGTGGGAAGACATGCTTGTCCATAAAAACGATTGACTTAGGATCAAAGTTTAGAGAAATGGCTTGTGAATACCCCATAATAGTTTTATAATAAAGGACAAAATAGGAATCATTTCTTTTTAGAAGTCTTGTTTAAGAAAGCACTTTATGCTGTTGAAACTTATCGGGGAACCTAAGAAAAATTCAAACATTGCGTGTGTAAATTACTTAAGTTATTCTAGAAGCCTTCCTGAATATCCATACTGTCCCATTGTAGTCAGATATATATATATGTCTGTGTATATATATATACAAACCGAAACCAAACCCAGTGCCATTGAGTCTATTCCGACTTATAGCGACCCTATAAGACAGAGTAGAACTGTCCCGTAGAGTTTCCAAGGAGCGCCTGGCAGATTCGAACTGTCAGCCCTTTGGTTAACAGCCCTAGCACTTAACAACTAGGCCACCAAGCTTTCCAATATATATATTGGAGTTTAGTTTTTCTGCTCTCATTTTTGATGAAGCCACATTTTCATTTGATCAATGCCCTAATGGGGGAAAATTTTCCAAGCCCATTAAAAAAAAAAATCATAATTTGTAATAGAGTGATAATATCAATTGTCCATTGTGACAATATTATTTATTTTTCTTTGGCTCTGTTGTCCTTTAATATCTGGCTATCAGGGATATGTTAATTATACTTTCACTTTAGTCCACATGGTAAATATTAAATGTTTTCTTATACACAATACCATAGTCTACAAAGCAATTTTGTTTGCTGAGTTGATACAATCATTCTACAATGCTGTCTTTCATATCCTCCAACAAGACCGCGCTAATATAAATTACTAAAGATCCCGATACCTCTTCCCCAAATTTGATAAACGGTAATGAAAAATGAGGAAAAAATCAAATTTTAGAACAGTACACACATAGAAATACGGATTTTCTTTGCCACAAAAAAGTACATGTCAATGAAGTAGGATATATTTCAGCATAACAAAAATGTGTTTTTGAAAAAGAATAACTCCTAAAGCACTGCTTTACATCTCCAGAAGCTAATATTCAGGAAGCATCATAAAACTGTAACCTAAAGGAGGTAAAAACACTGGAAATGAGACACGTGTTATATAAATGTTTTCAAACATTTTGTTTCATTTCGCAAAATCAAGGTTAACTAAAAATATTGAAGCCCTTGTGATGTATAATAATTTTCTGCATTTCTGTGATATGCAATGTCGATTCACCTAATACTTTAGTTTATCTTTCAGTTCTGAAAATGGCTAGAAACATTTTCTTTGAAACAGAAGACAAATGAAAATAAGTGGCTTTTGCTCAAGTGTTTTAGGTTTGTGACTGAGAATCCGTATTTATGTTATAAAATGCATAGGCTTTAAGTTATATTTATATTCTTTTCATTGCATTTGTAGTCTTACAAAAATCCAAATCTGAACTACATTCTCATCAACTACGTTTCCTTAAGTTGTTGAGAGAGAAATAGAAGAAGAGAGAGAAGAGAATATTCAGTGCCATCAATCTACTTCATTTCAGTTCCATATCTTGTCAGAGGAGAGAATAGACCCCCTTTAAGAATTAACCCTTCTAAATTGTTTTGTTTTACCTTATGTTATGATTTTATATTTCCTACTTTGACTGATAAGATGAGGCAACCGATTTGACCAATTAGTTCTCACCATCTCAGACATAGTACTAGATATCTTTGACCACTGATCTCAGAATGAAATTCTACCACCATTATTATTTACATGACAAGAAATACTTTTGTTGAATGCCTCCTGTGTAGTAGGCACTGTGCTTGGCACTAGGACTTTAAAGAGGATTGAGTCAGTCTCTCTTCTCAAGAATGTTGTGCCATATAATATATATTGTATGTTGTACGTTATGTATTATGTTATATGTTATGTACTACATTGTGTATTATGGTATGTAAGTGTATCACATACATTTATGCATAAAATTACACATGCATATAATTATTATATGGGGAATAAAAACAAAGAGGCAGATGATTGTAATACTGGGTTGTGAGTATAATGTTAGAAGGCAGTGGGTGTATTTAATAAATTCAGAAGCTTTGGGATTAGAAAGACCTGGATAAAAGTCATGTACTCTACTTGCAACATTTCAGACCTCAATTTCCAAATCTTTGAAATAATGATATTAATGAATGCCTCAGAGGTCTAGGAGAATAAAATTTCGGAAAGTAAGACAATGCCTCAAATAAAGTGGTTGCTAAAAATGCTTTTTTTCCTTATGGTAGAATTTCTGGGTGGTGCAATCAGTTAAGCACTTGACCACTAACCAAAAGGTCAGCAATTCAACCCATCTGGAGATGCATCAGAAGGAAGTTCCTGGTGGCCTGCTTCTGAATGTTCACAGCCAGGAAAACCTTAGGGAATACAATTTTACTCTGCACACATAGGGTTACCATGAGTTGAAATTAACTCAATGGCAACAGGTTTGGCTTTTTGTTTGGACTACAAGTGAAAGAATACACTCTCTCTCCATATATGGAGATTGATTCAGAGACGGTAAAGCTAGAACGTCTACATAGCAATATGTGATTGAAGAGGATCTAGAAGAAGTTGATGCAACTAGCATCAACATTTAGAAGCTAAGAGTTTCCCAGCAAAGGTGTGAAAGTAAAAGAGAAGAGGTACGGGGAAGCTAAAATGCATTAGCACATGAAACTGGATGAAGGTGGGCAAGAGGCAGATTTGTCCTTCTAAAGGGTTTGGACCTTATATTACTGACACTGAAAGGCCACTGAATATTTTGAATTGGTGAAGCATTGTGTCATAAAATCTGTGTTTTATATAATTCAAAATGGGTTGAAAATATAGAATTGAGGTAAAAAGACAAGTGCTAGTAAGTGCAACCATGAAGCTACTATGAATAGACCTGTTGAAAGAAAATTGGCAGTGATGATTGGGATGTCTAAATTCTGAAGATTTGTATTCAAGATTCTGAAAATTCTTTGTCAGCTCTCAGTGCTTTGCCTGCCTCTTCACAAAACATAAACACACACATTTTTCTAATCTAAGCCAAATAAGGAAAAATTATATTTTACTGAATTTGTCAAATTAATATATACATTTATTTATTCATTAAATGAATATCTTTTGAGTACTTACAGTGTGTCAAACACTGTTATTACTACTGAGATAATAAAAAAAAGAAAAAATTTTCTTTTTTTATAGCAGCAAAGAAATAGAAAAAGCCCTGCCACTTGAAAATTACATGCTAGTGGGACAAGACAGTAAAGAAACAAGTAACAAATAAATATGCCATGTAGGAATAGATGCTCTGACATAAATAAATAGCACAGGATGAATGAGAGAGGTCATGTGAGGATGAGTGTTGATATTTTTACAAGGTTTCATGGAAAGCTTCTCTGTAAGATGATAAAGAGCAGAGATAGAAATGAAGGGAGGGACAAAGCCCTGTACCATTTGTTAGCAAAAGCCCTGAGTTGGACACAGGAGCATAGTGAGTTAGGCAAGATGATATATATAATGACTTCAGAGAGGAGAGGCAGGACTGTGTAGAGCCTCCTAAGACATTATAAGAACATTGGAATTTACACTAATTGAGATTAAAACCTAGTCTTTTATTCTAAACTATACTCTGTTTTTTAAATAGAGACTACAGCATAGCAAGGATGGAAGAAAAGAAGGATGTTAAGAAAAATTGCAAAGGTATCTGGATCCAGTGATTACAAAGGAAGGGAGAATTAACATTTGAAAATCAATCAATAAAAGAAAAACAATCTTATGATTCTCTAAATAGATACCGTTGTAGGAAAGGAAAGCCAGTCAATATTTGAAATAACAAGATGGATATACTACTTATTTAAATAAAACAGAATTATAATTGTGGTTGTTGTTAGGTGCCATCAAGTCAGCCCCAGACTCATGCAATCCCAAACACAATGAGTTTAAACCCTTGTGACCTATAAGCGTTCACTGGCTGATTTTTGGAATTAAATCACCAGGTCTTTATTAGTGCTCCATCTTTGTCTAGAAGCTCTGCTAAAACCTATTGTGGTGTGATGGACCATTTTCGTCAGGCCTTTTTCTAGCCATGGTCTTGTAATTTCCACCCCAGCAATTGCGCAGGACTTGCAGATATGGTAATTGCGGTCCACCAAAGGGGTTGGTCAGTTTTTGCAATCCCGCCAGGCTTGAGGTAAGCCATCCCAGAGGCAGGAAAGAAAGGATCCCACCACAACCGAGGAAGATCAGCCTGGAACCAGCATGTCCTTTGGACTTGGGATCTCTACACTGAGAAGCTCCTGGAAGCAAGAGACTGAGAGAGAGAGTGAGCTGTAACCCTACAGACAGTGAGAAGCAGTGGCAGCATAGCCCTGGCAGCAGTAACCCAGCAGCAGAGACTTGGCAGCAGGAGATGGCATTGTGGGCTTCCCAGCCCAGGGAGAGAGAAAACTGAGTACATTTGGGTAGAGGCCTAGGGCCAGGGAGAGATGTTCCTTTGACCATGGTTGGGAAGAGGCCGTCCTGGTGGAAGAACTGTATCCTTGAGTATTCCTGAGCCTGAATTTTAACCTGTTACTTCCCTAATAAACCCCATAATCACGAGTATGGTCTGTGAGTTTTGTGTGGTCATGAATTATTAAACCCAGCAGAGAAGTGGAGAGTGCTGTCAGTGGGACATTTGGTGTTGGAATTGGTGAAGATGGCAGAAAGAGGAGGCATGTTTGTCCCCCACCTCATAGGAATCAGCCTTGGCTGTTGATCTTGATTCTCCTTTCCCCTTGTGAATTTAGAGGTTGTCAGAGAGTGCCTCCACACCATTTTTCCACCTGTTCACTATCACAGCCACACGAAGTCTTCACTGACAGATGGGTGTTAGCCACTCATGAGGTGCATTAGGTACAATCTTTTAAAATGGCAAACTTCTGATCTTATATACAGATTTTAGTTGAATGATTGTTGTGTGGCTGGTTGGTTATAGTGAAGCAAGAGCGTTGACATCAACATTCTAAGTATTGGTGAGGCTGTTGTTGATTGACTGACTTTTGGCAGGTTGTTTATGGGAACAGGTCTACTAATGAATGACTTTCCTTCAAAAGTCTGAACCTGCCAATAATTGTTTGATTTTTACAGTCATTATCAGTAATCAATTAAAATGAAGGACATTATTCTTAATTGACTAGAACTGATTCTAGCGATTATTTGTTTCCATGGCTATAAAACAAAAAAATTAGTGTTTCACTGGAATGCATTATTATTAAAAAATGCATTCAAAATAAAACTCCTACTAAATGAGAAATTGGTCTCATAAAGAGTATTTGCAGACAATTTCCAATTAACATCATATTTATCAGTGAAATATTAACAATTTCTCCCCAGAAATTGGATGAAAGAATCGTACCTGCTAGAGTCAGTTCTATTTAACATTATGCTTGAGATTCAAGCCAGTGCAATAAATCAAGAAAGAAAAATCAGAGGTGTAAGAGTTGAAAAGTGCAAATGAAACTCTCATATTTTACAGATGGCTACTTGGGTACATTAAAAAAAAAAAAAAATTCCACAAATAAATTTTAAATAAATCAATAACATTTTGCCAAAAAAAAGGGCAGCATAAAAAGCAACTTTATTTCTGTATATAAGAAACAAATTATTAGAATATGACGTTAATATAGAATAGCATTTTACTAACATAAAAACATGAAATACTATATATATGTGTGTGTATGTGTTATTGTTGTTGGGTACAGTTGAGTTGAATTTTGACACATAGTAACCCCATGTGACAAAGTAGAACTGTCACAGAGTTTTTTAGGTGGTAATCTTTACTGGAGTAGGTCGCCAGGCCTTTCCCCCATAAAGCCACTAAGTGAGTTTGAACTGACAAACTTTCAAGCCAAGCTTTTAACAATTGTGCTATTAGGGATATATATATCTACTTTACAGAAAAGTACCATTATTAAAAGGAATCAAGAACACCTACATAAATGGAAGGATGCCCATGATCAGGTATTTTGACAAGAGCACTCAACATTGTAAAGGTGCCTGTTATCCACAAGTTACCTGTAGAATTAAGTCACTCCATATCAAATATCCCAGATATATATATTATTGAAGAAATTGAGAAGCTTAATTTTAAACATACATAACAATGTAAAAGGTCTGCACAAGCAAACACAAAGTTGAATGAAAAGAAGTCAAAACCTTGTTAATTTACAATAAGAAATATCAAAGTTGATTTTGATGCAATGATAGGCAGTGTGTTACCAGTATAAAAAATAGAAAAGTAGTTTAGTAATAAAATAGAAAGATTTAAAAAACTGTTCTGGAAGAACCACTTCCAGAACGGCAAAGTACTTTGGAAAATCTTCTCCTTCATAAAAGCAATGAGAATATTGGCCAAAAAAAAAAAGTCAAGATCAACTTTCTTACAACTGTAGAAATTAACCAAATGATTGGAGATAAGGAATTTTTTCAAGAAAAGTAACAGAGTCTCGGTAAGAACAACAATTTTTGTGATACTTAAATTTGTTCTATTTTATCCTCTTCTCACCAGCTCTATGGAAGCCTTAAAACCAACAGCCTTGCAAACATGGTATTTATGAAAAACAGCAGCCATGAAGTTACTGGAGAAGCAGAATGGGTTTGAATCTCCCCAAAAATGTCATCCCTAAGGACCTGTCACTACTTGACATGTCTGGCAGCTTGTTGGAAAGATTCTTTCTTATGACTTGTATTCATTTGACCAGACTTATACCTCAGTACATCTGAACAACCCTATCTCCACAGTGATTGTGTAAAACAATCAGTGGCAATTGTTTAACACTGGAGGTGTTGGAGGTGGCCTTATCAATTAGGATTAAAAAGAGGCTAACCAGAGATTTAGGAATAAGGTGCCCATAGGAGGATTTGAAAACCAATCATATATCCCTGACAATTTAGAAGATCACACACATGTGCAAGGGTGTGTACATGTACAGAAAAAACCTATGAAGTCCGTAACTCCCCTGTTTTGACTGACCTTGAAGTTCTGTGCAAGCAGAAAGTGTAAGCTAAGGCAAAGTCGTAAACTGACTGACAGAATGTTCAGACATGATCCAGGACACACATATAGAGACCTTTGAAGAAGGCTGGGAGACTTTTGGTTCAGGGCATCTAAGAAAATTATGTCCAATTATTATCTAATCAAGCAGAGACTTTAGCTTTCACAAATGACAATGATACAGACTTTTCAGAATTAGTCCAGAAAATTCACTGACAAACAAAAACAGCAATAAATAACAACACAAATGATAATAACAAAGAGCTACAGAATAAATCCTGAGTGACGGTGGCTGATTTCCATACTGACAATATTATCTCTTTTAAAATGTTCAGTTTCAAGAAAACAACATATGAGAAGGAACAAGAAAGAATAGTTCGTACACAGGGAAAAAAAGAAGTTGAGAGAAACTGTTCCCAAAGAAGCACAGATTTGAATTTATTAAAGATTAAACATGTTAGAGAACTAAAATATATATATATGTATGTATATAATCAAGGACAATATTTTACCAAACAAAATATCAATAAAAAAGACAAAAAGGATAAAAATATAACAAAACATTGATTGTGAAGATGAAAGGTACAATTAGTGAAATGTAAAACTTACTAGAAAAGCTCGAAAGCAGATTTGAGCTGACAAAAGAACCAATGAATTTAAAGTGAGGTTAATTGAGATTATTCAGTCCGAGGTAAAGAAAGAGAAATAATGGGAAAAAAAAGTACGAAGACTTGTAGGACACCACTGAGTATCACAACATGCATATAATGGAGCCTCAGAAAGACAGATCACATCATATGCATGTGAAAGCTGGACAATGAATAAGGAAGTCCGAAGAAGAGTTGATGCCTTTGAATTGTGGTGTTGGTGAAGAATATTGAATATACCATGGACTGCCAAAACAATGAACAAATCTGTCTTACAAGTACAGCCAGAATGCTCCTTAGAGGCAAGGATGGCGAGACTGTGTCTTAAAAACTTTGGACATGTTGTCAGGAGGGATCAGTCCCTGGAGAAGGACATCATGCTTGGCAGAGTACCAGGTCATTGGAAAAGAGGAAGACCCTCAACGAGGTGGATTGACACAGTGGCTGCAACAATGAGCTCAAGCATAACAACGATTGTAAGCATGGCACAAGACCGGACAGTGTTTCGTTCTGTTGTGCATACGGTCGCTATGAGTCGGAACAGGCTCGACGGCACCTAACAACAACAACAACAACAGAAGGACAGAAGAGAGAGAAATGGGTAGCAAAAAATATTTGAGAGGCAGAGCCAAGACAGCAGAGCAGTCAGAGGCTTCCTGTGGTCCCTCTTACAACAGTGACCAAAAAAAAAGTGAATCAATTATATATGGTAACCTAGGAGCCCTGAACATCAAAGAAAAAGTTGAGGAGTCAGACCGAGTGGCAAGTGGAGGGAGAGGCAGTTCAGAAGCAGTAAGAATTTGCCAGACCTGACCTGGCGGGCACCCTACAGTCTGGAAAGGCCAGTACACACAGGCTGAAGCAAGCAGTAGTGACCAGGGGCTATTTTCCACCTCAGGAGATACCGAGCAGTGGAGAGTCTGTATAAGCCTCTGGAACCAAGGAGAAGCAGCACTGGATCTGTGAAAGTTAAGTGCAAACATCTAACCTACTGAGTGGGATCAAAATAACCCTTCACCCTCTGGGAAGTATCTCTTTACGCTTTACCTTCCCCCTCCCTGCCCCTCTGCAGTCCTGGTCAGGCCTCAGTGATTGCTACACCCCTTGGGCCAAAAGTGTGACCCCTTGTGTGCTCCAAGCCATTCTCCTGGCTTTGGAGAGGGAACAAATAAGCAACAAAAGGAAAAAATAACCTGCCATCTCCCCTAAGGCAGGACCTCAGGGAAGGCACAGCCCCTTTGCCTAGTGACTGGCATAAGGGATCCATGGATTTTGAATGCCTTTCACCCCTGCCTAGACCTGTGTGGACCCATTTCACAGCTTAGGCCCTCATTAGCGTAGTTCAGCAGGTACATACCTGAAGCCTATTTTCAACTGCAACAGCTAAGGGTGAGCATCAGATTCGGGACATTTGACACCACCCTAGCAGGGTACTCGCCTACCGACATCAGGGGCCCGAGGACTGGTGGCTCCATGCACTCCACCTAGCCACTCATGACAGGGATCTGAGAATAAGTGGTTCCTTCTGGTCCTTACAGCCAACAGCGTTGGGTGCCCAAAGTCCAGCTGCAAAACTCACCCACCTACATGCTTTAGGGAACAGGGACTCACCTTCCACCCATGCACTCAGGAACAGCCGTTAGCACCCTTCCTTACTCAGAACATAGCCCCCTTGTCATAACTGAACTGTGTCTCCCAAAAATATGTGTCAACTTGGTTAGGTCATGATTCCCAGTGTTATACGATTATCTGTCATTCTGTCATCTGATATGATTTCCTAGTGTTGTAAATAGTATCACTACAATGTTAATGAGATGGATTAGCAGCAGATATATTGATGACATCTATAGTCAAAGACACAAAATGAAATTAAAAAGATAAGAAAGCATATACGATACCAAAAAGCTCAGAAGTAAGCTGGAATGACTGTAACAATATCCGAAAAAATATATACTTGTAAAAATTTTAATGAAGACAAAGATAGATATTTTATGATGACAAAAGGAGCAACACATCAGGAATACCTAACGATTTATAAGCATGTATGTCCCTAAAGATAGAGTCCAGAAGTATATAAAGCAGAACCTGAAGAAATGAAGGGAGAAAAAGGTCATTCAACAGTAATGGATGTAGACTTGAATATCCCACTTTTAATGATGAATAATAAAACTAGACAGAAAATTAAAAAGAAAATCAATTATTTGATCAATATTTTAACCCAATTAAGGATAAAATACATCTATAGTACACTCTATTCAGTAACAGATGAACATACATTCTTCTAAAGTATACATGTATGTTGGGCCAAAAGTGTGTCTCAGTAAATTTTGAAAAATTGAAACAATATGTGTTCCCAAAGACAATGGAATAAACTTAGAAACTGATAACAGAAGAAAATTTGATAATTCACAGATACATGCAAATTAAACTACAGAGTCCTAAATAACTGATAAATCTAAGAAGAAATTACAACATAATTAAAAAAAAAAACTTTAAGATGATTGACAACAAAATACAATATAGTAACACTTATGGGAGATAGCTAAAGCCGAGTTTAGAGAAAAAATGATAGCTATAAACACCTATTATGGAAGACAGCAGGGGAGGGAAGGAAGGAAGGAGGGAGGGAAGGAGGGAGGGAAGGAGGAAAGGAAGGAAGGAGGGAGGGAAGGAGGGAGGGAAGGAGGGAGGGAAGGAGGGAGGGAGGGAAGGAAGGAAGGAAGGAAGGAAGGAAGGAAGGAAGGAAGGAAGGAAGGAGGGAGGGAGGGAGGCAGGGAGGGAAGGAAGGAAGGAAGGAAGGAGGGAAGGAAGGAAGGAAGGAAGGAGGGAGGGAGGGAGGGAAGGAAGGAAGGAAGGAAGGAGGGAAGGAAGGAAGGAGGGAAGGAAGGAGGGAAGGAAGGAGGGAAGGAAGGAGGGAAGGAAGGAGGGAAGGAAGGAGGGAAGGAAGGAGGGAAGGAAGGAGGGAAGGAAGGAGGGAAGGAAGGAGGGAAGGGGGAAGGGGGAGGAAAGGAGGAAGGGAAGGAGGGAGGGAAGAAGGAAGGAAGGAGGGAGGGAAGGAGGGAGGGAGGGAGGGAGGGAAGGAGGGAGGGAGGGAGGGAGGGAAGGAAGGAAGGAGGGAGGGAGAGAGGAAGGAGGGAAGGAAGGAGGGAAGGAAGGAGGGAGGGAAGGAAGGAAGGAGGGAGGGAGGGAGGGAGGAAAGGAAGGAAGGAGGGAGGGAGAGAGGAAGGAAAGAATTATTTATCATTATACCAACACTTCTCCTTAAGAATGTATAAAAAGAACAAACCCAAAACAAGCAGAAGAAAGGAATAAGTACTACAGCAGAAATAAATGAAACAGAAGAAAAAACATGAAAAAAAATAAACAAAACCAAATATTCTTTGAAAAGATTAACAAAATCAACAAAGTTTTAGCTAGATTTGCAGGAGAGAGAGACGATTCTAATTAACAAAATATTAAATAAAATGAGGGAGATATTATGAAAGAACTCACAGAAATAACAATTATAAGAAAATACTATGTTCAAATGTATGCCAACAAATTAAATAACCTAGATAAAAGGGGGGAAACTTCTAGAAATATACTAACAACACTGATTCAAGAGGAAATAGAAAATCTGAAGATACCCATAACAAAGAGATTGAACTGATAATCAAACATTTTGAACAAGAAAACCGCAGGCTCGCATGGCAGTGATATTCCTAACAGCCAAATATTAAAAACAACCTAACTACCCATTAATTGATGTGTTTAAACAAAATGAGATATATCCATCCAAGGGAATATTATTAGCTATAAAAATAAATGAAAAACTATCTTCAAATCATATCAAATTGTCATTTCTGGGTTACTTTTACCGATTTTTTTTTTTTAATTCTACTATTGTTTCCCTTGCTTATTTTCATGCCTAGTCTTTTTGTTTGCTTGTTTAATTGAATGATTTGCATTTTGAATTTTACTCTGTTAGGTTCTGGATTTTGTTTGTCTTTAAACAATGGGTGATTCTTTTTTTTTTATTCTGGAATGAAGTTACTTGAGTCAATTTGATCCTTTCCAAAGATGCTTTGAAATTTTATTGCAATGGGTTGAAAACTGCCTTTGTTCAAGAGCAAATTTTGTCCCACTAATGAAGCAATTTGTATAGGGTCGCTAAGAGCCAGAGTTGATTCGATGGCAATGGACTAATGAAGCAATAACCTTCTGCAGAAATGACTCAACATCTTATGTCTTAAGAGGTCTTGTTCGTTGGAACATAAACAGTTCTCAGATTGTTTGAGGTCTAGGATTGTTCTACCTACAACTTTTAGGCATTTTTTCACTGGTTTTTATGTGATAGTATATTCTCACACACGTACAGATCGGTCCTCAGACAAGGCCACTTAAGGCTCTCTCTGCAGTGGTTTTGAACACTCTTGTGCTACTCCCTCACTTCCGGTATTTGTTCCACAAATTCTAGATACCTTTGGAATTTCCAATCCATAGATTCTGTCCCTTCATTTCAGTGAGATCACTGGGCTCTGCCTCTATTCTCTTCTCTGCCCAGCAGCCTGGAAGATCCCAAGCAACAGGCTGGAACAATCATAGTACCCACTTTTTGTTTCCCTTCACTCAGAATCATGGTTCTAAACTGTCTGCTGTCCATTTTCTGGAAATCATTGTTTCTGTATTGTTCAGCCTTCTAGATATGCTCAGCTGCTAACCAAAAGGTTGGCAGTTCAACCCACCAGCTACTCCGCCGAGAAAGATGCTGCAGTCTGCTTCCATAAAGATTTACAGCCTTGGAAACCCCATGGGGCAGTTCTATTTTGTTTTACATGGTCATTATGAGTTGAAATCCACTCCATGGCAATGTAGTAATGGGGGAAAAGGGGGAGTACAGTACTTTTATGTAAATAACTTGAGCCTTCTGCATTTTTTTTCCTGCATATGTTTGCCACCTGTGCCCTCCCACCATGAGGTATTTTCATAGCTGCTGCTATGTCAGTTTATTTTTTTACAGGATGCTGTGAAGAAAAATTAGTATAGCGTGCTTAGGAGGATGCCTCATGGGTGGAGGAAGCAGCCAGCAAACAAAAGCAGAAGATGCATGTTATTTGCATAAAAATACAGTAAATCTGTTCCATGTTACTCTATCATAGTAGAAAATTGGTGTTTTAATATAGGGTAAACAGTCTATTTGATGTATGTTGAAACAAGGGTACCTAAGATGTGGCTTCTGCCTTCAAATAGCACAGAGTTTGATAAAGAGATAGAAGCATACAGAAATAATTAGCAGATCAGGGCAAGATTTGGCCATAGCAAATCACAAATTTAAGTGTATAAATAAAGCAGAAAGTGTTAAAATGAATAAAGGAATGATCAGAAAGAGAATATGAATAAAGTACAAAAGCAGATCTAAGGAAAGCTCAACAAAGCAGTTTCCTTGGTAGAACAAGTCCTAGCTAAGGAATTCAACCTTTCACATCTTAGTAAAAATGGATTATCCTTACCACGATCATTAAATGTATGGCTCCTATAAGCCTTTATCCTGATTCTAATTATATCAAGAAATATCTGAGTAGGATTTATTTCACATAAAGATTTCCCACAACAAATTTAAGCCAACTGAAGTTAGCTATTATATCCCTTATTAAATTGTATTTTTTACACATTAATTCTGTTTCTATCGTACGATGATGAGGAAATTTAGTGTTTCTGTCCCTGGAAAATTGATTCACATTATTACTTGTTATAGATTGAATGAAATTCCCCCAAAAGTTGTTTTCAAATACTTGACCCTGGTACTTGTGAATATGACCTTATTTGGAAACAGAATCTTTGCAGATATAATTAGATAACATGAGGTTATGTTGGATGCAGTGGACTCTAATCAAATATGCTTGGCATTTGTATAAGAAGAAGAGAAGAGACAGAGATTCATGGACACAGAGGAAAGGTGATCATATGAAGATGGAGGAAGAGATAAAGGATATGCTACCACAAGACAAGGAACATCTGAGGCTACCAGAGGCTGGAAGAAAAAAGGAAGGGTTCTTGCCTAAAGATTTTGGAGGTACAATGGACTGGCCAACAACTTGAATTTAAACTTCTGGACTACATAACTATGAGATTCTAATTTTCTGTTGTTTTAAATCACACTTTGTGGTAATTTTTTATGGGAGTCATAGGAAACTAATACAGATTTTGGTACAAAGAGTGGAGTGCTGCTATAAGAAATACTGAAAGATGTAGAAACAGTTTTGGAGTTGAGTAATGGGTAGAGGCTAGAAAAATTTTGAGGCACTTGATAAAAAAAAGTCTAGATTTCTTTGAGGAGCTGGCTGGTTGAAATGTAAGCATTAAAGTTAACTCTGATGAGATATCAAAAAGAAATGATAAACATGTTATTAGAAACTGGAGGGAAGATGACCTTTGCTATAAGGTGGCAGAAGACATGACTGAATTGTGTTCTGCTATTCAGTGGTAGAAAGTAAAACTTGTAAGTGATAAACTTGGGTATTTAGTTGAGAAGATTTCCAAGCAAAGTATGGAATGCACATCTTGTTTTCTCCCTGCTACTTATAGTGAAATGCAAGAAGAAAGAGATAAATTGAGGAAAGAATTGTTAAGCAAAAGGGAACCAGAACTTGAAGGCTTAGAAAATTTCCAGCTTTATCAATACTGCAAATTATGAGACAAGGTACTCTAGATAAAGCAAAAACTTGTGGCTGGACAACTATTTGCTAAAGAGATTAGGCATGTGATTTATAGATCCAATCAACCATTTCTTCAGAAAGGCTGCCAGCTTGGACTGAAGGGCACAGAGATGGGACAAAATAAATGACGGCAGTTGGCCTTCTGGGATGCTGTAGGAAGAAAATGGGCTAATAGAGCTACTTGGCTCCAAACCTGCTATCCTGTAAGGTAAGAGAGGATTGATTCCAAGGAGATTTAGAGGATGCAGGGCTGATGCTGATGAGGGCCTGAAGGGCATGGGGCCAGAAGCAGGGCCACCACTTCCCAGGTTCCTGAGGGCAGGGATTCCTTTGTGGAGCCACCACCATCATGAGTTTGGGCTGCTATCGCTGAGGACCACGAGATGGGGCCCACCACCACTAAAAGCCTACATGCTATGGTTTGAGAGGGTAGGGCCACCTTAGCTGAGAGCAACTTGAAGGCCTATAGGGCCTCTGAGACCTGAGAGGCTAACAAAGCCTCTATAGGACAAGAGGAAAAGACCAACTGAATCTTTGCAGGCCTAAAAGGTGGATTGAACCAAAGAGAATTGTTCTCAGGCCTTAAAACCTAATGGGATTTGCCTTGCTGGGTTTTGGACTTACTTGAGACCAATCACGTCACTTTTCCTTATAATTTTTCACTTTTAGAATGGAAATATCTATCCATGCCAGCCCACCATTGTATTTTGAAGGTAGAATAGCTTCTTTTCTAGCTTTCAGAGTTCACAGACATGAAAAAAAAAAAAAAAAAAAATTGCCAGAGGATGTTCTTCATACCAGATTTAGACGTTTTGGAAGATGACATTTTAGACTTAGAGTTGATGCTGAAATGGCTTAAGAGGATATTGAATGGAGAGATTATATCTTGCAATTGGGACAGATGTGAATTTTGGGGACAGATGGAGGACTGTTATGGGTTGAGTTGTCTCTTCCAAAAAGATATGTTCAAGTCCTGACTTGCAGTACCTGTGATTGCTACCTTATTTGGAAATACCATTTTACAGATATTAGTTAACATGAGGTCATGTTGGAGTAGAATGAGCCATTATCCAATAGGAAGTATTGTTTTCTAGGTGCTAAAGAGGGAGACTGTTCTGGTCAACACCTTGATTTTGGGCTTTTAGCCTTCAAATTTATTAGAGAATATATTCTGTTATTTTAAGTTATCCACTTTTTGATAATTTGTTCCAACAGCCCTGGCACGCTATCATAGTACCTAATTAAAAGAAAAAAAAAGTCATCTCCAAGGAGCAGGGGGAGGAGAAACTCTCATTTAGAATATGTAGAATTTGCTACATGCTTTTTGAAGCATAAATGTATCAAATAAGCAAATATATTGACTTTACACATTTAAATATACTGCACAATAAATACATCTCAGAGAATGTTTTCACTTTTTGTCATTTCCCACACTGATCAAGAAATGTCATGGCATATAGATGAATATAATAGCAGATGAGGGCACTGATAGTAGCCTAGTCCTTAAGAAACTATACTGTGTTTCAAGGAACAATAAAAAAGAAGACTGTAAATTCCGAAGGGAATGAATCATTACCTAATAATTTTGTATCTTTCTGTTAGCATAATACTTGTAACATAGTGAACTCCATAAATGTGTATTGAACTTAAATTATGTGCAGTGAACTAAACTCTAGTACCAGTCTGACATTGGTTAAGAACAATCAGACAGCATACATTGAACAATTAACGTTTACAGGTTAGAAACTCAACAGGAGTCTACACTAATCTTTCAGAACCCTGCTGCACTCCTGGATGAGTCTCTAATACACATTGGTCTAAAACTCACTCCTTTACAATATATGGTATTAATCAAGCAGTAGGGTTCTGTAGTCTCTTCAACTTACACCTACCTGTGTATCATCTCTGTTTTTCACCTTGACCCAATTCCTAATATAAAAAAAGTCAAAGCTTTACCAAAATTTCATCATGTGGAGAATTGCTTAGCCACCAATATTATATAGTTCTGCTCTGAAATGTAACTGATTATAAGATTTCTTGAAACATCTCCAAGATGATGCATATTATAGAGAAAATATTATTATTAAATTCATATACATGATTATATATGCATTATTATTAATACATTCTGTCTTATATGCTACCCAATTGTCTCCTCATAGTAAGGCTATCCAAGTAATCTATTTTAAGAAGACTGATTTGTTCAAGATCATTTGTTTATTGTTTTGTAGACCTTAAATAAAATTATCTTTTTTAAGAATATGAAATCTAGTTTAACAAATAATTGGTTTATGACAGGATCCTTAATCTCTTGGAGACATGTGGCAAAATACATTCACATATTCATGTGGGCTTGCTTTCAGCAAAAAAAAAAAAAAAAAAAAGACTTCCATTTTAAGGCAACAAATTTTTTTGGCATTCTGTAATTTTCAACATATATTATATGGTCATAATGACCAATATTATGACCAACTGATATTTATATTGTCTTTAGAGCCCCCTTTAGGAAGTTGACACATAGGTTAAAGAGTAGACAAAGTCTGTTAATCGTATGACATTTTGAGTTTGTTTATTGTACCCAAAACAATATTTCAAATATTTCTTTTTACTTAAGGATTAAATTTGACAAATAATTTGACCTTCATGTGTCAACATCTCTGATAAAATTCTTTTTTGAGGTACTTTTATGGAAACAGTGCAAGTAGGATATAACTCAGCTAATATCACTTGCATTTTTTAAATTTTTTGTTATTCAGAATAATAGTTGGAAAAGTATTCACATTTATTTATTCTGGGCAAAAATTTTAGCAAAGGCTAAAATAATTTTTAAAAATGAAGTCAAAATAACTACATGCTGAAAATGATATTGAAAGCCATCATCCAATTTTGTAAGAAAGGAAACAAGAAAAACCCTCAGTGAGATGGATTGACACAATAGCTGCAACAATGGGCTCAAACATTCCAACACTTATAAGGGTGGCTGGGACTGAACAACACTTTGTTCTGTTACATATAAGATGCCATGAGTTGGAGTTCACTTAACAACTAACAACAGCAAACAAGTATTTGAAGGAGGGTAAAATATGTCATAATTTGTATGAGCTGAGTCAGTACTTGCTATAACTTAAAAATGTATGTGATCTGAAGGGCCTACCCGTCAACACTTTATGTTGGACCTCAAATACCAGAAGAAATTTCTGTGAGTTGATAAACATTTATTAAACTTGTTAACCTGTTGCCTTCAGGCCGATTCCGACTCATAGCGACTCCCATAGGACAGGGCAGAACTACCCAAAAAAGTTTCCCAGGAGTGCTTGGTGGATTCCAACTGCTATCCTTTTGGTTACCAGCTGTAGCACTTAACCACTATGCCACCAGGATTTCCTAACATTTATTATTTCCTAACATTATTATAGACAACTAAAATAATATATTACTGTATGTGTATATGGAGCCCTGGTGGTGCAGTGGTTAAAAGCTTGGCTGCTAATTGAAAGCTCAGCAGTTCGAATCCATCAGCCACTCCTTGGAAACCCTATAGGGCAGTTCTACTCTAAGTTTGCTATGAGTTGGAATTGACTCCATGGCAACAGACTTGGCTTTTTTTTTTTTTTGGTTTTTGGTATATTTGTATATGGAGCCTTAGTGGCACAGGGGTTAAGAGCTCTGCTGCTAACCAAAATGTCAGCAATTCGAATCCACCAGCCACTCCTTGGAAACCCTGTGGGGCAGTTCTACTCTGTCCTATAGGAGCACTATGAGTCAGAATTTACTCGAAAGCAATGGGTTCTTTTAGTTTTTGTTTTGTTTTGTTTTTATGTGTATCTGTAAAAATACGCACATAGGTTAATATGACGAACTATGTATTTCAAAATCAGACTGGAGTTAAGAGTGTGTGTGTATGTATCTGTGTGTATTTGGTATCAGGTAAAAATAAACATTTTAATAAAGAAAAAATAAGCAATAAATTGTTCTAGAATAGTTGCTATATTTCGAGTAAAGGAAAATAAAATTTAAATAATTAACCTAAACCCCTTATTATAAAGTAGGAAAAAGGACAGAGGTACAAACATAACTATAAAGCTGTAAATAAATAAATGTTACTATCAAATTTATAAAATAAGAACTACTTTAGGTTACTAAATAAACATTTGCAAGTAAAAATATCAACGATTTGTTACATTGCTAAATACAAAATAATCTACATTGTAAAAGGGACAGAAATAAACTAGAAAATTCAGCAGAAAACAAAATATTAAAAGGGCTAATTTATATGGTGTGCAGATTACACGTATTTTAGTGACTCAGATATGAATGAACGAAGTCATGGATAACTGCTTCCATCCATTATGACAATCCTGAGGCATTCCACTGTAAACAATTAAAAAAAAAAAGACAAAATATATTAGGTAAAAAATTTTCAATATTTGACAACAAGCAGCACAATTAATAATTGAGAGAAGGAAAACAAAGAAGAGACGATTTATAATTAACCTAGCTTTCTGCCTGAATGCGCTTTTTAGATCACTTTATAGGGAGAATGATTATATACAGAACACATCAATCTCCCTGAGTCAAAAAGATAAAGAATAGAATTTCAAAAAGGCTGAGGTTGTCTTAAATTATGGGGCAGAGAACTATGAAGAAGGAAGTAACATGAAAAAAGAGCCCAAACATCAAATAGGAATCAGAACAGGAATTTTTTTGACTAGGGTAAAATCTCAAATGCCTAACAAAGGATAACTGAATTGCTGTAAGGTGAAAACTTTCCAGAGCTTATGCAGATTTCAGAGACCCTCAAGCTCCAACCAGCCGGTCAGATGAAATTTATATTGAACGCCGAGGGAATTCAGTAAAGGCAGCATAATGGTCACCTCAGATTTACATCTGAACTAGCCCTAAATAAATATTACTGTCAACCTGCCTTAACAAAGCATGAAAACAAATCTCAAAAAATGAAAATGAAAACTGATGTGCGAATAACTAAACTGCCTACTAAAAAAATAAAGTCTAACACTGTGTAGTGGAAGACATCAAAATCCAAATCAGCTGTGGCGTGGAGGGTGGGTGCAAGTCACATGATACAAAACATGGCTGCTGAGATACATCCTTTAGGGTAGGCTGGGGATTTATTATTCACAATATCCAAATATTTTTCATAGTGTTTATCATTCCAATCATCTATTATTAGACATTCGAGGATTCTGCAAAAATTAAGCCATCGTGAGGAGAAAATCAGTAAATAGAAATAGAATCAGAAATGAAAGAGATGATAGAGTTAGCAGAAAACAATTTCAAAAGAACTATTATAAATAAGCTCAAGGAAAAAGAACACAGGAATAGAAATATATAGAAAAATAAATATAATCTCTAGAGATAAAAAACCAATATGTGAAAAGAAAATTTCAGTGTGCGCTATTCAAACAAGATTCACTGTAACAGGGGAAAAGATCAGTAATGGATATGAAGCAAATAAAATTATTTGAACAGAAGCACAGAGAAAACAAAATCTGAAAAAAAAAATTACCTGAATCATAAGTGAAATAATATTATGTAGCCATATGTACACAAAATTTGAATTTCATAAACTGGGGAGAAGGGACAAGTATCTGAAGAAATGTTGTTGGTTACCATCAAGTTAATTCAAACTCATAGTCACCCCATGTTTTCAGAGTAGAACTGCTTCATAGGGTTATCAAGGTTATGACCTATCAGAAGCAGATTGCCAGGTCTGTCTTCCAAGGTTCCTCAAACCGTCAACTTTTCAGATGCTAGTGGAGCACTTAACTGTGCTATGCAAAGACTCCTAATAGTAATAATGTTATTGTTAGGTTGCCAGGCACCATCGAGTCAGTTCCAACTCATAGCGACTCTACATACAACAGAAGGAAACACTGCCCAGTCCTGCACCATCCTCACAATCATTGTTATGCTTAAACCCATAGTCATAGCCACTGTGCCAGTCCATCTCGTTGAGGGTCTTCCTCTTTTTCGCTAACCCTCTACTTTACCAAGTATGGTGTGCTTCTTTAAGGACTGATCCCTCATAACAACATGTCCAAAGTATGTGAGATGTAGTCTTACCATCTTTGCTTCTAAGGAGCATTCTGGTTGTACTTCTTCCAAAACAGATTTGTTCATTGTTCTGGCAGTTCTTTGTATATTCAATATTCTTCACCAATATCATAATCTAAAAATGTCAATTCTTTTTGGTCTTCCTTATTCATTGTCCAGCTTTTTTATGCATATGAGGCAATTGAAAACACCATGGCTTGGGTCAGGTGCACCTTAGTATTCAAGGTGACAGCTTTGCTTTTCAACACTTTAAATTGGTCTTTTGCAGCAGATTTCCCCAATGCACCACGTCTTTTGGTTTCTTGACTGCTGCTTCCATGGGCACTGATTATGAATTCAAGTAAAATGAAATCCTTGACAATTTCAATCTTTTCTCCATTTATCATGATGTTGTTTATTGGTCCAGCTGTGAAGATTTTTGTTTTCTGCATGTTGAGATGTAATCCGTACTGAAGGCTGTGGTCTTTGATCTTCGTCAGGAAGTGCTTCAAGTCTTCTTTACTTTCAGGAAGCAAGGTTGTGTCATTTGCATATTGTAGATTGTTAATGAGTCTTCTAATCCTGATGCCCAGTTCTTTTTCAGATAGTTCAGCTTCTCAGGTTATTTGCTCAGCATACAGTTTGAATGAGTACGGCAAAATGACATGACCCTGATGCACACATTTCCTGACTTCAAACCACCCAGTATCCCCTTGTTCTGTTCAAATGACTGCCTCTTGATCTGTATACAGGTTCCTCACATGCACTTCATGAGCACAATTAAGTGTTCTGGAATTCCCATTCATCGCAAAGTTATCTATAATTTGCTATGATCTGCACAGTCAAATGCCTTTGCATAGTCAATAAAACACACATAAACATCCTTCTGGTATTCTTTGCTTTCATCCAGGATCCATCTGACATCAGCAATGATATCCCTGGCTCCATGTCATCTTCTGAATCCAGCTTGAATTTCTGGCAGTGACCTGTCAATGTACTGCTGCAGCCACTTTTGAATGATCTTTAGCAAAATCTTACTTGGATGTGATATTAATGATATTGTTCAATAATGTCTGCATTCAGGAATAGGCTTAAATATGGATCTCTTTTAGTCAGTTGGCCAGGTAACTGTTTTCCAAATTTCTTGGCATAAACTAGTGAGCACTTCCACCACTACATCTGTTTGTTGAAACATCTCAATTGCTCTTCCATCAATTCCTGGAGCCTTATTTTTTTGCCAATGCCTTCAGTGCAGCTTAGACTTCTTCCTTCAGTACCATTGGTTCCTGATTATATGCTACCTCCTGAAAGGGTTGAACACTGACCAATTCTTTTTGGTATAATGACTGTGTTTTCCTTCCATCTTCTTTTGATGCTTCCTATGTCATTTAATACTTTCCATGTAGAATCCTTCAATATTGAAACTGCAGGCTTGAGTTTTTTTCTTCAGTTCTTTCGGCTCTAGAAATGCTGAGCTTGCTCTTCCCTTTTGGTCTTCTATCTCCAGGTCAATGCCTTCAGAGCAGCTTGGACTTGGTATAATCCACACAGGCCATCTGCCTTTAGGTGTTCTTTTGAATCTTGAGCCTCAAATGAACTCTTTCCAAAGTCACCTTCAAGTAAAACAGTAGTCTACTAAGCAGTTCAGCAGAGATAGTTTTGCCTTAGGCATTGGCTTTATTAGAGAATTATCTTTGTGCAACCAGTTTCTAGTAGTAGGAACCTGACTGGAACATGGATGGCATGTCTGTAGTGATTTTGTTATCTCCTGAGAAAATTAACATAACAATGGGCTGTATAACTTGATTTCACTTTCCCCTCTTCTGGAACCTTTCCAAATACTTTCTGTTTTGACACTGCCCTATTCAAATCATATCTACTCACAATAAATACATTCTGTTATACTAATTTTTGGTGTTTCTTTCTGTTCATTTAAGTTTTTGTCAATGGTTAAGATTTTAATATCTGTATCTATCATATTATTCTGAATGCAGACACAAGGCTTCTGAAATAGAGATCATTATTTAATTACAAGAACTAATTATGCTGGTCTTTTTGCCCTATTGTTAGCCCTGGGTGATGTGATACCCAGAAGTCATTCACATGTAAGGGTGTCTACTAAAGGCAAGAAATCTGAAAATATGAATCGGATTGGTTACATAAGAGTGGACAGCTGTCTGCCCTTCCCTATGGAGAGAGAGAGAAAAAAAAAAAAAAACTTTTTGTTTCTTGGTGTTGTTTTCATTGTTGTTCAGCAATGCAATCAATTTTCAACTCACAGCAACCCCATCGACAGAGTAGAACTGCCCCATAGGGTTTTCTATACCATAATTTTTATGGGAGCAGAACACCAGCTCTTTCTCCAGCAGAGTCACTGGATGGGTTCAAACTTCCAACCTCAGCAGCAGAGCACTCAACCTTTTGAACCATCAGGGATGCTATTATAAACAAATTTTCCTTGGAAACACAGTTGAGAAGGATCCTGGGTTCTCATCCTTTGAAAAGTAAATAAATCACTTGAAGAAAAAGAAAAAAAATTGTCTTAAATTTTTTAATCCAGAAATGTTTCCAATGCCCCAAGTCTCCGCCCTCTTTGAATTGTAAACACACATCAGGAAGCAAATCTCTCTGGCATTAAGAGCTATGGCTGCTAATGAAAAGGTCAGCAGTGCAAAGCCACCTGGTGTTCCTTGGAAACTCTAGTGGGCAGTTCTACCCTGCCCCATAGGGTTACCATGAGTCAGAATTGACTCAACAGCAATGGGTTTAGTTTGGCTTGGTTTTTTGGTATATCAATGTGGTAAAGAGCTCTGGTGGCGCTGTGGTTAAAGTGCTTGCCCACTCACCAAGGGTCAGCAATTTGAATCCACCAGCCACTACACTACAGAAAGATATGGCAGTTGGCATTCATAAAGATTACAGCTTTGGAAACTCTATGGGGCAGTTCTACTCTGCCACTATGAGTTAGAATCAAATCTATGGCAACAGGCTTTATACCAATGTGAACTAACTTCAAGGCTTGTTTTTTCATCCAGTTTCCAAAGTTCAGTAGTATTTCCTCAGAAAGCCCTAACTGTGCTGAACTATAAAACTATTTTCTTTACAGCCCCACGTGAATGTGAGCACTGCCCTGAGGCTTTACATTATGACACCATGCAGGTGAATATTTAGTAAATATTCCACTTGAGAGTGGAATGTTCTGATATTTTTTAGTGTTTCACTAAAATTTAATATAATAAAACATCATAAATGTTGTGCTTCAGTGTGGTTATTGAGACAGTAATTGGAAGTCTCATAGACCTATCTATTCATATATCACATAGGTAAAATTCTATCATTTGCTCTTTAATGATCTCATGATCATAACATTGTGAGCAATGCCTCAGGCCACATTAACCAAGTTCTTTCACAAATTTGACCAGTTCTATGAAGCCTATTTCATGTTATGAAAACAATGAAGGCCTTAATGAATCTGTAGGACTTTACAATTCTGTGTCATAATTGTCCTGTGCAGTGTGGGCTTTATTTATATTAATCAACAAAGCTATTAAAGCAAACTTCTACAAGTTTTTTACTTATAAATGACAAAGGAAAAAAAAAACTATAAAATATCTGAAACAGTGAACTTTAATGGATAAGTATGCTTTTTAGGTATAAAACCAGTAAAAACCCAACTGTTGTTGCGTCAACTCCAGCGCATGGTGGCTCCATGTGTGTCAGAGTAGAACTGTGCTCTATAGAGTTTTCAGTGGCTGTTTTTTCAGAAATAGATAGCTAAGCCTTTCATCCAAGGTGCCACTGGGTGGACTGTAACTTTCAACCTTTTGGGTAGCAGCTGAATGAGTTAACCTTCCACACCACCCAGGGACCCCGATTATTCCAAAAAAAAGGAAACAAAAAAAACTGCTGATCTTATGTAAGTGTTAAATATTTTTATAGATGCAAGAGCTAAAATTGCTTCCTTAGGCCAAGAGCCAAATAAAAATTAGTCATAAGACCATTTATCAGAAATAATTTTTCAATGAATCCAAACTTAGGTGGTTTCCTTATCTGCATTACTTAGCATGAATTAGCAACTCTTATCAGCATGAGTCAGCAACACTTACCCAATCAAGCAAGATAAAGCCAGTTTAGCATTCCATGACCAATTTTCTCAAAACAAAGGGAAAATTAAATGTGATTAGCCAATCAAAATAAACAGTAAAATGTTCATCTAAACTTTAAAAGGGTGTTATAATTGTGTAAACTTCAACACTAGGGTTGTTTTCACCCAGTTTGAACTCATGCTGTCACCCCCTCCCCCACCCCATGGACCTCCTCTGGCACCAATCGATACAGAATCCTTAATAATTTTTTTGTACTAATGTTATTTATAAATCATAATTCTTGTATATCATTCTTTTCCTTTAATTACTCCTTCCTTTTCAAAAAAGCTATTGACATACGTTTACAATAATTATCACAATATTGTAGCTAAAACCCCAGAAAATTTGACAAAATCTGTGACTAAATACATCTACAGCAGCAAAAATAATACCACATGCTTATAGCGCATGAAGAGGAAACCACATGATCCGAAGGGTCACTGTAATTGGGTAAGAATGACACCTCTGACTGGAACACATCAGTAAGTTCGAAAAGTAAGTTATTGTTGTTATTAGGTGCCGATGATTAGCTTCTGAATCATACGCACCCTACATACAACAGAACGAAACACTGCCTGGTTCTGCACAATCCTCACAATCATTGCTACATTTGAGCCCATTGTTGCAGCCACTGTGACAATCCATCTTATTGACGGTCATCTTCTTTTTCACTGACCCTCTACTTTACCAAGCATGATGTCCTTCTCCAGGGACTGATCCTTCCTGACATCCTGACAAAATGTCCAAAGTATGTAAGACACAGTCTCGCCATCTTCACGTCAAAGAAGCATTCTGGCTGTACTTCTTCCAAGACAGACTTGTTCTTTCTTTTGGCAGTCTGTGGTATAATCAATATTCTTCATCAATGCCATAATTCAAATGGATCAGTTCTATTTTGGTCTTCTTTATTCATTGCTCAGTTTTCTCATGCATATGAGGTGTTTGAAAATGCCGTTGTAATAATGACAGCTCTGACCAGAGCACATTAGAAGGTCAAAAAAGTAAATTAGCATAGAGTTTTTTTAGCCTTGTTGGTATATTGATACATGTAAGCTGGGCTTACGAAAAATTTTTTTGTTGTAACTAACTAGAGGGATATTTTTATAAAAATAATAAATTTCTGCAAAAACACTGCTCAAAAAATTTAGTTATTTTGGTGTCATCCCCTCCGACAGTGTCACCTGGTACAGCCCACATCCCTGGCATCCCCCTCTTGACTCCACGGCCCCTCATCATGTTTAATTTGGGTTTTCCTTTTCTCAAGCAGTTTCTTATTCAATAAACTCTGTGGATTCTAATGGACTCAATGATCAGTTTCTGTTTTTTTAGATATAAGATTCTGAAACACATAGCATTCCGGGATTTTCATCCTTTTTGGGGCAGGTTAACACAAGCTCCCAAGTGTGGTTATTTGGATGAGATCGTGATTTACTGATTTACTTATTTATTTTTATTGTCATAAATACATTTGTAACAAAACATTTGCATTTTAACATTCTTTGCATGTGCAACTTAGTGACATTAATTGTATTCATCAGCTTGTACAACCACCTCCATTATCTATTTTCATATTTTTCCATCACCCTGGAATTTTCAGAAGTTTGCTCACTGGAGTGTTGTTCTTGTGAAGTTTCTGAATTTCAAAATCACGTCATTGTCACTCACTGCTTGGCTCTCAGAAGCATGTTAAATAAAGCAAATTATCATTAATTATTTAAATGGGCTTTTAACTGGTCTACAGTTTACTTTTACCATTGTTACAAAACAATGTGTCTTTTTTTAGATGTGTAAGAGACCCCCCCACCCATCAGCCTTCCCCTTTGGCCCACACTAAGCAAGTTACACCATTCAAGTCTCGGTATACTTTTTCAATTTCCTTGAAGATGAAATTCCATCAATAACATGATAAATATATGATTTTATATTTAAGTTTTTGGTTGAGTCATCTATTGGGACAGTGGCTGCAGAGAAGACTTTAGGCTTCAGGATGACATAAATAAAAAAAAATAGACAAGAATAGCTGAAATAATTATAAGAAGGGACAAGACAGTATTTTAAAATCATGACTCAAGATAGCACCTGACAGGTATGTGCATAAGGGAACTGTATAAACCAAAAACAAGCAAGCAAGCAACAAATAAATAAATATGCATGCACACACACATATATTCTTAGCAGCATTATACTAACTGTAAAAGAAAAAGGTGGAAGGAAAATATTAGAATGAAGATGATATCAAGTCTTTCAATGGAGTAAAAAATGAATATTTTGTATTATGCGGAAAAAACCTAGAGAAGGTATTTTGCTTGATGAAGTAATGTTAAAGTATTTACACCCTAATCACAGAGATAAAAAGTAAACATTAACAAATCTATCTTATATAATACAAGATATTTGTCAAGAAAATTTTCAAAAAAAATTGTGCATAATTTTAAGAAAAGAGATTATTTTTCACTAGATAGGAAAGGATTCTTAAAGAGAAAGTGTTCAAAATTATAGATGGTTAAATAGCTTCCACCCTGTGAATCGACGGCACTGGGTGGGTGGGTTCTGTGGTTTTAAACACACTAAATAAAAGAAAGAAGAGTTAAGAATTAAAATTAACTTATTTTATATAATTCTCTACCAGTCACCTTTATTCATATCTTCAGGGGAAGAGTTTTGCAATGACAGTATATGTAATTTGACATGATCAATCATGTTAGGCAAATAACTGGTTTACATTTTTATTCAATGTGCACTGATTTCACACAGATGGCACCCTCGCTTTTATCAACCTGTGTGATGGTCAGTTTTAGATGTCAACTTGGGTTTAGAAGATTCTTTAACTAGATCTTCTTGGGCAACTTTATTTAATGTAGTAAGAATTGTGTTAAGGTTAAAGGTTATTATAACATGGTTTTCATTCAGATCTGAAAAGAGGCCATTTACCAATGGACAATCTAATAATAGTGATTTCCTGTAGTAATGAACTACTTCACCGTTGTTCTTGTATTCATAGATAAAGAGCAACCAAATCAGATCACTTCAGTAGAAAGATTCACCGGGGAAGGCCAGACTGACTTGAGGTTGGGAGGGCACCACATATCTAACAATTAAACCTTTTAAAATGGTGAGCGTAAGCGTCTGTCCAAACTAGGAAAACATTAATAAAGGCATGACTAACAAAGGTTAAAAAAAAAAAAAGATAAAGAGATGCATTTTCAGGCCTGGTCCAGGGTCTTGGGTCAACTGCCTGTCTTAAATTTTGATTGCTTCTGGCCACCCACCAGTGCTTCTGGCCACAGGGGTGTTTAAACATGACCTTCAATTCTCTGGTAGGATGACTAGTTCAAGTAGTAGTTTTAGACTTTTTTTAACTGTGACAAATGGATTCAAAGTTTTATTACCTCTAATTTGGCTGCATATGAATTGGGGAGGAGAACTAAGTAAGGTCCTTTCCAATGAGGTTCTAACGAGTCTTTTATTTGGTGTCTCTTCCAATATACATATTCTCCTGAGGCAATGTTAGAGAAACTTTGGGAGTCTAGTTTCTGCTCAACAAAGGCTTCTCTAACCTGTGAAAGGTATTTTTTAGTATATTGGATTAAAGACCAACAATACTTCAGCAATTCAGTTTGAATGATGTTATCGTTGGTACAGGCAACATAACAAAGGTCCATGAGTTTTACAGTATTTATTTCATAGGGGTAAGTTTGTGAGATCCAAATGGTGTCAACCTCAGATTTAAAAGAACTAAGGGAAAGACCTTTAAAAAAAAAAAAAAAAAAAGGGAAAGACCTTAGTCTAGGGTAAATTTAAAGTTTCACAAAACTTCACTATTTTGGTCTTTATTATTCCATTAGTTCTCTCTACTAGAGCAGAAGACTGAGGATGAGAGACACAATGTAGCATTTGATAAATGGGAAAAACTCAACACAGTTCTTGGATGAATTGACCAATGAAATGAGTCCCCTGATCATTACAAAGTTTTTGGTGCTTCCCAGGTGGGTTTGATGTTTTCAAGAAATTTCTTTGCTATGAAGGCTGCAGTAGCACGATGGCAGGGGAAGTCTTCTACCCAATGTGAAAATCTACAAATTATTACTAATACATATTTATAACCATGTGAGGGTGGAAGCTGAATAAAATCTAACTTCCATCCAACATAGGGCCAGAAGGGAAAGGGTATTGTCCAGGCAAGATTTTTAGTAATTTTTCAGGATTTTAGTGAGGGAAAATAGGGCAATGGGTGGCAACATGTTTGGCAACCTTGAAAACTTTTCCCCACCAATATTTTTTAAGGTCTCAGTCATTTTATCTCAATCCATGTGGGAACCTCCATGTAAGACTCTCATTATAGGAGCATGCAGGGAGTTGGGTAAGATAGTTTTCGTACATTAGACTCAATCCACAATTTAGTGGCAGTATCTCGGTAACAGTCTGCATTTTTCCATGCTTTAATTTCTTCTGTTTCAGCTAATTATTGGAGTTTTAAAAGTTTTTCTTAGGTTAATTTATGAAGGATGGACTAATCAATAGGAAAATTTGGGGAGTCTCTTTTTTATTTATCATAAGTGAAGAAATAACTTGAGAAACAGCTTGTTTGGCTGCATTAACAGCAAGATTATTTCCTTAGATTTCCTCAGTTTGGGGTACTCCTTTTAGTTAGTGAGCTTGTATTTTTAATCACAACAATTTCAGAGGAGGGTCATTGGGCCTCTAATAAAGCTCCATATTTTATGGCATTTTGAAAGAGGTTAAAACCTTCTTTGTTTTCATTACATGCCAAAATCACATACATTCTAAAACAATAGCTACTATCTGTAAAAATATCAACAGAATTTTCTGAAGCAATTCTACAAGCTCTAGTGACTCAAACCAAATCAAGCCTTTGCAGCTGAGTTGATGTCTACTCATAGCAACCCTATAGGACAGAGTAGAATTTCCCCACATGAGTGAGTTGTTAATTTGAATTGCTGACCATTTGGTTAGCACCCAAGCCCTTAACCACTGCATCACATGCTCTAGTAAGGGCAATTAACTCAGCTTGCTAGGCTGAAGTGGCTTCCGGTAGAGCCTGATTTTCATGGACTTCAGTAGAAGTCATAACAGCTTGATAGTGAGGACTAGTAGTGTCTTAGACATCCAGTGCTGCTATAACAGCAATACCACAAGTGGATGGCTTTAACAAAGAGAAATTTATTCTCTCACAGTCTACTAGGCTAGAAGTCCAAATTTAGGGCATCAACTCTAGGGAAAGGCTTTCTCTGTTGGCTCTGGAGGAAGGTCCTTGTCATCAATCTTCCCCTGGACTAGGAGCTTCTTTGCAGAGGAACCCTAGGTCCAAAAGGATGCACTCTGCTCCCGGTGCTTTTTCTTGGTGATATGAGGCCCCCCTCCACCTGCTCCCTTCACTTTTATCTCTTGTAAGATAAAAAGTGGCACAGGCCACAACCCAGGGAAACTCTCTTTGCATTGGATCAGGGATGTGACCTTAGTAAGGGTGTTACAATCCAACCCTAATCCTCTTTAACATAAAATTACAATCAGAAAATGGCCGACAACCACACAATGCTGGGAATCATGGCCTAACCAAGTTGACACATATTTTTTGGGGGCACTAGTCAATATATGGCAAGTAGGGTTAGATTTTAAATAGGAACCATCCACAGACAAACCTAAATCAGGATTAGTGAAAGGGATCACTTTCCAACGGTTAAAATTTGCTCATTCAAGTCTAGACAAACATGCGTGGGATAGTTGTTCTCATTACTTATGGGGAGAATAGTAGCTGGATTTAAACAGGTCATGGAGTATTGTCTAATATTAGATCCAACCAGAAGGAAAACTTCATAGGAGGTGATCATGCTAGCAGAAACATGCTGTGTCAAGGCGGAATTTGGTAAGACAGACATAGCATGGGGCACATAGACTTCTAAAAAGTTTCCCAGAACTACATCTGCTGTAGTTCCAGCTAGTTTTGCAATAGCGACACAGCCTTAAGGCAGGAAAGGTATCCCCTGGCTACAGGGTCATGCTGTAAAAAAACACTGTAATAATCTGTAAATCTTTGTTGTCCTCTATGTTTTTGAGTTAGTACCACTAAAACATTTGCAGGTACTCCATGTACAAATAAGGGAAAATCTAGTTGTTTATTTTATCTAGTGCTGTTATAATAGAAATACCAAAAGTGGATGGCTTTAACAAAGAGAAATTTATTCTCTTAAGTCTAGTAGGCTAGAAGTCCAAATTCAAAGCACAAGCTCCAGGGGAAGGCTTTCTGTCTCTTTTGGTTCTGGGGGAAGGTATTTGCCATAAATGTTCCCTTGGTCTAGGAGCTTCTCCGTGCAGGAACCCCAGGTCCAAAGCACATGATCTGCTCCCAGCACTGCTTTCTTGGTGGCATGAGGTCCCTCTGTCTCTCTGCTCACTTCTCTCTTTTATATCCCAAAAGGAACCAATCCAATTCCGTACATTGAGTCATGCCTCATCACCACAACTTCCAACAATCCACCCTCACTAACATCATAAAGGCAGGATTTATAACACACAGGAAAATCACATCAGATGACAAAATTATGGACAATCACACAATACCAGGAGTCATGGCCTAAGCACCTTGACACATGTTTTGTGGGGACACAATTCAATCCGTGATAGTGGTAATTGGGAAAACCTAGAGCAGGTTTAGTCATTAAAGCTCATTTAATGAACTGCAGTTCCTTGATCTTCTTTTGCAATTTGAAATGAATCCAGCTCAGAGGTTTTTAAATATTTGTAGAAAGGTTGAGCAAACAAAGAAAAATTGAGAATCCAGGTTTGACAATAACCCCAGAGTTCTAGGAAATCCTTATAGCTGTTTTTTGTTTGTTTGTTAGTTTTGGGTACAGGAAAGATAAGAATAGCTTATTTCTGTTTAATCAATAGAGATGTTTCTGCAGAAATTAGGTGGCTCAAATATTTAACAGAATGCTGAACCAATTGTAATTTTTTCTCTGGATACCTTATGTTCACCAACAGCCTGAAGTTTTAAAGAAGCTACACTGTCATCAAGGCAGGCTTGCTGGAAGGTTGACCAAGCTAGCAAATTATGGACATATTGCAGAAATGTTGATTTGTTTGTAAACCGTAAAGGCTTCAAATCCATATGAAGAATCTGAGAAAAATAAGCGGGAAAGTCAGTAAATCCTTGAGGAATTACAGTCCAGATAAATTGTTGATTGCCCAGGTGAAAATGAACAAATATTGACTTCCAGAATGCACAGGAATATTGGAAAAGGCACTGCAAAAATCTGCAACTAAAAAGAGCTGCATCTGAAAGGACATTGGAAAGTAATAAATGAGGATTGGGGACTACAAGGAATCTAGGAATAACAATAAAGTTGATTACATGCAAATCTTGAACAAATCTCTAGCCCCTAGTATTTTTTTTTTTAATTGGAAGAATAGGAGCATTACAAGGGCTGGTAAAAGGGGCAATTAAATCTTAGAAAGGAAATCTTGTATAATGGAAGCTGGTCTTTCTTCTCTGTCTCATTTGAGTGGATAATAGAGAGTTTTTGGCAGAAGTTTAGATAAAACTCTTTAGAATTTTAATCTGCTCAGCTGACAAAACTCGACCTATATCTGTAGATGTGGTGGCCCATAAGGTTTCAGGGACTAGGGGAATATTGTCCAAAAGAAGAGAACTAGGTTGGGTTGAGTTTTGGAGAGGTGTACAAGTGCTTGCATATAGCAAATGGTTTCTTCCTGAGTATTGTCTAATTCTGAGCCTGTCTGTTGACTTAGGAATATCAGGCAGACTCAATATTTCCCCCTTTTCATTAAATTGTTAGCAATTCCACTTGGATGAAAGATCTGTTCTCAATAGGTTGACAGAGGTATCAGAATTGAGGAAAAAAAAAAAAAAGGTGGGAATGTGAACAGGGGGTTAATAGCAGACAGGGTGACTCCAGTGTCAATTAAAAATTGGCAAGATTCTCCATTAATAAATAAAATAGTTTACTCCTTGTGGATTAAGAACCAAAACAAGAAAAGTCCCTTTTTTGTCCCTGGAGCCCCTTCATTCTGAATCAGATTGTAGAATTTTTTTAAGAGGGGCTATGCCAGTCTTTTGTTTATTATTTTAACTTATACAACTGATTTTTCCAATGGCCAGATTTTTTAAAATAGTGACTAATACCCACTTTTGAGTCATTGGAAGGTTTTTCTTTTGACTGGGAGATTATATTTATTGTAACTGAAGGACCATTAATTCATTAGCCTTAGAAATCTTTTTGGCTTCAAGGGTCTGGGAAAGTTTGTAGGCTAATTTGGTTAGCTTGACAATAGGAACTGTCTCCCGGTTTTGTGAATGCTGCTTGCTAAGGCTGAGATGTCAGGTTTAAAACTGGATAAGAAAACAGCATTGAAAAATCTGGAGGCACCAAGAGTGGTGAAAGTGAAGCCAGAGTATTTAGAAAACTTCTGGAGCAGCTGAGTCTGATAGGTATAAACTCTTTCATCTTTTTTATTTTTTTTCGTGGTTTACAACAGTGAATTTTAGTCCAGTAAAACAGTGGATGAAAGGCCTTAAGAATAGCCTCTAGTAATCTTTTCCTCATGGTCTCAGAGTCTGCCAACAGCTCAGTGTTTTTTTTTGTTTTTTTTTTTTAATCAATATTTAAGACTGTTCTGTCCTTAGGCTCTTTCCATTCTAACTGTTCTAGCCATAATTTGGCCTCACCTGAGCCAGTAATCATGTGAACAAGCCGATATAAGTCAGGGAGCCCAGGCTGGTAGACTTCAACAAGAATTTTACCTTCTTCCCAAAATTTGTGGTGGTCCTCACTGAGTTTAGAAAAAAATTTTCACAATGCTACATAATTCTGAGCATATCCATGGGGCAAATTGAAATGAGAAGAATCTTCAGCATCACTATTGGGGTAAATTTTAAAGAGCATTTCAGGCCAGGGTTAGTTTCCTTTTTTTTTTTTAGGGCAAAAGCAGAGTTCAGATAAAGTGTTAGCAGAGGAGTAGGAAGGCAAAGAAAGGTATAAAGAGGTAACAGCCAGCAGGGAAGCAAAATATGGGAGCTGAAATATGATAATTTTAACCCTTTATTCTGTTGAGTTGATTTAGAGATATAGTGTCCTGTAGGGAAATAATTTTATTGTCTTGATATATTTTAGAGGCCTCAATAGATCCATCAAAATAGACATCCCACTGGGACTCTTTAATCCAGGAGCCTTGGCTCTCTAACTTACTGTGCAGAAAATTAACTTCAAGACATCAAAAGAACCCCAACGCTCTCGAGTGAGGTTATGCTAAACAGGCAAAGACGTGGGTGATAAGGGACCATAATGCTTGTTCACGCAGTGAGCAGGGGTCCCAGAAGGTAGCTCCAAACCTCCTTTAGACATGGCATTCCCCATTTTGTAATAACAGTAACATCAAACAAACTTTTACTTGCAAGAACCAAAACAAACCTGTCCAGATGTCCAGGGGATAGTGAAAGATAATGCACCTTCAAAGTTCCACTTCTGACACCAGAAATGCAAAAGCAGAAAATCTCATGCTCTCTTAGGAGTGAAAGAAAAGGAGTTTTACTGAGGAATAGTACAGCTGAATATGGGCAGCACTAAGTAACAATAAAAAGCATTCCGTTGTTCAAGTGAAGAGAAGGGTCTATATACACAGAGAACAAAGGAAAGATGGGGGTTAATGACTGATTATAAATAACATCTGCTTAAGTTTGAAGTCCTTTGAGATATAAAGGTCAGCCACTTGGCTAGGAGGGAGTGTTACCACCTAGGTGAGTGGCACCATCCAGTTCAGTTATACATGATTGCAATCATGAACACACTTTTCCCAGGATCAAATTATTTACATCTTGACAAATCCTTCCCAAGAACAAATGGTTTACCACCTCACCTTTTGCTTCCTTGGAATGCATGTTGGCCCTGTCATTCTTATGTCTAACACAAGTGCTTCCAGTTTGAAACTTTTCCATTTACAGTGTCTAAACTCAACTTTGATTTTAGAGTTGAAAGAAACCATTGTAGTACTTAGAGTTGTCTGTGTTAGGTCACATAACAGAACCCACCTGTTCACTTCCCATGAACCAAGGTTATTCCATAATGATTTTATGTCACAAATAATAAAAACTCTATTTGAAAGTGTATGAAAGGTAAAGTGATCACTAACAGAGTCCAGGAATTTTTTAAAAGGGTACAGAATTTTTTAGTATTACTAACGTATAACTTAGAAATGAGAGATGGTATAGATGGAGCTCAAATGTCACTAATAACTTTCATTTCTGCATCTTTAGAGAAGAGAAATCAAATTCAATTTTCTCAGCACTTGGGATTTGAGTTTCCCTGCATAAGGTTCATTTTTATAATAAATGGTTTGCTAAAATATGTGATAGCAAATTACTAAAAAACCTGTTGCCATCGAGTCATTTACAACTCATAGCAACCCTATAGGACAGAGTAGAATTGCCCCATAGTGTTTCCAAGGAGTGCCTGGTGGATTCGAACTGCCAACTCTTTGGTTAGCAAATTACTAAGATATCCCTTATTTGACATTTTACTGCTGTTTTAACATGATGGATTGGAGATATTTTTCCCACCTAAATAAATGAAATCCTTTTTTCTTTCTTTTCTACTCTGAAAAATACAAAGATATCTGCTCTTGATAATATAAAGATAATAATTAAACAAAAAACTTTTAAAATTTAGTTACCTAATTTGAGAAATACTTTCTCAGAACTAAAACAAAACATAAACCAATTGAAAGTAAATCTAATGTGTACTAAGACTGAAGAATGATTTCTAAATTGACTTGACATTAGTTATTTAATAAAGATGCTTTACAAATACCAACTTGATTATTTTGATTCTTCATAAATCTGGAAATTAAACTTTTATCTATGTAGCAAGAAAATTCTTACTAATGACTAACTCAATGACTAGATGGGTTTTAATGGGAAGAAATTAATTCACAAATTAAGAAACCATGTTCTCCTAATATAGGTTTTCCCGTTAACTTGCCATATGATCTCAAGCAAGATTTGAACATCAATTTTCTCAACTTGTTTGAAATACATAAACTTGCTTTCTTATTGTATACTTAAGTCTGTAGTATTTAATTTATTGTGTGGTTCTCAGTTCATAAAATAGTACATCTGTTGAAGAATGTAGAATTTCAATTTCTTTTTGTATAATATACTGTACATCTTTAATAGCAATAGGAGATGCTTATCATTTTATAATCTGGGTCTTATCCTTGATAAAGGTTTTCTTAACTTTTATTCATTCTGCACAACATAAACTTAATGATTTTCCTAAAGGATTATTTGAACATGTCACTTCCATGATAAAATATCACCCATGACTTCATTATTAACTACTGATTGAATTCCAGGCCATAAACCCTAATAAAATTTTTCAAGTCACTGATTTGACTAAGATTATAAACCCCCTTAATTATAATCCTATTTTCAAATCATTTTCACCAACTGTTAGATGTATAGCTAAATTTTCTCATCTGTAAAATAGAGACAATAACATAATACATTTTATAGGATAATAGGGAAGATCAAAAGTGATAATTAAAATTGCTTACAACCATGCCTGATATTTGTAAGCATTTAAAACATCTTAGGTTAACTATTATTAGTAGTGTTATCATTCCGTATACCTTTCTATTTCCATACACGTGGTATTTTATTACATCCTTAGACTTTCATAGCTACCTATCTTATAAGATCAACTCAAATGTTACTTTCTTCCGTAATATTTTTAATCATTCAATAAATATTTCTAATTACCATATTTTGACTCAAATAACGTGCTTTTTCTGCATTTGTTTTCCAGTCTCATCCTCCCCCTGCAAAGTATTTTCACAGGCACCACTATGCCAGTTTTTTATACATGTTGCTGTAAAGAAAAATTAGCATAGCAAACTTTCAAGGATGCCTCACTGTAATCCAGCTCCTTAATCACGTGAAAGGGATTTATAATCTTGCAGAAAATTTGACAAATAAAATAGAATAATGACACATGCATGAAATAGAGTGGGAAATAACAGAAAGAGAATGTAAGTCTGATTTTGTGAAATTGTGTTTAAGTTAATCTTTAATGGATAAATGAATAGAGCATTTCCAAATTGTTAGAATTTTTATTAAACACTCAGATGGTCATTCCAGAAATAAATAATGGCTTTGGAAAAAGCTAAATAATATTTGGCATGATCTGAGCATGATTATTAGTTATGTAAAACTGCATCTATAGTGAAATTTAATTAATCCATTTAGCCAATTTATTGGCTAATATGGTATTTGGTTATTGGTTGTTAATTTTAATTTGGTTTCAGCACTAACTAGCTGTGTGACCCTAATAATTAAGGGCCATTTTTCTCAGCTTTAAAATAAGGGTATTAATAATGTACATATAAAGTTTTTGTGAGGACTAAATAAGTTAAAGTAATTGTATTAATGTTTGCCTCAAAGTGCCATATAGTCATGAGTTATAAGGAAAATCATTATCACTACTGCCACCATCTGCAAGAAACTAGAGAGATGGTAGAGAAAGGACTACGTATTTTTTGATGGTGGGAAAGTAACACTCATTATAAAGGGTCCAGATCAAGAATGGCCTTTTATATCTTACAAATAATTCATATATATATATATATATATTTTTTTTTCATTTAACCCTGGAAACTCATTAAATTATTTAGGACACAGAGTAGAAAAATTGGATTTGCATGTAAGAGTGATAAGCCTGTGGAAGCCATTCTCTAAATGGCCCTTAATGATTCCATCTCCTGGCATTCAAACTTCTGTGTTGTCCCCTCTCTTCATTGTATTGGGGTTGGTTTCTGTGAGCAATAGAATATGGAAGAAATTATGATGGGTGATTTCTGAGATTAATTCTTAAAAAACATTGCTATGTCAGAACATTCACTCTGGGGGAAACCAGCTGCCATATTAAAAGAAATCCCAAACATCCCTATGTAGAGCACATGTGATGAGGAACTGAGACCTCCTGCCAATAACTGTTGAGTAACTGAGGCAAGCAATCAATGATCATATTTGTGAACTATACTGTGAGGCATACTATGTCTCCAGTCAAACCTTCAGATAACTGCAGCCCTGGCTGACAGTTTAGCTATAATCTTAAGAGAAACCCTGAGCCAAAGCAAGTTATCTAAATTGCTCTTGAATCTCTGGCCCTAAGAAACTGAAATAATGTTTCATTTTAAGATGTAAAAAATTGACATACTTTGTAACACAGTATTAGTTACTTACAGAAGCTTTAAGAAATTTTGACTAATCTTTCCTCATTAGTTACCAGAAAAGTCAACATTGTATTTAAATATAATTTGTCTCCCCCAGTTATAAGAAGATAACTATGAAACATAACATAATGAAAATACTGATCTATTTTTCCAAATTCTCAAGATAATCTGAGTATTTGACAGTAGACTCCAATACAATATTTAAAATATGTTATTAGCATATTAAAATAAAATTTTAACTTAGCTACTATCTTAATTAACTAATGCAGCTGTAATAGAAATACCACAAGTGGATGACTTTAACAGATAAATTTATTCTTTTATAATTTTGGAAGTTAGAAGTCTGAATTCAGTGTGCCAGCTTCAGGGGAAGGCTTTTTCTCTCTGTTGACTCTGGGGGAAGGTTCTTGTCATTAATATTCCCCTGGTCTAGGAGCTTCTCATCACAGGGAACCCGGGTCCAAAGCATGCATGTGCTCCTGATTCATCTTGCTTGGTGGTAATGAGGTCTCCTTCCTCTCTGTTTGATTCTCTCCTTTTGTATCTCAAAAGATATTGACTCATACTACAACCTAATCCTGTGGATTGATTCCTACCTCATTGACATAACTGCCTCTAATCTTGCCTCACTAACATCATAGAGGTAAGATTTACAACACATAAGAAAATCATGTCAGATCACAAAATGGTGTACTACCACACAATGCTGGGAATCATAGTCTAGTCAAGTTGACATACATTTTGAGGGGAACACAATTCTATCCATAACAGCTACTTATAAATTTTCTTTTATTTCCTAAGAAAAATATTAATCATAGCTTTGTTTCTTTTAGTTTCTTAGAGAAAAAAATGTAATTTTTATTAGTTTCTTGCTTTGCATATAAAAAAATACATATTGCAATGACAGTGCAGTTACATAGCAAATTGCTCCATTTAAATCTCTACATGCCAGTAAATGTCATCAAATTGCAGAAGCCATATGGATTCTATCATGAGACAATTATAGTAATAAGCAAAGGCTGCAAAATAGTGAGACGGATCTGAATAAGTGTGAGATGGACAACATGGAATAAAACTACTGTAAGATAAACAAGATTGAATATGTTTTACGTATTAATTGTTTGAATAACATTAACAGTAATGTATACAAATTCATCTTTATGAGAATGAGGACATTTCAAAATAACAGGATCCTGGTTTGAGGCAGCTATATATTGAACATTATTTTTAAAAGAAGAATACAAAAAAATTTTTATTTCTAAAATTTATTTGTCTACTGAAATAACCTAACCTTGACAGCAACTAGCAACAATTATAGCCCCAATGAAATGATTGGGACATACCTTGCAATCTTCAGTATCTCACCTATATGTGTTCTATGCTTCAGTCTAACTACATTATTTACAATTCACAAGCATATTTTCACTGTCTTTTATAGAACACTCCAATAACTGCCTAATAAAAATTATTTTCAAATGCCCATTGTATATACTCCAAAATAGACCATAGACTGTGTTATAGAGCCAATTTTAACAAAATCAAAAGAATGAAATGAAACAGAGTATATAATAATAATATTACTACAATGGAGTATACTAGAAACAAATAAAGCAAGAAAACCAAAAATACCTAAATATCTGGAAATGAAATCATATACTTCTAAACAACCTGTGTGAGAAAATACTACAGTTGAAAGAGGAAACTATATTCAACCGAATGATTATAAAAATATAACATTGCAAAGTTTGAAGGGCACAGTTGAATTAGTGATTAACAGGTAATTAAGTTTTTTAAATGCACATGTGAGAGACTGCATATTTTTCTCTGTCTTACTTTCTATTTTACATACCATGAATCTAGGGAAAGAAGGTGCAATCATGATTTCTTAAAAAATAAAATAAAACTGAAAATTTTCTAGAAAAACTGTCCATAAAAAAAGGAAAAATAAGAAATTCATCAGTATCAAAAACCAAAAGCAAAAGAAAAATAAAAAGATCACAAACACTAAAGTGATAGTGATATCACTATAAAGTGATAGGAGAATGTTATGAAAAAGTTAATGCAAATAAATCAGACAACTCTAAAGAAGTTGAAAAATTGTTTGACAAATACGCACATTGAAACATGTACCCAAAACATGTGATCTGAGTAGACCAATATCTGTTAAAAAATGTAATAACTTCAACAAAGGAATTTTAAGGTCCAGATGATTTCTGTGGTGAAGTCTACAAAACATAAATGGAAAAAAAAAAAAAATACTACCTGTCTTGCACATATCTTTCAGATAATAGAAAAAATAGGACAAAACCCACCATTTTTATTAATGAGACTGGCCTAACCTTGATAACAGATCCTTGTAATAATATTACAATAAAAGAAAACTATAACTTCGTATTCTTCATGAACACAATGCTCTTAATGTTTTAATAAATTGAATATAAAATTTATAAAATGGATGATACTTCATGACAAAGTAAGCATATACAAAAATATAAGACTTAAAGTTTTTTAAAATCAATAAAATATACTATATTAACAGAATAAAGGATTAAAAATGATAAAATATGATCAACAAGAATAAAAAAACTTTATACACTATGTGGAGATAGAGTGGTTAAAAGAAGATCTTTTGAATAAATTGTGCTGAAGCAACTGGATATTGAAAAGGAAAAAAAAAAAGAAAAACCCTTTGTCTCATACATTGCAACCCATACAAACAGTAATGTGAGGTGGTTTATATACCTAATTACTTCTAGAATGTACATTGAATACCTTCATTATCTTAGGTGCAGGCATTTTTTTCTTTTTTAAATATAGGAAGTAACCTCACTGTAAGAGAGGACAAAAAGATAAATTGGATGCATTAAAATTAAGAACTTGAAAAAATCCAAAAATTTGATTCATCTAAAGAAAACATTAAACAAAAGATAAGTCAAGCCACAGACTGGGAGAAGGTATTCACATATCTGACAAAAGACACATATCTGACAAAAGACTTATAGCCACAATATTATAACAAAGTTCTAAAAGAAAAAAAGGGCAAAAAACTCAATTTAAAAAAATAGACAAATTGTTTAAACAGTTACTTCCAAAGAAAAGATATCTAAACAGCCAATAGGTATACAAAAAGTTTCTCAGCATCATTACTCAATTCAAACTAAAATCACAAGGATTATAAGTACACATCTGCCAGAATGGCTAAACCTAAGAAGACTGAAATACAGCATAATCATTGTTTAACCCTAATATCTACAACTGGGCATGGGGCTGTAGCAGTCATTTATAACCACTTTTTCCCACTGTTGTTTTGTGTGCCATCGAGTTGTTTCTGACTCACAGTGACCCCATGTGACAGAGTAGAACTACCCTATATGTGTGTGTGTGTATGTGTGTATATATATATACACATATGTATATATATATATATATACACCCTAGGAACTCCTTTAAAACTCTATGGGGCAGTTCTACTCTGTCCTATAGGGTCACCATGCGTCTGAATCAACTTGATGGCAAAAGGTTTGGTGTGTCTCTATATGTATCTATATATACACATACACATGTACATATATGTAATACATGTGGACATATATATGTATATACACACATATGTACATATATAATTGTGTAAATATGTATTAAAAAAATATATACATGTAAAGAGCAATGGTGGTACAGTGGTTAAAGTGATCGACTGCTAACCCACAGCTCAGTGGTTCATAACCACCAGCGGCTCTGCTGGAGAAAGACATGGCACTCCTCTTCTGTAGAAATTTACAACCTTAGAAACCTTATGGGGTCTCTGTGGGGGTCACTATGAGTCAAAATTGATTCAACGGTCTTGGGTGTGTTTTTTGTTTGTTTTGAATATATTCGAAGGTGAGTTTTTTTTTTTTTTTGGTATATGTATATACATTAGATTGGGCAAAAGGGTCATAATTTTATTTTTATGATTACTAGTAAATTTGAGCATTTTCTTATGTAAAGGATGGCTAATTACATCAAAAGCAAAAATTATACTTTGCCAAAGATTTTAAATATTATATTCACAAATTTAAAAAAAAGAAATATTACACATCATGTATGTCATATATTTGCATATATAAACACAATTGAGCAAATATATAGCATGGATATTTTATATATATATATATATCTCAAAAGATCTGGACATAGAAAGCCAAAAGGGAAGAACATGCTCTGCATTTCTTAAGCTGAAAGAACTGAAGAAAATATTCAAGCCTCCGGCTGCAACACTGAAAGATTCTATGCGGAAAAAAAAAAAAAAAAAACTCAAGAAGCATCAAAAGAAGATGGAAGGAATACACAGGGTCACTATACCAAAAAGAATTGGTCAACATTCAACCATTTCAGGAGGTAGCATATGATCAAGAACTGATTATGATGAAGGAAGAAGTCCAGCTGCACTGAAGGCATCCGCAAAAAACTAGGCTCCAGGAATAGACAGGATACCAACTGAGATGTTTCCAAAATCGGATGCAGCTCTGGAAGTGCTCACTCATCTATGCCAAGAAATTTTGAAGACAGCTACCTGGCCAACTAACTGGAAGAGATCCCCATTAATGGACATCCCAAAGAAAAGTGATCCAACCTAATGCAGAAATTATTGAACAATATCATTAATATCACACCCATGTAAAATTTTACAGAAGATCATTCAGAAGTAGCTGCAGCAGTATATTAACAGGGAACTACCAAAAATTCAAGCTGGATTCAGAAGAGGGTATGGAACCAGAGATATTATTGCTGATGTCAAATGGATCCTAACTGAAAGCAGAGAATACAAGAAAGATGATTACTTGTGTTTTATTGACTATGAAAGGGCACTCAACTTCATGGATCATAACAAATTATTGATAACATTGCAAAGAATGGGGATTCTAGAACACTTAATTGTTCTCAAAAGGAACCTGTACATACATCAAATGGCAGTCGTTCAAACAGAAGAAGGGAATACTGAGTGGTTTTAAGTCAGGAAAGGTGTGTGTCAGGGTTACATCATTTCACCATACCTATTCAGTCTATATATATTTTTTTTATTCAGTCTATATGCTGAGTAAATAATCTAAGAAGCTGGATTATATTAAGAAGAATGGGACATCAGAGTTGGAGGAAGACTCATTAACAACTTGCATTATGCAGATGACACAACCTTGCTTGCTGAAAGTGAAGAGGGCTTGAAGCACTTACTGGTGAAGATCACATAGACCACAGCCTTCAGTATGAATTACACCTCAACATAAAGAAAACAAAAACCTTCACAACTGGAACAATAAGCAACGTCTTGATAAACAGAAAAAAGATTAAAATTGTCAAGGATTTTATTTTACTTTGATCTGCAATCAACCCCCATGGAAGCAGGAGTCAAGAAATCAAAAGTGTTGAAAAGGAAAGATGTCACCTTGAAGACTAAGGTGGGCCTGACACAAGCCATGGTGTTTTCAATCTTCTCATATGCATGCGAAAGCTGGACACTGAATAAGGAAGACTGAAGAAGAATTGATGCCTTTAAATCATAATGCTGATGGAAAATATACCATGGATTGCCAAAAGAATGAGCAGATCTGCCTTGCAAGCAGTACAACTAGAATTCTCTTTGGAAACAAGGATGGCTAGACTATGTCTTACATACCTTGGACATGTTATCAGGAGGGATCAGTCCCTGGGGGAGGACATCATGTTTGGTAAAGTAGAGGTTCAGTAAAAAAGAGGAAGTCCCTCAAGGAGGTGGATTGAAACAGTGGCTAACAACAACAACTTGTATATCAAGTACAGTTAAATCTGCGAAAGCCAGAACTTGTGTAAGGGGAAACTTGTCAGAAAAGGGAAATTAAAATATTTTCCACTAATAGAAAGTGATAGAGAAGGGGTAGTGGTAAGACTTCTTCCTGTCAAAGGCTGAAAACTTTTGAGAACAGGAAAAACAAAGTCCCGTTGAGTTCCGGCTTTCACAGATTTCACTGCAGTTGAAAGAGGGAAAAGGCAAGTCAAAAGCATGGACAGTGAATGTGAACAAGGATTTTAATTTTCGCGTTGGATTACCAAATCAATTTTTTTACAGTTTATAGCTTTTTTTCAGATTTTTTTTTATCTTCGAGTAGATAAGGTAATTTATATTTTTCTAGGAATTTATTCATCTTAGTTTCCAAGTTTATTGACTTAAAATATTTTTATGGTAATCTGTAATTATATATTTTCTAAATTATCTGTATTAAGGTCACGTTTTCCATTGAGGATATTGGTTATTTATGCTTGCCACTCTCCTCTCCTCACTTTTTTGATGTAGCTTGTTTTCTTGGTTAGTCTTTCCCAGGGTGTGCTCCTTTTATTAATAGTTTCAATCAACTAACATTTGACTTTATTTACCTACATTCTTATTTGCTTATTTTTTTCCCATTACTTTCTACCCTAATCAATTTTTTTTTATTTCCTTTATTTCTTTCCTTCCACTTCCTTTGTATTTGGTTTGCTTTTGTTTTCCTAACATCCTGAGGTGGTTATTTATAGTATTGGATTTTAGTCTTTGTTCTCTTCCAATGTGTATGTTTAAACTCTAATTGTCCAATTAAATATTGCTTTAATTGCATCTCCTAAGATTTTTATTTTTTGTTATGGTTAGTTGAATACAGTTTCTAACTTTCATTATACTTTCCTTCCTATACAATATTTTGATGTGTACTTACTAATTTTTTAAGTATTAGGACTTTTTAAGTACATTGTCTTCTAGTGTAATTCCATTTTGGATATATTGCATAAGGCATATTATTTCAATCTTTTTAAATTTGTTTATCTTGATGTATCATAATATAATTAGTTTTTAAAAGTGTTTTATATGCACTTGAAAAAATATATTTTCTGCATTTAATGTTCTATGTATGTTGATTAGCTCAATTTTTGTTTAAATATTTCAAATTTTTTTTGAAATTTTTCTACTTGTTCTAGCTATTTATGAGTCAAATGTGTTCTTTTTTTCCATTATAATTGAACATTTATTTATCCCTTCTCCTGTTTTGATTGATTTCTTTTGTTTATGTTTTAATCTGTGTTTTAATGCTTGGAGTTCCTGGAGAGTGGGAATAGTTAACACACTGAGGTGCTAACCAAAAGGTTGCCAATTTAAGTGAACACAGAGTTAGAGATGCCTTGGAAGAAACACTTGGTGGCCTACTTCTGAAAAATCAGCTGCTGGAAATCCTGTGGAGCACAAGTTTATTCTGACACACATGGGGTCACCAGGAGTTGCAGTCAACTGGATTGTAACTGGTTAACTGGCATTAAATTGCTCACAAATTTTAAAATGTGATGTAATCCCAATGAATTATAAGCTTTATCATTATGAAGTGACCCTCTTTCATTAAAGGATGCTTTGGGGAATTAAAATTTTCTTTGCCTAATGTTAGTTTCACTTTCTTTTGTTTAAAATTTTTCTAGTGTATTTATTTACAAGTTTGTTTTCAAATATTCACTATTCTTGATTTTATATAAGTATTTTGTAAACAGTATACAGCTTTTTTTTTAAAATACAGATTTACTTTGTCCAGTGCCACAATAAATGGCTTTTAATTGGCATATTTATTTCTTGTATATTTAACTTTATTATTGATAAATTTAGTCTAAATGTTCCATCTTATCTTGTGTTTTCTGTTTTCTTAAGTTGTTTTTATTTCATTCTCCTTTATTTCATCTTTTCAGTTCACCCCATATTTATCATTAACTTGTCTCCACTATTAGTTTGAAAATTATCCATTCTATTTTATGTTTACAACATATGTTATAAATTCTTAATGTTGAAGACTTTTATCTTACTACTAGTTAATATAATTTTTTTTAAAAGTAAACTTTATTATCCCTTCCAACTTATACATTATTATCACATATTTTAATTCTATATTTTATTTAAAAAAAAAAAACTTTTTATTATAAAATTTTTCTGACATATACCAAAGCAGAAACCCTGGTGGCGTAGTGGTTAAGTGCTATGGCTGCTAACTAAAAGGTCAGCAGTTTGAATCCACCAGGTGCTCCTTGGAAACTCTATGGGCCAGTTCTACTCTGTCCTATAGGGTTGCTATGAGTCAGAATCAACTTGATGGCACTGGGTTTGGTTGGTTTTTGGTATACCAAAGCACTTGTCACCCAATTTCAACAGTTACCAACTTATGGCCAATCATTTTCCTCTATAACTCCACATACTTTCAGTGCCCTTACCCCTTGGATTATTTTGTAGCAAACACCAAACATGATATAATTAATCTGTAAATATTTCAGTATGTATGACTAAAATACAAGAATTTCTGCTCTTGAAACCATGCAGGCAAGAAGACAGTGGGATGATGTATATAAAATCTTGAAAGGAAAAAAAAAAAAAAAACCAAGAATAATATATCCTGCAAAACTCTCACTCGAATGTGATATAGAAATTTAGGACATTTCCAGCTAAACAGAAATTAAAAGAATATGTAAAAACCAAACCGAACTTACAAGGATTATTAAAGGGAGTAGTTCCATTTGATAACCATCAACATCAGACAACAACCTGAATCTAGCACATAAGACAGCATCAGCGAGATACCAATCTAGATAATGAGCTCTCAAGGATAAAGCAAAATTGAAAAATTTATAACAGGGAAGCAGAGTCATCAATCTGTAAATGACAACAAGGTCAAAACAATAAAAGTGAGAACAAATGGTGTATATATAATACTTTCAAATGCAGAGGAAGTCAAAGCATTATCAAGTTATAAAAGACTGGTTTAAACTTAGGACGATAGCAGTAAATTTCAAGGTAACCACAAACAAAGTTAACAAACCTACTCATCAATATCTACAAAAATGAAAGAAATGAAAAAAAAAAAATTCACAAGCAAAAGGAATTCAGCACAGAAGAGTAAGAGAAACAAAGAAAATGTCAGCACTACTAAAAAAAGCACTACAGAATGACAGCAATAAACTCACACCTATCAATTATCATACTGAATGTAAATGGCCTAAATGCACCCATAAAGAGACAGAGAGTGACAGATGGATAAAAAAATAGAGTCCATCAGTATGCTGTCTGTAAGAGATAGACCTTAGAAACAAAGACATTCATTTATTAAAAATCAAAGAATGGAAAACATATATATATATATATCAAGCTAACAGCTATCAAAAAAGGGCAGGGATGGCAATACGAATCTCAGATAAAATAGAATTTAAAACAAAATCCACTATAAAAGACAAAGAAGGGCGTTATATAATGATTAAAGTGACACTCCACCTTTAAGACATAACCATAATAAATATCTATGCACCCAGTGAGAGAGCACCAAAATACATAAAACAAACTCTAATGGCACTGAAAAGAGAAATTGATAGTTCCACGATAATAATAGGAGACTTCAACACACCACCTCTGTTAAAGGACAGAACATCTAGAAAGAAACAAGATAAAGGTACAGAAGATCTAAAGCCCACAATCAGCCAACTTTATGTTATAGACATATATAGAACACTCCACCCAACAGCAAAAAAACACACATTCTTTTCCAACGCACATGGAACATTCTCCAAAATAGACCACGTTAGGCCACAATGCACCCTCAACAAAATCCAAAACATTGAGATAATTAAAAGTATTTTCTCTGATCACAACACCATAAAAGCAGAAATTAACAACAGGAAGAGCAAGGAAAAAAAATCAAATACATGGAAACTGAATAACATCTTGCTTAAAAATCACTGGGTAATAGAAGAAAACAGAGATGGAATAAAAAAATTCCTAGAAAGAAATGAGAATGAAAACACATCATACTAAAACCTTTGGGACACAGCAAAGGCACTACTCAGAGATCAGTTTATAGTAATAGATGCACACATCAAAAAAAGAAGAAATGGACAAAATCAAAACATTAGCTACACAGCCCGAATGAATAGAAAGAGAACAGCAAAAGAAGCCCACAGCCACCAGAAGAAAGAAAATAATAAAAATCAGGGCAGAAATAAAAATAGAGAATAGAAAAACAATAGAAAGAATCAACAAAACCAAAAGATGGTTCTTCGAAAGGATCAACGAAATCTATAAATCATTGGCAAATTGACAAGTGAAAAGCAGGAAAGGATGCAAATAACCCAAATTAGAAATGAAATAGGGACATTACAACAGAACCAAATGAAATAAAAAGGATCGTACCAGAGTGCTATGAAAAATTATACTCCAGCAACTATGAAAACCTAGGAAAAATGGACAAATTTTCAGAAACACACTGTCTAAGCTGGCATCTCTAGAGAAGCAAAACCAGTAATGCATATAAATATATACATAGAAAGAATGATTTCTATTAAGGAAATCGCTCAAGCCGTTGTAGAGGCTGGAATATCCCAACTCTGAGGGACAGGATAGAGGCTTCACCTGAGTCACGTAGCTGCAGGGGCTGGCGAACCCAAGGTCAGCAGATCAGAGAGCAGGGCTCTTTCTCACAGGCTGCAAAGATCAATGAGTCCCAAGATTGGCAGGCAAGACTACAAGTAAACTGATAGCTCAAGTCCCAAGAACCAGCATTCAGATGAACAGGAACCAGCTGCAGGATCCAACACAAGCGAAAAGCACCCAAGCCTGTACAGACTATCCACTTATACTCAGTGCAGGCTACATGCCCAGAGGAAACTTCCTTTCAACTGATCAGCTACTCACAGCAGATCCCATCATGGAGGTGATCACATAATATCAAATATCATCAGGGAATTTATCACATCGTACAGCTGTCAAACCACTGAGAGTCATTGCCCAGCCAAGATGACACACAACTTTAACCATCACACATGCTACCTATACAAACTAACACAAAACTGATGTTGAAAATATGAACAGACCCATAACAAGGGAAGAGATTGAAAAGGTGATTAAAAAAACTACCTCCTCCCCTCCCCAAAAAAAGTTCTGCCCCGGATGGCTTCACTGGAGAATTCTACCAAACATTCAAAGAAGAGCTTACACCAGTACTGCTCAAACTATTTCAGAACATAGAAAAGGAAAGGATACTTCTGAATTCATTCTATGAAGCCAGCATAACCCTGAAATCAAAACCAGAAAAAACACCGCAAAAAATATCTCTTATGAATATAGATGTAAAAATTCTCAACAAAATTCTAGCCAATAGAATTAAACATCATATACAAAAAATAATACACCGCTATCAAGTGGGATTCATACCAGGTATGCAAGGATGGTTCAACATTAGAAAATCAATCAAAGTAATACACCACATAAACAAAAGAAAAGAATCACACGATCATCTCAATCAATACAGAAAAGGTGTTTGACAAAGTCCAACACCCATTCTTGATAAAACTGTCAATAAAAAAGGTACAGAAGGGAAATTCCTCACCATAATAAAGGGCATCTATACAAAACCAAAAATCAAAATCATTCTTAATGGAGAGAGGCTGAAACCATTCCCCTTGAGAACAAGAACAAGACAAGGATGGTTTTTATCACCGCTCCTGTTTAACATTGTGCTAGAGATACTAGTTGGAGCAATAAGGCAAGAAAAAGAAATGAAGGGCACCAAAATCGGTAACAAAGAAGTACAACTATCTCTATTTGTGGATGATATGATACTACACTCTTATCCTTATGGTCAGTGATGACTCAGGAGTTCTGAATGCTTGAACTCTGGAATTCAATAAGCATGTGTGGGAAAGGGCAGATTTTAGCTTTTGCAGACACTGACTTAAGAAGGGGGCTCCAATTTCCTGTGGCGAAAGTGGGGGACTCTCTCTGTCTTTCACTCCATGATGCCCCTGCACAGGCTTTTCCGTGGCTTCCAGCTGTGGGTAGAGAGCCAGGTTTTTTCCTCTGTGTTGTCTGTCTATCCATAGTATTCCCCTCTCCCTGCTGCCCCTGCAGATCCTCCTGGTCCTAGTGCCCTTCTGTCTCAGATCTCGGTGATTCAACAGCACTCTCTTGCAGTGTCATGGTCTCCCTTCGCCCCTTCCCAGCTGTGCAGCCTGGGAAATATCACAGCCAATGTCTGCTGCCTTAAAAAATTGGGCTGCAGCTTCCCCAGATTAGCTCCCTTCCCGTATTCCTTCGTTGGTGTGTTGCGCAGACCAGTTTCAAAATGGATGCAATGAGCAAGTGCTCCAGATGTTAGCGGGTAGGTTCTACTAGCTTCTGTGTCATTTCTGCTCCTTCTTTCCCCTGCTACTGGACTTAATCCAACTATCCAACACCTCAGCTGCCACCCAGAGTTCTGAGATCTCTGTGCTTGTTTTTACCTGTTGTTCAAGGGATTAGTTGCTGAGGTATTAAATGGGAGTGTCTACTCACTTTGTCATCTTGCTCCACTCTCCTGTATAGTATTTTTAATCCTCAAATATGCTTACTATGTTTTATACCAGGCTTTGGAAAACTAAAGATCATTTCTTGTTATTATAAATAAAATTTATTGAAATACAGCCACCACCCCTCATCTACCCATTATTTATGGCTATTTTTTTGTTTCAACAGCAGATTTGAGTAGTTGTGACGACAACCTTATGGTCAGAAAAGCTGAAAACATTTACTATCCAGCCTTTTTGGAAAAGTTTACTAACTTCTATTTTACAATATCATTTTTTCTAATTTAATAAAATATTTATTCATTCATTTTAGTTTTTTCTAACATTTGAGCTTTCTCTCTGGAATAAATTCCCTGTCTGCTTCTACTCCAACTTTCAGATTTTCATTAGTCGTGTTTATGATTCTACTAAGTTTTCTTATTTTTTTACTAAAAATGTCTACATTTCAGTTTCATCTCTGAAAACTATTTTCAATGGGTGGAGAATTTTAGGTTAGCAGTCATGTTTTTCAACACATTTAAGCTATATTTTTTCTGTTTCCTGACTTCAATTTCTGCTCTTGAGAAGTCAGTTGTCAGTCTACTAAAATTTGAACTTAACCTGTCTCCCTTACCCTGCTCCCTGGCTGATTTTAAGTTTTTCCAGTTGTCTTTGGAAAACTGCTTATCAATATCAAGTGCCTATTTCTGGATGAAAATGAAATGTGTGCTACGCTTCTCACTATATTTTTGTGTTAATTATCTAACAGTATGTAAAAATATTGAGACAAAATTGTCATCTTAAGCAACGTAAATTTATTATCTCAAACTGTCCATACTTCTGGGGTCTGGACACAGCATGGCTGTATGCTCTGCTTATTGTCTCACAAAGGTATAATGAAAGTGTCAGCTGGGCTGCATTCTTTTCTGGATGCTCTAAGGAAGAATCAACTTCTATGCTTATTCAGGTTTTTGGCAGAATTCAACAGTCTATAAGACTGAAGTGTATGCTGCTCACTGGCTATTGACCAGGGTCCAGGCTCTTAGGTCCTTAAAGGTACTTGCATTCTTTTTCATGTGGCTCTCTGCATCTTCAAACTAGCAAAGGTGTTTCAAAAGCTTGCAAATCTGTACTCAATTATAGTTTATGTCCCTTTTCAGAAGCTTAGTGGTGACAGACAACTTTTTTGTCCCTGTAACATAGACCCCCTGCGTAATCACACCCCACAACCATTCTCATCATGCTATTATATTAGGATTATTCCTCAAGGTTATGGATCAAGAGGTCAGAGGTTGATTTTAGGTAGAGGAAACCATTTGTTATTCTCTGAAACATAGTGTGGATATTTGTCACAAATATGATGTGATATAGGCTAGAAACATCTAATTTCAAGAATGAAGAAATTCAATCTTTGCTATTTTGTTGCCTGGAACTGTCTTATTTTTCTTTGATAGAATGTGGTATAACTCTATCTGTGGAAAGTCGGTCCAGCAAGGCTCTGAAAAAGAGAAAACAAGCCATTTTAGAGCTCATCGTTTCTTTTTTCCAAGAAAAAATCATTTTTCCTGTGCATGAGAATGAACCATGATAGAAAGATTTCACCCCAGCACTGCTCCCATAATAATAATAATAATAAAATATATATATATATATATACTGTGAGGTTATGTAGCAAACTGGATCATTGGCTTTAATCCTTCACAACTTCACAAGCACAATGTCCATAGCTATGTACTTCACAGTGACTTTGCAAACATTCCTGCTAGAAGCAAAAAGTACCTTGATTTGGGGCTTGGTCACATGGCAGCGTTAGTCCAGTTGAATTTGGGTGAAAGTTACAATGTGCTAGTTTGAGCATAGGCCTTGAGAGGCATCACACATTTCATCTTCTTTCTTGTACTTTTGCAATCACTGTGAGAAACACACCAGCCAGCTGGTCCAAGAATGATGAAACATGGGTCAGCTCTTGATCCAACATATGACTTAGAATCAGGGGCTGCTAATTACTGACTAGATGAAATTTTTCTCAAATAACCCTTACGTATTTGGGGATGTGTGTTTATTTTTCTGAAACATTAACTTTTCTGGTTGCATATTCTTCAGTTATAGCTGACTGATATACCTTATTTTAATACTATTTCTTTGCATTTAATAACATATGCAATAGGTATTCACTTACAGTAATACCTTTACTTTCTTCTCTAAAATATACTTAAAACTCTTTCTAAACTTTTAAAATAAAACAATTATCAGTCTGACCTTCTATTTCCTGACCTCAATAGCCTCCTGCAAGTTATAATCCTCAATCAGACTACCAAGTAGGAAACATCATCCCATCTTATGCATAAAAACCCTGCTGTTAAAAAGTTTCCATTTCTCAATGCACATTGTTCTGTTTTTCTAGAAGATTTTGCTCCCTGAATTAGTCTTTTATTCCATTTTTCTACTTTTTTACTGAAAATTAAAAAGAGCTTAGGGCAATATTCATTAAGTTGTTTATTCTAGTAGCATTCACTTTGAGTCAGTTCTAAAATTAATATTCCTTTCACTTCCTATATATTAATTCATTTATTTCTAAAGAAGCTTAACAATCAAATAGCAGCTTAGGAAGGATGCAAAGGATCTCTTTGTATTGTTATTTTGCTACATAGTCTCCAGAAAATTAATAGCATATCATGCTAGACAGGATTATATATTTAATGTCATTAAGTTGTCTGAAAAGGATTATGTCATCTCGGTCAAGTTTAGTAATGATAAATAGAAAAACATATCAAGTAAAATCGTAAAAGTATTACAGACCTTGATTGGTATGGGATCAGAAGTAGATTTCTGCTCTTAAATTTATGTTTTCATATATTTACATAGATACATAAATAAATGTGTGAATTAATTAACATTTTTCCCTTTTCCTTGTTTCAATATTAAGGATAGTATGTTCAGAATGAAAGTGGTGGAAATTGTCAAAGAAAATTAAACTTCAATATGTAGGAGATTTTAAAAGGCTAGTCCAACCTTGAAAAATGGGTTCCAAGTTTCTTAATGAATTCTTGTTCCAGTGTACTAAATAATTCTTAAATATCATGGCTGTATCATCTTTAATCATGATGCATTATATTACAGACTGTGAAAAATATATGAATAGCGTTCAAAAGAAGATTTTGTTTTTTTATCAATTTATTTTTTGGCTCATCAATACAAGAATACTTATAATAAAACAGAAAACCTGAAAAAATGAGAATCACATTAGAATAGAAATTAGAGTGGTGGTATCAAGAAAGCTAAGTATTATTCCTAATCACCAGGATTATTTGCAACCAAATCTAAAAGAGTAAGATGCAATCTCTCCTGTGCTTCTCATTGTTATAAAAAAATGGCCAACCAGTCCTGGGAAAGAAAAAAAAAAGTCTGTGAAATTAATTGTAAAAGAAAGTTCTCAAACGGATCTTCATCCTTATGAGTAGCAATTAGAAATCAAATGGGTAATGTTGTAGGGAAGTTTGTAAAGTTTCAAACCTAAAATTGAACACAAGTTGTACATAGCACATGCTAGTATACACACACACACAGACACACACACACACACGAAGAAGTCAAAGGACCCAGCTGAATTTAGAGACACAGCCTAGAATAGCTATAGGAATGGATGAACTTAAGTGTCCTTCAAACAAAGGTAAATAAACATTATTTTGAAAATAGAGCTATTGATCAAATATGGGCAATATGTAATTTTAGTTTGCATACTTTTCAGGAGTTTGGAATGAAGACATCTTTTTAATTAAGTAATAATTTGTTTTCTTTATAAATAAATGAACAAGTGATAAAATCAATATTGTATGCAAAAATTTAAAAACCTAGCCAAAATTCTTATCATAGGATTTTACTCTATATTTACAGAAAGGTGAAGTAATCACTAATTCTTTCACTTGATTATTTATTCAACAATTTTTTTTTGAGCACCTCCATTATAGGAAATGTTATTAAAGAGGTCCTTTGCACCTGATTTGCCCAATGCAACGTGTCTTTTGATTACTTGACTGCTGTTTCCGTGGGTGTTGATTGTGGATTCAAGTAAAATGAAATCCTTGACAACTGCAATCTTTTCTCCGTTTATCATGATATTGCTCATTGGTCCAGTTGTGAGGATTTTTTTCTTTATGTTGAGGTGCAATCCATACTGAAGGCTGTGGTATTTGATCTTCATTAGTGCGTGCTTCAAGTCCTCTTCACTTTCAGCGAGCAAGGTTGTGTCATCTGCATAACATAGGTTGTAAATGAGTCTTCCTCCAATCTTGATGCCCTGTTCTTCTTCATATAGTCCAGCTTCTCGAATTATTTGCTCAGCATACAGATTGAATAGGTATGGTGAAATGATACAACCCTGGCACACACCTTTTCTGACTTTAAACCAATCATTATTCCCTTGTTCTGCCTGAATAACTGCCTCTTGATCTATGTACAGGTTCCTCATGAGGGCAATTAAGTGTTCTGGGATTCCCATTCTTTGCAATTTTATCCGTAATTTGTTATGATCCACACAGTCAAATGCCTTTGCATAGTGAATAAAAACATAGGTAAACGTCCTTCTGGTATTCTCTGCTTTCAGCCAGGATCCATCTGACATCAGCAATGATATCCCTGTTTCCACGTCCTCTTCTGAATGTGGCCTGAGTTTCTGGCAGTTCCCTGTCGATATACTGCTGCAGCCCATTTGAATGATCTTCAGCAAATTTTGCTTGTGTGTGATCTTAATGATATTGTTCTATAATTCCACATTTGGTTGGATCACCTTTCTTGGGAATAGGCGTAAATATGGATCTCTTCCAGTCAGTTGGCCAGGAAGCTGTCTTCCATATTTCTTGGCATAGATGAGTGACCACTTCCAGTGCTGGAACCGTTTGTTGAAACATCTCAATTAATATTCTGTCAATTCCTGGAGACTTGTTTTTCACCAGTGCCTTCAGTGCAGCTTGGACTTCTCGCCTCAGTACTATCGGTCCTTATTATATGCTACCTCTTGAAATGGTTGAATCTCGACTAATTCTTTTTGTTATAATGACTGTGTATTCTTTCCATCTTCTTTTGATGTTTCCTGGGTCATTTAATATTTTCCCCATAGAATCCTTCAGTATGCAACTCAAGGCTTGAATTTTTTCTTCAATTCTTTCAGCCTGAGGAACACTTTGGCTAGATGGAATGGGTGAAGCCACCAGTTCTCAGGCCCCTGATGTGGGTGGGTGAGGACTTCACTTAATGGGCAGGGTAGTGTCAAATGTCACAGATCTGCCACTCCCTGTTGGCTGTGACAGGCTTCAGGTATATACCTTGTTGTTCTATGCTAATGAGGGCCTAAGCTGTTGAATCAGCCCATACAGGTCTAGGCAATGGTGAAAGTCATTCAAGGTCTGTGGACCCGTTATGCCTATGCCTAGGCAAAGAGGCAGTGCCTGCCCTGAATTCCTGGCTTATGGGGCATGATGATTTTTTTAAAGCCTGAAGCCTGGTTTGGGCACTGTTATTTCTGAGTACACGGGTTAGGGGAGTTGGCATTTTTTTGTTTGTTTTTCACTAAAGCTGCAAGACTGGTTTGGGTGTGATAGCTCCTTTTGTTGGCTTAGGGGGCATGGCAACTGCAGTATACTGCTAGACCGATATTGGAGTGGTACAAGTAAGTGGGAGGCTGAAGGAAAAAGAGGCATTTCTCCCCTGTGAAAGCCTCCGAGGTGGAGAGGTTATTTTGATCCCACACAATACATGCTTGCCCTTAACTTAGGAGATTCACTGGAGCATCCCCCTGGCTCCAGAGACTTGTGCAGACTCTCTGCTGCCTGGTTTCTCCTGACATGGTAAAGTGCATCCAGAGTGCTACAGCTTGCCTCAGCCCACCTGCACCGGCTGATCCAACCCTTCTGGTGCCAGCAATCTCAGGTCTTGCACTTCTTCACTGCTTCTGAACTGTCTTTTCTTCCCCTGCTGCTCAGTTCGACTCCTCAACTTTGCCTTTAATGTTCAAGACTGCTAGGTTGTCATATATAATTAATTCAATTGTTTTCTTCGGTCTTTGTTGTAGGAGGGACCACAGGAAGAATCTGACTACTCTACTATCTTGGCCCCACCTGCTCCCCAGCTAAAGGTTTGAACCAACACTCCAGGTATATGACCACAACATTGAAGTCTTATTTCTACCATCTTTAATCCAATATATTTTTAAACAATAATATAACATAGAAAGAAATTGTCTTGAATTGCTTACATCTCAAAGAGTTGTTTAAGAACTATATACAATAGCATTAAAAATGAAAGAAACAAGCCATTGCAAGGAGTGATGGGTAAGGGTGGGGTCATTCTGAGTACAGAGTCAGGAGATGAGAGGTTTTTTGTAGAGCACTGTGATTGTTACGTGTCCTATTTTGGGTGGCAGATACAAGAATCTGTGCATGTGTTAAATCTCATGCAACTGAACACACCCAAAATGAATACTACTGAATGTAAATAATATAAAAATAGATATGCCCATTTAAAAAAAGAATTTCAAAATGAAATAGATAATGAGAGTGGGAGGTGGGGGTGGGGGGTAGGGAAGAACTAAGTGCTAAAGGCATAGGTGATACACTAGCTCAAAAGTAATGTTCTATGAGGATGAAGTATCATTATACAGAATTCAGATGAGACTCTCAATCAAAAAACTTTACATGATACTGGGTCTTCAATAAAATGAATACATAGGAATGGTAGAAAGCAGGAATAGCCCCTCTTACCATCACTACATTTTGAGAAATCCCATTATGATTTTACTCCCTCCTGGATTAATCAGATCTGAAAACTGGAGGTTACACCCTAACAGTATTCTGGGAACCAAACTGAGAAAGAAAATCATGACACTACTTAATTAGGTGAACTTAAACATAAGATTTATCTAGGAAGGAAAAGTTAACAATAGGTATGTAATTTTTTATGTAAGTTAGGATCACCTGAGGGAGTTTTCACTCACACAAAATATCTTGTACAAAAAGGGATATTATTTATTAATTATAAGATAAATCAATGTGTGCTGGGGTGGGGGTGGTAGGGGAGGGCTATGCACTGGTTTCTTATCTAAGGACCACATTTTAGCAGGATATATACCTGAACTCTCTGAATTTTTATTGTATTAGAGAATGGAAATTTGGAAGACTTTATTATTACCAATGCTTAAAAACTAAGAGACTTCAAAATTCTCTGGGTTAATCTGTACCACGCACGCAAGTAGTGGTTTTCAGATGTAATAAAATCAAAATTGTGCAGTGGCAAATACTGTAACTATGTAAAGGACAGATTCTGGCTTTCTTTCCTTCTTTCTTTTTAACTTAAAAACAGATTTTGAACCAGTTTGTTCACCTTCACCTCAGAGGTACCTATGAACATCGATTCCTTATCCTTCAGGATTTCCTGTGATGCCATTTGGATTGCTTGTTAATTTTGTCCTCCTTCAGTTTTTTTTTTTTTTTTAGGAGTATGCTTTCTGGGGTCTCTAAGTTAGTGACCATTCGTCTATCTGTTTTTCAGATTCCAAAATTGTTCTTTTTCCTTCAATTTTTTTTCTGGATTATTGCCTCTTATAATATATTTTTAAGTGTAATATACAGAAAAGTGTGCATATCAGATGTTCACAGCTTGATGAATATCACAAATTTAAAACAACAGAGATCAGAATACTAGCAACCAGAAATCCCACCTCTAACCCCTCTCAATTATTAGTCCCAGTCCTTCTATCACTATTAATTACTTTTGATCACTTTTGAATACTACATAAATGAAATCATATTTTAAATATTGTTAAGTGTCTAGGTTCATTTGTTCTTCATGTTTTTTATTTGTTTTGTTGAAGTTTAATAATGGATATACCAAATTGAATGCATCCATTCAAATAATGATGGGTTATTCGTTTGAATATTATGAAGAAATCTGTTATGAACATCTGTGTATGAGTCTGTTGATGGACACTGCACTTACTGCTCTTGGGTGTTGAATTTCTGAGTTACTGGAAAGATATATGTACAGCTTTATCAGATATTGTCAAACAGTTTTCCAAAGCATTTGTATCAATTTTTACCCTCAGGAGAAATGCATGAACATTATTGCTAAGCCAACACTTGTTATGAGCTGGCTTTTAAAAACTTTAACCAATCTGTCATACATGCAGTGGTTTTGTGTTGCAGTTTAACTTTCATTTCACAAATGATTTATGAGTTTGAAAGTCTTCTCCCGTGTTTCCTTCTAAGCAATGAAACTGATAGCAAATTAATTAATGTTATTTTTAGTGAAATATAGAATTGTATGAAATTATTATTTAACCACATCCAAGTCGTCTTTCACCCCATTCTACAGTGCATGGCAACATAACTTTTATGTGATTCATCAACACGCAGAATTTTTTTTCTAAACTCTATTTTGAGTGAGTCTGCTTTCATTTTTTGTTGGCTAAAATTTATTGATATTAGGTGTTTTCATCTCCAACATCTCGTCATAAATTCCCAGTGAGGAAAATGCCACACCACCATGACTGAGTTTATTCAGGAATAAGTTCATTTTTCAGCTCCTTGCATGCTGAACCAAATGTTTCCTTACTAATCCTTCCAGGAAACATCAAGGACACATGTAGGTTTTGTATAATCCTGTCCATTAGTAAAAGAACTCTTATACTTTAAGTCTCACTTCTGACTTTGTATTGTTGCGGGGAAGTTACATGATGATTACCGGCATTTTTATTCTTTTATAAACTTAACTGTTCAGTTGTGGAGGACTTCAAAAGATATTCTAAATCTTATGATGGAGAGAAGGTGTGGACATATTTGGTTGTATCAAGTAAGCCTTCCCAATGTTGGTATTTACTATATGTGCTATATACAGTAAAGAGCTCTAAAAATACATGTGAGTTGGTAAAAGAATGAAACACATATTTTCAAAATCACTGATGGCTGGAATACATTAAATTGCTTTTATAAGTATATGTTTGTGTGTCTTTTTCTTGTAATTTAGACTCAGCTTATGTTTGAATTTATGTCAATAATTAAGCCTACTAAATTAGATGGGCTTAAGAGTCAATGTTTCATTGTGAGAACACATATCTGATGATTTGAATTTCTTTTAAGACCAGTGCTGTTATACAATCAATACCCAATACATAATATAGCCCAATACTTGTTATAGAAAATAAACACAAGGAAATCAAATTATATTTTACTACTGCATACTAAACTGTAACATGGGAGAATTTTTTCATCTAACTGCATGGAAAGTTAGTTCCATAAAACTCCATGTATTTCAGTGCTTGTTAAATCACACTGGATAAAATCAATAATAAATGAAATTTTATTTTCAAGCTTCAAAGTATTACAAACAATAGAGAATCATTAAAAAAAAAAAAAACTTCAAACCTTTTGTAAGAAATATAATTGACAAGTACTTTTTGTTGGAGATTGTTGTAGTTGATTTGAATATCAAAAAGTTTCTATTATAAAAATAGTTACAATATGCTACTCAAGTGTCTTTGTTTTCTTATTTCATATTTTTAAAAAATAATTTATTTATTTTCATTGCTGTTGAGAATATGCGCGGCAGATCAAACACCAACTCAACAATTTCTGCATGTACAATTCAGTGACATTAATTACATTCTTCAAATTGTACAACCATTTCACCCTTCTTTTCTGAGTTTTTCCTCCCCAATTAACGTAAAGTCACTGCCCCTCTAAATTATCTGTCTAATCTTTTCAGTTGTTTTTGTCAGTTTGATTCCATACAGATAGATCTTAAGTGAGCACGGTGCTAAAGGTAGACATTCTTTACTACTAGCTAAGCTAAATTATTTTTTGTTTTCTTTTCTTTTTATTGTATTTTATATGAAGGTTCACAGAACAAACTAGTTTCTCATTAAATTGTTAGTACACATACTGTTTTATGACATTGGTTAAGAACCCCACAACAAGTCAATGCTCTATCTTCTCAAACTTGGGTTTCCTATTACCAGCTTTCCTGTCTCTTCTTGCCTTCTAGTCCTTGCTCCCGGGCTGATGTGCCCCTTTAGTCTCGTTTTGTTTCATGGGCCTGACTTATCTTTGGATGAAGGGTGAACCTCAGGAGTAACTTCATTACTGAGCTAAAAGAGTGTCTGGGGACCATACTCTTGAGATTTCTCCAGTCTCTGTCAAGTCAGTAAGTCTGGTCTTTTTTTGAGTTAGACTTTTTTTCTACATTTTTCTCCAGCTTTGTCTGGGACCCTCTATGGTGATCCTTGTCAGAGCAGTCAGTGGTTGTAGCCGGGCACCACCTAGTTGTGCTAGACTCAGTCTGGTGGAGGCTGTGGTAGTTGTGGTCCATTAGTCCTTTGGACTAATCATTCCCCTGTGTCTTTAGTTTTCCTCATTCTCTCTTGCTCCTGAAGGGGTGAGACTAGTGGAGTATCTTAGATGGCTGCTCACAGACTTTTAAGACCCCAGACGCTACTCACCAAAGTAGAAAGTAGGGCATTTTTTTTATAAACTATGTTATGCCAATTCCGTTAGATGTTCCCCAAGACCATGGTCGCCACGGCCCTCAGCCCAGTAATTCAGTTCCTCATGGAGTTTGGATGTGTCTATGGAGCTTCCAAGGCTTTGCCTTGTACAAGTTGTGCTGGCTTCTCCAGTATTGTGTACTGTCTTACCTGTCACCAAAGTTACACTTATCTCTTGCCTATTTGGTGTCTTTCAGTCCCCATCCCTCCCCTCCCTCATAACCATCAAAGATTTTTTCTTTTTGTGTGTAAACCTTTTCATGAGGTTTTATAGTAATGGTCTCAAACCATATTTGTCCTTTTGTGAATGACTTATTTCACTTGACATAATGCCCTCCAGGTTCATCCTTGTTGTGAGATGCTTCATGGATTCATCATTGTTCTTTATTGTTGCATAGTATTCCATTGTGCGTACATACTGTAGTTTGTTTATCCATTCTTCTGTTGATGGGCATCTAGGTTGTCTCCATCTTTTGCTATTGTGAACAATGCTGCAATGAACATGAGTAAGCATATGTTTATTTGTGTGAAGGCTCTTATTTTTCTAGGATATATCCCTCGGAGTGGGATTGTTGGACCATGTGATATTTCTATTTCTAGCTTTCTAAGGATTTGCAATATCATTTTTTGAAATAGTTGTACCATTTTGCATTCCCACCAGCAGTGCATAGGGGTTCCAATCTCCCTACATCCTCTACAACATTTATTATTTTCTGTTTTTTTGATTCATGCCAGTAATGCTGGGGTGAGATAATATCTCATTGTGGTTTGATTTTCAATTCTCTTTAGAGCATTTTTTCATGTGTCAGCCGATTGAATGGCATCTTTGGTGCAGTGTCTGTTCATTTCCTTTGCCCATTTTTTAATTGGATTATTTGTCTTTTTGTTGTAGAACTGTTGGATTTTCCTGTAGATTAGACCTTTATTGGATTTGTCAAGGCCAAAATTCTTTCCCAGTCTGTATGTTCTTTTTTTACTCTTTTAGTGAAGTCTTTTGATGAGCATAAGCATTTAAAATTTTAGAAGATCCCAGTTAGCTAGCTTATCTTCTGGAGTTTGTGTGTTGTTAGTTATGGTTTGTATCCTGTTTCTGCCATGTATTAAGGCCTTTAGCTTTGATCCTATTTTTTCTTCTATAATTTTTATAGTTTTTGGTTTTATATTTAGGTCTTTGATCCATTTTGAATGGTTTTGTGTATGGTGTGAGATATGGGTCCTGTTTCTTTTTTTTGCAGATGGTCATCCATTTTTGCCAGCACCATTTGTTGAAAAGACTGTATTTTCCCCATTTGATGGACTTTGAGCCCTTGTTGAAGATCAGGTGGCCATAGGTGGATGGATTTACATTTGGGTTCTCAATTCTCACATTGTATCTCTCATTGTACCAGTACGAGGCTCTTTTGACCACCCTAGCTGTATGGTAGTTTCTGAGATCTGGTAGTGTGTGTCCTGCTACTTTATTCTTCATCTTCAATAGTGCTTTACTTACCCAAGGCCTATTATTTTTCCATATAAAGTTAATGATTAGTTTTTCCATCTCTTTAAAGAATGTTGTTGGTATTTGGATCAGGATTGCTTTGGGCAGAATTGTCACTTTCACAGTGTTGAATCTAACTATCTATGAGCATGGCATGTTTTTCCATTTATGTAGCTCTCTTTTGGTTTCTTACAGTAGTGTTTTGTAGTTTTCTTTGTATACGACTTTAACATTCCTGGTTAGATTTATTCCTAAGTGGTGTAGTGGTGTAGTGGTTAAGAGTCACAGCAGCTAACCAGAAGGTCAGCAGTTCAAATCCACCAGGTGCTCCTTGGAATCCATATGGGGCAGTTCTACTCTGTCCTACAGGTCACTATGAGTCAGAATTGACTTAACAGCAATGGGTTTGGTTTTTGGTTTGGTGTTATAAATGATATCATTTTCCTGATTTCCTTTTCTTTGTTCTCTTTATTGGTATACAGGAATCCAAATGATTTTTGTATGTTTATCTTACGTACTGCTACTCTGCTGAATCTTTCTATTAGCTCCAGTAATTTTCTCTTGTAGTCTTTCGGGTTTTTTATGTATACCATTACATCATCTGCCTTATTGCTGTAGCTAGAACATCCAGCACAATGTTAAATAAGAATGAGGATAAAGGCATCACTGGCTTGTTTCTTTTCTCAGGGAGAATGTTTTCATCCTCTCTCCATTAAGAGTGATGTTGGTCCTTGGTTTTGTATAGATGTCCTTTATTATGTTGAGGAATTTCCCTTCTATACCTATCGATTGAGAGCGTTTATCAGGAATGGGTGTTGGACTTTGTTGAATGTCTTTCCTGCATGGATTGAGATGATCATGTGATTTTTTTTATTTATGTGGTAGATTATTTTTATTGGTTTTCTGAGGTTGAAACACCCTTTCATACCTGATATGAATCCTACTTGATTGTAGTATATTATTTTTTTGATGTGATGCTGATTTCTTTGGATAGAATTTTGTTGAGAAATTTTGTATCTATATTCATGAGAAATATTGGTCTGTAATTTCTTTTTGTGGTATCTCTGTCTGGTTTTGGTATCAGGGTTATTCCGGCTTCATAGAATGAATTCAGAAGTATCCTTTCCTTTTCTGAGGGAGAATTCTTCAGTGAAGTCATCTGGGCCAGGGCTTTTTTTTATTGTTGTTGGGAGGTTTTTTTTTTTTTTTAATTACCTTTTCAATCTCCTCTCTTGTTATGGATCTGTTCAGGTTTTCAACATGATTTTGTGTTAGTCTGGGTAGATAGTGTGTTTTTAGAAGCTTGTCTATTTCCTGTAGGTTTTTCAAATTTGTTGGAGTGTAGTTTTTCATAGTACTCTGTTATTATCCTTTTTATTTCTGTTAGGTCTGTTGTAATGTCCCCCATTTCATTTTTTGTTTGGGTTATTTGTGTCCTCTCCTGTTTTTCTTTTGTTACTTTAGCCAGTGAATTGTCAATTTTGTTGATCTTTTCATAGAATCAACTTTTGGTTTTTTGATTCTTTCTATTGTTTTTCTATTCTCTATTTCATTTATTTCTGTTCTGATCTTTATTATTCCTTTCTTCTGGTGGCTGTGAGCTTCTTTTGCTGTTCTCTTTCTATTTGTTTCAGTTGTACAGCTAATGTTTTTATTTTATCCTTTTTTTCTTTTTTGATGTGCGTATCTATTGCTATAAATTGACCTTGGAGGACTGCCTTTTGCTGTGTCTTAAAGGTTTTGCTGTGATGTATTTTCATTCTCTTTTGATTCTAGGAATTTTTTTTTATTCCATCTTTTATTTCTTCTATTACCCAGTGTTTTTTTTTAAGCAGCATGTTATTCAGTTTCCATGTAATTAGTTTTTTTTTTTTTTTCTTGTACCCCTGTTGTTAATTTCTACTTTGCTGGCATTGCGATCAGAGAAGATAATTTGTATTATCTCAATGTTTTGGATTGTGTTGAGGGTTGCTCTGTGGTCTAAGATGTGGTCAATTCTGGAGAAAGTTCCATGTAAGTTGGAAAAGAATGTGCACTTTGCGGCTATTGGATGGGATGCTCTATTTGTCTATGAGCTCGAGCTGGCTGATTTTGCCCTTTAAATCTTCTGTATCTACGTTGAATTTCTTTCTAGATGTTCTGTCCTTTACTGGGACTGGTGTGTTGAAGCCTCCTACTATTACTGTGAAACTGTCAGTGCTGTTAGAGTTTGTTTTATGTATTTTGGAGCCCTGTCATTGAGTGCACAGATATTTCTTACAGTTATGTCTTCATGATGGATCATCCCTTTAATCATTGTATTATGCCCTTTGTTTTTTATGGTGGATTTTGTTTTAAAATCTATTTTATCTGACATTAGTATTGCCATTCTTGCTCTTTTTTCGTAGTTGTCTGCTTGATACAGTTTTTTCCATCCTTTGATTTTTAATAAATTTTCATTTTTAGTTCTAAGTTGCATCTTCTATAGACAGCATATTGATGGAGCTCGGGGTTTTTTTTTTTTTTTAATCCAGTCTGTCACTCTCTGTCTCTTTATAGGTGCATTTAGGCCATTTATGTTCAGTGTAATTACTGATAGGTGTGAATTTATTGCTGTCATTTTGTAGTGTTTGTGTGTGTGTGGGTGCTGAAGTTTTCTTTGTTTCTCTTACCCTGTTGTGCTAAATTCGTTTTGTTTGTGGATTTTTTTCATTTCTTTTGTTTTTGTAGATTTGTTTTTACTGAGGACTTTGTGTTTTTCTTCTTTATTTTGATGAATAGGTGTGTTAACTTTCTTTGTTGTTACCTTGAAATTTACCCTTATCTTCCTGGGTTTGAACCAGTATTTTATTACTTGGTATTTGCTTGCATTCCTCTCCATTAGAAAGTTCTATATCTACACCATCTATTCCCTCTTTTAATGTGCTGATGTTGCTGTTATTTACAGATTAACCTCTCTGGTTTCCTGTTGTAAACCTTTTAGTTTTGAATAATCCTTTAGAGTTCATTTTATAGGTTGGTATCTGGTGTGATCTTGTGTCCTAGATTCAAGCTGTCATCTGATGTTGTTTGTTCTCAAACCAAGACACTTTAATAATTCTTGTAAGTTTGGTTTGGTTTTTACATATTTCCTTAACTTCTATTTATCTGGAAATGTCCTAATTTCACCATCATATTTGAGCCAGAGTTTTGCAGGTTATTCTTTGTTTGCAATTTTTTTCTTCCAAGGTTTTATATATGTCATTCCATTGTCTTCTTGCCCACATGGTTTCTGCTGAGTAATCAGCATTTAGTCTTATTGTTTCTCCTCTGTATATGACTTTTTGTTTTTCTCAAGCTACTCTTAGGATTCTTTCTTTGTCTTTCATTTTAGCAAATGTGGCTATGACATGCCTTGGTCATTCTCTTTTGGGTTCTATCCTATATGAGGTTTATTGAGCTTCTTGAATGGTCAGTTTTTCATCTTTCATGACATTAGGGAAGTTTTCTGTCAGCAATTCTTCAGTGATCCTCTTTGTATTTTTCATTTCCTCCCCCTGGTCTTGAATTCTGATTACTCTATTGTTTGGTTTTAAGATGACTTTACCAGATATTTTTGGTTTAAGGTTTAAAGATTATCTCAGGGTGATAGTTTCAGGGGCTCATCCCACCTCCATGGCTCCATGAAGTCTGGATAACATGGAAAGTTGAAATTCTGTGCAGTATTTTCCCATATTTTATCAGTATCCTTCTATATTAAAATGACTGTGACTTAAACATAGATTGTTATGTTCTTCAATGTTTCCAACCATGATCTGTTTCACTGCTAAAGATAGCTCAGACTGAAATATTTGGGGACAGCAGAAAAGATGACTGGAAGGAAGTGTGATCGCAGAGGAACTCATTTTTATTTTTAAAAGAGGCAGGCATCTGTCTAGGTGTGAGAGCTCAGACCAGGAAGCATTAAGTTGACTTGGTATTTAGCCCAGGAAAGTTAACAGAGCCCCTTAAATTTATCATGGCTGAGGTCAATATAATCTAAAAATAAATGTCTCCAAAATTTCAAAAATAATTTGTGAACATTTACTCATAATCTCCTTTCTTAATATTAGGAAAGACTGTCAGAAAATATTTTCTTCATTGGTCTTGATGGTATCTGAACTTACTAAATGAAATGATGATTAAGTATTTATATACAAATGGCAAAAATGGAATATTCTCTTTGAAAGGAAAACATTAAAAAAAAGGAGGAGGAGGAGAACAAGAGGAGAAAACTGTTGATTGTTTCAGAAACTGTGAACATACAGAATTCAGGTGATACTTAAGGTAGGAAAGATTAACCAAACCCATGACTTTTCTCAAAGTTCTTGATGACACCTGAACTTATTAAATAAAATGATGACTCTGTATTCATAGAGAAATGGCCAAAATGCCAATATTATCTTTGTTTATACTGCTTGCATACAAACAAGTTTTGGGTCTATACATGAATAAATCACTCAACTGAACATCAACAATTGTCCCAGACAGAGGTTGAGGACTGCTCCCAAACAGAATACATGGCATGGTTTAAACAGAATACATGGCATGGTTTATTTTGAGCTTCAGCTTGGCTTGAATGATTATTCCAGGTACGAATGAGTGTGGTGAGAATGAAATTCTTCCGTTCAAAAGAATAATGTCTTCTGTCAATACCTTATCTCTTGTCTTAACACTGCCAGTTTGCTAGATTTATTAATTGACAGGCTAAAACCACAGAACCTTAGCCCTTCTCTTTTCATCTGAACCTCAAACATTTCAGTAGGAACACACGAGTACCTCACTCTTTTCCAAATAATTTATTCATCATTCCTCAAGGCTATGAACAAATACCAAAAACATTGTGATGGTCAAGATTGTGTGTCACCTTGGCTGGGCCATGATTCTCAGTGTTTATATGTGTTCACCCCCATGATGGGATCTGCTGTGAGTAGCCCATTAAATGAAAAGGAATTTTCTTGGGCCTGTGGCCTGTATTCGAGTGTAAGTGGACATTCTAGCTTTTGCCTTCTCTGGATCCTGCAGTTGCCTCTTGTTCATCTAACCTCTAGTTCTTGGGACTTGAGCTAACAGCTTACTTGCTGATTTTGGAATGTGTTGATCTGCACAGCCTGTGATCAAGAGCCCTGCTCTCCTACCTGATGATCTTGGGTTTGCCAGCCCCTGCAGCTACGTGAATTAGGAAAAGCCTCTATCCTGATCCACATACTTGGGATGTTCCAGCCTCTACAATCATGTGAGCTGTTTCCTTGATATAAATCTCTCTCTATATATATATTTATACATTTTACTGGTTTTACTTCTCTAGAGAACCAAGCCCAAGGCAGAAATAAAGAGAGAAAACAGGATTAAAAAAGAGAAAAGTTAACTAGGGAAATTAAAAAAAAAAGGTACACTAACCAAAGGGGAAAATATACAGAGTATTGCAAAAGGCAAGTATTGCAAATCACTGTGAACTGGTTAAAAGCAAATATTAGTACTGGAACAGATTATAAAATAAAATGTAAGTCCTCATTAGACAACTCTAAGATTATATGTTCCAGAAAGTTTATAAAAATTTAAAAAATGAGCATAGGAATGTAAGCTGAGAAATATTACAACGAAGAGGCATAGCAATATTAAGAACAGAAAGAAAGAATTCTAGGAGTTAAACTTTGACAATACTAGGATCATTTTACTTGGATAAAAGTTAAAACTCATATTGAAAGTATAATCATGGAGTTTTAAGTCTCAGATATGACACCATGTTATAGCAAAAAGTATAAAAAATAAAGACATTTTGCCAATGCAATACTCACTTTACACAGTAATTAAAATATAATCTGAGTTATAGCTATGTCTAATATGTATATTGGGTTCATCAGAAAATAAATAAGCCTTTAAGTGATGACTATATAATAAATAAAATACAAAAACTCAATGGTTTACTAAAGATAATTTACAGGCTTTCCCCTGTTATAGTAATACTACATAGTGGTTTAATACTACATAGTTTTTAAAAATCCTAAACATCGTGTTATAATTTGAATGATTTCCTAAATGGTATGTCCAGCATCATAGCAACATGAAAGCCTTCTTTGACAGACAGGTGGTGACTGCTCATGAGGTGCACTGGCCAGCAATCAGATCTGGGTCTCACACATGGAAGGTGAAAATTCTATCACTGAACCACCATTGCCCCCTTTACACATAAAACAAGACAGCATATTGTCACCGAAGTACTCATGACAAAGAAGGGTTCATAGGAAAATTTTGTATTAGGTTACTAACATTAGAGCACAGACACAATACTCCAATTCTTTTTATAAAACTATCATAACCCTGATATGCAAAAATGCTAGCAGGCATCCAACATATTCCATGGATCCTATTTAAATTTACATTGGATATCATTTATTGCAAATAGATGTTTATGAGATTTAACCATTAGAAGATAAAAGATTGAATGATCTTCACTGACATTATCACTTCAAAATTCAAACTACTTAACAAAAGAAACTCTTTGAAATCATATCATTATAAAAAAAAAAGAGAAATAAAATTAGTATTCAAATTGTTTTCCCCAAGTCAGATCTGTTGTCGTTGTTAGGTACCTTCCAGTCAATTTCAACTCATAGTGACCCCATGAGACAGACTAGAACTGCCTCACAAAGTTTCCTAGGCTGTAATCTTTACAGATGTATTTGTGGCACAGTGGTTAAACACTCGGTCACTAAGGTCAACAGTTCGAACCCACCAGCTTCTTTGTGGGAGAAAGATATGGCTGTATGTTTCCGTAAAGATTAGAGCCTAGGAAACCCTATGGAGCAGTTCTACTCTGTCCTCTAGGGTCGTTATGAGTAGAAGTTGACTAGACTGCGTGTTTGGTGTTTTAATCATTACAGAAAGAGATCACCAAGACTTTCTCCCACGGAGTCACTGGGCGGGTTTGAAACCCCATCATTTAGGTTAGCAGCTAAGTGCAACCACTACTGAGCAAAGTGTTTAAATTCTTTTTTAGTAAGAATAACAGAAATTGTAAAGTATTGAGTAAAAGAAAAATTTTTTTTTTTTTTTTTTTATTGAGTAGTCTACCTAAAATAGAAGTCTAGGTCACATATGTAGAAAATGACAAGCAATTTAATAGGAAGCCATATGTTAAACTTAGAGTAAAATATGCAGTGTAATAGAAAATGTCTGTAGAAGATTGAAATTCTTTTCTCAGTTCTTTAATTTCTTCCTCTATGATGTAAATTCCATTTGTCACAATGCTGCTTTTTGGTCTAGTTGTGAGGATTTCTGTTTTCTTTATGTTGAAGTGTAATCCATACTGAAGGCTGTAGTCTTTGAAATTCATCAGCAAGTACTTCGAGTTGTCTTCACTTTCAGCAAGCAAGGGTGTGTCATTTGCATACCTTAGGTTGTTAATGAGTCTTCCTCCAATCCTGATGCCCAGTTCTTCTTCATATAGTTCAGCTTCTTGGATTATTTGCTTAGCATACAGGTTGAATAGGTATGGTGAAAGGATACACCCCTGACACATACTTTTCCTGATTTTAAACCACACACATCCCCTTGTTCTGTTCAAATGACTGCCTCTTGGTCTATGCACAGTTTCTGCATGAGTATAATTAAGAGCTCTGGAATTTCTATTCTTCAGAATGTTATCCATAAGTTTTTATGATCCCCACAATCAAATGCCTTTGCACAGCCAAAAACACACAGGTAAACATCCTTCGTGTATTCTCTGCTTTCAGCCAGGATCCATCTTACATCAACAATGATACCCCTGGTTCCACGTCCTCTTCTGAATCTGGCTAGAATTTCTGGCAGTTCCCTGCCAATGTACTGCTGTAATCATTTTTGAATTATCTTCAACAAAATTCTACTTCTGTGTGATAGTAATGATATTTTTTGATAATTTCCACATTCTGTTGGATCACCTTTCTTTGGAGTGGGCATGAATATGGATTTCTTCCAGTCAAGCGGCCAGGTACTGTCTTCAACTATTTCTTGGCATAGATGAGTGAGTGCTTCCAGAGTTGCGTGTTTGTTGAAACATCTCAATTGGTATTCCGTCAATTCCTGGGGACTTGCTTTTTTACCAATGACTTCATTACAGCTTGGACTTGTTCCTCGTCCTCTGATATCATTGGTTCTTCATCATATGCTGTTTCCTGAAATGGCTTAAAGTAGATTTATGCTTTTTTGTATAGTGACTCCGTGTATTCTTCCATCTTCTTTTCATGTTTTCTGCATCGTTCTATGTTTCCCAATAGAATCCTTCAATTTTGCAGCTAGGCTTGAATTTTTTTTTTTTTTTTTGTTATTTCAGCTTGAGAAATGCTAAGCATGTTCTTCTCTCTCTCTTTTTTTTTTTAACTCCAGGCCTTTGGACATTTCATTATAGTACATTACTTTGTTTTTTGAGCCACTCTTTGAAATCTTCCATTCAGCTCTTTTACTTCATCATGTCTTCCATAAGCTTTAGCTACTTCATGTTCAAGAGTAAGTTTCAGAGGCTTACATCCATTATGGTCTTTTTTAAATTAATTTTTATCGTGCTTTAAGTGAAAGTTTACAAATCAGGTCAATCTCTCATATAAAAATTTACGTACACCTAACTGCTCTCCCTCTGATGAGGCAGCACAGTACTTCCCTCCACTCTTTCTTTTTGTGTCCATTCAGGTAACTTCTGCCCCCCTCTTTCCTCTCATCTCCCCTCCAGATAGGCGATGCCAACATAGTCTCACGTGTCAACTTGATCCAAGAAGCTCGTTCTTCAACAGTCTCATTTTCCATCCCCTATTCCAGTCAAATCCCTGTCAGAAGAGTTGGCTTTAGGAATGGTTCCTGCCCTTAGGTAACAGAAGGTCTGGGGTCCATGGCCTCCGGAGTCCCTCGAGTCCCAGTCTGACCACTAAGTCTGGTCTTTTTATGAGAATTTGGGGTCTGCATCCCACTACTCTCCTGCTCCCTCAGGATTTTTCTGTTGAGTTCCCTGTCAGGGCAGTCATTGGTTGTGGCCAGGTACCACCTAGCTCTTCTGATCTCAGGCTGATGTAGTCTCTGGTTTATGTGGTCCTTTTTGTCTACTGGACTCATAATTATTTTGTGTCTTTGGTGTTCTTTATTCTTCCTTGTTCCAGTGGGATGAGACCAATTGATGCATCTTAGATGGCCGCTTGCTAGCATTTAAGACCACAGATGCCACTCTCCAAATTGGGATGCAGAATGTTTTCTTAATAGATTTTATTATGCCAATTGACTTAGATGTTCCCTGAAACCATGGTTCTCAAACCCCTGCCCCTGCTATGCTGGCCTTTGAAGTGTTCAGTTTTTTAAGGAAACATCTTTATTTTTGGTTTAGTCTATTTGTGTTGACCTCTCCTGTATTGTGTATCATCTTTCCCTCACCTGAAATGAAACTTATCTACTATCTAATTAGTGAATTCCCCTCTCCCTCCTTCCCCCCTTCCCCTTCTCGTAACCATCAAAGAGTATTTTCTTCTCTGCTTAAACTGTTTCTCCAGTTCTTATAATAGTGGTCTTATACAATATTTGCCCTTTTGCAATTGACTGATTTCACTCAGCATAATGTCTTCCAGATTTCTCCATGTTATGAAATGTTTCATGGATTCAACATTGTTCTTTACCTATGCATAGTATTCCTTTGTGTGAACATACCATAATTTATTTATCCATTCATCCATTGATGGGCACCTTGTTCACTTCTAACTTTTTGCTATTGTACACAGTGCTGCCATGAACATGGGTGTGCATATATCTGTTCTTGTAAAGGCTCTTATTTCTCTAGGATATATTCCAAGGAGCAGGATTGCTGGATCATACACTACTTCTATTTCTAGCTTTTCAAGGAAGTGCCAAAATGATTTCCAAAGTTGTACCATTTTACTTTCCCACCAACAGTGTATAAGTGTTGCAGTCTCTCCACAACCTCTCCAGCATTTTATTTTGTGTTTTTTGGATTAAGGCCAGCCTAGTTGGAGTGAGATGGAATCTCATTGTACTTTTGATTTGCATTTCTCTAATGGTTAATGATTGAGAGCATTTCCTCATGTATCTGTTAGCTGCCTGAATGTCTTCTTTAGTGAAGTGCCTGTTCATATTCTTTGCCCAATTTTTAATTGGGTTGTTTGTCTTTTTGTGGTTAAGTTTTAGCAGAATCATGTAGATTTTAGAAATCAGGAGCTGGTCAGAGATGTCATAGCTGAAAACTTTTTCCTAGTCTATAGGTGGTCTTTTTACTCTTTTGGTGAAGTCTTTGGATGAGCCTGGGTGTTTGATTTTTAGAAGCTACCAGTTATCTGGTTTCTCTTAGGCATTTTTAGTAATGTTTTGTATTCTGTTTATGCCATGTATTAGGGCTTCTAACATTAACCCTATTTTTTCTTCCATGATCTTTATCATTTTAATCTTTATGTTTAGGTCTTTGATCCACTTGGAGTTAGTTTTTGTGCATGGTGTGAGGTATGGGTCCTGTTTCATTTTTTTGCACATGGATATCCAGTTATGCCAGCACCATTAGTTAAAAAGACTATCTTTTCCCCAATTAACTGACACTGCGCCTTTGTCAAATATCAGCTGCTCATATGTAGATGGATTTATATCTGGGTTCTCAATTCTGTTCCATTGTTCTAGGTGTCTGTTGTTGTACCAGTACCAGGCTGTTTTGACTACTGTGGTGGTATAATAGGTTCTAAAATCAGATAGAGTGAGGTCTCCCACTTTGTTCTTCTTTTTCAGTAATGCTTTAATCTGGGGCTTTTTTTCCCTTCCATATGAAGTTGGTGATTTGTTTCTTCATCTCATTAAAGAATGTCACTGGGATTTGGATCAGAATTGCATTAAATGTATAGATCACTTTTGGTAGAATAGACATTTTTATAATGTTCAGTCTTCCTATCCACGAGCAACGTATGTTCTTCCACTTATGTAAGTCTCTTTTGGTTTCTTGCAGAAGTATACTGTAGTTTTCTTTGTATAAGTCTTTTACATCTCTGGTAAGATTTATTCCTAAGTATTTTATCCTCTTGGGGGCTACTGTAAATGGCATTGATCTGGTGATTCCCTCTTCCATGTTCTTTTTGTTGGCTTAGAGGAATCCAACTGATTTTTGTATGTTTATCTTGTATCCTGAGACTCTGCCAAACTCTTCTATTAGTTTCAGTAGTTTTCTGGAGAATTCCTTAGGGTTTTCTGTGTATAAGATCATGTCACCTGCAAATAAAGGATACTTTTACGTCTTCCTTGCCAATCTGGATGCCTGTTATTTCTTTATCTAGCCTAATTGCTCTGGCTAGGACTTCCAGCACAATGTTGAATAAGAGTGGTGATAAAGGGCATCCTTGTCTGGTTCCTGATCTCAATAAGAATGTTTTCAGGCTCTCTCCATTTAGGGTGATGTTGGCTGTTGGGTTTGTATAAATGCCCTTTATTATGCTGAGGAATTTTCCTTCTATTCCTATTTTGCTGATGGTTTTTATCATGAATGGGTGTTGAACTTTATCAAATGCCTTTTCTGCATCACTTGATAAAATCATGTAATTCTTGTCTTTTGTTTTATTTATGTGGTGGATTACATTGTTTTTCTAATGTTGAACCATCCCTGCATGCCTGGTATGAATCCCACTTGGTCATGGTGAATTATTTTTTTGATATGTTGTTGAATTGTATTGGCTAGAATTTTGTTGAGGATTTTTGCATCTAAGTTCATGAGGGATATAGGTCTATAATTTTCTTTTCTTGTGGTGTCTTTACCTGGGTTTGGTATCAGGGATATGGTGGCTTCATAGAATGAGTTTGGTAGTATTCCATCCTTTTCTATGCTCTGAAATACCTTTAGTAGTAGTAGTATTAACTCTTCTCTGAAAGTTTGGTAGAACTCTGCAGTGAAGCCATCTGGGCCAGGGCTTTTTTTTGTTGGGTTTTTTTTTTTTTTTAATTACTTTTTCAATCTCTTTTTTTTGTTATGGGTTTATTTAGTTGTTCTACTTCTCATTGTGTTAGTTTAGGCAGGTAGTGTGTTTCTAGGAATTCATCCATTTCTTCTACGTTTGCAAATTTGTTAGAGTACAATTTTTTGTAGTAATCTGATATGATTCTTTTAATTTCAGTTGGGTCTGTTGTGATATGGCCAATCTCATTTCTTACTTGGGTTATTTGTTTCCTTTCCTGTATTTCTTTAGTCAGTCTAGCCAACGGTTTATCAATTTTGTTAAATTTTTCAAAGAACCAGCTTTTGGCTTTGTTAATTCTTTCAATTGTTTTTCTCTTCTCTAATTCATTTAATTCTGCTCTCATTTTTATTATTTGTTTTCTTCTGGCACCTGATGGTGTTCTTTTGTTGCTCACTTTCTGTTTGTTCAAAGTGTAGGGACAGTTCTCTGATTTTGGATCTTTCTTCTTCATGTATATGTGCATTTATTGATATAAATTGGCCTCTGAGCACTGCTTTCACTGTGTCGCAGAGGTTTTGATAGGAAGTGTTTTCAGTCTCATTGCATTCTATGAATTTCTTTATTCACTCCTATTGTCGTCTATAACCCAGTCTTTTTTGAGCAGGGCATTGTTCAGTTTCCAAGTATTTGATTTCTTTTCCCTGATTTTTGTGTTATTGATGTCTACTTTTATGGCCTTGTGGTCAGAGAAGATGCTTTGTAATATTTCAATGTTTTGGATTCTGCAAAGGTTTGTTTTATGACCTAATATGTGGTCTGTTCTAGAGAGTATTCCATGTGCACTAGAAAAAAAAAGTGTATTTTGCAGCTGCTGGGTGGAGTGTTCTGTATAAGTCTATGAGGTCAAGTTGGTTGATTGCAGCAATTAGATCGTCTGTGTCTATTGAGCTTCTTCCTGGAAGTCCTATCCTTCACCGAAATTGATGTGTTGAAGTCTCCTATTATAATAGTGGAGATGTCTCGCTTTTCAATTCTCTTAAAGCTTGTTTTATTTATCTTGCAGCCCTGTCATTCGGTGCATAAATATTTAATAGGGTTATATCCTTCTGGTAAATTGTCCCTTTAATCATTATGTAATGTCCTTCTTTATCCCTTGTGGTAGATTTAACTTTAAAGTCTATTTCATCAGAAATTAATATTGTCACTTCTGCTCTTTTTTGATTGTTGTTTGCTTGATTTACTTTTTTCCATCCTTTGATATTTAGTTTGTTGTTTCTCTAAGTGTAAGGGGTGTCTCTTATAGCCAGCATATAGACGGATCATGTTTTTTAATCCAGTCTGAGACTCTCTGTTTCTTCATTGGTGCATTTAGTCCATTTACATTCACCGTAATTACAGATAAGTATGAGTTTAGTGCTGTCATTTTGATGCCTTTTTTGTGTGTTGTTGACAATTTCATTTTTCCATTTACTTTTTTGTGCTGGGAAGTTTTTCTTTGTAAATTGTGTGTTCCTCATTTTCATAGTATTTGACTTTATGTTTGCTGAGTTGTTACGTTTTTCTTGGTTTTTATTTTGAGTTATGGAGTTGTTATACCTCTTTGTGGTTACCTTAATATTTACCCCTATTTTTCTAAGTAAAAACCTAACTTGTATTGTCCTATATCGCCTTGTATCCCTCTCCATATGGCAGTTCTATGCCACCTGTATTTAGTCCCTCTTTCTGATTATTGTGATCTTTTACATATTGACTTCAATGATTCCCTGTTTTGAGTGTTTTTTTTTTTTTTTTAAATTAATCTTAATTTGTTTTTGTGATTTCCCTATTTGAGTTGATATCAGGATGCTCTGTTCTGTGACCTTGTGTTGTGCTGGTATCTGATATTATTGGTTTTCTGACCAATTTCCTTTAGCATTTCTTATAGGTTTGGTTTGATTTTTGCAAATTCTTTAAGCTTGTGTTTATCTGTAAATGTCTTAATTTCACCTTCACATTTCAGGGAGAGTTTTGCTGGATATATGATCCTTGGCTGGCAGTTTTTCTCCTTCAATGCTCTGTATATGTCATCCCATTGCCTTCTTGCCTGCATGGTTTCTGCTGAGTAGTCTGAACTTATTCTTATTGATTCTCCCTTGTAGGAGACCTTTCTTTTCTCCCTGGCTGCTTTTAAAATTTTCTCTTTATCTTTGGTTTTGGCAAGTTTGATGATAATATGCCTTGGTGATTTTCTTTTGGGATCTATCTTAAATGGGGTTCGATGATCATCTTGGATAGGTATCCTTTCATCTTTCATGATGCCAGAGAAGTTTTCTGCCAACAGGTCTTCAACTATTCTCTCTGTATTTTCTGTCATCCCTCCCTGTTCTGGAACCCCAATCACATGCAAGTTATTCTTCTTGCTAAAGTCCCACATGGTACTTAGGGTTTCTTCATTTTTTAAAACTCTTTTATCTGATTATTCTTCAACTAAGAAAAAAAAAATATTAGTGTCAATTGCCTTATCCTCCCACTCCCCTACTCTGCATTCCAATTCCTCAATTCTGCTCCTCTGACTTCCTATTGAGTTGTCTAATTATGTAATTTTATTGTTAATCTTTTGGAATTTCTGAATGGTGTCTCTCCACGGATTCTCGCAGCTTATTATTTTTTTCCTATGTTCTTGAATAATCTTTTTGATTTCTTCAACTGCTTTGTCAGTGTGTTCCTTGGCTTTTTTTGTAGATTGCCTTATTTCATTTCTGAGGTCATCCCTGATGTCTTGAAGCATTCTGTGTATTGTTTTTTTTATATTCTGCGTCTGGCAATTCCAGAATTGTATCTTCATTTGGGAAAGATTTTGATTGTTTAATTTGGGGATTTGTAGAAGCAATCATGGTTGGCGTTTTTATGTGGTTTGATATCGACTGCTGACTCTGAGCCATCTATGAGATATTGTAATGATTTATTTTATATTTGCTCACTGAGTCTTATCTTCTTGTTTTGTTTTGTTTCAATATATCCAGATGGGCTACTAGATTGTGCTGTCTTGATTGTTGTAGCCTTTGAATCACTTATGTCCTATTACCAGCTGTTTTGAGGTGTTACCAGATATAGAAGCCTAAGAGTCCGTTCACTATTCTTGAATAGAATCAGCTTAGGTGTCCTGATTGTGGGTCACCAAGTGTGTGGTGTAGGTTGTCACTTATTAACTTAGAGGAGTAGTGGTGATAGTTGTACGCACCAGATTCTAGCAGCAAGGAAGGCAGGTTGCTGACAGCCTTCCCCCACGTGCCAGGGAGGTGTCTCTATTCCTAGAGCGCTTTGGTGGGTGGGCTCTGCAGCTGTACATTAGTCACCCAATGCTTGTACCTCTAAAGATCGGTAGGCATCAGTATCCTCAGCCCTTTTTAGCAGGTAGCTAGATGGTTTGGGTGGAGCTTCAGCCCTCAGTTCCCTGTTGTCTATCAGTGAGGGCTTTGTTTAATAGGTAGAGTGGTATTAGACATCCAAAACTTGCCGTTCCACTGCTCAGTTGAAACAATTACAGTCAGATCTCTAATAGAATTGCCTTTGCATTGTAATAGCCACCTGTTTCCATGTATGGGTGAAAGCCAAAAACTGTGGATCTCTCTTGCCTGGATGGAGCTGGTTCTGTACTGTTATTCCAGTTTAGGGAAGTTAGGAAAGGATTTTTCCCGTGATTGGTAATTGCTGCTTTTCCTAGGCCAGGAGAATGGGTTAGAAAAAAAAAAAAAAAATGAGAGTGCTTCACTCTCTGGCCCAGGGAATTCCAATGTTATTGAAGCCAGCTGGGGCAGGGAAGAGAGGGATCAGATAGATAGGGGAGAGTAACATGGTAAAATAGATAAAATCACTTCTCTTGTTTGGTGAGGGCTGTTTTATCTGAGATTCCAGAGGGGTGTGTAGCCTGTGTGCTCTGGCTGGGTACCTGCCGAGGTTGCCCCAGGAGGTTAGGGCTGAGTCCCTAGCCTGCCTTATCTAGGAAGCCACCATCAGCCCCACATTCTGGCACCAAGGCGCCACAAGGGCTTAGGGCTGGGGCGTGGCATGCCGGGCTCCAGAAATGGTTGTTACTTCAGCGTGCTCTTTCTTGCTCCCCTGTCACTCAAGTTAATTCCTTAGTTCTGTGTTTGATGGTCAGGGTTCGTAGATTGTCATGTAATTGATTCACTTGTTTTTTCAAGTCTTTGTTGCAAGAAGAATCAGTGGAAACTTCTGCCTAGCCGGCCATCTTGGTCCTGCCTGGTCTTTTCTTTTTAATGACCTTTTGCTTTCTTCACGTATGCTGTCCTTGATGTCATCCCACAATTTGTCTGGTCTTGGGTTGTTAATTTACAATGCGTCAAATCTATTCTTGAGGTGGTCTCTAAATTCACGTGGGATATAGTCTAGGTTGTACTTTTGCTCTCATGAAAAATACTGAAGCTGTCAAAGATTTCATTTTCACTTGGATTTAATTTTAGTTGGATTTACAATCAGTGCCCATGGATGTAAATGTCAAGCAATCAAACAACATATTGCATGGAGAAAATCTGCTGCAAAAGACCTCTATAAACTGTTAAAAAGCAAAGTTGTTATTTTAAGGACTTAGATGCACCTGATCTAAGCATGGTGTTTCCAATTGCCTCATAGAATGTGAAACCTGTACAGTGAATAAGGAAGACTGAAGAATTGATGCATTTGAATTATGGTGTTGGGAATGAAAATTTAATATACTATAGATTGCCAGAAGGTCTGTCAAATCTGTCTTGGAGGAAGTACAGCCAGAATGCTCTTTAGAAGCAAGGATGGTTAGACTTTGTCTCACATACTTTGGACATGTTATTAGGAGGGACTAGTCCCTGGAGAAGGATAACATGCTTTTTAAAATAGAGGGTCAAAGAAAAAGAGGTTAGACCCTCAACAATATGGACTGACACAGTGGCTGCAACATTGGACTCAAACCTAGTAGTTATTTTGAGAAGAGCACAGAATTGGGCAGTTTTGTTCTGTTGTACATGGGCTCACTGTAAGTAGGAACCAACTTGTTGGCACCTAACAACAAGAATATGAGGTAAACTTGCATAATGTTATGGTGCAGAGTGTACATTCCAACCTTACTGATTTGCTTGACTGTGAGACTTTCTTTGTCCAGTTAAATGTAGGAGGAGGTCAAAGCCTTAAGAGGCAACATCTTTCACTTAACCTCTTGTACTTCTGTCATTCACCTTTGTATGAACATATCCATTGGACCAATGAAAATAAAGAGACACAACCAGTTTCTGTCCTGTCAACCGTAACTCATGGTGACCTAATGTGTGTCATGATAGAACTGTGCCACATAGGGTTTTCAATGGCTGATTTTTCTGAAGTTGAACACCAGGCCTTTCATAAGAATTACCCCTGGGTAAATTCAAACTTTTGACCTTTTGGTTAGTATCTGAATGTGTTAACTTTTTTACCACCAGGGATTCCTAATATATACACAGAGCAAATCTAAAATAGGAACCCTGGTGTTGCAGTTGTTAAAGCACCTGGTTGCTAACAGAAAGGCCAACATTTCAAACCTACCAGCTGCTCTGTTAGAGAAAGATGTGACAGTCTGCCTCCGTAAAGATTTACAGCTTTGGAAGCTCTATGGGGAGTTCTACTCTTTCCCACATGGTCCCAATGAGCCAGAATCAACTCATCGACAGTGGGTTAAAATCCAACCTACTGTTTAGAGAAAAACCTGACAGCTTTGCTGAGATTAGTCAAATGACAGCTAACCTTCATTGCTTGTGAGTAAGACAAATAACGGTTTTTGCTGCTGTAAGCCACAGAGATTTCTGCAGTTGTTTGTTAGGCAGCATAACTGAATTGCACTGGCTGATACAATGCCAAAAAAACTCAAATTAATTAATATGTTTACTTTAGTTACGATAATAGTATGGGAATATTTTCTTAAGATGATGTCAAATTATAAATTAGTCCACTTTTTTTTTTAGCTATAAGGCTAATACTTGATTTAGTACTATTTTAACAAAATAAAATTAAAAAGAATGTGCCATAGTGGAAAAATAAAACCAACCAACCAACCAAACAAAAAAAACAGGTGAAATGATGTAATAGAATATGAGCATTTAGAAGAGATTCAAATTCACATGGTTATTTCATTCTGTAGCTAAAATTGCAGTTCGAAGTAGTGAAAAAATTGGCATTTCAGTGGTGTATCTTAGGATAAGTTTTTACTTGATGAAATATTAAACAGCAAACTGAGATTGCTTAAGATAGAGCATAAAAATATAAAAACTTATTAGCCAGATACATACACCAAAAATGAAATAAATACACTTGACTAGATTTTCATAATTTAAAATATCTTAAATGCAATTTTCTTATATGTATTAAGTGCCATGAGATTGTTAGAAGTTCAAGTTCTAAGAACATGAACCAGAAAGTAAAAATGTGCAAGATGTCTGTTATTGTATTCTTTCCCCTATTTTCCAATTACAGGAAAATTGAGATTAAACTAAGTATATAAAAAATAATGGCTAAGTAAATTGAGGCCTCCCAATGAGTGTAGTTAATATGGAGCTATCAGAATATGTTTTCAACTAGTATATAATTGTCACAGTATTATAAACTTAAAAATGGGGCATAAAACATTTATAGAGTAAGGTATTAATTTCATGTATAAGAATTTTAAGAGGGTTTTCTGTTATAAGAGCTTTATTATTGAATTTCATTGTCTTTATACAGTTGTATGCATTATAGAAATATTTCGCAATAAAATACATCTGCTTTATAATAATGAAAGAAAAATATTAATGAAAATTTAATTTGCTGATTAAACCCTGTATTTTAACTCCTGTGCTTTCAACCTGAAGTTTGAAATCATTCATGAAATGCCTTTATCATAGGCCTTTGCTGTGTCACTGTGATGGGCCTTCCTCATATGGTAGAATTCATTCATACCTAGATTCCCTAAAGAACAAGGACACTGAATCTTAAGATATAATCTGATAAAAATTTGAAGGTGAGCATTGTGAGGGGCAAAGAATAGATATAAAACTATGACCAAAACCATTATAATTAATGTGCACAGGGCCCCCTCTACAGATTATTTTTATAACAGGGGGCACTGGATTATAGGAAAGGATTGTGAAAATGCTATACAAGTTTCCAAAATGAGATAGGATTTTTTAGAATTAACATAGTAATTTTATCCATGTATCACGTGGATATCTATTACAAAACACTTCACTCAAAAGTTAAATTGTTTTCCACATATCTCTCAGAGATAGAAAAAGATATTACATCTGTATACATATTTTTCGATTCTTAAATGGTACATGTAAAAAGAATTTAGATGTCATCTACTTTATTTTAAATGAAACTTTATACCCAGAATGTTGTAGGTGCTCAATAAAGGTGGCTGGAAATCAGCTGAATTACTACCACTTCCACAGAACAATTGACATAAGATTAGGCTGCAAGATGTTTACCTGTTCTTAGAGAAACTGAAGAAATATTTCTTCATGCAATTTGTTCTTACAAATAAGATGTAGCCTTCCGGTCTGTAGTGGTAGATATCATTTGTCACACTGACTGAAAAATATGTTTGATATTATGGCAACCTAAAATGGTGAAAAGCATTGCTCTAAAAAAATCTGACACTGTTAAGAAGCAAAGCGCAACAGTAAAATTTTGTTAACACAAGAAAGATCCATATACTTGCCTTTCTTAAAGACAGTGCATATCTGAAACCTCAAATAAAAAAGAATGTTGTGTTCTCAGTTGGGTGCCTCTACAAATGAATAGATCGAGACACCGCTTTGTAAAATATTCTTTAACTTTTGCTTGCTTAAGGAGAAATTTGCTTGAGTGCAGAGAAAAACTATTTCTTCCCAGGCCAAAACAAGGGAAGATTTAGGAAGTTATTCAGAGACCTGAATCAATGTAGACAGGGAAATCACATAGTTGAACAATAAGAACTTGAAATTGCCTAGGTAGTTATGTTACTTTCCTTTCCCTTAATTTCTGAGATATTTGCCTATATTTTGGAATATGAGATTTGTTAGAGTTATTTTTTTTATATATAGAGATGGAAACCCTGGTGGCGTAGTGGTTAAGTGCTACAGCTGCTAACCAAAGGGTCGGCAGTTCAAATCCGCCAGGCGGTCCTTGGAAACTCTATGGGGCAGTTCTACTCTATCTTATAGGGTCGCTATGAGTTGGAATCGACTCAGCGGCACTGGGTTTGGTTTTCAGTTTTTATATAGAGAGATATAGGTTTGGTTTCGGTTTACAGATTTCTATGACTTATTTTTTCTGAATATTTCCCTATCTTGTACTTTTTTGAATTTCTGAACATAACAACTTGTAAATCTTTAAGTCTTAATACAATAAAAGTAAAGTTATTACATCCAATTAGGAATAAGTTAACCTAGACATTCCAGGGAAGTAAAATTTATGAAAAGAAATTCAAATTTTCAATATTTGCCAAGAGAACAATTGTACCATCTTAAATATGTATGTTAAGAATGTATACCCATCAAGAATATTAACTTTTTTTGCTTTTCTGCTCATATTAAAAAAAAAAAAAAAAAAGAGCTAGTTTCTTAGATTGGCTTTTATTTTTATTTTCAAAATATGTCATATTAAGTGTTCAAATATGTTAACAGAATTTAAGGTAAAAACAGCGGCAACCAGGTATTTTAATTCAACCCTTCAACCAAAATTTTCCATCAGAAAATTAAAGTAAATAAGTCAGTTATTTTAATTCAACACTTCAACCTGAATTGCCCATCAGAAAATTAAACTAAAAGAGTAAAAATAACTTCAACAATAACTTCAACTTTAACCCAACCAGAAAGCAACTAAAACCCCAAACCATAGATTAGTATATATTGAAACAAAAACAAACCCGTTGCTGTTGAGTCGATTCTGACATATAGCAATCCTATAGGACAGAGTAGAACTGCTCCATAGAGTTTCCAAGGGGCACCTGGTAGATTCAAACTGCCGACCTTTTGGTTAGCAGCCGTAGCTCTTAACCACTATGCCACCAGGGTTTTAAATATGTATTGAAATGAATATATAAAAAATACATGGTAGTAGAGGGAAGATATTAATTACAGAGTTGGTACTCACAATTTAATGCCAAGCACAAGACTGCAGTACCTCCATTAACAAGTGAAAAAAACTCAAAAAGCCCAAACAACAATCTTTTAGATAAGGAGCTCTGGTTACCCAGTGGTTAGAGATCAACTGCTGACCAAAAGGGCAGAGGTTCAAAATCATCAGTGGCTCTGTTAGAGGAAGATGTGGCAGTCTGCTTCCATTGAAATTTATACCCTGGGGAACCTGGCAAATCTTATGAGCAGGAATCAAGAAAGTCTAAAGAAGTATGCAGGCTAAGAGAAATAGATAAACTGCCTCTATCGTAATGAAATCACTTGATTAAAAATCCATTGTTGTGGAACTACCTCTTATATTCTTGCCTTTGTTTTTGTCTACACGTCCTCATTATGTTCATAGAAAATAATTCAAATATAGACTGAGTTGTTTCAACAAACAGATACAGCACTGGAAATATTCATCTATGACAAGATATTTGGAAGACAGCTACCTGGACAACCGACTGAAAGAGATCCATACTTATGCTTATTCCAAAAGAAAGATGATCTGACTGAATGTGGAAATTATCGAACAATATCATGAATTTCACACACGTTGTATTTTGCTGGAGATCAATCAAAATCTGCTCCAGCAGTATATAGACAGGGTACTGCCAGAAATTCAAGTTGGATTCAGAAGAGGACATGGAACAAGGGATATCATTGCTGATGTCATATGGATCCTGGCTGAAAGCAGAGAATACTAGAAAGATGTTTACCTGTGTTTTATTAACTATGCAAAATCATTTGACTGTGTAGATCATAACAAATCATGGATAACATTGCAAAGAATAGGAATTCCAGAACACTTAATTGTGCCCATGAGGAACCTGTACATAGATGAAGAGGCAGTAATTCGAACAGAACAAGTGATATTGAGAGTTTAAAGTCAGGGAAGGTGTACGTCAGGTTTGTATCCTTTTGTCATGCTTCTTAAATCTGTACGCTGAGCAAAGAATCCAAGAACCTGGGTTATATGAAGAAGGATGGGGCATAAGGATTGGAGGAAGACTCATTAACAACCTGCATTACACAGAAGACACAACCTTGTGAGCTGAAAGTCAAGAGGACTTGAAACACTTACTGATGAAGATCAGAGACCACAGCCTTCAGTATGGATTACACTTCAACATAAAGAAAACAAAAATCCTCACAACTGGACCAATAAGCAACATCATGATAAACAGAGAAAGGATTGAAATTGTCAAGGATTTCATTTTGCTTGGATCCACTCTCAACACCCATGGAAACAGCAGTCAAGAACTCATAAGATGCATTGCATTGGGCAAATCTGATGCCAAAGACTCCTTTCAAATGTTAAAAAGCAAAGATGTCACCTTGAAAATTAAGGTGCACCTGACCAAAGCCATGTGCTTTCAATCACCTCAGAAGCATGTGAAAGCTGGGCAATGAATAAGGAAGACCGAAGAAGAACTGACACCTTTGAATCGTGGTGCTGGTAAAGAGTATTGATTGTACCATGGACTGCCAAAAAAAATGAACAAATCTGTCTTGGAAGAAGTACAGCCATAATGTTCCTTAGAAGCAAGAATGGCAAGACTATGTCTCACATATTTTGGACATGTTGTCAGGAGCAATCTCTCCCTGGAGAAGGAATCATGCTTGGTAAAGTAGAGGGTCAGCAAAAAAGAGGAAGACCCTCAATGAGACGGATTGGCACAGTGGCTGCAACAATAGGGTGACAACGATTTTGAGGATGGTGCAGGACCCGGCAGTGTTTCATTCTGTTGTACACAGGGTTGCTATGATTTGGAATTAATTCTATGGCACCTAACAAGAACAGTATTTTCAATGAATTTCATATGTAAGAAATGACTTTAGATTTCTTAACATTTAATGTCCATATTGTTTAAAGGAATGCTACAATCCTCATTGGACACTCAAAGAAAAAGTGAAAACAATCCGATTAACATTATTTCACTATAATATTCTTCTTCCCAGGGAGAAAAGTTTTATACTATGGAATGATAATCTGTTTAGAGAAACAACAAGCCTGTCTGCCCTCTGGTTTTCACAGAAGAGAACTGCAGACAGAAGACATCCCTGTCAAAAGAAAGAGTCAAAGTGCTTGGGTTACACACAAAACATATTAAATAATTGCTCAGAGAAAAATTAATATACTTAATTCTTAAAACTGTTAAATAAGAAAGGATGTAACTAAAAGAGAGGCAAGTTGATGGGATAAGTAGGCTAGGAAATGGAAGTACATTTTTTTTTATTCCGAATCAATACCCTGTGTATATGGAATGAATGAATGGATGAATAAATAAATCCTAACTATTGCTTAAAATAAGAGTAAACCCTAATAGAACTTAAAACAGATGCAAAACTTCTACATATACTCATACACACAATGCCAAAAAATATATATCTAAGAATGGAGGAAATTTTTAAAAAGACCTTAGAAAGATACAATGTGAAAAAAATATGACAACACAAATGAAAACAAGTATATCTGCTTTTATAATAAATGTAAATGAGATATATTTATGAAAACAAAGTTTTCACTCAATAAGCAGTTATCTCAAGATGCAAGAAAAACTACAAGAATGAAAAGGGTGTAATGAAAAAGATTTCCTATAGATAAACTATAAAGTAATGAAATAGAGTTGTTTAAAAATCAGATTTATTTTATTTATGGAAAAATTGAAGTTTAAAAATATAAAATTTAAGCTATTCTTATTTAGAAAGACAAAGCAAAAAGAAAATTAGATATCGATTTATACATATCAATAAATAAAAATGAAATGGATATTACATATAAAAATACTTTGTAAAATCAAAGAATGTATTTTACTACTTTGGGTAAATGGATGACATTCTCTGAGTAAATTCAACTCGAGACCACAAAAGAAATGTTATAAAACAATTGAAAGCCATTGTCTTAGGCTTGGTTCTCTAGAGAAGCAAAGCCAGTAACATGTATAAATATAGAGAGATTTTTATCAAGGAAATGGCTCATGCAGTTGTAGAGGCTGTAACATCCCAAGTCCGTGGGTAAGAAAAGAGGCTTCTCCTGTTTCACGTACCAGCAGGGACTTGCAAGCACAAGACTGGGAGACCAGAAAGCAGGGCTGTTGCTTATAGGCTGTGAAGATTGAAGAATCTCCCTATCGGCAAGCAAGACCGCTGCTGGCTCAAGTTCCAAGGACCAGAAATTAGACAAACAGGAGCTAGCTGCAGTATCGAGAACAAGCAGAAGCCACCGATCCCTGCCTGAATGTTCACTCACTCTCGATGCAGGCCACAAGCCCAAGGAAACTCCCTTTCAACTGATTGGCTACTCACAGTAGACCCCATCATGGGGGTGATCACGTATCAAATCTCAAAAGGGAAGTAATTACAACATCATAAAAAAAAGGACTATCAAAATACTGAGAATTGTAGTCCAACCGAGTTGACACACAATCTTAACCGTTTCAGCCTGTAATAATGATACACCAAAAAAAAAAGCAGTGAATCCAGGAAGTTTTACAAATTATCACCAAGGTTTTCTATAAATACATCAAGGAAAAGGTGATGGTGATGCTATTTTAAAATTTAGAGTTTACAGAAAAAATAAAAGATCAAAAGTAATTTTATGGCTGATGAATTGGACCATATTAATATCAAGAACTTCTTTTCTTTAAAAACTCCAACAGGATAGTGAAAATGCAACCAAAAGAAAGGTAGAAGTTATTTATACTATGTACATCTGAAGTAGTTCTTATAAAAATAAGGAATAAGAACATCTACAAATCAAACAAAATATAGGCAAAGAGTACACAACATGATGAGACATTTGTAAAAAAAAAGTACAGCCAAATGGACAATAAAAAGTGTTCAAGTTCATTAGCCATCAGGGAAATGCAAATTAAAATTTAATCCTAAATTGTATAGTAGTCATTTATTTGTTTTCTTTACAATTGCCATACCTAATAATGAAGATTTAATTAGTGTAATTTATTTTTGCATGATTTTTGTTTGTTTTGTATTAGCTTTCACAGTGTATTATTTAGTATTCTATATTCTGACTGCTTTTGCTTAACATTATATTTTAAATTTCTCCATATTGCTATGAGTAGCTGAAGATAATTTTTTTACTGAAGTATAATGTCTTATTGTATGACTAGAGCACAGTTAATTTATCCTATTTTCAGTCAATATGCAATTCATTTAAAAAATTTTTGCTTATTCTACATAAAATGGCTTCATACATTAGTGTCTTATTTTGCTGAATTCATGCAGATACTTCTGTTGGTTCTACAGTTAGGAATGTTATTTTCTGGTTCGTCAGGTATGCACATCTTTAATTTGAATTTTTTAAGGTCAGCCAAACTATTTTCTAAAAGGATTTTTCCAATTGATTCTCCCACCTTGGAAGAATATGATGACCCCATTACGCCATAGTTAGTCTTATCTATAATAGGAATTGCTATATTTTAAATATTACATATTATGGGGGTTTTGATATTTATTTGCAGTATAAATTTTATTTTATCTGATTCTGAATGATATTTAGGTTTTTTTTCAATGTAGTTAATAACCATATATATTTAGAATGACACTGTGAAATTTCACCTTTTATTACCCATTTGGCTATCTTTTTTGAAAAATAAGCAAATAGTAAAAGAAAGTAACAATATTAAGAAAAGTATTGAATATCAGATATGAGCAGGCAATTCCAACAGGATAAAATTCGAATGTCTAATCAGTATATGAATTGGTCAGCCTCAGCAATTATGAGGCACGCATGTATTTAAGAATAAAATGCTGTTTTTGCTTCCATCATATTGGAAAATTTTTGAAAAGGCTGACAATCCCAAATGTTAGAAAGGATAATGCAGGTACTATTACCTGTACTATTACCCAGATTGATAGCTGCATACCAGATACCAGGAGATGTATTAATTTGCTCAAGCAATGAAACTACTTCTGGAATAGCAGCTGTAATTGGAGTCACCATCTGGTAAAATTTTTGATAATCCACTGTCATTCTCCAAGATTCATCTGTTTTTTGCACAGGCCAAATAGGTGAACTGAATGGTTATGAAGTGGGAATCACCACCCGGCAACCTTCAAGTCCTTGATGGTGGCGATAATCTCTGCAATCCTTCCAGGTATGTGATATTGATTTGGTTTAATATTTTCCTAGGTAGGGGCAGTTCTAATGGCTTTCACTTTGCTTTTCCTACCATAATAGTCCTTACTCTGTTTGTCAGGGATCCAATGTAGGGGTTCTGCCAGTTGAAGACTATATCTATTCCAGATATGCATTCTGGAACTGGGGAAATCACACAGGATGGGTTCAGGGACCCACTGGACCTACTGTGAGATGAACATTAGGAAAGATTTCATTAATAACCTGACCTCCATATGTCCCCACTCTGACTGGTAGACCACAGTGACTTTTTGGATCTCCTGGAATTAGTGTCACTTCAGAGCCAATGTCCAGTCATTCCTGAAAAGTGTATTTTCTTTTTCCCAATGGACAGTCACTCAAACAAGGACATAAATCTCTTTTTGTGGGATGCTAGTACAAAGATTAACCGTATACATTTTTAGCACTGTAATAGGATCCTATCTCAAGGGGAACTGGCCTCCCCTTCATTCAAGGGGATATGGGTCTGTAAATTCACTCAAGTCTAGGATTTATTCAGAGGCAATGACTCTATTCTAGTGACTTAAGTTATAGTGCTGTTCTCTTAATCTAGAATTATTCTGCCTGTACATATCAAGAAAATATTTACTAGATTTTCTGTCTATTTCATCCCTAGGGACAAAATTTCATTCCTAAGAACTGAATAGCCACAGACCTAAATCTATACTAATCAACTATTCTGATTACTGCTTTGACTCTGCTGTGTATCAGGATAACCACACCCATCTTATCTTTTGCAGTTAAGTACCATCACTTGGCCCCTACCACCCCAGGGTCCAATCAATCTCATTGTAGTTAGGTGTCTTAATTCAGTTAGAGCAGTTCTCACCGTCAAATCTGACTTACATAAAACAGCAATAATAGTAGTCTTTAAGGATGCTAGGGCTTCATTCACAAATTCATTCCACACAGTTGTGATGAAAGGTGTGTCCTCTGTGCACTCCATGTGTAGGTCTGTGGGTCCAACCTGATAAATCTACTCTTATATGCTCATTTCTCTAAGCCTTTGAATACCTTCTTATGCACTATACAAGGCAGTTCTGGTATTTCAACTTGATTTAGTGTAGGTCACTGCTTAATCCATGCTTCAGTGAACCAACCAAATAATTTTAGATCTTTTCTAACCTCTGTGAAATACTAAATGAAGAAGTTGTGCTTAATGAGCTTGTATCAATAAACTCAAAATGATATAATTTTATGTTCCTTGCACTATTATGGCAACCCCCTTAGTAGCCAGTCACATAGATTGCCCAGGTTTCTGTTTGTAAATATTAGAAAAATCATGCAGTTCTTTTGGAGTGTACAGTACCTTCCTATGGATTTCAGTTTTTACTTCACCTCTTGGGGCTCACTGGGAGTTAAGTCTAGCTATAGATCTAGAAGCAAAAATGGGCATGGGGGTGGGTCCTGGTGACATTCTGCAATGTTTGTAAGGCATCCACTTCAGGTTATGCAGCAAGCAATGTCCCAGGCACCAACCCAGGTGATATCTAAGACAAACACTCGGCAGGCACAGCTGGGCTCATTTCATGAGATGGGAGAGAGAGGGATAGTGGATTTACTAGAGAGGGTGGCCTAGCACTCAAAGCTGGAGTAATCTTCTCAGATGGGAGTAAGAGGGATGATTCTGTTGGCAGAAGTGATTCAATGGAATTTAGGGGCTTGATGTCTCCATCTTCCTGATTATCTGCTCATATGTCTCCATCTCCAGTTTTGGGATCCCATCTCTTCCCAATCAATGCCTTCACATTAATGTCAGACACCATTTGATGTTGGGAATTCAATTACCATTGTAATTCAGCCACTGTTACAATAAGACTCTGGGTTTAGTTTTCAGCAATATGAGCTCTGTTTCTATAAAAAATAAGGCTTTCTTTCAGGGCGAAAGTGACAAGTTTCAGTTCTTTTATGTGGCACTTGATCTGTTATTCTGAAATCTTGACTTCATCCCTTTCTTTCACTTCTTTGTCTAGTGAACAACCCCCAAAATTAGCTTCCTTATACTTCTTGGTCTGACAAAACTGTAAAAGTGTAATCAAATATGGAATCACCCAGAGCCTTGTCTCTCACAAATATTTGATTCAATGGTGATAATGTTTAAGTATTTCTATTGCCACTTATGCCATGAATTAGTAATGCCATCTTTAATACTGGAGACAGAGTTATCAATGCCTTTAAGACTTTAGTCAGACTTGAGAATCAATTCAGAAAACTTATCCTTATGATTTTATTCCTCTACTACGACCCTAGGCACCAAATGTCTTAGGATGGGTTCTCTAAAGGACCAAAACCAATGAAGCATATATACAAATACAGAATGGTTTGTTTCAAGGAAATGACTCATACAGTTGTGGAGGCTGGCAAGTCCCAAATCTGTGTGTCAAGCATCAGGCTGTAGGCTTCTCTTGACTTAGGTGGTTGCAGAGTCTGATGAAGCAAAAATTGGCAGGTCGGGCAAAAGGCTGTTGGCTCACAGGGTTGCAGGAGCTGGTGAATACTAAAGTCAGTAGGTCAGGTGGCAGGTCTGCTGGTTCATGTCCCAAGAACTGGCGGTCAGCAGATGATGAGATTGAAGTTGGATTGAAAGTGAATGAACTTTGCCAGGACATCCATATATATTGGATACAGGACACACACAAGGAAACTAACCTTTCAACTGATTGGCTGCTCACATGAGATCTTAAAATGGAGGATGGTTACATAATATCTTCCAAACCATTGAGAATCATGGCCTAGTCAGATCGACAAATAATCACACCACTCAAAACTAAAGAAAATTTTTTTTTAAAAAAAAATTTTATTGTGCTTTAAGTGAAAGATTACAAATCAGGTCAGTCTCTCACGCAAAAACTTATATACACCTTGCTACATACTCCCGATTGCTCTCCCCCTAATAAGACATCCCGCTCCCTCCCTCCACTCTCCCTTTTTTGTGTCCATTTTAAAGATAAATTTTAAGAAACAGAAAACACACTAGGTAATTTTCATTGAACAAGTTTAAAGAATAGGTTGTATTTGAATTAAACAAAATAAATCCTCAAGTATGTGAAACACAATTAATGTCATATGATTTAAATTAAAAAAAATTAAATACAAACCAAGTATTTAATAAATACAGCAAATTTTGTCTGTGACCAAAAGATGAATTGGCAATTTATATACAAAGAATATATTCGACTCGAGGGCACTGGGTTTTTGGGGCTGGGTTTATACTAAGAATATTAGAAGGGTGTGATCTGTCTCTCCAAAATTACATAATGTGCTAAAACAGCTGGTTATTTTCAAATCATGGATGGCAAAAATCCCTGGTCGAGGCTATCCATCAGTAATCCTCTGAGTCTAAACAACAGTTTTCAATTCTTCCTCTGTTTATATTTGATTATTTTGGATAACGTATTAAATGTGTTTTGCAAATCTCTACTTTCACACTTTATAGCATTAAACAGGCTTGCTGCACTGATGAAAATATGGAGCACACAAAACATTTTCATTTTTCATTACTTTGAATAAACGGCATATAACAATAAAAGTCATTCCACTTTAAAAACATAAGCAGTGTAATTTTTTTTAAAAAAGCAAAAACAAAAAAACAACCCATTGCCTTTTAATTGATTTAGACTCATAATAGAATAATACATTTGACTCTACTGTCCATATGTACTTGGAGAAATTTTTAGTAGCGGTGACTTTAGATGAATTATAGCCCGTAAAATGAGTTTTACATTTTAAACATGTTAATTGTATGAATTCATTAGGCCAAAATCAAATCTTTTGCTGTCCAGTTGATTGTGACTGATAGCAACTCTACGTTGGTGTTCTTAGGTACCCTGGAGTTGGTTTTGACTAGTAACGACCATATAGATAACAGAACAAAGCACTGTCCTCTCCTGTGCCTTTCTCACAATCGTTATGTTTGAGCTCACTGTAGCAGCCACTGTATTAATCCATTTTGTTGAGGGTCTTCCTCTTTTTCTCTGATCCTCTACTTTACTAATTATGGTGTACTGATCCCTCCCAATAACATGTCCAAAGTACATGAGAAAAAGTCTTTACACCCTTACTTCTAAGGAGTATTCTGGCTGTACTTCTTCCAAGACTGACTAGTCCATGATGTATTCAGTGTTCTTCTCCAAGACCGTAATTCAAAGGCATCGATTCTTCTTTGCTCTTTCTTATTCACTCACTGATCAGCTTTCACATGCATATGATGTGACTGAAAACATCAGGGCTTGGGTCATGCGCACATTAGTCCTTAAAGTGACATCTTTGGTTTTTAACACTTTACAAAGGTCTTTTGCAACAGATTTGCCCTATGCAATATGCCATATGATTTATCGAATGCTGCGTCCATGTACATTGATTGTGGATCCAAGTAAAATGAAATCCTTGACAACTTCAATCTATTCTGCATTTATCATGATGGTGTGTATTGGTCTAGTTGTAAGGATTTTGTTTTGTGTTGAAGTGTAATCCATATTGAAGGCTGTAGTCTTTGATATTCATTAGTAAGTGCTAGAAGTCTTCACTTACAGCAAGCAAGGTTGTGCCATCTGCATATCACAGCTTGTTAATGAGTCTTTCTCCAATCCTGATGTTGTGTTTTTCATACAGACCAGCTTTTTGGATTATTTGATCAGTATACAGATTGAATAAGTATGGTGAAAAGATACAACCCTGATGTGCACCTTTCCTTATTTTAAACCACAATGTATCCCCTTGTTCTGTTTGAACGACTGCCTTTTGGTGTATGTACAGGTTCCTCATGAGCACAATGAAGTGTTCTGGAATTCCCATTCTTCACAATGTTATCCTTAATTTGTTACGACCCACACAGCCTAATGCCTTTGCACAGTCAATAAAACACAGGGAAATATCTTTCTGGTATTCTCTGTTTTCAGCCAAGATCCATCTGACATTAACAATAATATCCTTGATTCCCACCCTCTTCCTAATCCAGTTTGAATTTCTGGCAGTTTGCTGTTCCTGTACTGCTGCAAATATTTTTGAATGATCTTCAACAAAATTTTACTTATGTGTGATATTAATGATATTTTTCAGATAATTTCTGCATTTTGTTGGATCACCTTTCTTTGGAAAGGGCACAAATACAGATATTTACCGGTCAGTTCACCAGGTAGCTGTCTTCCAAATTTCTTGGCATAGACGTGTGAGCTCTTACATTGTTGCATCCTTTTGTTGAAACTCTCAGTTGGTATTCCATCAATTTCTGGTTCCTATTTCTTGCCAACGCCTTCAGCACAGCCTGGATTTCTTTCTTCAGTACCATCAGTTCTTGATCGTATGTTACCTTCTGAAATGGTTGAATATCAATCAATTATTTTTGGTACTGTGACTCTGTGTATTCCTTCCATCTTCTTTGGATGCTTCCTGTGTTGTTCAATAATTTGCCTATAGAATCATTCAAAATTGCAACTCAGGGTTGAATTTTTTCTTCTGTTTATTCAGCTTGAGAAATGCCAAGTATGTTCTGCCTTTTTGGTTCTCTAACTCTATGTCATTGGATATTTTATTATAATGCTTCACTTTGTCTTCTGGAACCACCAGTGACCCTGTTAAACAAAACAAAAACAAAAACAGAAAATTATTTCCATTCAATCAATTTGGATCCACAGAGGCTACATAGGACAGAAAAGAACTGCCCCATAGGGTTTCCAAAGGAATGGCTGGTGGATTTGAACTGCTAATCTTTTGGTTAGCAGCCATAGCTCTTAACCATTGCACTACCAGTGCTCCAGTGACTCTATAATTACTATTAATTATTATTGTATTAGTTTCCTTGTACTGCTGTAACAAAACACCACAAGTTAATTGGCTTATATGAACAGAAATTTATTGTCTTACAGTTATGGTAGCTAAAAGTCCAAATAAAGTCAAATTCCTTCTGCACCATGTGAATTTCTTCAGAGAAGTAGACTGTTTTATGCCCCTCCCCTAGTTTCTGGTAGCTCCAGGCATTCCTTGGCTTTCAACTCCAGCATTGCATTGCATACTTCCTCTGCCTCCTCATTCCAGCGTATCTTTTTCTCATTTATAAGAATTAGGACCAGTCCTGCAGGATTCCGAACCACCCTACTCCAGTATGTGCATCTGTCAGTTTGCCATACTGTGGAGACTTACATGTTCCTGTGATGCTGGAAGCTATGCCACTGGTTTTTAAATACCAGTAGTGTCACCTGTGGTAGACAGGTTTCAGCTGAGCTTCCAGACTAAGACAGACTAAGAAGAAGGACCTGGCATTCTGTTTCTGAAAATAATTAGCCAGTCAAAACCTTATGAGTAGCATCAGAACATTGTCTGTTATAGTAGAAGATGAGTCCCTCAGGCTGGAAAGCACTCAAAGTACAACTGGAGAAGAGCTGCTTCCTCAAAATAGAGTGGATGGAGTGAAGTTTTTGGGACCTTCATTTGCTGATGCGGCACAGCTCAAAATGAGAAGAAACAGCTGCAAACATCCATTAATAATCAGAACATGAAAAGTACAAAGTATGAACCTAGGAAAATGGGAAATCATCAAAAATGAAATGGAACTCATAAACATTGATATCCTAGGCATTAGTGAGCGGAAATGGACTGGTATTGCCCATTTTGAATTGGACAATTGTATGCTTTACTATGTGGGAATGACAACTTGAAGAGGAAAGGCATTACATTCATCATCAAAAAGAATATTTTAAGACCTATCCTGAAATACAATGCTGTCAGTGATAGGATAATACCAATAAGCCTACAAGGAAGATCATTTAATATGACTATTATTTAAATTTATGCACCAGCCACTAAGGCCAAAGATGAAGAAATTGAAGATTTTTACCAACTTTTGCAGTCTGAAGTTGATCATACATGCAATCAGGATGTGTTGATAATTATTGGTGATATGAATGCAAAGGTTGGAAACAAAGAAGGACTGGTAGTTGGAAAATATGGCTGGCTGATAGAAACGATGCCAGAATTCACATGATAGAATTTTGGAAGACCAACAACTTCTTCATTGCAAACACCTTTCTTCAACAACATAACAGTGACTATAGACAAGACCTCACCAGATGAAACACACGGGAATCAAATTGACTACATCTGTGGAAAGAGATGCTGGAAAGGCTCAATATTGTCAGTCAGAACTAGGCCAGGGGACGACTGCAAAACAAACCATCAACTGATCATGCACAAGTTCGAGCTGAAAGTAAAGAAAATGAGAACTAATCCACAAGAGCCAAAGTATGACCTTGAATATATCCCACCTGAATTTAGAGACCATCTCACGAATAGACTTGACAAGTTGAATGCTAATGACTGAAGACCAGATGACTTGTGGAACGACATCAAAGACATCATACATGAAAAGAGCAAGAGGTCACTAAAAAGACAGGAAAGAAAGAAAAGACTCAAATGGATGTCAGAATGGACTCTGAAACTTATCTTGAACATCCAGCAGTGAAAGCAAAAGGAAGAAATCATGAAGTAAAAGATTTCAAAGGGCAGCTGCAGAAGACAAAATAAAATATTATGAAATATGTAAAGTCCTGAGGATAGAAAATCAAAAGGGAAGAAAAATCTCAGCATTTCTCAAGTTGAAAGAACTGAAGAAAAATATTAAGCCTTGAGTTGCAATATTGAAAGATACTATGGGGAAAATAGGAAATTAAACAACACAGGAAGCATCAAAAATGATGGAAATAATACACAGAGTGATTATACCAAAAAGAGCTGGTTGAAGCTCAACCATTTCGGGAGGCTGCTTGTGAACAGGAACAGATGGTACTGAAGAAAGAAGTCCAAGTTGCACTGAAGGTATTGGTGAAAAACAATGCTCCGGGAATTGACGGGAAACCAATGGAGATGTTCAACAAATGGAAACAGTGCTGGAAATGCTTACTTGGGTATGCCAAGACATTTGGAAGACAGTTGACCAACTGACCTGAAAATATTCACATTTATGTCTATTCCCAAGAAAGGTGATCCAGCCAAATGTGGAAATTATCAAACAATATCATTAATATCACACTCACTTAAAATTTGGCTAAAGGTCATTCAAAAGTTCATACAATTGTATTTTGACAGGGAACTGCCAAAAATTCAAGCTGGATTCAGAAGAGGATGTGGAATCAGGGATATCATGGTTGATGTCAGATGGATCCTGGCTGAAAGTAGGGAATTCCAGAAGGATGCTTACTTATGTTTCATTGATTATGCAAAGGCATTTTATTCTGTGGATCATAACAAATTATGGATAACATTGAGAAGAGTAAGAATTCCAGAACACTTAATTGTTTTCATGAGGAACCTGTACACAGATCAAGAGGCATCCTTCGAACAGAACAAGGGGATAGTGTGTGGTTTAAAGTGCGGAAAGGTATGCTTCATTGTAGTATCCTTTCACTATACCTATTCACTCTGTATGCTAAGCAAATAATCTGGGAAACCGGTCTATACGAAGAAGAACAGGACATCAGGATTGGAGGTAGACTCATTAACAACCTGCATTATGCAGATGACACAACCTTGCTTGCTGAAAGTGAAGAGGACTTGAAACATTTAGTGATGAAGATCAAAGACTACAGCCTCCATTAAGGATTATATCTCAACATAAAACAAAAATCTTCACAACTGAACGAATAGGCAACGTCATGATAAATAGAGAAAAGATTGAAGCTGTCAAGGATTTCATTTTACTTGGATCCACAATCAACACAGATGGAACCAGCAGTCAAGAAATCAAAAGACGCATTGCATTGGGCAAATCTGCTGCAAAAGGGTCTCTTTAAAGTGTTGAATGGCAAAGATATCACCTTGAAGACTAAGGTGCACCTGGCCCAAGCCATGCATTTTCAGTTGCCTCACATGCATGCAAGAGCTGGACAATGAATAAAGAAGACTGAAGAAAAGTTGCTACCTTTGAATTGCAGTGTTGGTGAAGAATATTGACTGTATCATGGACTGCCAAAAGAATGAACAAATCTGTCTGGAAGAAGTATAACCAGAAAGCTTCTTAGAAGGAAAGATGCCAAGACTACCTCTCACATATTTTGAACATGTTATCAGGAGGGCCCAGTCCCTGGAGAAGGGCATCATGGTTGGTAAAGTGTCAGCAAAGAAGAGGAAGACCCTCAAGGAGGTGAGTTGACACAGTGGTTCAAGCAGAACAATGCTTGTTAGGGTCGTGAAGGACAGGGCAATGTTTTGTTCTGTTCAACCTAGGGTTTCTATGAGTCATAACTGATTGGACGGCAGCTAACAACAACACAACAATTCCAGCATGCCTTTATGTTGACCTAATGAATAATATCTTCAGTGATCCTATTTCCAAACAAGGTCACACTCAGAGGTACAGAACTTAAAACTTCAATATGTCTTTTGGGAGGACACAATTGAATCCATAACAACTTCATGGGTTTCTGGAATGCAACATTTATGTTTACAAATTATTGATGAAAAATTAATACTGAAGATAATTTTAAATTTTGTATTCTATTGCATCGAACCATATGTACTTGTTGATATTTTGCATTTCTGAAGTATAAAACTGGTAGTGTCATATAACTCAACTAATATAGTCATGAATTACAAACTTGCAGTTTTACTGAATAAAGCATTTAGAAAAAGAAAAACTCTCTCCATCTATATTGTGAAATAAAGTGTTCAAAATTTACGTATGTGTATGTGAGTGACCATTTCTATTAAATGGAAAATCTTACTAGTAGTTACTAGGTACTGAAAATGAATAGAATACTGAGTACTCAAAATAATATGGCCACCCAAAAAATAAATTGTGAATTAAATGTGACTTCTGATAAACAGACCCTGAAATATAGAAAGAATATTGTAGAAAACACAGAGACAAAAGGTCAGGTAAATACTTCCAATTTCCCAAGCTCTTGTCAGTCCATGGGGAGGTGTACTTGTCTTGAGCATGGCTGGTCACGTTAAGACAGGAGCCCCAGGAGAAAGAATCCTTGACATGCTACTGTACACATTTTTAGGTTAGTTAAGAAGGCCAAAGTGACGGGAAAATATGTCATTTTACCAAGGTAACGGCCCTAGTGGCAGTTCTTTGTGCTGGGAAGATAGCTAAATCCGAAACCTGTTGCCATCAAGTCTATTCCAACTCATAGAACACTATAGGAAAGTTCATCTCAGGATGGTATCAGATAGGGAGGGTTCTTATAGCTCTTCTTGATGAGTAAGAAGAGTACTGGAGAGTCAACTTATTACTAAGGCATGGTTGTAGTGGTTAAGAAGACATCTGATTGAGCTATTCAGCACAATCACAATGTTTCCTCTTCATAAAAGATCGGAGATCAAATAACACATTTGCATGTAAATTAGTGTCTTTTAATAATGTACACACATTATGTCAATTACATACTGTTATGGATTGAATGGAAACCCTGGTGGTGTAGCAGTTAAGTGCTACGGCTGCTAACCAAAGGATCGGCAGTTCAAATCCACGAGGTGCTCCTTGGAAGCTCTGTGGGGCAGTTCTACTCTGTCCTATAGGGTGGCTATGAGCCGGAATCGACTCAATGGCACTGGGTTTGTTCGTTTGTTTTTTTGGTTTTATGGGTTGAATTGTATCCCCCCAAAATATGTATCAACTTAACTAGGCCATGAGTCCCAGTATTGTGTGATTGTATACAATTTTGTCATCAGATGTAATTTTCCTATATGTTGTAAACCCTGCCTCTATGATGTTAATAAAACAGGGTTAGAGGCAGTTATACTAATGAGACAGGACTCAGTCTACAAGATTAGGTTATGTCTTGAGTCAATCTCCTTTGAGATAGAAAAGAGAGAAGCCAGCAGAGAGACAGTGACCTTATACAACCAAGAAAGGAGTGCCAGGAGCAATGTGTCCTTTGGACCTGGAGTCCCTGTTCTGAGAAGATCCTAGACAAGAGGAAGATGGATGACAAGGACATTCCACCAGAGCTGACAGAGAAAGAAAGCCTTCCCCTGGAGCTGGCACCCTGAATTTGGACTTCTAGCCTCCTAAACTGTGAGAGAATAAATTTCTCTTTGTTACAGCCATTCACTTGTAGTATTTCTGTTACAGCAGCACTGGATAACTAAGACATATACCAAATATTTTGTGAGACACAGTGATATGCCCCATTCTTTGTTTGATTTGAGGCAACCAAGATAAATAACATAGACCACTTGCTGTCAAGTAACTCACACATTTCAACAGGGGAAAAAATAAATGATCAGTATTAAAACAGCATTATATGTGCGATGAGAAGATGACACAAAAAGGGAATCTTCCCTAAAATGGGTGGAAAGTGAAGAGTAGTTGGAGCACATTCGTTAGCGATGTAACACCCCATATTATTCAGGAAAAACAAGTAAAAATTTCACTTGCAGAATAGTGCAAGGGCTTTCTTGGTAGAGGAAACATTACATGCAACATTAAAGTATCATGTGTAAACCTGACACCTTTGGGGAGTGCACTAATTCACAATAACTTCAGCAAAGGTGCTGATGGAAAGACAAAGTGTTAGAGAAAAAAAGTAAAGAGCAAATTCTCAAGGATCTTATGTAACTTGCTAATTGTTTTAAATTTTAAACTGAAAATTGTCATTAAAAGACATTGCTGAGGAGAGGCCAAGATGGCGGACTAGGTGGACGCTACCGTGGATCCCTCTTGCAACACAGACTCAGAAAAACAAGTGAATCGATCACATACATAACAATCTACGAACTCTGAACAACAAACACAGATTTAGAGACGGAGAACAAACAAATACGGGGGGACAGCGATTGTTTTCAGAGCCAGGAGCCAGCGTATCAGTCAGGTGACTTTCAGAGCCCGATTTGGGGCAGAGCCCAGGGGGGCAGACGGCACAGACAAGGGGCCCAGCCCTAGCCCCCGAACTCATCCCGGGAGGGAGCCCAGCCAGTTGGCGCTGGTGGCGTGGCGGCGCAGCCGGAGGGAGAAGTCCCCGGGAGGCAGTGACTGGTCTTGGAGCGGGGAGAGCAGCGTCTCAGCCGGGGAGACGTCCCACAGGGATTTTGGCAGGCGCTGGTGGGGCGTGAGCGCGGGGGCAGCTCCATCCCCCTGAATGGACCCCGGGGTGGTCCCAACTGGTTCACGTGGGCCCAGAAGGTTCGCGCGGGCGGAGTGGCGGCACAGCCAGTGGAAGAAGTCCCCGGGAGGCAGTGGCTGGTCTTGGAGCGGGGAAAGCGGCGTCCCAGTTGGGACACGCAGTCGCAGCTCAGGCCCGGGGAGCTGCTCCGCTCTCCTGAGCTGACCCCGGGAGGGGGGAGCCCACCCGGTTCGCGGGAGTGGCCCGCGACACGGCTGGCGGGACGGGGAGTCCCCGGGAGGCAGCGACTGATTTTGGAGTCAGGAGTGCACCGTCCCAGTAGGGGAGCCTTAACCTTGGGGGTGGGGCTGACAGCGGAGGATCTGACCTTGATGCCAGCGGGCCAGACCCCCCGGGGGGCAATCTCCACACAGCCAGTACATATAGGTGACGCGCCCCGTGGAAATCTCAGATATAAGAGTCATTCCAAGTAAGACAAACAACTCTGGCTATATTCTGAGGTGCTACACTCCTAGCTCTCTGATCCCTCCCCCACCCTCCCCAGGCGGCTCCATTAACATCTGAATAGCCTGAGCCAGAGGGAGAACTCTGATAGGGATCTGACAGCCTTTTTTTTTTTAGCGGATTTTCTGGAAAAACTAGTTTCCCAGTGATGGCTCGGAGACAGCAGTCCATATCAAACCACATAAAGAAGCAGACCATGACAGCTTCTCCAACCCCCCAAACAAAAGAATCAAAATCTTTCCCAAATGAAGATACAATCCTGGAATTATCAGATACAGAATATAAAAAACTAATTTACAGAATGCTTCAAGACATCACAAATGAAATTAGGCTAACTGCAGAAAAAGCCAAGGAACACACTGATAAAACTGTTGAAGAACTCAAAAAGGTTATTCAAGAACATAGTGGAAAAATTAATAAGTTGCAAGAATCCATAGAGAGACAGCATGTAGAAATCCAAAAGATTAAGAATAAAATTACAGAATTAGACAATGCAATAGGAAGTCAGAGGAGCAGACTCGAGCAATTAGAATGCAGACTGGGACATCTGGAGGACCAGGGAATCAACACCAACATAGCTGAAAAAAAATCAGATAAAAGAATTAAAAAAAAAGAAGAAACCCTAAGAATCATGTGGGACTCTATCAAGAAGGATAACTTGCGAGTGATTGGAGTCCCAGAACAGAGAGGGGGGACAGAAAACACAGAGAAAATAGTTGAAGAACTCCTGACACAAAACTTCCCTGACATCATGAAAGACGAAAAGATATCTATCCAAGATGCTCATCGAACCCCATTTAAGATTGATCCAAAAAGAAAAACACCAAGACATATTATCATCAAACTTGCCAAAACCAAAGATAAACAGAAAATTTTAAAAGCAGCCAGGGAGAAAAGAAAGGTTTCCTTCAAGGGAGAATCAATAAGAATAAGTTCAGACTACTCAGCAGAAACCATGCAGGCGATAAGGGAATGGGACGACGTATACAGAGCACTGAAGGAGAAAAACTGCCAACCAAGGATCATATATCCAGCAAAACTCTCTCTGAAATATGAAGGAGAAATTAAGATATTTACAGATAAACACAAGTTTAGAGAATATACAAAAACCAAACCAAGGCTACAAGAAATGTAAAGAAGATTGTTTGGTCAGATGACCAATAATATCAGGTACCAGCACAATACAAGGTCACAAAACAGAATGTCCTGATATCAACTCAAATAGGGAAAGCACAAAAACAAACAAATTAAGATTAATTCTAAAAAATAAATAAATAAATAAATAAAATACACATAACGGGAAATCATGGAAATCAATAGGTAAAAGATCACAATAATCAAAAAGAGGGACTAAATATAGGAGGCATTGAACTGCCAGATGGAGAGTGATACAAGGCGATATAGAACGATACAAGTTAGGGTTTTACTTAGAAAAATAGGGGTAAATAATAAGGTAACCACAAAAAGGAATATCAACTCCATAACTCAAGAAAAAAGCCAAGAAAAATGTAACGACTCAACTAACATAAAGTTAAACATTATGAAAATGAGGATCTCATAATCTACTAAGAAAAACGTCTCAGCACAAAAAAGTATGTGTAAAAATGAAATGGCCAACAACACACATGAAAAGGCATCAAAATGACAGCACTAAAAACTTATTTATCTACAGTTACGCTGAATGTAAATGGACTAAATGCACCAATAAAGAGACAGAGAGTCACGGACTAGATAAAGAAACACGGTCCATCTATATGCTGCCTACAAGAGACACACCTTAGACTTAGCGACACAAACAAACTAAAACTCAAGGGATGGAAAAAAATATATCAAGCAAACAATAAGCAAAAAAGAAGAGGCGTAGCAATATTCATTTCTGACAAAATGGACTTTACACTTAAATCCACCACAAAGGATAAAGAAGGACACTATATAATGATAAAAGGGACAATTGATCAGGAAGACATAACCATATTGAATATTTATGCACCCAATGACAGGGCTGCAAGATACATAAATCAAATTTTAACAGAAGTGAAAAGTGAGATAGATACCTCCACATTTATAGTAGGAGACTTCAACACACCACTTTCAGAGGACAGGACATGCAGTAAGAAGCTCAATAGAGACATAGAAGACTTACTTACAACAATCAACCAACTTGACCTCATTGACTTATACAGAACTCTCCACTCAACTGCTGCAAAATATACTTTTTTTTCTTGCACACATGGAACATTCTCTAGAATAGACCACATATAAGGTCATAAAACAAATCTTTGCAGAGTCCAAAACATCAAAATATTACAAAGCATCTTCTCAGAACACAAGGCAATGAAACTAGAAATCAATAACAGAAAAACTACGGAAAAGAAATCAAATACTTGGAAAATGAACAATACCCTCCTGAAAAAAGACTGGGTTATAGAAGACATCAAGGAGGGAATAAGGAAATTCATAGAATGCAACGAGAATGAAAATACTTCCTATCAAAACCTCTGGGACACAGCAAAAGCAGTGCTCAGAGGCCAATTTATATCGATAAATGCACACATACAAAAAGAAGAAAGAGCCAAAATCAGAGAATGGTCCCGACAACTTGAACAAATAGAAAGTGAGCAACAAAAGAACCCATCAGGCACCAGAAGAAAACAAATAATAAAAATTAGAGCTGAACTAAATGAATTAGAGAACAGAAAAACAATTGAAAGAATTAACAAAGCCAAAAGCTGGTTCTTTGAAAAAATTAACAAAATTGATAAACCATTGGCTAGACTGACTAAAGAAATACAGGAAAGGAAACAAATAACCCGAATAAGAAATGAGAAGGACCACATCACAACAGAACCAAATGAAATTAAAAGAATCGTTTCAGATTACTACGAAAAATTGTACTCTAACAAATTTGAAAACCTAGGAGAAATGGATAAATTCTTGGTAAAACACTACCTACCTAAACTAACACATTCAGAAGTAGAACAACTAAATAGACCCATAACAAAAAAAGAGATTGAAACGGTAATTAAAAAACTTCCAACAAAAAAAAAGTCCTGGCCCGGACAGGTTCACTGCAGAGTTCTACCAAACCTTCAGAGAAGACTTAACACCACTACTACTGAAGGTATTTCAAAGCATAGAAAAAGACGGAATACTACCCAACTCATTCTATGAAGCCACCATCTTCCTGATACCAAAACCAGGTAAAGACATTACAAAAAAAGAAAATTATAGACCTATATCCCTCATGAACATAGATGCAAAAATCCTCAACAAAATTCTAGCCAATAGAATCCAACAACACATCAAAAAAATAATTCACCCTGATCAAGTGGGATTTATACCAGGTATGCAAGGCTGGTTGAATATCAGAAAAACCATTAATGTAATCCATCACATAAATAAAACAAAAGATAAAAACCACATGATCTTATCAATAGATGCAGAAAAGGCATTTGACAAAGTTCAACACCCATTTATGATAAAAACTCTTATCAAAATAGGAATTGAAGGAAAATTCCTCAACATAATAAAGGGCATCTATGCAAAGCCAACAGCCAATATCACTCTAAATGGAGAGAACCTGAAAGCACTTCCCTTGAGAACGGGAACCAGACAAGGATGCCCTTTATCACCGCTCTTATTCAACATCGTGCTGGAAGTCCTAGCCAGGGCAATTAGGCTAGACAAAGAAATAAAGGGCATCCGGATTGGCAAGGAGGAAGTAAAGCTATCACTATTTGCAGATGACATGATCGTATACACGGAAAACCCTAAGGAATCCTCCAGAAAACTACTGAAACTAATAGAAGAGTTTGGCAGAGTCTCAGGTTATAAAATAAACATACAAAACTCACTTGGATTCCTCTACATCAACAAAAAGAACACCGAAGAGGAAATAACCAAATCAATACCATTCACAGTAGCCCCCAAGAAGATAAAATACTTAGCAATAAATCTTACCAAGGATGTAAAAGACCTATACAAAGAAAACTATGAAGCTCTACTACAAGAAATTCAAAAGGACATACTTAAGTGGAAAAACATACCCTGCTCATGGATAGGAAGACTTAACATAGTAAAAATGTCTATTCTACCAAAAGCCGTCGATACATATAACGCACTTCCGATCCAAATTCCAATGTCATATTTTAAGGGGATAGAGAAACAAATCACCAGTTTCATATGGAAGGGAAAGAACTCCCGGATAAGCAAAGCATTACTGAAAAAGAAGAAGAAAGTGGGAGGCCTCACTCTACCTGATTTCAGAACCTATTATGCAGCCACAGTAGTCAAAACAGCCTGGTACTGGCACAACAACAGGCACATAGACCAATGGAACAGAATTGAGAATCCAGATATAAATCCATCCACGTATGAGCAGCTGATATTTGACAAAGGACCAGTGTCAGTTAACTGGGGAAAAGAAAGTCTTTTTAACAAATGGTGCTGGCATAACTAGATATCCATTTGCAAAAAAATGAAACAGGACCCATACCTCACACCATGCACAAAAACTAACTCCAAGTGGATCAAAGACCTAAACATAAAGACTAAAACGATAAAGATCATGGAAGATAAAATTGGGACAACCCTAGGAGCCCTAATACAAGGCATAAACAGAATACAAAACATTACCAAAAATGATGAAGAGAAACCCGATAACTGGGAGCTCCTAAAAATCAAACAGCTATGCTCATCTAAAGACTTCACCGAAAGAGTAAAAAGACCACCTACAGACTGGGAAAGAATTTTCAGCTATGACATCTCCGACCAGCGCCTGATCTCTAAAATCTACATGATTCTGTCAAAACTCAACCACAAAAAGACAAACAATCCAATCAAGAAGTGGGCAAAGGATACGAACACACATTTCACTAAAGAAGATATACAGGCAGCCAACAGATACATGAGAAAATGCTCTCGATCATTAGTCATTAGAGAAATGCAAATTAAAACTACGATGAGATTCCATCTCACACCAACTAGACTGGCATTAATTCAAAAAACACAAAATAATAAATGTTGGAGAGGCTGCGGAGAGATTGGAACTCTCATACACTGCTGGTGGGATTGTAAAATGGTACAACCACTTTGGAAATCTATCTGGCCTTATCTTAAACAGTTAGAGATAGAACTACCATACAACCCAGAAATCCCACTCCTCGGAATATAGCCTAGAGATACAAGAGCCTTCACACAAACAGATACATGCACACCCATGTTTATTGCAGCTCTGTTTACAATAGTAAAAAGCTGGAAGCAACCAAGGTGTCCATCAACGGATGAATGGGTAAATAAATTGTGGTATATTCACACAATGGAATACTATGCATCGATAAAGAACAGTGACGAATCTCTGAAACACTTCATAACATGGAGGAATCTGGAAGGCATTACGCTGAGCGAAATGAGTCAGAGGCAAAAGGACAAATATTGTATGAGACCACTATTATAAGATCTTGAGAAATAGTAAAAACTGAGAAGAGCACATACTTTTGTGGTTACAAAGGGGGGAGGGAGGGAGGGAGGGAGAGGGTTTTTTATTGATCAATCAGTAGATAAGAACTGCTTTGGGTGAAGGGAAAGACAACACTCAATACAAGGAAGCTCAGCCCAATTGGACTGGACTAAAAGCAAAGAGGTTTCTGGGATAAAATGAATGCTTCAAAGGTCAGCGGAGCAGGGGCGGGGGTCTGGGGAACATGGTTTGAGGGGACTTCTAAGTCAATTGGCAAAATAATTCTATTATGAAAACATTCTGCATCCCACTTTGAAATGTGGCATCTGGGGTCCTAAAAGCTAACAAGCGGCCATCTAAGACACACCAATTGGTCTGAACCCACCTGGAGCAAAGGAAAATGAACACCAAGGTCACACGACAACTAAGAACCCAAGAGACAGAAAGGGCCACATAAACCAGAGACCTACATCATCCTGAGACCAGAAGAACTAGTTGGTGCCCAGCCACAATCGATGACTGCCCTGTCAGGGAGCACAACAGAGAACTCCTGAGGGAGCAGGAGATCAGTGGGATGCAGACCCCAAATTCTCATAACGAGACCATACTTAATGGTCTGACTGCAACTAGAGGAATCCCGGCGGCAATGCTCCCCAGACCTTCTGTTGGCACAGGACAGGAACCATCCCCAAAGACAACTCATCAGACATGAAAGGGACTGGTCAGCAGGTGGGAGAGAGATGCTGATGGAGAGTGAGCTAATTAAATCAGGTGGACACTGGAGAGCGTGTTGGCAACTCTTGACTGGAGGGGGGATGGGAAGATAGAGAGAGAGGGAAGATGGCAAAATTGGCACGAAACGAGAGACTGAAAGGGCTGACTCAATAGGGGGAGAGCAAGTGGGAGAAGGGAGTAAGATGTATGTAGACTTACATGTGACAGACTGGATTTGTAAATGTTCACTTGAAGCTTAATAAAAGTTAATTAAAAAAAAAAAAGACATTGCTGTTGTTAGTTGCCATCGAGTCACCTCTGAATGTAAAACAGAACAAAATGTCCAGTCCTGTGCTATCCTCATAACTGTTCATTTGTTCCAGTCCATGGACCCATAAAGTTTTCATTAGCTGATTTTCAAAAATATGCCACCAGCCGTTTCTTCTTAGTCTGAAAGCTCTGCTAAAACCTGGTAAACCTGCTGGTATTTGAAATATCAGTAGTATAACTTTCAGCATCATAGCGACATGCAAACCACTGCTGTACAAAAAACTAACAGATGGGTGGTGGTTTGAAGATTTTAAATATTTACATATTATGTTTCATGGAAGAAAAAAAAAAAGTCTCTCAGTACCTATGGGAATGGAAAAGGAAAGGTGAAGAGAGAGAGAAAGAGAGCACTATTTCAACCACATGACTCCACAAATCTATTTGCCAATTTCCTTCCAACAAGTTCAGATATTAAATGTGGGTAATTTTGAATTGTGCTGGAAAACATTAATATCTGTACACTTCATCCTTTTACCCTATTTTCCTTTCTTATCTTAGTATTTATTAATCTAAAATTTCATATTTATAGTAAATGAATTGAATTAGTAAAAAGCTTATCATTGCAAGTTGTGATATGGGCTCTCCATCTATTGGCTGGTCTAGTTAACATTATTTAGTGATATCAATTAGGAATCAGGGTAATTGAGCAGAGTCTCATACTAAGTTTCTGTCTTGAGGCAATAGCAATTGAGGCCATTAATTTGGAAAAGAGAGAGTAGAGGATCAACACATTTGGGGTGAAAGATTCTGAGTTTAGTTTTGGACAAGATGAATTTAAGATACCTGTAACACATCCAGTTGTTAAGAGCTCAGCTGCTGATCAATCAAAAGGTTGGCTGTTTGAAACAACCAGCTACTCCTCGGAAACCCTATGGGGCAATTGTACCCTCTCCTATAGGGTGGCTATGATACAGAATCGGCGTGGCAGCAATGGTTTTGGTTTTTTGCACAATACATCTAAAAAGCCCTGGTGGCAAAGTGATTAAAGAGATCAGCTGCTAACTGAAAGTTTGGTGGTTCCAACCTCTCAGCCACTCTGTGGGACAAAGATGTGGCAGTCTGCTTCCTATAGATTTACAGCCTTAAAAACCCTACGGGGCAGTTCTATGTCCTGTAGAGCTGCTGTGAGTTGGAATCAACTTGACAGCAGAGGGTTTGGTTTGGTTTTTGGATGACACGTCTAAAAGAAACTGACTAGAAGGAGGGATATGAGGAGGTTAAGAAGGAGAGTTAAACTGGAGTCGCAGCATCTGGATTTATCAGCATGTCGATTTCAATGAAAGCCATAGGGATAGATGGGATCTCTCATCAAATCTATCAAAAACCCTGCTGCTGGACAAAACAGGTAAAAATAGAAGTTAAATTCTCTTTACAGTTTTTCTCTCGTTAAAAATAATAAAATAAAGTGCTGAAATGTGCAGATATGCTATATGTAGGGAGGCTGATCAACAAATATGCCATCAGATGAAGTGCTTTAAAGAAGTTATAGAATGACAACCCAATACCATTTTGCTAATGAGTCAGGGGAAAAAGAGGATTTTAAAATATTTTTACTGCTTTATTGTCTTATAATATATACATGACACAATTTAACAATTGTTAGTGTCAATTCATTGTTTTTATGAATAAATTCAAAGGCTTCTGCAACTGTAACCACACACCAGTTTTAGAATATTTCCATGAATCACTCAGCCCAAGTTTTACTCAAAGCCGTTTCCAGACAGTTCTCACTCACACCCTCCCAGCATCAGGCAACGGCTGATTTGATTTCCTTCTATATAAATATGTCTTGTCTAGACATCCCATACAAAACAGACTCATAAAATATGCAATATTTTAATCTAGCCTTTCTCTAGAATACTTTTTTTTGAGGTTCAGGTTCACCCATGCCACTGCATGTTAATAATTTATTCCTTTTTAATGTCAAATAGTATTTGATTGTATGTATTTGCAACACTCAGTTTACCTACTCACCAGTTTAGCAATGTCGTGAATTATTTCTGCTTTTTGGCTATGAAGAACGCTTATTATATGAACATGTGTGTACAAGTCTTTGAATATACAAATATTTTCTTAGCTTGATTAGATTCCCAAGAGATGACATATTGAGATATATGACAAGTTTATATTTAACATTTTAAGAAGCTGCCAAACTGCTTCCCAAATGGCTGCACCACTTTATATTCTCAACAGTGATGTATGAGGTTTCCAATTTCGCCACATCTCCACCAACACTCAGCATTGTCTCTCATTTTTATTATAGTCATTCTACCTATACAAGTAAGGGTATTTGTGGCTTTAATTTGCATTTTTGAAAGATTAGTTACAATACTAACACACTTTTTCATGTGTTTATTAGCCAGGCACATGCCTACTCTGGTGAAAAGTGTTGTTAAATTGCTTACCCATTTTTTAATTGGGTTGTTTGTCTTATTATTAAGTTGTAAGAGTATACTACATATTCTGAATTGAACAAATAGTTTTATCATCACCATTCTGCCTACATTTTGAGATTATGCACACTCTGTTTAACTCCTTTATTTAGCTGGCAATTTGAAAAAGCATTTCCTTCAAACCCAAAACTACATGTCTTTTTTTCAAATATGAGTATTAATGCAACAATGAAAAATGATGAATACTTTAGTAAAGAACTTCTCATATCAACTACGGAGCTCTGGTGGCTCAGTGGTTAAGCATCTGGCTGCTAACCAAAAGGTTGGCAGTTTGAATTCCTCATCTGCTCCTAGGAAACACTATGTGGTAGTTCTACTCTGTCCAGTAGGGTTGCTGTGAGTTGGAATCAACTGGATTGCAACAAGTTTGGATATGGTTTCGGTATGGTCAAAGAGAGTTTATTACAGAAACACGAGAATTGCTAAAGATTGTAAAATCTCTTAATTTATCACATCATGTCCTCTTAGGAGAATTAAAAAAAAAAAATAGCATTTTGAATGTAGATCGATTCCTTTGACATATGTGTATTAACATATTCTCTGGGGAATAGATATATTTTTCAAATCCTAAACTATATTTCAACTATTTGCCACAGAAGTATTTCTAGGAGTTCATGCTAAATATATAATGAGATATATTCTAAAAGCTGGTCATTGATACATAATTTATATAAAGAAAAGTTAATATGTGAAAAAAGGGCATCTGATAAAAAAGAATACATTATTTTTATGACATCTGCATTGAGTAGAATTATATAAAGTCATTAACAGTTATAACCATTTTGTGAAACAAGATCTAATGACTAAGGAATATATTCCAATTATACAGCACAAATATTGAAGCATATTATTGAATAGTAAGTCGATGATTCTCTCTTTATGAAACAAGCAAATGAGCAATGAGTTGTCAGAGGTAAACAAGTAGATAGGCTGAAAGGGGTGACAAATAAAATTAGGTTAGTGGTATTTTTTTCTCATATGGAGGAATAAGCGATTTGAATTTACTTACATATGTTTTCAAAAGATCATATATATCACTCTGAGTTAGATACAATTTAAATGTATATCTTTGATGGAGTGCTTTAATAAAGATAGTCAACATAGTTATCAATAAGAATAGAAAACATCAGGCAAGAATTCAAAATGAAAAGCTGTGTTAGTATCACTGATTCCTATCTTCTTTTCAGTCATACTTTCTCAGTCTCTACAAAGTTGGATGGAGCTACGTTATCTTATCGTCATTCTCCGTAGCTGTCTGTCTCCCAACTCCATTTGCAGAACTACAAAGCCTCACAGTATGAAGTCATGGCACATGGAAGAGCTACATGTACAAAAACAAAACTAAACACTACCCATGAGTTTTTCAGAAGACTTTGCTGTGTTTAGCAGAGTATGCACATTACAAAGGTTTGGCATAATACTAATAGCAGAAGTCTTTATTCCAATACCAATTCTGGCATAACCCTGCTACATGATTCTACTATTTGCATGCTAAGCCTCAAATTTTCCATTGGACAATACTTCCTCCCAGAATAGTCAAGTTATGACTGAGAAATCACTGTGTTTTCAATTACTCAGAAAAAAGCCGCATGTTTGACATCTTATCATAATTTTACTTTTTCTTTGTTTCAATTTTAAATAACTCATGTTTAGAAATGGGTTAGCTGTATAACAGACTAGTGTTTGAATAATCACTGCCAGTGTCCAATTGTCTTAATTCTATTCCTCTCAGGACTAAATTCCCTGTCACAATTTAAATCCAAATTAAACACTTTTATTTGAGCTGGTGTTTTCTTAATTCGTTCTGATCTGTAAAGCACTTTACAGTGTGAACAGGAGGTGTGCTATATAAATGCAAATGATTGACTAAGAGATAGGTTGTTACGGATTAGTCAGAGTACAAGAAGTCAACAGTTATTAGCATAAATTATGGTCACAGATAAAAGAAATATTTCAAGGAGAATGCTAAAAAAAAAAAAAAAGATACACAGATGACAACAACAAAAAAAAACCCTCAACCCCCAGTTACAAAAACAGCCACCCAATTGTGTACTTTGGAGAAACAGCAGCAGCAACAACAAAATTATAAGAAAGGAAAATTAGAGTTAAAGGAAACTTAGTGGATATTCAGCTTAAGTCTCTTGTTTTGAATGTGAGATATAAGCAAAAGAATTTTGAACAAGTTTACCCAGCTACTTACTGGCAGAGCTTGAACTTAAACTCGGTCATCACAGCTTCCTATTAAATGTTTTTCAAACAAAATGCATCTCTATTTAGATAGAATGAAAAAAAAAAAAATGACGGGTAAAACTTAATTGAAATACTAATTCTAAATTTTGTATTAAATTAAAAAGCTAATAGTAAAAAAAAACACGTATAATAATGGTGTTATGAAAACGGATACTGAGTTTTTGTTGTTTTAATTTTAAAGAATGCATGTTGCAATAAAATGCTCCTGTATTTAGGTGATTCTCAAATCAGTAAACTTACCTGAAGAGATAAAAATACAGGGATTTAATTGTTATATTGGCTTCAGCTGATTTGGGCCAAATTGCCAGTCTGTTTTTAGAGGTAAAACTGACCAGCATGCTTTACACACTAGTTATCTATATCTAGCATCTGACATTAAAATTAGGTTAAACCAAACCAAACTCATTGCCCTCAGGCCGATTCCGACTCACAGCAACCCACAGGACCAAGCAAAACTGCTCCAAACGGTTTCCAAGGAGCAACTGGTAGATTTGAACAGCAGACCTTTACATTACCAAAAAAAAAAAAAAAAACAGTGCCGTCTAGTCGATTCCGACTCACAGCGACCCGATAGGACAGAGTAGAACTACCCCATAGAGTTTCCAAGGAGCGCCTGGCAGATATGAACTGCCTACCCTTTTGTTAGCAGCCGAAACACTTAATCACTATGCCACCAGGGTTTCCGACCTTCAGATTTGGGAAGCCCATATTATCGGTGTGTCACTAAAGCACTCAATTTATCTATTGAAGCTATATTGAATTATATTTTAAAGTTATTTTTATAGTGTTGGTAAACACGTTATGCTACACTGTGTTTTCTTTAATATTCAAATAATGCTTTTCCTTCCGATCCACTTAAAAAGTGGCGTGGCAGCAGAGGCGTTCACGTATCTGAAGGCCAGGAGTGCAAAGCAGCATTTCAACGCCAAACTCAATAAAGCGTAGTAAAAGGGAAGAGATGAAAACCTAAGTGAGAACGTGAAAAGGTTTCTATAGGAGTGTATTAGATGGCTGAATAGGATCCCATGGGGAGGAGCAGAAGTTCTTCTCCCTGGGATCATTTGAAATCATCCTTAGAATATTTAAGAACATATTGCCTGAAAACAATCCCACATTGTAACAGAGAGACAAGATGACCTAGAAGATCTTTTCCATTTCTAACTTCTAATATTTTTTGACTCTGGATAGAAAAAATATATATTAAAGTCTGAGGTACAGTTTTCGACAGCACCGAATTGTTTGTATAGTTTTATAATTGTATACAGAAATGTCAGGTGAAGTTCTATAGACCGAAATACCGCATAAGAGCACCCTGAAATTTGCCAATGGATTATGTTAATATATCAGAGCAAGCTTCTCCTGAACCCTGGTTTATATTCATTCAGATTAATGTGGTTCTGTAAAAAGAAGATTCATATTTGATTTTTTGTGTTAAGTATATTGGATCTATGAATTCTGGTGAAAAAATTCTATCAAAAATCAAGTCTATATGATTTAAGAAAAAACTGTTCTTTTTACTAATCTATTCCTTCTACAAATAAGAACTATCTCTAAAATATTCAAAAATTTGTTAATGTTGAAAAAATTCCACGTATTATTTAATTTATTATTAATGTTATTTATACTTTAGGTTTATATTTGTATTAGTATAATTTATACTTTTCAAAACTAAGATTGTAAAATATTTTTAAGTATAATCACCTCTAAATATAGCATGAAGCCTAAAAATAGCATGTGTGTCTACTTGAAACTATCATGAATATGGATTTACTCAGTATAGAAAATGTGCTTATCAGATAAAAATGTCCTTAGGTATTGTTGTCAGAAGCTTTATTGTATATTTACAAAACTTGATTTAATTAAGGGGGAAAAGAAAAAAACTTGGAGGAGGAAGCCAACCTATGAAAAAGAATGACATTCTTTTTAAATAATACATTTTAGACAGATGTATAGGTTATAGGTTAGTTTTAACAGTACTATTTTCATTTTAATGTGCTATATATGACTTTTTTTGTTTTTCCAACAAAAATTGGCATTCAATAGGTAAGAAGGTGTAAAAGTGGGATATTATATAGATAAAAAGAGACTTAAGGGACATATTAATGAAACATATTATTTAAGGCTTGTTTTTAGTTAAATTTAAACAAAGCAACTTTTAACTCACAGTTTTCCAAATAAGTAAGTAGAAAAATTTGAATACAAACTAGTAATAGATGATATTAGAGAGCTAGAGACTTGGTTATTTAAAAAAAAATATGTTATAAAAGTGGAACTTTTATGAACAAAATAATACGATGTCTGTGATTATCTTTAAAATAATTTGTGGGTAGGGAGTAGCAGCGATAGAGATGAACCTATTTGTGGAGTAGCCATAATTGCTGAAGTTAAGTGATAGATTTAAAGCAGTTCATAGATGCTATTCTCTCTACTTTTGTGTATGTTCACAAAGCTTCCATATTTATAAAAGAAATTCCTGGTCATTATACTAGATTAAGGAGCTGCAAAGTGGTTAAAGAAAGTAAAAACAAACAAAACAAAACACCCAAAATCAATTACCTAAAGCTGCTGTATTCATTTATAGTATTTATTGCTGTTTTTTCTAAACTTTTACAACATTGGCGTTTCATTTAATATAGCACCACTACAGTTTTTTTTCTTCTTTTGTAGTAGGAATAAAAATACAGAAAAGTACAAAACAATATCAATATATACTATTCACCGAAGATCCATATTTAGTTTTTCTTCAGTAGATATTGCGTATATGGTCAACATTCCTCCATTTCATTATCTGTTATTCACATCCATTTTAATTAAATTTCTCCGTGTAGCCAGACATAGATTTACTAACCATTATGCTATCTGAGGACATATAAGTTGGCTCTACAGGTCCCTGGGTGGTGCATATATTTAGTTAAAAAATGTATATCTATGAGGCTTTGTTCAAGGAAATACAAGTTAAATCAGTCTATCACATAGTATATATGTACAATAAGTTAAAAATAGACCTAATCTCAATATTAGTAAAAACTTACATATACATCTGCATAGTATTTCAATTCCTATTTCTATGATCATGTGACAAATTACAGAAAAAAAATCAATATAATGATCTCAGGATGACAATTGTGATATCATTCAATAGAATTTCCAAACAGTCTTAAAAAGTAGGTAAGTAAGTAAATAAATAAAAATCACCCTAAAAATAAGAGCAACAGAAAGTAATACAAAAGTTCTTTACCACGAAATCCAAGTAAATTTCTGAAGTCAAGAAATTAGACCAAAGAGTAACTGGGTATTTAAATGAGAGCCAAGTTTTTCTGACTTACTAGAAGTGAAACTTTACACCATAAAAAGGATCAGCAGAATAAGATGACATAAAGAAGACAGAATTTGTCTTTAACATACCAGAATAGTTCCCCATCTGCTAAATTCTGAATGTAAATAATTAGCATCTCTAAGATGCCAACAGTTGAAATGTTCCTTACATTGTGTGCAACATAGAACATTTAAACAAATATTAGGTAGGCTTTACAAGTTGTTTTACGTTAGACAAGCTGATGACTTCAAAGATTCCAGTTGCGCTAACACCTTTATATTGCTTTCACCTACACAGTCTCAATGTACATGATGACATACTTCATGACTTCATAGATCATGTATGCATGAATATCTGAAATTTAATGATTAATTTTAGAAAGTATAAATCAAAGTCATTTTAACACACTAATCTGTATCTGTTTCCAGTGATTGATATTCACAGGCTCATAACTAAACTTCATCCACATCAACTTTACTTAGTCTAGATTATGTCATCCCTTAAAGATAATAAATCCTTATGTTTTCTCTCTGTTGGTTTTCCCTCCATTTCTGGTGATTTTGCTTAGAAGTGTTTTAGCCAAATAACTTTTGTATTTATGTTGTCTTCCTTGAGTCTTCTAATTAGTAATTGTAGGTACTTGTTATAAAGTTATACGTTTGTATACTGAAGAAAGCCTCCAGGAGTTTGAGGCTGCTTAAATCATTTACTAATCTTTGTATGATTACTTCAATCTTCATTTTGCACACAACAAATTGGGAGTTGGTGCATAGTTAGTGAAATTGGGCTGATGTTTTAAAACCTTACAGGGAGAGAAGATTTATAGTCTTGTGGCAATACTCAAAATTTTTAGCCCTTGAATTTGTAGACAGCGAATGGTGAGCAGTGAACTTGGATACGCCTGCCAAAAATATTCATGTTGGTGGTTTTAGTCACTTTTCAAGGGCTCTGAATTAACAGGTTTGCTTAGAGATTGACCTCTCCCACCTTAAAAAAAATAACTTCTTGCTAATAAGTCTCCTCAAAATTGAAGATACAGGTACCTTTTTTTTCCTTTGAAGTTAAAGCAGATCCAAATATTCTCTAAATTTAGTTACAGAAGTCAAGAAGTAAAGTTTACTAATCAGAGATTGATAGAACTACCTTTCATCACACTTAGCTTCTACATCTTTTACAAAATGAAATGCTTTAGTCAATCTTGGTATGCTAAGTAATGCACTTGGTGAGACTTTTCTAACGTTTTACTGGGTCCTACCCACAATGAGACTCCTAAATTTCATAAAAGTTATTGAACTTGAAACTAAAACAGAAGGATGAAATACTTAATAGCCCTAATATGTTAAGCAAGTATCTATCAACAATTTTAAGTATGTGTATTGACATATTTTAACTCATGGCTAATTAGAAATAATAGTAAAATACATATTAAAAATAATGATAATTGACAATAAATCACAAATTTCAATAGAGGGAACATGAGAAAAAATGCATTCTTGTACAACTCAGTAAAGTATTTCTCAAAGGGAATAGATGAATTTGCCTATTTCACTTATTTTCAAAACTTAATTAATTTCTCAGTTGGAGAAATGGCCTAAATAATAATTCTAATTCTCTTTCAGCTCCTTAGGGGTAAGGTAAGTGGTGCCTTAAAATCCCCATCCTCATTCTAATGGTCTATCTGCATTTGTTTATTAGTAATTTTAGTAACTGTCAAGACCACTGAAAATAGTGATATACAGATGGTGAATATAACATGATATTAGAGAAGTGGAAATCACTTCTAAAAATTATTGAAGAACAGATATGTTTATTTATTCATTTTTAATCCTGGCCATACATACATCCACTGTGGAGCTATATAGAAAATATTTCATACTTCTGTACAATTAGGTACTCTGAGCAAATTTTACTAAAACCTGGGATCAGATCTAAAGGAAGACTAGAAGTTATGACTGATTCTCTAGTGAGATGAGTCTTCCAGGAGTTATATGTTTATATTTCAAGAGAAGATCCGCTTCCTCTCCCCCAACTATGAGTGGTCCCTAGGTTATAAAACTAAAGATAGTGGTCTCATTTCCCCCTGGAGACATGTGCTTACATTTCAAAGTGTTAGAGTAAGGACTCAGTATTCTGGCCATTATATTTCCAAGGAGATTCTCTCAGAAGGTGAGGGGAAACAACTCTCCTATATAAATGCCCACATTCACTCCCAGGACTCCTCATGTAGAGTAAAACAAACAAACAAAAAAACAAACCCACAAGGAGCAGCTGATGGATTCAAACTGCTGACCTTTTGGTTGGCAGCCAAGTTCTTTAAACACTTTGCAACCGGGGCTCTTAGAGTAGACCCCAGCGTACGTTGGATGGCATCTAGTTCTCCTTGTATAACCTCAGAAGGAAGAATTGAGGAAGAGAGAAATAGTCATGGTTGTTATTTGCTAAAAGTAAATAAATGAATCTGTTCTGCTTCACAAACTTCTGTTGCTATTCAGGATAATAGATGTTAAAAACTTAACATCCAGATTGTGGAAATTTAGAGGAGGCTGTCAAAACAAATGTAGACCTTCTTAAATAGAGTCAGTTAACTACATAGGAGCTCTGGTGGCACAGTGGTTAAGGGCCTGGCTGTTAACCAAAAGGTTGGTAGTTTGAATCCACCAGCTGCTCCCCGAAAACCCTATGGGGCAGTTCTGCTCTGTCCTATAGGTCACTATTGACTCAACAGCAAAGGGCTTGGTTTTTTGGTTTAATTACACACAGAAACTCAAGGACTCAATAATAATTGAGGGAGAATTTTTTTTTTAATTTTGAGAATATATATTTTTTAAACTTTTTAAGTGAAATAATTATAGATTCACAGGAAGTTGCATCCCAAGCACTCTTCTTTCAGTCTCATCCAATGTTACAGCTTTCCTAACTATAGTGCAATATCAAAACCAGAAAATTGACATTGTTGTAAACCAGAAGCTTATTCGGATTTCACAAGTTATACAGCAACTCATGTTCACGTGTATCTCTATGCAGTTTTATCAGAAGTGAAGGGTCATGTGATCACCACCACAAATCAAAATACTTAACTGCACCATCAGTACAACACTACCTTGTAAGGTCCCTTTAGAGCCAGATTCAACTCTCCAGCATCCTAAATCCCTAGCAACAATTAATCCATTTTCCATCTTTATAAAGATGTCATTTCGCAAACATATAAATGCAATCATTTAGTGTGTATTCTTTTGTATTGGCTTTTTTCACTCAACATGAGTTCTTTGTGGTTCAAACAAGTTGTTGCATATATCAATAATTTGGTCCTTTGTATTGCTGACTTGTACTCCATGGTATGGATGCGCCATAGTTCATTTAATTATTTACCATTGAAGGACATTTGGGTAGTTTCCAGTTCCTGGCTACTATAAATAACACTGCTATGAATGTTCATGAACAAATTTTTGCATGAAAATAAACCATTTATTTTTCTGGGTTATATATTCAATTGTTAGGTTATATGTTTTTTTATGTTATGTTAAGTCTGTTTTTAGTTTTAAAAGAAAATTTCAAACTGTTTTCCAGAGTGATGGTACATTTTTACAGTCCCATCAACAGTGCATAAGTCAACCAGATTCTCCACATTCTTAGCAAGATTTGATAGTATTACTATTCTTTATTTTAGCAATTATGAGAGATGTGGAATGATAGTGATATTACATGGTCGTTCTAATTTGCATTTCTCCCACGACTAATGATGACCATTTTTTCATGTGCTCACTTGTCATCTGCATGTCTGCTCTAGCATAGTATCTTCCAAGTCCCTTGACCACTTTTTAATCTGGTCATGTGTGTTGTTACTGCTGAGTTTTGTGAATTTTTCATATATTCTAGATATAAGCCCTTTGCCATACATATGAGTTGCAAATAATTCCTTCCATTCTGTAACTTGTCTTTTCATTATCTTAGCTGCATCTTTCACAGAGCAAAATTTTTAGTTTTGATGAAATCCAATTGATCATTTTTTCCTTTGATGGATTCTGCCTTTGGAGTCAAGTCTTCTCTGAACTCTACCTAATTCTAAGTCACAAAAATTTCTTTCTTCTTTTTTTTTTATTAATACATAGAAGTTTTACATTTTTATATCTTACATTGAAGTCCATGATCCCTTTTGGCTTAACTTTCATACAAAGTGTGAGGTTTAAATCAAGGTTCATTTATTTGTCTATGAATATCCAGCTTCTCCAGTACCATTTGTCACAAGGCTACATCTCCTCCACTGAGTTGCATTTTTTTCTACGTCAAAAACTAATTACAGGCAGTCCCCAAGTTATGAGTGCCAGACTTACGTATAACCGAAAGTTATGAATTATTATATTAAAAATTTGAGGTACATACAATGGCTCATAGTAACAAATACGTACTACTTTGCTACCCTCATCAAATCATTATTTTTATTGTTATTACTTGTATTATTGAGATATTTTAGTGTATCTGGAAGTCTTTATTTAACGTTTTTTATGCATAGAAAAGTACATTATATACTATACACTAAGAAAAATATTTCACTGACGTTAGACACAAATTGTAGCTAACTGCTCCAACTTAAGTACAAATTCTACTTAAAGACAGACTTAGGAACGGGACTTGCTCACAATCTGGGTACTGCCTGTATGATTTTGTAGATTTCTCTGGGTCTTAAGATATTTTTAGATACATCTGAAGTATTACAGCATCTAGAAAGATGAAATATAGACAGATAATCAACCTAATACACCCAGAATTCTCCTTAGAAGCAAAGATGATGAGACTTCTTCCTTACTTTGAACACATCATCAGGAAAGATCAATCATCAGAAAATGACATCCTGTGTGGTAAATTAGAGGGTCTAGAAAAAGGAGGAAAACTTTCAGTCAGAGATATTGACACAATAGCCTCAACAGTGAGCTCAAACATATCAAAGTTCAAGGATATGGCACAGGACCAGGCAATGTTTCGTTTTGCTATGCATAAGTTCTCTGTGTTTTAGAGTGCATTCAACAGCAAGCAACTAAACAACAATCAGCTTACATTTAAGCACAGAAATGAGGACCAGCCCCTCAAAGACTAAGTTCTTGTAATGATTCTAGTATTTGGGATCTATTCAGTAGTTCCCCCACCACTGCCCCTTTATTCTAGGGAAATGGGTTCCATGATCGTCCCATGAATACCTGGAACAGTGGATAGTACCAAACCCTATATATACTATATTTTGTCCTATACCTATCATTATGGATTGAAGTGTGTCTCCCAAAAATGTGTACCAACTTGACTGGGCCATGTTTCCCAATATTGTGTAGTTGTCTACCATTTTGTGATCTGACGCGATTTTCCTATGTGTCGTTAATGAGGCAGGATCAGAGGTAGTTATGTTAATGAGGCAGGACTCCATCTACAGGATTAGGTTGTATGTTGAGTAAATCTCTTTTGAGATATAAAAGAGAGAAGCAAGTAGAGAAGAGAGGGACTTCTTACCACCAAGAAAGCAGAGAAGAGAGAGGAGTATATCTTTTGAACCTGGGGTCTCTGCACTAAGAAACTCCTAGACCCAGGGGAAGATTGATGACGATGACCTTTCCACAGAACGAACTGACAGAGAAAGGCTTCCCCAGGAGCTGGCACCCTAAATTTAGACTTCCAGCCTCCTAAACTGTGAGAGAATAAACTTTGATTTGAGAAAGCCATCCACTTGTGGTATTTCTGTTATAGCTAAGACACCTATGATAAAGTTTAATCGATAAATCAGGCATGTTAAGACAGGTTAATAATAATAACTAATAATAAAGTAGAACAATTACAACAATATACTGTAATGTTATGTGAATGACAGTTGGACAGTGTGAAATTTCATCATGCTACATACTCATTTAACATTTTTGGATGGCTGTTGACCATGGGTAACTCAAACTGTGGAAAGCAAAACCACAGAAAAGGGAGAACTACTGCAACAATGAACTCAAGCATAACAACGATTGTAAGGATGGCTCAGGACAGTGCAGTGTTTTCTTCTGTTGTGCATAGGGTCACTATGAGTCGGGACTGACTCGATGGCACCTAACATCAGCACAATAACACTGTAATTGGGGGTTATCCTATCAGTACACTATGACTGATTCAATTAGCCTTCACTGCTAACCAGAGAAATATCCTCCACATGTATGATTTCAGTTTCTATCAAGAAAATGATAACATCAAGCCATAACACATCCCTGTCTTAAACCAGAAAGTATTTCCAATATTTCCAGGATTCTTTCAATTAAATATCCCATAGTAAAAGCAATGTCATTAAATTTAAATCTAAACTCATGATCTTCCCAGGAGGAGGAGCTATAATGATAGTGTTAACTTGGCACTCTAAAACTATGACCGTGTCATTATTGCTTATTTCCTCAATGCTTTCTTACCTGTGGCCTAAAAAATAACAAATAAGTTTCCATTTAGTTTTCTGTAAAATGAAGATGGTTTTACCCGTTTTAGCCTCATTCCAAGTATAAAAGTAAATAACAATGTATATAAACTACTTAGCTAAATATCGGACCAATAGGTACTCATTAAATAATAACTTTTCATTGTCATTAGTAAGTGCACAAAACCATTGATGACTGAGTTCTTGCCTACGTTTTCAAATGGATCTTCCTCAAAAATTCATGAGTAGACTCAACTCCATCCCTAGTGAATTGTGGTATCCCAGGTGCTTCATCATGATTATATTCTTATTCATTCTTTGGAAATGTGATTAAACATTGCACACTTAATTAAATATTGCCTGAACTCTTTGGGTAGTTATAAATTTCCTCTTTTACTAACGCAACGTATACCAAGTTATGTTGTTAGATGCTGTCAAGCCAATTCCAACTCGTAGCAACCCTATAGGAAAGAGTAGAACTGCCTTATATTTTCTAGGCTGAAATCTTCAAGGAAGCAGATCTCTAGGTCTTTGGGTGGGTTCAAACCACCAACTTTTCAATTAGCAGTCAAACTTTTAACTGTTGTGTCACCAGGCTCCTAACATATACTATAGTGTGCATAAGTTTGTTATAATTTGTTGTTGTTGTTGTTGTTTTCCTTGTAATAATTTACCTTCTTCAATAGATTGAGTTTCTAAAGCTTTGGTTCCTGAATGATTGTACATTTTCATTCCTAATTCTCAGCACATATTAGGCACTTAACAAATATCTGATTGAATTAAAGGAAATCTCCAAAATACAAATAAGGTAAGGTAAATGAGATTAAAATTTGCACAAGAGTTTAAAAACTGGAAATAATTGACTCTTCCAGAAATAACTTGAAATATTAATATTATATTTTACATAATTTCTAACAATTTTCTCATATTCTTTTAGCATGCATGCTCTTTAGAGTAAGTGATATTAATTCATTACTGTTTTTAATTTTTTTCTTTGTTCATACACTCAATATACAAGCATATATGGTGACAAGCTCTCTTTGAAAGGTTTCCCTAGAGAAGAAAATAGTATAACCAGTATCTTCATTTTCTTTTCTTTTGATAAATCATTGGCGTACATGTGAATCCAGAGTGATAGAGATCGAACACTAGCTTCCTAATTCATACACACACGCGTAATAAGGCATCACGTATGTTGGAGGTTTCTGAGAAGTTCTTCGCTCCCTCTGTCCTTCTCTCCTTTCCCTCCTTCCTTTTGTCCTTCCATTCCCTTCCATTTCCTTCCTTCCTGCCTTCCTTCCTTCTTTCCATCCCTTCTACCTCCCTCCATCCCTCTTTTTTTCTTCCTTCCTTCTTTCCTTCCCTCACTCTCTCTCTTCTTTTTTCTACCTTTTCTTCTCACTCCTCTTTTCTCGCAATATTTGCTTACATTCCACAAACACCTAATATATAATAATTGGCAGGAGGCCAATATTCTTGCTATTTCTATATGTTTATAAACATACAAAAATTCATAAAGTACATATATTTGTTATTATTTGTTTTTCAGAAATATGTTTTTATTGTACAAATTACTGTTCATTTCACAGAATCATTATGGAAATAATTTAAAGACATTTGATATAGTTTTAATTGCTTCTTTTTAATAGTTCTATAAATTATACACAGTAAATATGTCATAATTTAATCAATTATGCCTGGATTGCTCTGAAATGATGTTGTTGTCTTCTTTTGTTGTTGTTGTTAGGTGCTGTTGAGTTGGTTCAGGTTCATAGCAACCCATTGTATGGCTCATAACAACCTATTGTACAACAGAACAAGACAACACCTGGTCCTGTGCTAACCTCACAATCATTGCTGTTTGAGCCCATTATTGCAGCCACTGTGGCAACAAATCTTTTCTGTTATTTTATATATATATATATATATTTTATTGAACTTTAGATGAATATAAAACAAACTAATTTTTCATTAAACAGTACACATATTGTTTTATGACATTGGTTAACAACCCCATGACATGTCAACATTCTCCCTTCTCCACTTTGGGTTTTCTTTTACTAGCTTTTGTGTTCTCTCCTGCCTTCTAGCCCCTGGGCTGGTGTGCTCTTTTACTCTCGTTTTGTTTTATGGGCCTGTCAAATCTTTGGCTGTCGGGTGAACCTCGGGAGTGACTTCTTTACTGAGCTAAAAGTGTGTCTGGGGGCCATACTCTTGAGGTTTTTCCAGTCTCTGTCAGGCCAGTAAGTCTGAACTTTTTTTGTGAGTTAGAATTTTCTTCTACATTTTCCTCCAGCTCTGTCAAGGATCCTGTATTGTGATCCCTCTCAGAGCAGTCAATGGTGGTAGCCAGGCACCATCTAGTTGTACGAGACTCAGTCTGGTGGAGGCCATGATAGATGTGGTCTATGAGTCCTTTGGACTAAAGTTTCCCTTATATCTTTAGTATTATTCATTTTGCCTTGCTCCCGACCGGGTTTCCCGAAGGGGTGAGACCAGTATTGTATCTTAGATGGCTGCTTACAGGCTTTTAAGACCCCAGACGCTCGCTACTCACCAAAGTAGAATGTAGAACACTTTCTTTATAAACTGTTTTATGCCAATTGAGCTAGATGTTCCCTGAGACCAGGATCCCCACAGCCCAGCAATTTGGTCCCTTGGTGAATATGGATGTGTCTATGGAGCTTCCATGACCTTGCCTTGTACAAGTTGTGCTGGCTTCCCCAGTATTGTGTACTGTCTTACTCTTCATCAAAGTTACCACTTATCTATTGTCTATTTGGAAACCCTGGTGAGGTAGTGGTTAAGAGCTATGGCTATTAACCAAAAGATCAGCAGTTCGAATCCACCAGGCGCTCCTTGGAAACTCTATGCGGCAGTTCTATTCTGTCCTATAGGGTTGCTATAAGTCGGAATCAGCTCAACGGCAATGGGTTTATTGTCTATTTAATGTTTTTCCATCCCCACTCCTCCTCTCTCTCATAACCATCAAAGATTGTTTCTTTTTGTGTGTAAACCTTTTCATGAGTTTTTACAGTAATGGTCTCATACAATATTTGTCCTTTTGTGATTGACTTATTTTGCTCAGCATAATGCCCTCCAGATTCATCTATGTTATGAGATGCTTCACAGATTCATCATTGTTCTTTTTCATTGCATAATACTCCATTGTGTGTATGTACCATAGTTTGTTTATCCATTTAACTGTTGATGGGCATCTAAGTTGTTTCCATCTTTTTCCTGTTGTGGTGCAATGAACGTGGGTGTGCATACGTCTATTCTTGTAACAGCTCTTATTTCTCTAGGATACATTCCTTGGCGTGGGATTGCTGGATCATATTTTATTTCTATTTCTAGCTTTCTAAGGAAGCACCATATCATTTTCCAAAATGTTCATATCATTTACCATTCCCACCAGCAGTGGATAAGAGTCCCAATCTCCCTGAAGCCTCTCTAACATTTGTTATTTCCTGTGTTTTTGATTCGTGTCAGTAATGCCAGGGTGAGATGATATCTCGTTGTAGTTTTAATTTGCATTTCTCTAATGGCTAGTGTTGGGAGCATTTCCTCATGTGTCTGTTTGCCATTTGAATGTCTTCTTTGGTGAAATACCTGTTCATTTTCTTTGTGTGGCAGTCAATCTTGTTGAGGGTCTTCCTCTTTTTCAGTGACGCTCTACCAAGTATGATACACTTCTTCGGGGGCTGGCCCATCCTGATAATATGTGCAAAGTATGTGACATTATCTTGCCATCCTTGCTTTTAAGGAGTATACTGACTGTACTTCTTCCCAAACAGATTTGTTTGTTCTTCTGGAAGTGCATGGTATATTCAAAACTCCTTGTCAGTCCCATAATTCAAAAGCGTCAATTCTTCTTTGGTCTTCTTAATTCATTGTCCAGCTTTCTTGTACATATAAGTCTATTGAAAATACCATGACTTGGGTCAGGTACACCTTAGTCCTCAAAGTGACATTGTTGCTTTTTAACATTTTAAAGAGGTCTTTTGCAGTAGATTTGCCCAATTTAATACATTGTTTGATTTCTTGACTGCTACTTCCATGGGCATTGATTGCAGATCCAAGTAAAAAGAAATACTTGACAACTTCAATATTTTCTCTTTTTATCATGATGAAGCTTATTGGTCCAGTTGTAACAACATTAGTTGTCCTTATGTTGAGGTGTAATTCATATTGAAGGCTGCAGTCTTTGATTTTAATCAGTAAGTGCCTCAAGTCCTCTTCACTTGCAGCAAGCAAGGTTGTGTCATATGCATGTTACAGGTCGTTAATGAGTCTTCCTCCAATCTTGATGCCACGTTCTTCTTAATACAGTCCAGCTTTGGGGACTATTTGCTCAGCATACAGATTGAATAAGTGTGGTGAAAGGGTACAACCTGACACACACTTTTCCTGATTTTAAGCCATTAGTATAGCGGGAGTATCCCCTTGTTCTGTTTAAAAGACTGCCTCTTGGTCTAGGCACATATTCCACACGAGCACAACTAAAAAAAAAAAAAAAACCCATAATTTGTTATGACCCACACAGTAGAATGCCTTTACAAAGCCAATAAAACGTAGGTAAACATCTTTCTGTCATTCTTTGTTTTCAGCCACGATCCATCTGATATCAATAATGATATCCCTGGTTCCAAGTCCTTTTCTGTATCTGGCTTGAATTTCTGGCTGTTCACTGTCAATACACTAGTGAAAATCATAAGGTAGTGTGCCAATAAATATGCATATCCATTAATGCTTCTATTTTATTTTCTTCTTAAATCAGAGAAGCAGGATTGATGAACAAATGTGTATATACAGCACAAAATTTTGATAGTGTGGTGCAGTTTGAATTACACCAGCATTAAGCGACTGCACTTCTGCTTTTGAAAGTCTGATGGTGGCAAAATAGTACCGTAAATTTACCTTGAACTTTATTTCTTTACCTTGCATTAATAGAGGATTTGAATATCTTTTTTTTTTTTTGCTGAGTTGGATTTTCTCTTCTACAAATTATTAATTTTCATTATTTTTCCATTTTTGTATTGGTTAGTTGGCTTTGTAATGTATCATTATGACTAGTCTGAACTATATTTCCCAGAATTTCCTTTTTTTGTATATTTCTGGTCAGGGTGGGCCCAAAGGAAATTCTTGGAAGACTTTAAGGCTGGAAAAAAAAAAAAAAAGTAGCCATGTTGCAGCTCACATCCATTGTTTCTGATTCACTAACTCACTTGCTTGGCATGAAGTAGCTGCTGGCCCTGGCACTGCTCCACCATCCCTCAAATCCTCCTTTAGCTTCTTAACCTTTTTGGCCAGGTATGTGTGTTTAGCTCTGTGTCAAAGGCACCTGGCTTCTGCAGGATTTGCATACCACCAATGGCAGAAGCAACAACAACGAACTCAGGTTTCAGATCTTCCTCGAAAAGTTTCATCTTGTGCTTGAAGATTCCAGCTTGATTTTGATCTTCCCTACTTTACATCCACATTCCCTTTCTGACTGCCTGCCCGATGGGCTTCAAGTTCCAGCATTAGACAGTAACATGAAGGAAATGATCTTATAGAAACTGTTTAATCAACTCCTACAACTGCTTATGGTCAAATTGATTATATATAAAAAAAAATTTTTTTTTGATTATATATACATATATATAAATAATATATATATATACCAAACCCATTACCATTGAGTCGATTCTGACTCACAGCATATATGTATATATATATGGATTGACACAGTGGCTGCAACAATGGGCTCAAGCATAACAATGATCATGAGGATGGCGCAGGCCTGAGCATTGTTTTGTTCTATTGTACATTGAGCTACTGCGAGTCAGAACTGACTTGAAGGCACCTAGCAACAGCAACAAATATATATACATATATATATATACACATACATATAAAACCTCCTGTAAGAAAATGATCGTATAGAAACTACTTAACCAACTCCTACAATTGCTTAAGTTCAAATCCTCACGTATTTCTTATCAGTTATGCTTCTGTTTGAACCCTAGCTAACACAGGTCGTTAGTTATTTTTCGTCGATTTGTATAAGAACTTTCATTATTACTGTCAATGATTTCCACTTTATCATAAGATGAAATCACCCAGAGGGACGGTTAAAATACAGATTGCAGGATAGAATTTCCAGAATTGCTGATTCAGTAGATTCTGGCTTTCTCCTGGAAATCTGCATTCCTGACAAATTTCCATGCAATGTTGATTCTAGTTATGACAGCATTTTTAGAAAGACTGTTTTAGGCATTAAACCTTTTTAACAATCATCTGCAATGTAATTCCATTTTCAAAATTTATTATGTGACATAATATTGATTAGACAAATATTATTTTTAATTTATACAAAACAGATATTCATTTAATACTTGCTCTTATTTTCCTGTTTGCTCTTCCCACCCCACTAAGGTTTGTTTCAATACCAGGATTTACAAGTAGTTTCCAATTTCTTAAAAATGTTAGTTTTACTTTTCACATTGTGATAATTATTGAACAAATTACTTGTCACCACGATGTTTAATAAAATAAAATTACAATTGAGTCGCATAGAATTTTTATATATATTAGAAACTCTAGGTTATCATTCTATTCCATTAATATTTCTGCCTTGTTGATTTGATTATGGTGGCTGCATCATGCACTCTGATATTGGTAAGATAATCTTTAGTCTCCACTCCTTCGATATACTCACTCTGGCTCTTATTGAGTATATTTTCTCCCTAAAAATTGAGATAGTTTAAATAAGGACAGAAATTTTGAAAATGGTTTTCTGAATTTATTCTTAAAATCTTATTTAATGTGTATGTTACTTCTTTTACTTCTTTTAATAAATGTGAGTTTAATTTCCCAAGTCATTCCTTCTGTGAACAGGCAAAACGTCCCATTTTTTGGATCATATTTCATGTGATTGAAGGTATAACCCTGTTTGAGTGTTACACGAAATACTTCATTTCACCATTGTTGCCTTCCAAAATATAGGCAGAAGTTTTATTATTCTAGTTAAAATAGCATTAGACTAAATAAGACACATTGCTGTCCTCCAAAATGGACACATTCAGTTTTTCCAGAACCAATGAGTGGAAGAAAGGAGACATTGCAAAAGCAAATAAGGTGATTCTTTGATAACTGCTCCTCAGATGAAAGGTAGATTGATGGGAACCTGATACTAACCTGATGAGACGTTCCACCTGCTATCAAACTCAAGCCATAACTGTTCAGAGAGCAGTACTGAATACACAGTTTGGTATAGATTCATCTACTATGTGGCTATATTTTTCATTTTTTAAAAAACATCAGAGCCTAGAGAACAGTGTACTCCCTAATTAAGAAGTGTTAATAGCACAAGGTAAAGGAATTGGAGCTCTTCTCCAGTCCAAAGATCTGGAAATGAAAAAGAGGATCGCAATATCAAAGTAAAAGTAATAATAGGACATATAATTATTTGCTAAGAGGTTCTAATAGGTGATTAAAAGGAAAAATTAAGGAATTTTATTGTCCTTTCTTCAATCCTTGGGTAACAGTCTATCTGGTTCTCCGTATATATTGATTTTTCTTCTACTATTTCTGACTCTGCATTTTCTGATATCATTTGACACTCTAGAGAATCATAGGGTCATATTTTTAACCTTGACAACTAAGTGAAAATAGAACTACAGTGACGACAATAAGTAGAATACCTTGTGCCCTAATTACATCTGGCCAAAAAGTAATTTTATGGTGGCATAAAATCTTAGGTGGCTGGGGAAAATTAATATATGTTTATCCTATTTATTTAGTAGCATATATATTCAGAAAGAAAAAAAAATGTTTCTATGTTCTTCACCAAATTTCTTCTCCTTAAGTTATCTGTAGTTCTCCTCGATGAATCTGTATGTTCCTGCTTTGACCACTATGTTAGATTAAAAAGCAAAAAAGAAGTAGAAATAGAAATACTTCAATACAAGATAATATTAAATAAAGTCTTGCCTGCCTAGCACAGTAAAGTCAGCACCATGGAAACACGTGACAACTCCATATACCTCTACTAGATGTCTTGGTGTGCTTCCATGGAGTGATTCTCTACATGCCCAGATGTGGGTGTACAATAGATATAACCCATTTAGAAACAGGAGACAAGAGGCTGTCTGGGAAATCCAATGCTGTGGCAGACATCCTAAAAATGGTAGATTATAAGAAGAAAGTGGAGTGAAGAGGGTGGTAAAATTGCTTGAATTAGGAGGGCGTAGGGCAGTAGCAATTTTTCAAAAAATATAATGTCCTTCTCTAGGCATCCCTACCTCCTAATGATGTGTCCGAATAAGCAAGACTAAGTCTCACCATCTTTGCTTCTAAGAAGCTTTCTGGCTGTACTTACTCCAAGATTAATTTGTTCTTTCTTCTGGCAATCCAGAATATTCAATGTTCTTTGCCAGCAACCCAGTGTGAATGTCTCAATAATTCTTCATCTGCCTTTATCATTCTCTAGTTTTAGCATGCATATGAGGCAATTGAAAATAACATTGCTTGAGTCAGGGACACCTTATTCATCAAAATAACATCTTTGCTTTTTCAGATTTTAAGTTTTTTTTTTTTTTTTTTACAGCAGACTTGTCCAATGCAATACTCTGTTTCATTTCTTGACTGTGGCTTTTCTGGGCATTTGAAACAATACTTGCACTGTTGATGCAAGTAGAATGAAATCCTTAACAAGGTTAATTTCTGCACTGCTTATCATAATATTTTGTATGGGCCCAGTCCTGAGGATATTTTTTTCACATTCAGGTATAATCCATACTGAAAGCTATAGTCTTTTACCTTCTTCAGTAAGACCTTCACATTTTCTTCACTTCTCTGCTTCTTAATACTTTAAAGACGTCTTTTGCAGTAAATTTTCCCAATGCAATATGTCATTTGAGTTCTTGACTGCTGCTTCCATAGGAGTTGAATGTAGATCCTAGTACAATGAAATTCTTGAGAGCTTCAATCTCTTCTCCATAAGTCATGATGTTGCTTATAGGTCCAGTTGTAAGAATTTTTTTTTCTTTATGTTGAGGTGTAATATACACTGAAGGCTCTAGTCTTTGATCTTCATTAGTAAGTTCTTCAAGTCCTCTTTGATTTCAGCAAGCAAAGTTGTGTCATCTGCTTATTGCAGATTGTTAATGAGTCTTCCTCCAATCCTGATGCCAATTTCTTCACATACTCCAGCTCCTTGGATTATTTTCTCAACATACCGATTGAATAAGTAAGGTGAAAGGGCACAACCCTGCTGCTAATCTTTTTCAACTTTAAACCACGCAGCATCTTCTGTTCAAACACATGAACATAATTAAGTGTTCTGGAATACCCATTCTTCATCATGTTATTCATAATTTGTTATCATCCGCACAGTCAAACGCCTTTGCTTAGTCAAAAAATCAGAGGTTAATATCTTTTATGTATTCTCTGCTTCTGGCCAAGATCCATCTGACATCATCAATGATAGCCCTTGTTCCATGTCCTCTTCTACATCTGGCTTCAACTACTGGCAGCTCCCTGTGAATGTATGCTACAGCCTTTTTAAAAATTATCTTCAGCAAAATTTTACTAGAATATGATATTATTGATATTGTTCAATGATATTCACATTTCATTTGATGGCCTTTTGAATGGGCATGGATATGGAACTCTTCCAGTCAGTTGGACAAGCAGCTGTCTTCCAAATTTCTTGACATAGACAAGTAAGTGCTTTCAACATTTGCATACATTTGTTGAAGTAACTCAATTGAGATTCTGTCAATTCCTGAAGCCTTATTTTTTGCAAAAGGATTCCTATATTACAATTTTCTTAATACTGGTTGATAATTTTGGACCCCATCCGTCACACTTAGAAGCTTGAGAAGGAATGGTATGCTTTGTCTTGTACTTTCCTCAGTTTATTTGGTAACCTGGACACACTTGTATGACATTTAATGAAAAGAAAATAAATAAAAATAGTAACCATTTTGTTGCTTAAATGAAGTATCAGTAAAGAAATATACAAATTTATCTTTTTGAATATGAATTTATTTTTTATGAAAATTCTAGATCAATGTGTTATCAATCTTAATAATTAACTGGGGTGGGATCTGAGATTACGCATTTTGAATAAACTTTTAAGTGGTGTTGAAGCTCTGGGATGAACAACACTTTGAATAACTTTAGGCTCTGAAAGGACAGAGCTATACATGGTATATGTTGGATTTTATATTAGTGTTTTGTTCCTCTTATTGTTTTATTTTTGAGGTTTTTGATATTGTTTACCAGTTGTCTCCAGGAAAATCACATAAACGGGCACCTGATAAATATAGACAGAGCAAATTAATTGACAAAATACTTGAGATTGAAACACTGAAATGTATATATTTAGTCTTTTAGAGAAGGAACACTGGCGACACAATGGTTAAGTGCTCAAGTGCTAACCAAAAAGTAGGTGGTTCAAATCCACCAGCCACTCTGTGGGAGGATGATGTGACAATCTGCTTCCATAAAGTTTTACAACTTTGGAAACCTTATGAAACAGTTCTACTCTGCCTTACAGGATCACTATGAGTCGTAATAGATTCAACACCAAAGAGGAACCAAAAACGAACACAATCTTTTAGAGATCAACATATCTACAACAAGCTGGGAAGAACTGAATTATGATCTCTTTCTTTCTCTCTTGCAAAAGTTTAAAAAGCAACTGATTGGACTTTTTGAAAATTTTAGATGCCTTATTTAATTTTCTTAATGATTAAAGACCAATGATCAACAAACTTTTAAGAAAAATGAACTCATTTTTTTAATTTGTTATTAATTATAACCAATATAAAGAGGTCAGACTAGAGAAAAGATAACTTGAATAATGTCTAAGATGCTAAAAATACGTGAACAACAAATAGAACAAAATAATAAGCCAAGACTTAAATAAGTAAAATTAATTTTTTTTCTGACATTTTGACTTTGTACTGATACAAAAGGATATTATTACCCTCAAACATATCCTTAATTTACTTAGATAAGTCTTAAACAAAAATTGACCTACAACATGAAATATCCACAGTAAATGAAAATCATAAGGACTAGGCTCAGGTATATTTAAACTCTTCTTTTAGTGGAAGTCTTACCAAGAAATCTGGGATGTCATAGATCTACCTCACTGGATGGCATTGAGCACCAAATAAGATAATGATTGTGTTGGTGCCATGTAAACCATGGAGTACTTATAATTCTGGACTCTCATTGCAAAGGGTCAGGAGGGAAATGGAGTTAACACAGAAATCACAGTCTAGAACCCTACACTCTCAATTGTTCTTCTTTGTTTAACATGAGATAGGAGTCCCGAGTGGCACAAATGGTGAAGTGCTCAGCTACTAACCTAAAGGTTGGTGGTTCAAATCTACCCTGAGGTAACTTTTCAGCCTGGAAGAAAGGCCTAGCAATCTACTTCAAAATGTTCACAGCCATTGAAAACCCTACAGAGCACAGTTCTACTCTGAAACAAATGGTGTTACCATGAGTTGGAATCAACTTGATAGCAACTTTTTTTTTTTTTTAATGTCAGTTAAGTCTTTTAATATAGGTGATCTAATAATAATAAATTATAGAATTTCTTAAAACGATTTTATGACAAAGCAATCATATTTACAAGCAACTTGCAACTCAAGGGTAATTCAGGTGTAAATTGTATTTGATAGGTTTTTTCACAGATATTTGGACTTAGAAACACCTTCTATAGATGATGTACATCAGCATGCAGAGAAATTCATAACTGCAACCTCATTAATAAATAAGCTCTCTTGTTGAAGGACTTCTATTTACCTTTGTTTTAGGTGAGTAGCACGAGTTTTTAAAAGCTGGTGCACTGACATTAATCATTTATTTACCAGTTCTTAAGAAAAGGAATATATTAGCCTAATCTATTTGGTCTCCTTAATTTAAAATGAAGGAGGTTGTACCTGGAAGGTACACCCCTCTCTCTTTTCCCTCTGCTCCTCTGCCCAGGCAGTTAAATGAATGTGAATATGTTTTTCAAAATGATCAATTGAAGATTTCTTTTAGGCCCATTGTCATTAGTCACAAAATTTATTACCCTAATTTAATGAAGACACATAAATATACAAAGATTCACATTTATTTTCAGATTCCAAACTTCCAATAGCATTCAAAAGTCCTGAATTATTCCTGCTGTAGTGGCTTGCATGTTACTGTGATGCAGGAAGCTATGCCACTGATATTTCAAATACCACAGGTCCATCCATGGTGGACAAGTTTAAGCAAAGCTTCCAGACTAAGATAGAGTAGGAAGAAGGACCTGGCAATCTATTTCTAAAAAAAATAGCCAGTGAAAACCTCATGAATAGCAGTGGAACATTGTCTGTTATAGTGCCAGAAAAGAAGCCTCTCAGGTTGGAAGGCACTCAAAATACAACTGGGGAAGAGCCACCTCCTCAAAATAGAGTCAGCCTTAATGACGTAGATGGAGGAAAGCTTTTGGGACTTCATTTTCTGATATGGTAAGACTCAAAATGAGAAGAAACAGCTTCAAACATCCATTAACAATCAGAACATGGAATACAAAGTATGAATCTAGGGAAATTAGAAGTTGCCCAAAATGAAATGGAACACTTGAAGATCAATGTCCTAGGTATTAAACCCAATTCCAACTCATATTGACCCTATAGGACAGAGTAGAACTGTCTCATAGGGATTTCAAGGAGTAGCTGGTAGATTCAAACTGCCAAGCTCTTACCTACTGTGCAACCAGAGCATTAGTGAGGTGAAAGGACTGCTTTTGGTCATTTTGAATCAGATAATCTTATGGTCTACTATGCCAGGAATGAAAATGGAAAAGGAACAATGTCACATTCATTGTCATAAAGCACATTTCAAGATCTATCCTGAAGTACAACTCTGTAAGTGATAAGATAATATCCATATGGTCATAGGGAAGACAGGGTCCTGGTGACACAGTGATTAGGCATTCAGCTACTAACCAAAAGGCCAGTGGTTTGAATCCACTAGCCACTCCTTGAAAACCCTATGGGGCAGTTCTACTCTGTCCTATAGGGTCACTATAGTTGGAATCAACTCAATGGCAATGGGTTTGGTTTGGGTTGACAGGGAAGACAAGTTACTATGATTATTATAGAAATTTATGAACCAACCACTAACGCCAAAAATGAAAAATTTGAAGATTTTTATCAACTTGTGCAGCCTGAAATTCATCAAATGTGTAATCAAGTTGCACTGATAATTACTGGTGATTGAAATGCAAAAGTTGGAAACAAAAAAAGGATCAGTAAGTAGTTGGAAAATATGGCCTCTGTGATAGAAATGAATCCATAAATCATGTGACAGAATTTTGGAAGACCAACAACATATTCATTTGGAAATACTTTTCTTTCAACAACGTAAACAGCAAGTATACAAGTGGACCTAGTCAGATGGAATACGTAAGAATCAAATAGACTGCATCTATGAAAAGAGACAATGGAGATCAATATTATCAGTCAGAAAAAAGACAGCAGCCAACTGTGGAACAGATCATCAATTGCTTATATGCAAGTTCAAGCTGAAGCTGAAGAAAATTAGAACAAATACATGATGGCCATGGTACAAACTTGATTATATCCCACTTGAATTTAGAGACCATCTCAAGAATAGATTTGACACATTGAACACTAATGACCAAAAACTATACAAGTTGTGGGATGACATCACAGACATCATACATGAAGAAATCAAAAGGTCATTAAAAAGACAGGGAAGAAAGAAAAGACAAAAATGGATGTTAGAAATGACTCCAAAACTTGCTCTTGAACATTGAGAAACTAAAGCAAATGGAAGAAACAATGAAGTAAAAGAGCTGAACAGAAGATTTCAAATGGTGGTTAGAGAAGACAAAGGAAAATATTGTAATGAAATGTGCAAAGAAATGGAGTTAGAAAACCAAAGAGGAAGAACACCCTCGACATTTCTCAAGGTAAAAGAACTGAATTAAAAATTCAAGCCTTCAATTGTAATGTTGAATAATTCTATCAGCAAAATGTTGAATGATGTAGGAAGCATCAAATATAGATGGAAGGAATAAACACAGTCACTGTACCAAAAATATCTGGTGTTGTTCAACAGTTTCATGAGGTAGCATATGATCAAGGACAGATGGTATTGAAGTAAGGAGTCCAGGCTACACTGAAGGCATTGGCGAGTAACAAGGCTCCAGGAATTGACAGAATACCAATTGAGATGTTGCAAGAAACAGATGCAATACTAGAAGTGCTCACTCATCTATGCCAAGAAATTTGGAAGACAGTTACCTGGCCAACTGACTAGACGGGATCCATATTTGTGCCCATTCCAAAGAAAGGTGATCCAACTGAATACAGAAATTATCAATGTCGTTAATATGACAAAGTAAAATTTTGCCAAAGCTAATTAAAAAATGGTTGCAGCAGTACATTGATGGCAGTTTTCAGAAATTCAAGCCAGCTTCAGAAGACAGCATGGAATGAGGGATATCATTGCTGATGGCAGATGGGTCTTGGCTAAAAGCAGAGACTATCAGAAAGATGATCATTTATATTTTATTGACTATGCAAAGGCATTCAACTGTGTGGATCTTGATAAATAATGAATAACTTTACAAAGAATGGGAATTCCCGATCACTTAATTGTGTTCATGCAGAACCTGTACATAGACCAAAAGGCGGTAATTAGAAAAGAACAAGGGGACACCATGTGGTTTAAAAATCAAGAAAGATGTTTGTCTGGGTTGCATCCTTCACCATATTTATTCAATCTGTATGCTGAGCAATAATTTGAAAAGTTGGACTATATGAAGAACATGGCATCAGGATTAGAGAAGACTTATTAACATCTTGTGATATGCAGGTGACACAACCTTGCTTGCTGAAAGTAAAGAGGACTTGAAGCACTTACTGATGAATATCAGAGACTACAGCCTTCAGTATGGATTACACCTCAACATAAAAGAAAAAAAAAAAAATCCTCACAACTGGACCAATAAGCAACATCATGATAAATAGAGAAACTATTGAAGTTGTCAAGGATTTCATTTTACCTGGATCCACAGACAATGCCCATAGAAGCAGCAGTCAAAAAATCAAATAAAGTATTGCGTTGGGCAAGTCTGGACAAAGGACCTCTTTAAAGTGTTAAAAAGCAAAGGTGTCTCTTTGAGGACTAAGGTGTGCCCGACCCAAACCCTGATATTTTCAATTGTCTCATATGTATGCAAAAGCTGAACAGCAAATAAGGAAGACCAAAGATGGATTGATGCCTTTGAATTACGATGTTGGTGAAGAACAGTCAGAATGCTCCTTAGAATTGAGGATGGTGAGATTTCTTCTCTTGTGTTTTGGACATGTTATCAGCATGGACCAGTTGCTGGAGGAGGACATCATGCTGATAAAGTAGTGGGTCAGGAAAAAGAAGAATATCAACGAGATGGGTTGACAGGGGCTACCACAATGGGCTCAAGCATAACGACAATTGTGAGGATGGTGCAGGACCAGACAGTGTTTAGTTCTGTTGTACACGGGGTGGATATGAGTAGAACTGACATGTCAGCACCTAACAGATAACAAAAACACTACAAATTAACACATTTTACTTTCTCAAACTAGAAATTACTTATTAAACATTCTTCATTATTCTGCCTTAATCAACAATATCTTTTTATTCTCTTCCCTCTCAAGGTTCTGTGAGTTTAATATCAATTATGCATTACTAAGAATAACCCACAAAAAAAGACTTGGACATTAATAAATGGAAAGAAGTAACTGGTTTTGCAATAGAAAGAAATGTGATTACTTGAAGATAAAGGACAAAAAGTGGTTGCATTAGTGTAAGGGCAAGACCCATATTCTATTTTTTTTTTTATAATTATTATTATTGAGCTTTAAGTGAACATTTACAAATCAAGTCTGTCTGTCACATATAAGCCTATATACATCTTACTCCTTACTCCCACTTACTCACCCCCTAATGAGTCAGCCCATTCAGTCTCTCCTTTCGTGACAATTTTGCCAGTTTCTAACCCTCTCTACCCTCCCATCTCCCCTCCAGACAGGAGATGCCAACACAGTCTCAAGTGTCCACCTGATACAAGTAGCTCACTCTTCATCAACTTCTCTCTCTTACCCATTGTCCAGTCCCATCCATGTCTGATGAGTTGTCTTCGGGAATGGTTCCTGTCCTGGGCCAACAGAAGGTTTGGGGACCATGACCACCGGGATTCCTCCAGTCTCAGTCAGACCATTAAGTATGGTCTTTTTATGAGAATTTGGGGTCTGCATCCCACTGATCTCCTGCTCCCTCAGGGGTTCTCTGTTGTGCTCCCTGTCAGGGCATTCATTGGTTGTGGAGGGGCAACATCTAGTTCTTCTGGTCTCAGGATGATGTAAGTCTCTGGTTCATGTGGCCCTTTCTGTCTCTTGGGCTCATCGATATCGTGTGACCTTGGTGTTCTTCATTCTCCTTTGATCCAGGTGGGTTGAGACCAATTGCTGCATCTTAGATGGCTGCTTGTTAGCATTTAAGACCCCAGACGCCACATTTCAAAGTGGGATGCAGAATGTTTTCATGATAGAATTATTTTGCCAATTGACTTAGAAGTCCCCTTAAGCCATAGTCCCGAAACCCCCGCCCCTGCTCCGCTGACCTTTGAAGCATTCAGTTTATCCCGGAAACTTCTTTGCTTTTGGTCCACTCCAGTTGAGCTGACCTTCCGTGTATTAAGTATTGTCCTCCCCTTCACCTAAAGCAGTTCTTATCTACTAACTAATCAATAAATAACCCTCTCCCACCCTCTTTCCCTCCCCCCCCCCGTAACCACAAAAGTATGTGTTCTTCTCAGTTTATACTATTTCTCAAGATCTTATAATAGTGGTCTTATACAATATTTGTCCTTTTGCCTCTGACTAATTTTACTCAGCATAATGCCTTCCAGGTTCCTCTAGGTCATGAAATGTTTCACAGATTCGTCACTGTTCTTTATCGATGCGTAGTATTCCATTGTGTGAATATACCACAATTTATTTAACCATTCATCCGTTGATGGACACCTTGGTTGTTTCCAGCTTTTTGCTATTGTAAACAGAGCTGCAACAAACATGGGTGTGCATATATCTGTTTGTGTGGAGACTCTTATTTCTCTAGGGTATATTCCGAGGAGTGGGATTTCTGGGTTGTATGGTAGTTCTATTTCTAACTTTTTAAGAAAACGCCAGATAGATTTCCAAAGTGGTTGTACCACTTTACATTCCCACCAGCAGTGTATAAGAGTTCCAGTCTCTCCGCAGCCTCTCCAACATCTATTATTTTGTGTTCTTTGGATTAATGCCAGCCTTGTTGGAGTGAGATGGAATCTCATCGTGGTTTTAATTTGCATTTCTCTACTGGCTAATGATCGAGAGCATTTTCTCGTGTATCTGTTAGCTGCCTGAATATCTTCTTTAGTGAAGTGTGTGTTCATATCCTTTGCCCACTTCTTGATTGGGTTGTTTGTCTTTTTGTGGTTCAGTTTTAACAAAATCCTATAGATTTTAGAGATCAGGCTCTGGTCGGAGATGTCATAGCTGAAAATTCTTTCCCAATCTGTAGGTGGTCTTTTTACTCTTTTGGTGAAGTCTTTAGATGAGCATAGGTGTTTGATTTTTAGGAGCTCCTACTTATCTGGTTTCTCTTCGTCATTTTTGGTAATGGTTTGTATTCGGTTTATGCCTTGTATTAGGGGTCCTAACGTTGTCCCTATTTTTTCTTCCACGTTGTTTTAGTCTTTATGTTTAGGTCTTTGATCCACTTGGAGTTAGTTTTTGTGCATGGTGTGAGGTATGGGTCCTGTTTCATTTTTTTGCAAGTGGATATCCAGTTATGCCAGCACCATTTGTTGAAAAGACTGTCTTTTCCCCAATTAACTGACACTGGGCCTTTGTCAAATATCACCTGCTCCTATATGGATAGATTTATATCTGGGTTCTCAATTCTGTTCCATTGGTCTATGTGCCTGTTGTTGTACCAGTACGGCTGTTTTGACTACTGTGGCTGTATAATAGGTTCTGAAATCAGGTAGAGTGAGGCCTCCCATTTTCTTCTTCTTTTTCAGTAATGCTTTGCTTATCCGGGGCTTCTTTCCCTTCCATATGAAGTTGGTGATTTGTTTCTCCATCACATTAAAAAATGTCGTTGGAATTTGGATCATAAGTGCATTGTATGTATAGATGGCTTTTGGTAGAATAGACATTTTTACTATGTTAAGTCTTCCCATCCATGAGCAAGGTATGTTTTTCCACTTAAGTAAGTCCTTTTTAGTTTCTTATAGTAGTACTTTGTAGTTTTCTTTGTATAGGTCTTTTACATCTTTGGTAAGATTTATTCCTAAGTATTTTATCTTCTTGGGGGCTACTGTGAATGGTATTGATTTGGTTATTTCCTCTTCGATGTTCTTTTTGTTAATGTAGAGGAATCCAAGTGAGTTTTGTATGTTTATCTTATAACCTGAGACTCTGCCAAACTCTTCTATTAGTTTCACTGATTTTCTACAGGATTCCTTAGGGTTTTCTGTGTATAAGGTCATGTCATCTGCAAATAGAGATGATTTTACTTCCTCCTTGCCAATCCGGATGCCCTTTATTTCTCTCTCTAGCCTAATTGCTCTGGCTAGGACCTCTAGGACAATGTTGAACAAGAGCGGTGATAAAGGGCATCCTTCTCTGGTTCGCGTTCTCAAGGGAAATGCTTTCAGGTTCTCTCCATTTAGAGTGATGTTGGCTGTTGGCTTTGCGTAGATGCCCTTTATTATGTTGAGGAATTTTGCTTCAATTCCTATTTTGGTGAGAGTTTTTATCATAAATGGGTGTTGGACTTTGTCAAATGCCTTTTCTACATCAATTGATAAGATCATGTGGTTTTTGTCTTTTGTTTTATTTATATGGTGGATTACATTAATGGTTTTTCTGATATTCAACCAGCCTTGCATACCTGGTATAAATCCCACTTGATCAGTGTGGATTATTTTTTTTGATGTGTTGTTGGATTCTATTGGCTAGAATTTTGTTAAGGATTTTTGCATCTATGTTCATGAGGGATATAGGTCTGTAATTTTCTTTTTTTGTAATGTCTTTACCTGGTTTTGGTATCAGGGAGATGGTGGCTTCATAGAATGAGTTGGGTAGTATTCCGTCCTTTTCTATGCTTTGAAAAACCTTCAGTATTAGTGGTGTTAACTCTTCTCTGAAAGTTTGGTAGAGCTCTGCAGTGAAGCCGCCCAGGCCAGGACTTTTTTTTGTTGGAAGTTTTTTGATTACCGTTTCAATCTCTTTTTTTGTTATGGGTCTATTTAGTTGTTCTACTTCTGATTGTGTTAGTTTAGAGAGGTAGTGTTTTTCCAGGAATTCATCCATTTCTTCTAGGTTTGCCAATTTGTTAGAGTATAATTTTTTATAATAATCTGATATGATTCTTTTAATTTCAGTTGGGTCTGTTGTGATGTGTCCCATCTTGTTTCTTTTTTTTTTTTTTTACTAACATTTATTAAGCTTCAAGTGAACGTTTACAAATCCAATCAGTCTGTCACATATAAGTTTACATACATCTTACTCCGTACTCCCACTTGCTCTTCCCCCATTGAGTCAGCCCTTTCAGTCTCTCCTTTCGTGACAATTTTGCCGGCTTCCCTCTCTCTCTATCCTCCCATCCCCCCTCCAGACAAGAGTTGCCAACACACTCTGAAGTGTCCACCTGATATAATTAGCTCACTCGTCATCAGCATCTCTCTCCCACCCACTGACCAGTCCCTTTCATGTCTGATGAGTTGTCTTCGGGGATGGTTCCTGTCCTGTGCCGACAGAAGGTCTGGGGAGCATGGCCGCCGGAATTCCTCTAGTCTCAGTCAGACCATTAAGTATGGTCTTTTTATGAGAATTTGGGGTCTGCATCCCACTGATCTCCTGCTCCCTCAGGAGTCCTCCGTTGTGCTCCCTGACAGGGCAGTCAGCGATTGTGGCCGGGCACCAACTAGTTCTTCTGGTCTCAGGATGATGTAGGTCTCTGGTTCATGTGGCCTTTTCTGTCTCTTGGGCTCTTAGTTGTCGTGTGACCTTGGTGTTCTTCATTTTCCTTTGCTCCAGGTGGGTTGAGACCAATTGATGCATCTTAGATGGCCGCTTGTTAGCATTTAAGACCCCAGACGCCACATTTCAAAGTGGGATGCAGAAGGTTTTCATAATAGAATTATTTTGCCAATTGACTTAGAAGTACCCTCAAACCATGGTCCCCAGACCCCCGCCCCTGCTCCGCTGACCTTTGAAGCATTCATTTTATCCTGGAAACTTCTTTGCTTTTGGTCCAGTCCAATTGAGCTGACCTTCCATGTATTGAGTGTTGTCTTTCCCTTCACCCAAAGCAGTTCTTATCTACTGATTAATCAATAAAAAACGCTCTCCCTCCCTCCCTCCCTCCCCCCTTCATAACCACAAAAGTATGTGTTCTTCTCAGTTTTTACTATTTCTCAAGATCTTATAATAGTGGTCTTATAAAATATTTGTCCTTTTGCCTCTGACTAATTTCGCTCAGCATAATGCCTTCCAGGTTCCTCCATGTTATGAAATAGTTCACAGATTCTTCACTGTTCTTTATCGATGTGTAGTATTCCATTGTGTGAATATGCCACAATTTATTTACCCACTCATCCGTTGATGGACACCTTGGTTGCTTCCAGCTTTTTGCTATTGTAAACAGAGCTGCAATAAACATGGGTGTGCATATATCTGTTTGTGTGAAGGCTCTTGTATCTCTAGGGTATATTCCGAGGAGTGGGATTTCTGGGTTGTATGGTAGTTCTATCTCTAACTGTTTAAGATAACGCCAGATAGATTTCCAAAGTGGTTGTGCCATTTTACATTCCCACCAGCAGTGTCTAAGAGTTCCAATCTCTCCGCAGCCTCTCCAACATTTATTATTTTGTGCTTTTTGGATTAATGCCAGCCTTGTTGGTGTGAGATGGAATCTCATCGTAGTTTTAATTTGCATTTCTCTAATGGCTAGTGATCGAGAGCATTTTCTCATGTATCTGTTGGCTGCCTGAATATCTTCTTTAGTGAAATGTGTGTTCATATCCTTTGCCCACTTCTTGATTGGGTTGTTTGTCTTTTTGTGGTTGAGTTTTGACAGAATCATGTAGATTTAAAGATCAGGCGATGATCGGAGATGTCATAGCTGAAAATTGTTTCCCAGTCTGTAGGTGGTCTTTTTACTCTTTTGGTGAAGTCTTTAGATGAGCATAGCTGTTTGATTTTTAGGAGCTCCCAGTTATCGGGTTTCTCTTCATCATTTTTGGTAATGTTTTGTATTCTGTTTATGCCTTGTATTAGGGCTCCTAGGGTTGTCCCTATTTTTTCTTCCATGATCTTTATCGTTTTAGTCTTTATGTTTAGGTCTTTGATCCACTTGGAGTTAGCTTTTGTGCGTGGTGTGAGGTATGGGTCCTGTTTCATTTTTTTGCAAATGGATATCCAGTTATGCCAGCACCATTTGTTAAAAAGACTATCTTTTCCCCAATTAACTGACACTGGGCCTTTGTCAAATATCAGCTGCTCATACGTGGATGGATTTATATCTGGGTTCTCAATTCTGTTCCATTGGTCTATGTGCCTGTTGTTGTACCAGTACCAGGCTGTTTTGACTACTGTGGCTGTATAATAGGTTCTGAAATCAGGTAGAGTGAGGCCTCCCATTTTCTTCTTCTTTTTCAGTAATGCTTTGCTTATCTGGGGCTTCTTTCCCTTCCATATGAAATTGGTGATTTGTTTCTCTATCCCCTTAAAATATGACATTGGAATTTGGATCGGAAGTGCGTTATATGTATCGATGGCTTTTGGTAGAATAGACATTTTTACTATGTTAAGCCTTCCTATTCATGAGCAAGGTATGTTTTTCCACTTAAGTATGTCCTTTTGAATTTCTTGTAGTAGAGCTTTGTAGTTTTCTTTGTATAGGTCTTTTACATCCTTGGTAAGATTTATTCCTAAGTATTTTATCTTCTTGGGTGCTACTGTGAATGGTATTGATTTGGTTATTTCCTCTTCGGTGTTCTTTTTGTTGATGTAGAGGAAACCAAGTGATTTTTGTATGTTTATTTTATAACCTGAGACTCTGCCAAACTCTTCTATTAGTTTCAGTAGTTTTCTGGAGGATTCCTTAGGGTTTTCTGTGTATAAGATCATGTCATCTGCAAATAGTGATAACTTTACTTCCTCCTTGCCAATCCGGATACTCTTTATTTCTTTGTCTAGCCTAATTGCCCTGGCTAGGACTTCAAGTACGATGTTGAATAAGAGCAGTGATAAAGGGCATCCTTGTCTGGTTCCCGTTCTCAAGGGAAATGCTTTCAGGTTCTCTCCATTTAGAGTGATATTCGCTGTTGGCTTTGCATAGATGCCCTTTATTATATTGAGGAATTTTCCTTCAATTCCTATTTTGCTAAGAGTTTTTATCATAAATGGGTGTTGGACTTTGTCAAATGCCTTTTCTGCATCTATTGATAAGATCATGTGGTTTTTATCTTTTGTTTTATTTATGTGATGGATTACATTAATGGTTTTTCTGATATTCAACCAGCCTTGCATACCTGGTATAAATCCCACTTGATCAGGGTGGATTATTTTTTTGATGTGTTGTTGGATTCTATTGGCTAGAATTTTGTTGAGGATTTTTGCATCTGTGTTCATGAGGGATATAGGTCTGTAATTTTCTTTTTTTGTAATGTCTTTACCTGGTTTTGGTATCAGGGAGATGGTGGCTTCATAGAATGAGTTGGGTAGTATTCCGTCCTTTTCTATGCTTTGAAATACCTTCAGTATTAGTGGTGTTAACTCTTCTCTGAAAGTTTGGTAGAGCTCTGCAGTGAAGCCGTCCGGGCCAGGACTTTTTTTTGTTGGAAGTTTTTTGATTATCGTTTCAATCTCTTTTTTTGTTATGGGTCTATTTAGGTGTTCTACTTCTGAATGTGTTAGTTTAGGTAGGTAGTGTTTCTCCAAGAATTCATCCATTTCTTCTAGGTTTTCAAATTTGTTAGAGTACAATTTTTCATAATCTGAAATGATTCTTTTAATTTCATTTGGTTCTGTTGTGATGTGGTCCTTCTCGTTTCTTATTCGGGTTATTTGTTCCTTTCCTGTATTTCTTTAGTCAGTCTAGCCAATGGTTTATCAATTTTGTTAATTTTTTCAAAGAACCAGCTTTTGGCTTTGTTAATTCTTTCAATTGTTTTTCTGTTCTCTAATTCATTTAGTTCAGCTCTAATTTTTATTATTTGTTTTCTTCTGGTGCCTGATGGATTCTTTTGTTGCTCACTTTCTATTTGTTGAAGTTGTCAGGACAGTTGTCTGATTTGGCTCTTTCTTCTTTTTGTATGTGTGCATTTATCGACATAAATTGGCCTCTGAGCACTGCTTTTGCTGTGTCCCAGAGGTTTTGATAGAAAGTATTTTCATTCTGGTTGCATTCTATGAATTTCCTTATTCCTTCCTTGGTGTCTTCTATAACCCAGTCTTTTTTCAGGAGGGTATTGTTCATTTTCCAGGTATTTGATTTCTTTTCCGTAGGTTTTCTGTTATTGATTTCCACTTTTATGGCCTTGTGGTCTGAGAAGATGCTTTGTAATATTTCGATGTTTTGGACTCTGCAAAGGTTTGTTTTATGACCTAATATGTGGTCTATTCTAGAGAATGTTCCATGTGCACTAGAAAAAAAAGTATATTTTGCAGCAGTTGGGTGGAGAGTTCTGTATAAGTCAATGAGGTCAAGTTGGTTGATTGTTGTAAGTAGGTCTTCCGTGTCTCTATTGAGCTTCTTACTGGATGTCCCATCCTTCTCTGATAGTGGTGTGTTGAAGTCTCCTACTATAAATGTGGAGGTGTCTATCTCACTTTTCAATTCTGTTAAAACTTGATTTATGTATCTTGCAGCCCTGTCATTGGGTGCATAAATATTTAATATGGTTATGTCTTCCTGATCAATTGTCCCTTTTATCATTATATAGTGTCCTTCTTTATCCTTTGTGGTGGATTTAAGTCTAAAGTCTATTTTGTCAGAAATTAATATTGCTACTCCTCTTCTTTTTTGCTTATTGTTTGCTTGATATATTTTTTTCCATCCTTTGAGTTTTAGTTTGTGTCTCTAAGTCTCAGGTGTGTCTCTTGTAGGCAGCATATAGATGGATCGTGTTTCTTTATCCAGTCTGTGACTCTCTGTCTCTTTATTGGTGCATTTAGTCCATTTACATTCAGGGTAATTATAGATAAATAAGTTTTTAGTGCTGTCATTTTGGTGCCTTTTCATGTATGTTGTTGGCAATTTCATTTTTCCACATACTTTTTTGTGCTGAGGCGTTTTTCTTAGTAAATTGTGAGATCCTCACTTTCATAGTGTTTGACTTTATGTTAGTTGAGTCTTCATGTTTTTCTTGAGTTATGGAGTTGTAATACCTTTTTGTGGTTATTTTTTTTTTTTATTTACCCCTATTTTTCTAAGTAAAAACCTAACTTGTATCGTTCTATATCGCCTTGTATCACTCTCCATGTGGCTGTTCAATGCCTCCTGTATTTAGTGCCTCTTTTTGATTATTGTGATCTTTTACCTACTGACTTCCGTGATTCCCTGTTATGTATATTGTTATTTTATTTTATTTTTTTTTAATTAATCTTAATTTTTTTTGTTTTTGTGATTTCCCTATTTGAGTTGATATCAGGACATTCTGTTTTGTGACCTTGTATTGTGCTGGTATCTGATATTATTGGTTTTCTGACCAAACAATATCCTTTGGTATTTCTTGTAGCTTTGGTTTGGTTTTTGCAAATTCTCTAAACTTGTGTTTATCTTTAAATATCTTAATTTTGCCTTCATATTTCAGAGAGAGTTTTGCTGGATATATGATCCTTGGCTGGCAGTTTTTCTCCTTCAGTGTTCTGTATATGTCGTCCCATTCCCTTCTTGCCTGCATGGTTTCTGCTGACTAGTCTGAACTTATTGATTCTCCCTTGAGGGAAACCTTTCTTTTCTCCCTGGCTGCTTTTAAAATTTTCTGTTTATCTTTGGTTTTGGCAAGTTTGATGATAATATGTCTTGGTGTTTTTCTTTTTGGATCAATCTTAAATGGGGTTCGATGAGCATCTTGAATAGATATCCTTTCGTCTTTCATGATGTCAGGGAAGTTTTGTGTCAGGAGTTCTTCAACTATTTTCTCTGTGTTTTCTGTCCCCCCTCCCTGTTGTGGGACTCCAATCACCCACAAGTTATCCTTCTTGATAGAGTCCCGCATGATTCTTAGGGTTTCTTCATTTTTTTTTAATTCTTTTATCTGATTTTTTTTCAGCTATGTTGGTGTTAATTCCCTGGCCCTCCAGATGTCCCAGTCTGCATTCTAATTGCTCGAGTCTGCTCCTCTGACTTCCTAGTGCGTTGTCTAATTCTGTAATTTTATTGTTAATCTTTTGGATTTCTACATGTTGTCTCTCTATGGATTCTTGCAACTTATTAATTTTTCCACTATGTTCTTGAAGAATCTTTTTGAGTTCTTCAACAGTTTTATCAGTGTGTTCCTTGGCTTTTTCTGCAGTTTTCCTTATTTCGTTTGTGATGTCTTGAAGCATTCTGTAAATTAGTTTTTTATATTCTGTATCTGATAATTCCAGGATTGTATCTTCATTTGGGAAAGATTTTGATTCTTTTGTTTGGGGGGTTGTAGAAGCTGTCATGGTCTGCTTCTTTATGTGGTTTGATATGGACTGCTGTCTCCGAGCCATGTCTGGGCAACTAGTTTTTCCAGAAAATCCGCTTAAAAAAAAAAATGCAGTCAGATCCCTATCAGAGTTCTCCTTCTGGCTCAGGCTATCTGGATGTTAATGAAGCCGCTTGGGGAGGGTGGGGGAGGGATCAGAGAGATAGGAGAGTAGCACCTCAGAATATAGCCAGAGTTGCTTGTCTTGCTTGGAATGACTATTATATCTGAGATTTCCGTGGGGCGTGTCGTCTATGTGTGCTGGCTGTATGGAGATTGTCCCTGGGGGTCTGGCCCGCTGGAGTCATGGTCAGAGCCTCCACTGCCAGCTGCACGTCCAGCGTCAAGGTTCCCCTACTGGGAAGGTGCACTCCCGACTCCAAAATCAGTCGCTGACTCCCGTGGACTCCCTGTCCCGCCAGCCGCGTCGCCGCGCCGCCCCCGAGAACTGGCTGGGCTCCCCTCCGGGGTCAGGTCAGGCGAGCGGAGCAGCTCCCCACTCCTGCGCCAAGACCGTGCATCCCAGCTGGGACGCCGCTCTCCCCGCTCCAAGACCAGTCGCTGGCCCCCGGGGACCTCCTCCACTGGCCGCGTCGCCACACCGCCGGAGCGAACTGACTGGGCACCCCACCGGGGTCAATTCAGGGGGGTGGAGCAGCTCCCCGCACTTATGCCATGCCCGCGCCTCACCAAAATCCCCGCAGGACGGCTCCCCGGCTGGGCCTCTGCTCTCCCCGCTCCAAGACCAGTCACTGCCTCCTGGGGACTTCTCCCACTGGCTGCGCTGCCATGCACGAACTGGCTGGGCCCCCTCCCGGAATGAGTTCGGGGGCCAGGGCTGGGCACCTTGTTTGTGCCGTCTGCCCCCCTGGGCTCTACCCCAAATCGGGCGCCGAAGTTCACCTGACTGGTACGCTGGCTCCAGGCTCTGAAAACAATCGCTGCCTCCCCGTATTTGTTCGTTCTCTGTCTCTAAATCTGTGTTTGTTGTTCAGGGTTCGTAGATTGTTATGTATGTGATCGATTCACTTGTTTTTCCGGGTCTTTGTTGCAAGAGGGATCCGCGGTAGCGTCCACCTAGTCCGCCATCTTGGCCCCGCCCCTCCATCTTGTTTCTTATTGGGGTTATTCCTTTCCTTTCCTGTGTTTCTTTAGTCAGTCTGACCAATGGTTTATCAATTTTTTTAATTTTTTCAAAGAACCAGCTTTTGGCTTTGTTAATTCTTTCAATTGTTTTTCTGTTCTCTAACTCATTTAGTTCAGCTCTAATTTTGATTATTTGTTTTCTTCTGGTGCCTGATGGATTCTTTTGTTGCTCACTTTCTATTTGTTCAAATTGTAGTGATTTTGGCTCCTTCTTTTTGTATGTGTGCATTTATCGATATAAATTGTCCTCTGAGCACTGCTTTTGCTGTGTCCCAGATGTTTTGATAGAAAGTATTTTCATTCTGGTTGCATTCTATGAATTTCTTTATTCCCTCCTTAATGTCTTCCATAACCCAGTCTTTTTTCAGGAGGGTATTGTTCAGTTTCCAAGTATTTGTTTTCTTTTCCCTAATTTTTCTGTTATTGATTTCCACTTTTATGGCCTTGTGGTCTGAGAAGATGCTTTGTAATATTTCGATGTTTTGGACTCTGCAAAGGTTTGTTTTATGACCTAATATGTGGTCTATTCTAGAGAATGTTCCATGTGCACTAGAAAAAAAAGTATACTTTGTAGCAGTTGGGTGGAGAGTTCTGTATAAGTCAATGAGGTCAAGTTGGTTGATTGTTGTAAGTAGGTCTTCCGTGTCTCTATTGAGCTTCTTACTGGATGTCCTGTCCTTCTCCGAAAGTGGTGTGTTGAAGTCTCCTACTATAAATGTGGAGGTGTCTATCTCACTTTTCAATTCTGTTAAAATTTGTTTTATGTATCTTGCAGCCTTGTCATTGGGTGCATAAATATTTAATGTGGTTATATATTTCTGGTCAATTGTCCCTTTTATCATTATGTACTGTCCTTCTTTATCCTTTGTGGTGGATTTAAGTTTAAAGTCTATTTTGTCAGAAATTAATATTGCTACTCCTCTTCTTTTTTGCTTATTGTTTGCTTGATATATTTTTTTTCCATGCTTTGAGTTTTAGTTTGTTTGTGTCTCTAAGTCTAAGGTGTGTCTCTTGTAGGCAGCATATAGACGGACCATGTTTCTTTATCCAGTCTGAGACTCTCTGTCTCTTTATTGGTGCGTTTAGTCCATTTACATTCAATGTAATTATAGATAAGTATGTGTTTAGTGCTGTCATTTTGATGCCTTTTTATGTGTGTTTTTGACAATTTCATTTTTCCATTTACTTTTTTGTGCTGAGAAGTTTTTCTTTGTAAATTGTGTGTTCCTCATTTTCATAGTATTTGACTTTATGTTTGCTGAGTTGTTACGTTTTTCTTGGTTTTTATTTTGAGTTATGGAGTTGTTATACCTCTTTGTGGTTACCTTAATATTTACCCCTATTTTTCTAAGTAAAAACCTAACTTGTATTGTCCTATATCGCCTTGTATCACTCTCCGTATGGCAGTTCTGTGCCACCTGTATTTAGTCCCTCTTTTTGATTATTGTGATCTTTTACATATTGACTTCAATGACTCCCTGTTTTGAGTGTTTTTTTTTTTTTTTTTAATTAATCTTAATTTGTTTTTGTGATTTCCCTATTTGAGTTGATATCAAGATGCTCTGTTCTGTAACTTTGTGTTGTGCTGGTATCTGATATTATTGGTTTTCTGACCAAACAATTTCCTTTAGTATTTCTTGTAGCTTTGGTTTGGTTTTTGGAAATTCTCTAAGCTTGTGTTTATCTGTAAATATCTTAATTTTGCCTTCATATTTCAGAGAGAGTTTTGCTGGATATATGATCCTTGGCTGGCAGTTTTTCTCCTTCAGTGCTCTGTATATGTCATCCCATTGCCTTCTTGCCTGCATGGTTTCTGCTGAGTAGTCTGAACTTATTCTTATTGATTCTGCATTGTAGGAGACCTTTGTTTTTTCCCTGGCTGCTTTTAAAATTTTCTGTTTATCTTTGGTTTTGGCAAGTTTGATGATAATATGTCTTGGCGTTTTTCTTTTTGGATCAATCTTAAATGGGGTTCGATGAGCATCTTGAATAGATATCCTTTCATCTGTCGTGATGTCATTGAAGTTTTCTGCCAACAGATCTTCAGTTATTCTCTCTGTGTTTTCTGTTGCCCCTGTCTGTTCTGGGACTCCAATCACACGCAAGTTATTCTTCTTGATAGAGTCCCACCTGATTCTTAGGGTTTCTTCATTTTTTTGAATTCTTTTATCTGATTTTTTTTCAGCTCTATCGGTGTTAATTTCCTGGTCCTCCAGATGTCCCAGTCTGCATTCTAATTGCTCGAGTCTGCTCCTCTGACTTCCTATTGCATTGTCTGATTCTGTTATTTTATTGTTAATCTTTTGGATTTTTGAATGCTGTCTCTCTATGCATTCTTGCGACTTATTAATTTTTCCACTATGTTCTTGAATAATCTTTTTGAGTTCTTTAACTGCTTTGTCAGTGTGTTCCTTGGCTTTTTCTATAGATTGCCTTATTTCATTTCTGAGGTCATCCCTGATGTCTTGAAGCATTTTGTAAATTAGTTTTTTATATTATGTATCTGGCAATTCCAGGATTGTATTTTCATTTGGGAAAGATTTTGATTCTTTAGTTTAGGGAGTTGTAGAAGCTGTCATGGTCTGCTTCTTTATGTGGTTTGATATCGACTGCTGTCTCCGAGCCATCACTAAGATATTGTAGTGATTTATTCTATATTTGCTCAATGAGTCTTATCTTGTTTTGTTTTCTTTCAATATATGTAGATGGGCTACTATATTGAGCTGTATTGATTGTTGTAGCCCTTGACTCACTTATGTCATGTTACCAGCTGGTTTGGGCTGTTACCAGATATATAAGCCTGAGTCCATTCACTATTCTTGGGTAGAATCTGATTTTGGGTCCACCTAGAGAAGTTTTTTAGAGAAGTAGTGGTGATAGTTGTGTGCACTAGACCTTAGGCCCCCAATGCAAGTACCTCTACAGGTTGGTAGGTGTCACCCTCCTTAGACCCCTAAGGCAGGAGTCTAGGTGGTCTGGGGGGAGCTTCAGTCCTCAGTTCCCTGTTGTGGGTCAGTGAGGGCTCTGTTGAATATGCAGAGATATCAGACCTGAGAAACTTGTCTTTCCAGTAAATCCGCTAAAACAATTGCAGTCAGATCCCTATCAGAAATGCCTTTGCCTTATAATAGCCACCTTGTTCCCTGTAGGGATGAAAGCCAGAGACTGTGGATCACATATGCTTGGCTGGAGCTGGTTCTGTGTTTTTAGTCCAATTAGGGAAGGATTTTTGGTCCCTGGGCTTTTTGTGGTTGCTTCTCTCAGGCCAGAAGAATGGTTAGGAAAAGTCCAAAAAAAAAAGGAAAAGAAAAAAAGAAAAACTGTGGAGCAGTTCTCCCTCTGGCTCAGGAAATTCCAATGTTAATGAAGCCGCCTGGGAAGGGGAGGGGAGGGTTCAGATAAACAGGAGAGAGTAGCACCCCAGAATATAGACAAAGTTACTTATCTTGCTTGGGGTGACTGTTTTATCTGAGATTCCCAAGGGGCGCGTGGGCTGTGTGCAGTGGGTGGGTAGAAATTGTCCCTGATGGTCAGGCCCGCATCCCATGCTTGCGCTGTCTCAGAAGCCACGATCAGTTCCTCCGCTCCCAGTCCAAAGCCCAGAGCCAAGGTTCCCCGGCTGGGACACTGTGCTCTCGGCACCAAAACCAGTTTCTTCCTCCTGGTGACTTCTCCTCCTGTCAGCCGCGTTGCTGTGCTGACTTTGTGCACTGGCTGGGCTTCCCCCAAGGTCAGTTCAGGGGGCTAGGGCTGCGCCCTGTTTTTGCGCCATCTCAGGGTGCTGTGCTCAGCTCCCCTGCACCTAGTCCAAAGCCCGGAGCCAAGGTTTCCTGACTGGGATGCTGGCTCCAGGCTCCGAAAACAGATGCTGCTTCCCCTTGGTTGTTAGTTCTCAGTCTCTGTCACTCAGGTCAACTCTTTAGATCTGTGTTTGATGGTCAGGGTTCGTAGATTGCCATGTATGTGATTGATTCACTTGTTTTTCTGAGCCTTTGTTGCAAGAGGGATCCAAGGTAGCATCTACGTAGTCAGCCATCTTGCCCCCCCATATTCTATTTACTGCACCCTGTAAAAGAAACATTTTTAATGAGAAGAGAATACTCATGCACATTCCTAAACTAGCACTTGTCTTGTTGACCTGACTTCGTGTGTGGTGTTTTGAAATATATGGGGTTAGCATACAGTATTCAAGCTTTGCTACTAAAGTTTGAAAGTTTGTTATACCTTTTATTGTATTTATACATAAATACAATAGAATTTTTTGATAAAGTAAATTGATTAATTTTATATGAAAATTAGGAAAATAACAAAGTGTGATCCAATGGTCATTTTAAATTATTGTCATCTAAATGTAATGATGAATTATGACTAATGTAAACATTGATGAAAAAAATGTATTTGCAAAGTACTCATTTGCCAAATGTGTTTTTTAACTGCATGCCATTTACATGAACACACAGATTATACAGTGAAGACTAATTGGGAAATGAAAATAGCAACTAAAACAGTACTTTAAAATCAGCATATACCAAGATACACTCCTTAAAAGGCTCTTTATCATAAAATAGATCTTGAAAGTTCACACAGGCGTAATATCAACTAGGGTATACTTTAAAAGCTGTAATTGGACTGTATCCCAGAAAAGGCTAAATAAATTGAAATATGTTTTATATCATTATGCATATTCTTCTGTGATAAAAATAGCTTTATATTTCTTTGGAGCATGAAAAATTGTCCAACAAGGGAATAATCAAAAAAGAAGGAAAAGAAGCAATCAAAAGAGAAAGGGGAAGGATCTGAGCATCCTTTAGCAAAAGAAGCAATAATGACTTGTGTGAATAATTCCAAAGCCTTGAATAAGCTGCTTGTGTCCCCCAGAAGACTTGAGGAAAAATTAAAGAAATGTTTTAAAATGTTGAAGAGATCATATAAGGCAATTTTCCTTTTTTCTTATCTAGAACATAAAAATGTGAGGAGTACAGTATTTGCTGTACAAAATCTTATCTGAGAAATCATTAAAAGAATACGGAAATAGCACGATATTGAAAGTCTATAGCCCATGAAATTTTTTTAGTAAGTAAAAGATCCTCCCTAATATTTAAATTTATTTTTGTGGTGTTCAATGAAGAAATTACATTTTTATTTCCATAAAGGTTTTGTAAAGGACTAGATGCACACATTGCAAAGGAGGTAGAATCTACAATTTAGCATTGTTTTGTATTTGCTGAAGTTATGTGTCATGGATTGAATTGTGTCTGCCAAAATATCTGTTATCTTGGCTAGGCCATGATTCCCATTATTGTATGCTTGTCTAACATTTTGTCATCTGATGGGATTTCCCTAAGTGTTGTAAATCCTATCACGATGATGTTAATGAGATGGATTAGTGGCAGTTATACTGATGAGATCTATAAGATTAGATAGTGTCTTAAGCCAAGCTCTTTTGAGATACAAAGGAAAGAAGTGAGCAGAGAGACATGGGGACCTCATATCACCAAGAAAGCAGTGCTGGGAGCAGAGCGTGTCCTTTGGACCTGAGGTTTCAGCACAGAGAAACTCCTAGGCCAAGAGAAGATTGATATTATGGGCCTTCCTCCAGAGCCCACAGAGAAAGCCTTCCCCTGGAGCTGACCCCCTAAATTTGGACTTGTAGCCTACTAGACTGAGAGAGTAAATTTCTCTGTTAAAGGCATCCACTTGTGGTATTTCTGTTATAGCAGCACTAGACGAACAAGACAATATAATATGGTGTTCACGCATAATTACGGCCTTTTAATTCCGAATTTTTAGATGCCAAACCTTACAAAGACAAAATGTAAATATACAATTACTGAAATTTGTATGATTATCGTATCTTGTAATATTGTTGTGTATAGGCTTAAAATCATTAACATTAGTAAAATGGATCCCAAGCTTTCAAAATAAATACATAGATGAGGTTGTTTACTCTATCCATATGTATTGTTCCTAACTACTCTTCAGTTGGCTTCAACTCATGGCGACCCCGTGTAAACAGAACAAAATATTGCTGGTCCTGCACTATCTTCACAATCAGTTGTAGGCTCAAGTCCATGTTCACAGCTTCTGTGTATTTTGAAGTCCCTCTAACTTAGGGGGCTTGTGTCCCAGCACTATATCGAAAATATTCTATTGTGATTCTTAGGATTTTTATAGGCTAATATTCAAAAGTAGATCATCAGGCTTTCCTTCCTATTTTGTCCTAGTCTAGAAGCTCCACTGAAACTTATCCATCATCGGTAACTCTGCTGGTGTTTGATACCCTGGTGGAATCACTTCCAACATCATACTAGCATGCCAGCACCACAATACTACAAACTGGCAGACAGGTGTGGTTCATATATACAGTTTATGTAATCCTTCTAAATAATTTTAACATTTTGCACAAAATTTTAAAACCTGATTATTAATATCATTAATATTATAAATTTCATTCTACGTCTTGACTTCCAGTTTTGTAAAACCAACTGTTAGTATTCACACTCAAATAGAGTGGGAACTGTCTTCCTTGAGTTGATTACCGTGTCTATTAGTCAATCACAGGGAACAGCTGAGAGTAATTCTCTTATTCCTAGATAAGATTGAAAGAATTAGAGAATAACTATGAAAAATAGATCAAAGTACAGTATTCATCTTTCCACTTATGAAGATCATTTCAGGTCTGCATTCTTCAAATCATTTGTGTATTCCCATTTTGAACAATTTCCACTAACTCTTTGATCTCTTTCATTACCAAGTCATGTCTGATAATTTTTTCTTCTTCCTCCCTCCCTCTCTCCCTCTCTCCTTCCTTCCCTTCCTTCCTCCTTCCTTTCCTCCCTTCACCCCTTCCTTTTTTTCTTTTCCATTTTAAGGCCACTTCATGAGCTTACCCTAATGTTGAATGATGAATTATTATAGACAATTTTGTACATGTCTGGAAGAATTTGCTTTAAGTTTCTGTTGCAATAAGTTCTTCACTTAGATACAAATATGATTTTCAGCAAAGACTAAGTAAAGGTTTACATTACTCTAGCTCAAGATCATGTGATATTTCCTTGCTTCCTCTAATTTCATATAGAATCTCTTCAACCTACCAAGCATTCATATCTGGTTATGTATATGTACTACGTTGTCACAGGAGGATATAAGGTAGCATGAAAAAGCAAGCAATTTTCAACAACTTTGTTTATAAAATGAACATGGATATTCATACCAATAAACTTTATGAAAATTAAGTTTGATTAAATTTCTCGAAACTTAAGAAAGCATACAGATTTCGTTAAATAGGAATTGTTACCTTACAAAAAGAAAACAGTTTAGAAAACTTAAAAAAATAGTTTTCACAAATTTATGGAAGAATTTGTCACATTATAGCAATTCCTTTTCACAACCTGGAGTCATTATAATTCCTGGTTGTTAAAATGTCAAAGTGCATATGAGTTACTGAGGATGTTTGCTTTGATACAGATTGCCAGCCAGACCGTAGACATTAACACTTTCAATAAATGTCTAGGAGTGTCTAAGGAAGTTGTTTTGCATTTCATATTTTCAGAAATAATAGATTTTTTAAAATTTTATGATTGCACAAATGAATGAATCTAATTATTTCCTCTCTTATTGGAGCAGTTCTACTCTATCCTAAAGGGTCGCTGTGAGTTGGAACCGACTTGATGGCAATGGGTGTTAGGTTTTGTTTTTATTGATTATAGGAGTTAGAGATCCTTTTGGGGATAATTCAGGGGAATGAAAAGCCTTCATATGATTTCCTGTTTGTTAAACCTTAGCACAATCAATCACTAACTCATCATGACACTCAAGTGGCCCCAATTCATAACAGATATAATATTTATGTAGCATGTTCAATAGGTAGAATGGTGATAGGAAGATGATATGATTTAGAGGGACTTGTGTTATTTATTTATATTCATATTATTATGGGATTTTTTTTGTATGTGTGCATGTATCATATTAACAGACTGAAACTTAATTAAAAGAATATAATCCACAAATTCTCTTCTCTGAAATCCCAAACACAGTGCTATGCAAAAAAAAGTGAGTAAACCTAACATAAACCATTTAAAAAAAAAAAATCTGTTGCTATCGAGTTGATTCCAACTCATAGAGATTCTATATATAGTGGTTTGCATATTATTATTTTTATACAAATATATGATTTCTTACTCTTCTTTTTGAACCTTCCAGTTGGCTTCAGGTTTTTCAAATAATTATTAAAATTCTGCATCCTTTTAGTTTCTTCAGAACTTGACTCAGCGAGTCTTTAGCTTGGTGCGCCAGGTGAGTTTATATGTTTCTATCTCCTTTTATTATGCAACTGTTTCCCCCATCACTTTAGGTAGTGAGGATTGCTGGTATTTTGTTGATTTTATTCATGTAACTTATAAGTACATCAAACAGTATACGTTGATGAAGTATCTCTAAAGATAATGCACAGTAGACATTTCTTACAAGAACTTGAATGTTTTAATCTGAGGAGAAAATATATGTTGAGGTAAAACAAAAGAAATAAATAAGATTAACCACTATCTGCATGTTTTCCCTCATTTTATTTTTCAAAAACAAAAGAATAGTTAATCTTGATTCTGCAATCAGAGTATACATTCTCTAGTTTATTAACCCTCTTACCCTAGAATAGCTAGCAGATTACCTTTGAGTCAATAAAGTAAAATTACACACTCATCCCAAACCTACAGTTTATATTTTTCATTCAACTAAAAACAGATACCGTGAGTATTACATTTTGTAATACAAATAGAAATGTTTAATTGAGAGCCATAGCCTAAAGAAATAAAAACTAAGTGTTCACAATTATTTACTCATAAAACTTTCTATTCAATTTATAATGGCATATGTTGTAGTTATTATCTCTTGCATTATTTCTAAGTAAAGATATTTTTTCTTCAGTGAGGATAAAATATGCTTGACTACCTCTTTTCAAAATTAAATAATCTAATTAATGATGTATGTTTGTTATCTACCTCCAAGACATATTTTATATAGATAAAAACCTTGGAGAAGCAGAAGGTATGAAATGACATGATCAAGAAGTTGAGTAGAAAAAGGAAATGCAATGGGTATAATGCAGTACATCTAGATTTTATTAAAGTATTTGATACAGTGTCTCATGAAATTTTCTTGAAAAATTAATTCAGGTTTTAGTGTCGTGTACTCAGAAACTTAGATGAAGTACCATCAATTTGGTTTTTAGCGCCAGTCTGAGATGATAATACCTTGAATGAAAGTAAAAAATGACTTGTAACAAATCTCATGAAGTACATATATTTTGCATTATTACAAAACTATGCTGGAATGGATAAGCTTTTCAATATCATCAATGTCATCCTTAAATGTGAAGAAATATATGTATACAGCTGACCATTTTATGAAGATGTATTTTATAAAATAACTAACAAAAGCCAAACCAGTTGCCGTCAACCAATTCCTACTCATGGAGGCTACGTGTGTGCAGAGTAGGACTGCACTTCAAGGGATTTCAAGGCTGTGACTTTTCAGGAGCAGATCACCAGGCCTTCCTTTCAAAGTTGTATCTAAGAGGGTTAGAACAGGCAGCCTTCCAGGTAGTAGTTCTGTGTTTAACTGTTCTCACCGCCCCAGGACACTTAAAACCAAGCCGGTCACCATAGTGTCAATTCTAACATAGTAGTTGAGTGGCTCAGGTCCATCCAGAGGTGCTTCATAAGAAAGGACTGGAGATCCACTTCCAAAATATTGGCCATTAAAACTCTATAGAAGACAATTCTACTCTGCACACATGGAGTCTCCATGAGTCAGAATTGGTTGGTGGAAACTGTTTTCTTTTGTTATTTTTTAATGGTCTTTTAAACATGTTTGGCTGTAGAAGTTTATTTAGAATTGCTCTCTGTAGGCTATATTATTAGTAAATATATTTCTCTGAAATATTGCGTAAAAAATGTTTGAGATGATATAATTAAGGTCAATTATTAACTGTCAGATAATATGCTAAATTCTTTTCAGGTTTTTATGTTACTTAATGTTTTCCAACTTCATTTAAAAATAAGTATTGTACTTAGAAAGACAATTACCAACTTGCAAAACTATCCTATCAATTTAATAGAGACATTTTTAACTTAGCAGATATTTCCACTTCCATTATTTTAATCACATTTGGCAAATCTGCTACAAAAAGACCTTTTTAAAGTATGAAAAAGCAAAAAATTCTCTTAGAGGACTAAGTTAAGCCTGACTCAAGCCATGGTATATTCAGTCATCTCAAATATATGAGAAAATCGCACAATGAATAAGGAAGACCAAAGAAGAATTGATGTGTTTGAATTATGATGTTGGCAAAGAATATTGAGTATACCATGGACTGCCAGAAGAACAAATAAATCTGTCTTAGAAGAAATACTGCCAGAATGTTTCTTAGAAGTAAGGATGGCAAGACTTCATTTCATGTACTTTGGACATGTTTTCAGAATGGAGCAGCCCCTGGAGAAGGACATCACACTCGTTAAGGTAGAAGCTTAGCACACAAGAACACTCTCAATGAAATGAGTTGACACAGAGGCAACACTGGGCTCAAGTGTAGCAGTGATTGTGAGGATGGCGCAGGGCAAGGCAGTGTTTCATTCTGTTGTACATAGGGTTGCTATGAGTCAGAACTGACTCCACAGCACCTAACAACAACAACATTATTCTAATCAACCATGTATGTTTATGAAAGTTTAGCCTGGATTCAGTTGTATACGAACTCTTGATTTTAGAATGAGGAGAAAAACAAACAAACACACAAACAAACCTTAAGGAGACTCAGGAAATGATTTGCTAGTTATTTGATTTGGAGAATAGAGGAGATTCATATTGACAGATAGATAGGTAGATGGCAGTCATTTATATAGTTATTCTTCAGTAAGTATTGGAAATCAATACATGTCAGATGCTGGAGGACAAAGTGCCAGAACAATATAAGTGAATTAGGCATTCTTTATATTTATCTCCACAATGTTTAAAATCAAGTGATGAATATATATATCCTTATACTTAACTTATATAAGTTATATATATATAAATTTTATATACGTATGTATAAGTTAAGTATAATAAGTGAAAAAATTATGAATTAATGGTGTTACAATGGAGTTGAGGGGATATGAAAAGGCGTATGCTGTTGTTAGCTGATGTCAAGTTGGCCTCAACTCATGGCAACCCCACATGTGTCAGAGTAGAGTTGGACTGCACAGAGTTTTCAATGGCTGATTTTTTGGAAATAAGCTACCAGGTCTTCTTATGAGACACCTCTGTTGGACTCAAACTGCTAACCTTTCAGTTAGCAGCCTAGCACATAACCATTTGTGCTACCCAGGGATCCTTGAAGACAGACATAGAAGGTACATAAGATAAAGTATAATAAAATCTTAAACCTGAAGGATTAAACAGTAAAAAATTACATAAAAGAAACAATTCATGGAAAGAAAGTCTTTGAATCAAGACAAGACAGTAGAAGCACTGAAAGATATTATGTTAGTTTATAAAGTTTGAGAAAAGAGAATTATAGACGAGATTGAAAAGTAAATTAGTTTTTAAATCATTCTTCAAAATCATGAGAAGAAGTTTGCGTTTTTTTTTTTACATTAATAAAAAGGCATTAGATATGTTTTCTTTGCTTGTCTGGTTGCTTGTTCATTTCAATCTAGAAGACGAAGTGTTAAAATTATATCTTTAGAACAATCTCTTGTGGCAATATGGTGAATGATTAGAGGTATTCAGGTCAATAAAAATCAGAAAAATGTTATGATTCATAGGAGAAATAAGGTGAGTTGAAGTAAACAGTAACAGAGAAGTGGCTTACTTGGGAGATAGATATTTGTTGCAAAGGATCAATGGAACTTAATAACCAAAATCTGCAAGTAAAAGAGAATGTAGGAGATGATTGAAGATTGCATGTAAGATACATTTAGAGTCAAGAACAACACTTACATTCCCAGCATGAAATGCAGAGTTTACGGTAGTTTCATTCACTGAGGTAAGAAACAGAAAAGGTAAGATTGGTAGAACAGTAATAGATTAAAGTGAAGAAATTTCTGAGTTTGAGACATCTGTGGGAAATCCCACAGATGCAGAAAACCCTAGTGGCATAGTGGTTAAGTGCTACAGCTGCTAACCAAGAGGTCGGCAGTTCAAATCCACCAGGCGCTCCTTGGGAACTCTATATGGCAGTTCTACTCTGTCCTATAGGGTCGCTTTGAGTCGGAATCAACTCAATGGCAGTGTGTTTGGTTCTTTTAGTGGGAAATCCCACGATATTCCCCTGGATTGTTAAGATTCAGATCTCGTGCACAAGAAAAAGAGCTGGGCATAAATGACAGATTTAGGTATTTGTAGTACATGTATAGGCTGACACTCCTTTTTACTACAGTAGCAAACAACAATACTGTCTTTATGGCTTACAATAACAAAGATACATGTAAATCTCACCTTTACATTTCAAATCTGATCTGACTTTGGGTCTACTCCAAATTATGACTTAGCACCAGGTTACAGATCAAATGCAGTATATCCATTTTTTTTTTTTTTTATTATATCTGAGCTGAAGTTGCAGCCCACATGCCACACGTGGAATATACCAGTCTTGTGGCAGGAAAAATGTGTGATAAAGCTGGTAGAAGTATATTATACTGTAAAGTTCTGTCAGCCACTTCCACTCACATTTTATCAGCGAGTGAAGACCATAGCCAAGCCAAATTCAATGAGCAAGAAATTATTCTCCTTTCACAGAAAGATGCTTCAAATTGCTAGGTAGTAGGCAAGGATACATAATTCCTTTACATGGAAAGAAGGAACAATTTATTGACAAAATATACAGTATGTCAGGTATGGTAATTGGAAATATAAACTGTTGATAAGCTTGTTTAGGGATAATAGAGCTACATATGACCTAGAAGAGATCCCTAAGTGAAATTAAGAGAAAAAAAGTGGCATGTGAAAGGAAGTGAGAGAAAAATTTGGGAGGAAAACCAAGAAACTGTGCCATTTTAGGAACTAGGAGAGGAGGACAAACTAAATTATATATACAATATGAGTTTTAAATAATATCAAATTCTGCTGAATTTGGAAAAAAGATAAGGATTAGGAAGTGTTAATCATATGTAGGCATTATCTGTGATTTACAGAAGTAATTGGTTGAGACAATTATAGGGAGAACTGAACCAAATTCGTTGCCGTTGAGTGCATTTCAACCCACAGCGACCGTACAGGACAAAGTAGAACTGCCCTATAGGGTTTCCAGAGAGCACCTGGTGGATTCAAAATGCCAACCTTTTGGTTAGCAGCCAAGTACTGAACCACTGCGCCACCAGGGCTCCATTACAGGAAAGAGGAGGTAATAAAATTTCAAAGTGGCAGTCTTTGGAGGGCACTATTGCCCTGCCTAACTACCAATGAGAGGAGGCTTTAAGAGAATCACTGGATACTCCCAGTTGACTGTTTGCTTTGTCAGTAAACTTGCTGGTTCGTCCCTGTGCCTACAAGCAGGTGAAAAACAAAGAGATTATAGGATGGAGAATGAGAAGGACTTATATGCACCACTTAGGGTGACAAAGAGAGATTTCCAAGAATCAAATCATTATCTCAGAAAATAGCTGGGTAATAGGCTTTTCTTTTTTCTTTTTTTTGCTTTAATCCATTCAAGGTGGAAAAGAAATCCCTACTATTGGTGGGGAGGAGCTGAAATTGAGAAGGACATTGAACTGAGCCATATGTCTTACAGTAGGGAAAATATACATATATATGTGTGTGTGAATTATATGTATATAAAATCATGGGAAGTCAGCCTTTGGATCACTGCCACAGACAGCACTGATTGCTAATCCATGCTGACCCTGAAAGCAGTGAATACTGAGGGTGAACTAAAATGCAGACACTTAAGCAGAGATACTTGTCCTTTTTCCTCTACCTTTGCAATCTTTTGGAAACCCTGGTGGAGCAGTAGTTAAGACCTACAGCTGCTGGCCAAAAGGTTGGCAGTTCGAATTCACCAGATGCTTCTTGGAAACCCTATGAGGCAGTACTACTCTGTCCCTTAGGGTTGCTATATGTTGAAGTCGACTTGACAGCAATGGGTTTTTTTGTACTCTTTAACACACTGGAGGTTTCACTTACAGATGAGGAAAAGGAGAGATGTCTCAGAGCCTGATTAAGTTTCCATCAACTTCACACCATGGAGAAATGAAACATTTTAAAATTCAACATAAGATTGGGCTAGGTATTTTAGTAATTAAAAATAACTGGAAATGCATTCAATCTGCCACAAATATTATTAAGAATTAGAAAGAAAATTTTATAGTGTACAGTTGAAAGCAGGGCAATAAAATGGTTTCATTTTATGACTCACTTCTCAGTAGCAGTTACCTTTGTACTCCATGGGCACTCAATGACGAAGACTTATATTGACAGGGGTTTGGATTCCAACAATCTGTCATTTGAGCGATAAATGCATAAAGATTCAGCAGGACAGCCATGCCAAGGACAGGAGAAGAAGGTTGCTGTGGGTTCATGAAGAAGCTTTATCCATTTAAGTTAATAATGGACGTACAAAGATTAACTTTTATGGCTTATAACTGGGGACCTATGGCACATTATTCAATAGCATAAGATGATCTAAAGCACAGAAATATCACAAAAGGTGGGTAAGTCAAAACACAGCAGATAACACAGGTTTAGGTTTCTGGCTTCACTGCTTGATTTTTGAGGTGTGGTTATGCAATGAATATATTGTTTGGGGACAAGTCTAAAAGATTAGAAAAACTACTACAGTAATTTTTTTTTTCCTTAAAAGGAAAAATCTATGGCTAAGAGGTTCTCAAGGACCTAATATTCAACCAAATTGGGAGGACTCAAAAACTAGAGACAGGAAAGGAATTCGAGGAGAATTTGTGTTAGAGGATTTAAACTAAAGTTCCAAGCGATTCATTCCTCCCAAATTTTGGGAAGCTGTATAGGTAGGTGATAAAAGAACTAAAATAAAACTTTAGAAAGGCTGGGAGAGACATATGCAGTTTTAGAGAAAAATTATTATAAAGTTTGAATATAATTAGACAAATGACCCTTAAACTTTATTAGAGATTCATCATAAATACTAAAATTCAATAAATGTTTGCATCTTTCAAGTCATTAGCTGATGTTAAAAAGCAACTTGGAGTATATAAATACATAATTAAGTTTTCTTGTGTTTGTAATTTTCTGTCATTTTTCTGAATTTTCTTATATAAACCAAAACCAAACCCAGTGCCATTGAGTCCATTCTGACTCATAGTGACCCTGTAGGACAGAGTAGAACTGCCCCATAGAGTTTCCAAGGAGCGCCTGGCAGATTCAAACTGCCGACCCTTTGGTTAGCAGCTGTAGCACTTAACCACTATACCACCAGGGTTTCCTTTCTTATATTAAAAAAAAAAAAATTTTTTTTTTTTATATAAGCACAGGGATATTTGAGAGAGCTACTAAAATTTGCTAATGGCAGTATTATCAAGAAATATATGGTAAATGTTTTAGTCAACTATTAAGAATCCATTTTGAGTATTTCAACAAAATGTCTTGAAAGGCTAAAATGACAAAATAATTTTTAAAATACAGTTAGAATTTCAGAAATAAAATCTTCTCAGTATGTAATGAACCTCAAAAGTCAGAACATATAAAATACCAAGGGTCACATTGCAATGACTTGGTGATCTTCTTACCATTAAACGCAGTGTGTCATCACTAAATCCAAGCAAAGTAATTAGATATATATTTTTACCCTGCTGCTGTCCAGGTAAGGAAGAATCACAACTGAATATTGTAGCTAAAAAAAATTTCTATGTGACTAATAGTTACAATATACAGAAGAAAATGATTAAGAAAAAAAAAAATTACCTCTAGGCTTGAAGCATTTTTCATAAGAAAATACGTGAGATGCAATTACCCCCTCTGGTACCAGGCCTGAAAAGAACCGACAGCTAGACATTAAGGCTGTAATTGTGGTCTAGAATCCTTCCATGAAGCGGATTGATTAAGTTGCTTTAAATTAGAGGTGTTCAAAGAATGAAATATCCTTTATTCATTTATTGCTATAGGGATCAGTGCATACGGGAAAAGAAATTATTTGAGATCAAGTTTGGGCATTAGCCAAATTAAATCCATACCAAATTCAGCAAAATAGTCACTTGACTGATAAAGAACAAAGATCCAAGGAAATAAATGGAAGTTTTAGGCTTATAATGTCACAATTTAAGTATTTCACTTGGTATGTTATAGATGGAATGCATTCAGTATCAGATTAGAGTAAAATTATTTTAGTAAGATATTCTCTTCCTACATGTTGATAAACTGAAAAAGTCTATGTAAAAGTGATTTAAAATATTTTATAGCCCTAACATGGACATTTATTTTATTTTCCTAGTATTTCACTCCAAATATATTTTCTTTAATTTAATGAGTTTTGAAACTTTTTTTATTGTTGTTTATTGTTGTTGATAGATGCTGTTGAGTAGGTTATGACTCATAGTGACCCTATGACAACAGAAAAAAAAAAAAAAACACTGCCCTTTCCTGAGACATCCTAACAATCGTGGTTGTGCTTCACCCCATTGTTGCAGCTACTTTGTCAGTTCATCTCATTGAGGACCTTCCTCTTTTCTGCTGTCCCTCTGCTTTGCAAGCACGATGTCCTTCTTCAGGAACTGGTCCCTCCTGATAACATGTCCAAAATATGTGAGACAAAGCCTCACCATACTTGCTTCTAAGGAGCATTTTGGCTGTACTTCTTCCAAGAGAGATTTGTTTGTTCTTTTGGCAGTCTATGGCATAGTCAATATTCTTTGCCAGCACCATAATTCAAAGGCATCAATTCTTCTTCAGTCTCACCTATTCATTGCCCAGCTTTCTCATGCATATGAGGCAATTGAAAATGCCATGGCTTGGGCCAGGTGCACCTTAGCCTTTAAAGTGACGTCTTTGTTTGTTAACACTTTAAAGAGGTCTTTTGCAGCAGATTTGCCCAATGCAGTATGCCATTTGATTTCTTGACTGCTGCTACCAGGGGCGCTGATTGTGGATCCAGGTAAAATGAAATTCTTAACAACTTCAATCTTTTCTGTTTATCGTGATGTTACTTATTGGTCTAGTTGTGAGGATTTTTGTTTTCTTTATTTTGAGGTATAATCCATACTGAAGGCTGTAGTCTTTGATATTCATCAGTAAGTGAAATAAAATGCATATAATATATGTAGTTTTTTAATTTTAACCATTTTTAAGGTTACAATTCAGTGACTATTAAATTTACAAAGTTGTGCAACACTCACCATTATCTTTTTTTTTTTTTTAATACCAAATAGAAGCTCTGTATCCATTAAGCAATAACTCTGCATTCTCTCTTCGCCCAGCCCCTGGTAACCTCTAATCTATTTTCTATCTCTATAAATTTTTCTATTATGCATATTTCATGTAAACGGAATAGTACAGCATTTACCCTTCCATTATTGACATTTTACTGAGCACAATATTTTCAAGGTTCCTCTATGGTGTAGCATGTATCAGAACTTCATTTTTATGACTGAATAATGGTCTATTGTATGTATGTATCACATACAATTTTTTCTTAAAAACCTGAATGTTTGAATATTATTTTTTTAATTTTTTCTATAGAAATCTTATAATTTATTATGTTTAGGTTTATTGTCCATTTTAACACAACTCTCACAAATGGTGTAATGTAAACTACAATGTTCTTTTTTTAAGTACAAGTATACCATGGATCCAGCATTTTATGCTGAAAGACTATACTTTAACCGTCAAATTTTCTTGGTAACCTGAAAAATTAATTGGCCAAATAAATATTGGTATAGTCCTTGATTCATTTTCTGTTTCACTGATCTGTATAGCTATTCTAAGGTTAAAACCATGCTGTCTTGATATTCTAACTATATTACTAGTCTAAACATAAGGTTTTGCAATTTTTCCAGTTTTAATATTGATTTTAATTTTTAATATTATAAATTATTTGTTTCCTATATAAATTTTAGTGTAATCTCATAAATTTCTTCAAAATGCCTACTAAGATTTTGATTTGGACCGCTTTGAGTCTACAGGTATACTTGGGAAGAATTACAGTCTTAACAATATTTAATCTTCCAATCCATGAAAATGATATGTTTTCTTTAATTTAGGTATTTTTTAATTTTCATCTACAATGTTTTGTAATTTTAAACATAGAAATCTTGCACATCTTCTGTTCAATTTATTTTTATTCATTATACTATAATAATGGAATTTTTAAATATTAATTTCCAAATATAGGCATTTGTAAATATGTAAAATTATGACTTTTCAGGATCTGGCCTGAAAAAATTGAAAGACAAAATCTTACATGAAATCATATAAGAATTTTCAGGGCTATTATTTATCACATGTTGTGTGAATTTTCATATATTTTAGTACTGCCCTTGGCCACACTGTAAATACTACATAAAAAAAAAAAAAATGGTATATCTGTTATATTACCTTACTAAAGTCTAAAATATTCTGGATTGTGAAGCACATTTGACCACAAGAAAATTGGATAATAAAGAACTGGGGAAGCAGACTTGAAAAGAAAATACAATTTTACTGACATTGGTTGTTTTCCGCATGGATAATAGATGCATAGTAGCAGACCTAAAAGTACATGAAAACTTGATCTTTGTCATCATTTTACAAATCAGCAGATAAAAGACTGGCTATTCACAAATAATCCTAGGGCTCTTAGTTATTGTCCTGCAATGAAACTAATAGTAGACCACTGCTTTAAAACATCTATGAAAGTAAAAGACCAAAATATTGTAAGATGTTTACAATAAAATACAAAACAATAACATTATAACCTTGAAGTTGTGAAATACTGCTTAAACAAGACACAGAAACTACACAATGTGAAGGAAAATATTGATAAATTTGACTTTATTAAAATTAAACACTATAAAATATAATACACTAAGTGAAAAAACAAGTTCAGGTGTAAAGGAAGGAATTTCTATATTATTAAACCAATAATGAATTAATAACCAGAATATTGAATTAATACAGATCAGTAGGCAATTTACAGCCCAAAATGAAGATTACAAAGGGGATAGATGTACAAGGATGGCTCTAAAAAGCACAGTAATAAATACTCATAGTCACTGGAAATCAAAATATAGAACATACATAAGTAAAATACCATTATTGTACTATTTCCAAAGAAAGATAAATTGCTATGCTCTGATTATTGGCATGTAATCTTAAAATTAATTTGGAAAGCAATTTGGAGGTATCTACTTAATTTTTACCTGTGTTTATATATATATACATACATGCAATTTATTGTACACCTACTCCTCACTTACTGTCTCATCTGACATTTCACGTTTACAACAGTAATAAAAAATCATCCTCTATTTTCACATAACCCCAGTTTTTGCCTAACAACTGATCTTTGAAATGTAACCACGTAAATAAATGAGGAGTGGATGTATAAGAATATGTAGTGGAGAAACTGTTATATTGTCATATAGTAATTCACATAGTAATTCACATTAAAGTAAAAAAAGTAGCACAGGATAAATCATTTAAACAGTGTAAGTATGATTAGTTAAGATTAAGTGACACTAATCATCAAATATTTATCTACCCAAGGAGGTTTTAACTGGTACAATATATATTTGAAATACTTTCCATTGATGAAGTAAATGATACTCATATATGTGGGGTTGGTAGAAAGATATTAATGGCTATGCTGTCTTTGCATGAATGAGGTAAAGAATCTAGCCAGCCTGACAGTGTAATATTTCTGCATGTTTACTCTTTAGCATTATTTTGTCCTATATTATATTCCCTAGTTGTAGTGCAATGGATTTTCTTTTATGTGGCCTTTCTGGTCCTGAGTTTATGATTCTTCCAAAATGATTGGTCAGGTCCCATTTTGCTAAAAGGTTGGCCTTTTTGCTATTTGCATAAGTGACTTGCAAGGGATTGGTCTGTTTCCTCTCCACATATTCAGCTTGCAAGGAATTGGTCAATTTGATATCCATGCATAAGTAACTTGCAAAGGATTGGTTGGTTTGATATCCACCTTTACAGTAATGGCTGGAACCCTGCAGTCTGACCATTTACGGATTGGCTGGGCAAGCCCCACCCAGTCTGACCTTTACCAGGATTGATTGGGGGGGGTGCCTTGGTCATCTAGTGCTGCTGTAACAGAAACACCCCAAGTGGATGGCTTTAACAAAGAGGAGTTTATTTTCTTACAGTCTAGTAAGTTACAAGTCCCAATTCAGGATGTCGACTCCAGGGGAAGGCTTTCTCTCTCTGTCAGCTCTGGAGAAATGTTTTTCTCATCAGCCTTCCCCTGGACCAGGAACTTTTCTGAACAGGAACCCTGGGTCTAAAAGACATGCTCTGCTCCCAATGCTTATTTCTTCACGGTATGAGGTTCCCAGTTCTGCTTGCTTCCCTTTCATTTTATCTCTTGAGAGATACCTTGGATCAGGGAGTTGACCTGAGTAAGGGTGGTTTTACAATCCCACCCTACTCCTCTCAAATTACAATCACAAAATGGAGGACAACTGCAGAATACTGGGTATCATGGCCTAACCAAGTTGATAAGCACATTTTTGGGGGGACATAATTCAGTCCATGACAGAGGACCTTCCCAGTGACTGATAAAAACTCTAGAACACAGAGGTTCAGATGGGACTCCTTGATCATTGTGATCGAGGAGGGCAGCTCTGAGAGCTCATCTTTTGGACATGAGGCGCTGTGTTACGAATCTCCTAGAGTAGCTGTAATACAGATTAAGGGCTACAACAATCAGCTGATTAACACTGAAGACTGAGAGAAATGAGGGCAAGCACAAGAGAGTGGTATGGTAGAGAAATGACAGCAGCATTGCAAGCAGTGGGAATCACGAGGCCGGTAGACGGTGGCAGTGGACAGAGTCAGCCCATGGGGTGGACCTGGGCACACCAGGAAGAAGGCTGCTAATGGAGCTGAGCACCTGCAGGTAGGACATCAACGATAGAACATAGGCTTGAATATATACCATATACAGCTTGCTGGCAAAACACTTTTCCCTTGAGAGCTGTCATAATGTCAGTCTACCGCTGGCACTGGCCCAGGGTTGTCCCAAAGATGTTTGTTGAGTGCCGGAAAATCAAGCATAGGGGGCCAGAACCAACCAAGAAAATCCAAGGAGGGGAAGAGAAAGAACAAGCACAGCCCTGCTGCACCTGACCTGAGCTGACAACACACCTGCTGAGACGTACCTGGTAACACCTGATCCACATCATGCCTCTCCAGTGACAGAAATGGATATGAGTAGTTTGGGAAGGGTGAGCAAGTCCCTTTTTAGACATAAGTGGGCTTTTCCCCTACAATGCTAACCGGGGTACTGGTAGGGATTGGGCCAACCGCTTCACCTCAAATCTGTTCCCCTTGTTTCATGTTTGCTTTCTATAAGTAACCTGTCCCTGTTGTTTACCATTTGCCTTCTGTAAATAATAATAATGACTTTCAAGTGCCAATACTGTGTGTCTTGCGTGTATGATCCAATCAGATTGGATAGTAGAGTCCTCATCCCGGTAGTCATACCTCTGCTTGTAATAGTGAGGCAATTGGCATGTGCATATGCATACAGCTCACCAGTTAATAGTAAATTCTTTCTCCTGAATCCAAAAGAATCTTGTTTGATCCCTACTCTCAAAATATCATTGCATTCACATTAGAGTGACTTTTGCCTGCAGGGACCTTTTCAAAGTACCCAAAATCAAATAATAAAGTTCATTGACCTTGCTGCAAGAAGTGAGTTTTATGTCCTTGCCAAAAATGAATAGGTGTGTTCATTAAAACAAACTAAAAGAAAAATAAATGTAAAATAAATGAACAGAATGTTAACATTTTCTAAAATAATAGGAGGGTACACTAATCTTCATTATGTTACTGATTTTTCCTTTATATGTAAAATTTTCAAAATTAAATAAAATGACCGAAAATAATGTGATTAGACAAAAATATGTTAAAGAAATTATTACTACTGAACTGAGGGTATGGCCACAATTATAAATTTGGCTCCTAAATGACTGCAGCTTGGGAAACACTGAGTTATAGAAATACGTCACATGCCAGTTTTAATCAATTTGTTTGAACAGTCACAATATGTTTGAAATTAGAAGGTACTTAAAATATGATAGTGGAATATCTGCAGTTTGGCCTTCCACAGTACAAATTTCTATTCCACACATTCCTCTATTTTGGATTTCTTGAGCGTGGGGACATGCGGTCCTTGGAAGAGAGATGAAGAATCTGTGGAAAAGATAATTTGTTACTAATATATGACACAGGATATAATGTCAGCTTCTGGAAGGCCTTAGAACCTTACTTTATCAGGGGAGTGTCATTTTAAACAATGTATTGCTTTTCTGAGGCCAAATCTCTGCCTTTCCTTTCCAGGATACCTTGGTCTCAAGGTTGTTTCCTAAAGCAAGGTTGACATGCTACTCTTAGATTCTTTCTTGTCAGCGGTAGCTTGCAGTTCTTAGAAATGCAAAATGGTCTAAGAACTATAAGGGCAAAACAGAAGGAATTCTATTCCCACAACTTCCCACTCCTCAGCTCTTTCATACTTTTAAATGGCTTGCAACATTTAAAGACAACACTGAATTCTGGGCCCAATCTCCACCTGATCGTGTTCACCCTGGGGTTATTGGGGAGGTCAAATACCAGTCTCTGATTTTCGTAGATGCTGTGGAGGAAGATATGTGAAATCATTAGCATGATAGAAACTTGATTCTTCTCTCTTCCCACCAGAAATGTTTATAATGATTAAAAAGGTGTGGAGCTGATCAGTTGACTGAGAAGGCTGAGTTATCCATATAAGCATATGAGTTGGCCTGTATGTTTTCCAAGAGACTGGTCAGGTCTATACACTTTATCTAGTGCCTTTGTACTAATACCGCCTCTTCATTCTCTAAGCCCCAATCCAGGGTGTTTGAAAAAATGTAGGGGCATTTTTGATAGTCACAGGGATTAAGGAGTGCTGTTGCATTTAGTAAAAACGAAGATTTTGCTCCTCAGAAGGCCAGTAGTGACTCTTGTGAAAAAACACTACCAAGAAACGTTATTAAGAATGTGTGTTAGACAGGCCATGGTAGCACACTTAATGACTATAAACTGCACAACAACCTTTGTAAATCTGTTTTATTTTCTTACTCCAAAAGGCCTGTTAAGTCACTTCAAACTTAGTGTTTATATTTATATTTGCAAGTCTTAATATCATTTATTCTAGTACACGGTAAAAATTCTTAAAGAAATGAAATAATATATGTGTTAAACCAATCTCCACACTTCTGCTATTTACCAAACTCCTTAAACTACTTAAAAAGTATATATATTAAATACATGCGCGTGTATAGATAGATAGGTAGATGGCTAAATAAATAGATAGATATACACACGTGCATAAATTGTGTATTACCTGTCTGTGACGAAATCCTCTTACATCCTGCAGGTATGTATATGACTTCCGTAATTGGATTACTGAAGTACACTATTTTCTAACTTTAAAGATTGTCTTAAATATAATTTTTTTTTTTCATGGACACTATTACTGTGAAAACGGCCCATAAAAGTAAGTTGCTTTGTTTACATATTTGAAAAATTAAAAAATATATCTAAATAATATATTATTTGTTATGTTATATGTTATGTTTGGTCTCATATTTCCAGCAACTTGGTCATTTTTCTGAGTTATAAATCCTTCTATTTTTAAATTACTTATAAAATGGCTTAGCCCCTGAAAGGATAAATGTGTTTTCTAAGAAAGATACAAAATGAGCTTTAATTGGAAATTTAAATAATTTACTAGGAGAAAGTCTTTGTGTAGAAATGTTTAGTAGGTTTTTTTTAATTGCACCTAAATACTGTGTATTTTCTTTATTTGTTGGCTAAAAGTACTTGTGACCCTTTCTGCTTCTTAGATAAAAGAAAAAATCTGCATTCAGATCCAGCTTTGAAGTCCAGATGGGCCACTTTCTATCTCTGCAATGTCCAAAACACTTAAGCTCTCTAAACCTGCTGCTGTCCAGTGAATTCCAAATCATAGAGACCGTATAGGACAGAATAGAATTGACCCATAGGATTTCCCAAGGCTGTGAATCTTCATGGAAGCTGACTGCCTCATCTTTCTCTCACATGAAACAGTTGGTGGGATGGAACCATGGGCTTTTTGGTTAGGAGCCCACCGCTTAACCACTGCCCACCAGGGCTTTTGAAATATACCCAGTGAGAACCTGATGGAGCTCCTGAGGGTAAAACTCATAAAAGCGTGAGAAGCTCTCCTAAGTCTGTGCTTCCAGCAGCTTTTGTCTCTCAAGTTAGTCCATGCTTAGTCTCCAGGAATTTGTCAATTACTATTTAATTTTTCCTACCCAGTGCTGTGTGGAACAGCAGTAATTTTTGCTCTTGGTAAGCAGCGATTCTTAGTATGAAACTGTCTCTCCAGTTTGGGGTCCATTGGAACGCCCTGTGACCTCAATCTATGATCAATAGAAGAAGAGTTGTTGATGTTCAGTGTTTCAGCTTTGTTTTTTTTTTGTTTTTTTGTTTTTTTTTCTTGAGGATGAGAGCGATGACTTCCAAGCTCTTTACATGTCTAACTGGAAACCAGGAGTCTTTTTTCCTTGTATTTTCATATATTGACTTGAATGAAGAATGTTAAAAATTTCAAGAAAACTATAATATCTGCTTGTTTAAAATTGTGTATGGACTTTTAGGCAAACAAGTAAAAACAAAACAACAAAAAAGCCTTAAGGTGTTACTGTCAACCATTAAATTTACTTGTTTTATTATATTTAGTTAAATTTACTTGAGCTGATAAATTTGTAAATAACTTCTCTATTTTGAGGAAAATTAACATTTATAAAAATGTTAGTTATAGATATAAGAAGTTTTGCCACAAAGAAAAACACTAACTGAGAACAGTGTCCTTTCCATTGCGCATGGGGAAATTGGGGCGATGCCATTATTGTTCTCTGAGTTTCAGAGACGGAAATGAGAAGAAATTGCTGAACGGATTTAGTGACCGGCCCATCGATACAGATACCATATTTTGTTATATTTATGTATTTAAAAATTAACTCATTGTTAATCTTTATCTACTGGAGAAATTAGCAGGGATTAGTTTATCAGGAACAAGCCTTTATCTTCTGTATTTCAACAAAGTGGGCTCTGAAACCCATGAGAGAAGACGATGCTCCTGGGAGGTTTTGGGCCGCAAGATTATTTCTCCATATAAATGTTGTCATTCCTTTATTCAAACAATATTTATCAAGTGCCTCTTGCCAGGCACTGCTCAAGGTACTTAAAAAAAATAAAATTAAAAAAGAGTTGCCTTTGAGTAGATTCCACTCTTTGTGATCCTATAGGACAGAGAAGATCTATCCTGTAGGGTTTCCAAGGAGTGGCTAGTGGATTTGGACTCCTGACTTTTTGGTGAGCACCTGTAGCTCTTAACCACTGTGCCACGAGGGCTTGTGGCTCTTAGGATGCATTTATTAGTGAAGAAAACAAAGATTGCTTCCTTTTGTCCATGAAGTTGTTGCATTTTAGATAGGGCAGGGTGAGGCATACATATTAACATGAAAATTATAAGAAGAAATATGTTAAAAGGTGAGAAGTGCTACCAAAAAAAGTAAAGCAGGGTAATGGAGAATAAGAGGTATAGTGGAGAGTGGAAAGAAGATTGCAGTATAAAACTGTGTAGTCGAGACAGCCCTCCCTGAGGAGATGTCTGAGAAAGGAGAGGGAGGTAACCAAAGGAAGTTTTGAGGGAGGATTATGCTGGAGAAAAGGCCTTAAAATGAGTATATCCAGTTTCCCCAGGCAGGTGGACCAGATTTTCAGAATCCCAATTAGATCCTTTTTTGATTATCACCACATCTCAAATGTGTCAACGCATTTATAAAAATTTTCCAGCATTGTAGTCGATCTTATTACTTATAAGTATTTACAATTTGGTTCGGCTTCTTCTCTAGTAACATCATGAAATTGAGAGTGGTAACATCCTACTGAGAATTCTTAGGATACTACATAAAAAAGATAATTTTTAATATTTGTTATAATGAAAGCAATGCCAGTTTTCATGAAAATTATGATGACCTCTTTCTAAAGCTCAAAAATTCCAATAGTGGCAGGCCTCACGAAAGCAACCTAAAGTACAATGTCCTGGCATATCACAAACATATTGTTTCAGATCTTTCTTCATAAGGTATTATTTGTGAGGCAACCTGTCAGATATACAAATGCTCTTACCCTCCAAATTTCCCCCTCTTTTAGGATTGCTAGGAGCCCTGATGGCCCAGTGGTTAAGAGCTTGGCTGCTAACTCAAAGGTTGGCAGTTGGAATCCACCAGCTGCTCCTTGGAAATCCTACAGGGCAGTTCTACTCTCTCCTGTAGGGTTGTTAGGAATTGGAATCTACTCAATGGCCATAGATTTGGTTTGGTTGTAGGATTGTTTACCCTGGTATACTTCTAATTCAAAGGAAAATATTAACTTTCTTTCCAAGGCTTTGTCATATTGTTCTTCACTTCATCTGGTCTCCAGTACGTTTCTGCCTGTGCAGTTTCTTCCTCCCCAGTGTGTCTCTCCCTCAATCAATCCTTAATCACCCACAAAGTTATGCCCTGTTTCTTTCCCTTCATCATAAAACTCTTTGACCAAAACAGTTAATATAAATGTCTCTATTTCTATTTCAGTCCCCAGTGCATTAAATCTGGTCCCTACCTCTACAACTACATAGAAACAGGTTTTGCTACAAATATTAGTGAATAACTCATCAATATATACAATCCCTAGGTTTTGTTCTCATCCTACTTAATCCTGCTGCAGTATTTAGCACTTTGAATACACCCTTCCAAAAATCTCCTCTTTCACTTCAGAGAATCTAAATCTGTTTTATTTTATTTTTTTCTCTTTGACTGTCCTTTTTCTCATGTTTAATGTAGCTTATGTTTTTCTGCCTCCTCTAAAAACTTGATATTCCCTATGAATATGGTTTTATGAAGAGCCCTGGTGGCGAAGTGGTTAAGCACTTGGCTGCTAACTGAAAGGTTGGCAGTTTGAACCCACCAGCTGCTCTGTGGGAGAAAGATGGGGCAGTCTGCTTCCATAAAGATTTATGACCTTGGAAACCCTACAGGGCAGTCCTATTCTGTCCTACAGGGTCGCTATGAGTCAAAACCAAATCGGTGACAGAGGGTTTGTTTTTTTGGTTTATAGTTTGATATTTTTCTATTATTACCCTACATTTCTTCTCACTCAAATAATTTTGTTACAAAGAATTCAACTATTTTTAAAGGAGGGAAATATCATTGTAAATTCAACAGAAGCAGAGTCTGATTAGATTTTTTTTCACTTCTATATTCCTAGTACTTACATCAAATCTTGGAAAACTGAATATTTTATTTAATCAATTGTGTGCTACTTAATTTTAAAATGTCTGCGAAGTCCATATTTATATTTTTAGCTATGCATTACACATCTCTGTTTGAACGCTTCATGAATAACTTGAAGTTATTTTTCCTGCAAATTTCTCCATATACCACATTCCGCATGTCACTTCACTCATTCATTCATGTATTCTATAAATATTTCTTGACTGTCCATTGCATGTCAGGCACAGGGTCACAGCAGTGAACAGACAGAAACTTCCTACCCTGGTGAAGTCTACATTGTAATGGAACAAACAGAAGATACACACAAGATATTCATGAGTGTTAAGAAGAAAATCATAATAAATCAGAGAAAAGTGCTAGGATGTGTGTCCCAAAACCCATTGCTGTCCAGTTGGTTTCGACTTATAGTGGCCCTATAGGATGGGGTAGAACTGCCCTCCCTATAGGGTTTCCAAGACTGTCTTCTTTATGGGAACAGACTGCCACATCTTTCTCCCACAGAGCAACTGGTAGATTTGAATCGCCTACCTTTATGTTAGGAGCTGAGCACTTAACCACTGAGCCGTCAGGGCACCTTAGCATGTGTGTAGAGGAATTAAATTTATGTAAATGTCTTAAGGGAAGACATAAAGGAAGGAAAGCAGCTTTGCTCGACTTCCACATATATCTATTAGAAGTTCAAGCACATGCAAATGCCCTGAGGTAGGAGAGTGTCTATCTGTATTCAGGGAAGGTAAAATAGTCCAGTGGAGCAGAACACAGAGAACAAAGAGTAATAGGAGCTGAGGTCAGAGAGGTAACATGAGGTACAGTTTATGTAATAAACCCATTGTCCTCAAGTGGATTCCAAACTCCATAGTTATATTTTTAGCTACGTGTTACACATCTCTATTTGAATGCATCATAAATAATTTAAAGTTATTTTTCCTGCAAAAAAAAAAAAAAAAGCCATAGGGCTTACAAGGAGCAGCTGGCAGATTCGAACTGCCAATCTGTTGGTTAGCAGACAAGCTTTTAACCGCTGCACTACCAGGGCTCCACACTTTGTGTAGGACTTTATAAATCATAAACTGAGTAACCAAGAAGGAAGTCGAAAATTTTTGTTGGAGCACCTCAAAAAAGGGTAGAACATCCTTTAACCAAAATGAAGGAAATTGCAGGGAAAGCTATTGTGAAATTATTATCATAAATTCAGTTTTAGACACACTAGTGGCCCAGATACCAGTGAAGAATCTAAGCTAGTGTTATTTTTGGGCAACCTCAATAAATACATGATATGTAACCTTTGAATAAGGAGCCCTGGTTGCACAGTGGTTAAAGTACTCAGCTGCTAGCCAGAAGATTGGTGATTCGAACCCACCAGCTGCTCCGTAGGAGAAAGATGTGGAAGTCCTCTTCCATAAAGATTTAAGGGCTCATATCCTGGTATCCGTATAAGAGGAGAAGAGAGAGAGAGACAGACACACAAGGAGATGCCGTGTGATGACAAAGGCAGAGGTTGGAGTAATGCACTTACAGGTCAAGGAATGCCAGCAGCACCTGAAGCTAAGAAAAGGACATGGAATAGAGTCTCTACCAGAAGCTTCAGTGAGAGCAGGGCCTTGTTGACACATTGATTTCAATTTATTTTTTTCCCCCTCTAGAACTGTGAGAGAATAATTTTTAATGTAAGTCATCCAGTCTGAGGTCATTTGTCATGGCAGCCCTGGAAAACTAATACAGTGCCCTGATAATTTTATATTCAATATACACATTTGTTTTACAGAGAATTTTATTAATGTTTCTTTAAGGTTTTTTTAAGGTAAATCATATAGACTAAATAATCCTTAAATAGTCCCATTTGCAGTCTTAATCAATAAATACACTTAATCAAATTGAGCTATATATATATGCACAATTTTTACATGTTTTTGTATTGCTTTTTTATACTACATATACCTGATTGAGCAATCTTAAATCAAATATGTAAACTTACCTGCACAAGTACTTAAAAATCTCTTATAAACCTGATGAGTAGATTTATTATGAATTTAATAAACCTAATTAATTTATATACAGAGGCTTTACTAAAACTTTCAGATTAGCTTCCAAATTTAGTTAAAATGTCTGCTGTATTTCTACCTAAAAAAAAAAAAAAAGTTTAGTATAAATTATACTTTTTAGACTGGAACTAATATTTCTCATTCATACGCTAACTGCCCTTAAAACTTACAAGCATTTCAATACTAAGCATAACATTTCTTATTTTAAAATGAAACTATTTAATACAAATGGATTTAACTTGCTTCGTTACATGTATTTTTAATCATAAATCATTTTTGGGTTAAAAATAGGCATTAACTAAGAGTCAATATTTATTGTCTTCAAGAATTTGGATTACTGAATCAATGATTCCTGACCACAAAATATCAGGTGGATTGAAGGTGTATATTTATCAGGACTTTAAACTATAGTTACCAGACCTTGGGCTACTATATAACTGGGATGATCTTTTCCGAGTTAAAATACTGATAATTTTATTGTTATTACCCTAGAAATATCTTTTTAATATACTTTAAAAGGAGTTAGTTTCACAACTTGAATATTCAAGTTCAGGTTATAACTGTACACTATTCTTTCCCCTGACTGAAATCAGAGGAAATCTGTCTATCCGTCTAGGTTATGGTGAACTGACTTTCCTTATTTTATTGCAATCCCTATTTATTTTAGCAATATAAAAAATATTTATTTTTTCATTGATTTTATTCTCAACCTCAGTGTAGTGTGTTTGCATAAAATGCATCCATTTAAAATGTACAATTTGATAAGTTTTGACAAATGTATATACTCGTAAAACCACAATCACCATCAAAACACAAAACATTTACATCACGCACAAAAGTTTCTTCATGCCCTTTCACAGTTTGTCTACTCCTTTAGGCCAGTACCAGGTTACCAGACTACTGATCTTCTTTCTGTCATTATACGTAAGCTTGAATTTTCCGGAATCTTATAAAAATTATATCATACAGTATTTGATGTTTTGTGCCTGCTCCTTTCACTTAGCATAATGTTTTTGAATGCCTGCATGTTGCAGTATGTACCATTAGCTCATTCTTCTTGATTGTTGTGTAGTATTCCATCATACGGATATAACACAATGTGATTATCAATTCAGCTGTTAATAGACATTTCAATTATTTACAGTTTAAACTATTATGAATAATCGCAATGCACATTCTTTAACAAGTCCTTGGTTGAACATATATTTTCCTTTATTTTGGGTAAATAACTTGTAATAGAGTACTGGGCCACATGGTAGGGGCAATTTTATTGCATAGTAATAACTCTGTGGTCATGTTTTGTAAGTTGTGCTGATGAGGTAGCTTCTTAGATGAGTAGCCCAACTTCCAGTACCATTTCAGCTTTATATGTCCTGCCATTTAAGGCAAAGCCTTGACTTTTGCTACCTGGGTATTTTGAAATGACTTCAAAAATAAATAAGGTTTCTTGTAAAATGTAAGAGTTTGGAAGAAAGCATTTTACCATTTTCTGTGGCTCTGAGAATAAAACATAAAATATCTCAACAATTTTTTTTTCCTATTACACTGGTAAACCGCAATGACAAATATGGTTTGATAAGATGGTTATTAAATATTGAGAAAATGAAACTTAACCTCCATCATGAAGCAAAAGGAAAAACTGAGTTACAGTGTATGTGAAAATTGATGCTTGCAGGTGTTTCCCTAAAGATAAAAATGACAGAAGAGTCAGCGGCCTGATAATTGCACCCTAAGAAGATCAAAGACCAGATAGATAAAAAGGCTCATCTCTCTGAGCCTAAACTGGTCCTCCTGGACAGTGATTGACGAAATCATCCTTCACCTCGGACACATATTGGGAAGATAATAAGGTCACCAGAGAGGACTGGCATGTTCCTTGGCTGTTGTACAAAGGGCTTTGTGGATAGAATTTCCTGAGAGTGCTTAATACAAGCAATTGCCTAAACTGTGGTGGCCAATCACTTGTAAAAGGATATATTGGAAATGAATATACTTACTTTGAAATGTCCAAGCAAGATATTTGTGTATGAATAGGTCAAATATGTGGCCAATTGAAATTTCTTGTTTTTCTATCTAAGCCTTCATCCTCTGGCGAAACTACCATGTATTATTAAGAAATGGATCCAGGACATTTTTCTTAACCAGGAAACTGATGAGGCTTTGGGTAATCTTACATGGGGAGATGAGTGTGTGTGTGTGTGTGTGTGTGTGTGTGTGTGTGTAAAAGGAGGGTAAACCAAGTACTTAGTGATGAGAGCAATTAAACTTAGCCATTAGTGTTTTCACCAAATATTTTCAGATATCCCCAGGCACTTAGAGCAGTGAACTTCCCAGACCTTTGAAGGTGTGTGTGTCATGTGACTTCTTTTGTCCAATAAAACATGATAATAATTGGTATGTGTTATATCCAGGCAAAAGTTGGAATAGGCAGTTCATGATCTGCTACTTTTTTCTGTTCTTCACCATTTTGCAGTAAGAACCTCTGTGAGCTTGGATTCCTGTAGAAAACGATGAATTGTTCCCAACAAGCTAAACTTCTTTGATATGTAGCTTGAGTGAGAAACTTTTTGTGGATGTTAAGATACTGGAAGTCTGTGTTCTGTGTTACTAGAGCATATGTTATCCTATTTGATGAATTCAGCCAATGGTGGTATATAAAATCTGTCCAAAATGTGAAATTTCACCTGAAGACTTGAAAGTTATCCTGGATTAGAAAATAGTATGCTATTTTTTCTTGAAGCAACTAGTTTACTTACTTAATTTTTGAGATGTATCTACCAAATGTTTTTGTTGTTGTTAGTTCCCACTGGTCAGCAGCAACTCATGGCAACCTTATGTATAACAGACCATAATGTCACCCAGTCTCGTGCCATTTTCATGAGCACTGGTATGTTTTAGTTTATTGTTGTGGCTATTATGTGAATTCATCTCCTTGAAGGCTTCTTTTGTTTTTAATAACTTTCTACTTTACCAAACATGATGTCCTTTTCTAGTGATAGTTACCATAGCTAGAAGTTTAGCAATTGTATTGATTTTTACAAAGAACCAGATTTTGTTCCCATTTTCTCTAATATTTTGCTGTTTTCAATTTAAATGATTTCTTCTCTACTACTTATTATTTCTTTTCTTTTGTTTGCTTTATGCTTAAATTGCTCTTTTCTCCAGAATCCTAAGGTGAAAAAATACATGAATGATTTTTAGATTTTCCTTCTTTTCTACTATATGTATTTCACACTGAAAAATCTCTCTGAGCGTTGCTGTCAGGGTATCCTACACAATTTGGTAAGTTGTATTTTCATTTAGTTCAAAATACATTTTTAAAAAACTTTTCTTGACACTTCTTTGACCTATGTGTTACTTAGAAGGGTATTGTTTAAATTCCAAATGTTTTGGATTTTTTTAAGTATCTTTCTGTTATTAATTTCGAATTTCCATTGTAGTCTCCCAACATACTTTTTACAATTTTTATTCTTTTAAAATCATGGAAGTGCATTTTATGGCCTAGAATGTGATCTACCTGGGTAAATATTATATGCAAGCTTGAGAAAAATGTATATTCTGCTGTTTTAGATGGAGTATTATATAAATGTCAATCAGATAAAAGTGATTAATAGTGCTATCCCAGCCAATTCTACCCTTACCAATTTTCTCCCTGTTTGATATATCAATTAGAGAAAAGGTTTGTTGAAGTTCCCAGCTATAAGAGTGAATATGCTTATTTATCCTTACAAGTCAATCAGTTTTTTCCTCACATATTTTATTAGGCACATACATACCAAGTACTGTTATTGCTTCTCAGAAGATTGACCCCATTATCATTAAGAAATGCCTATCTTTATCTCTGATAATTTCCCTTGCAGTTAGGTCCGCTTGGTCTATAATTAAACATAGCTACACAACTTTTTCTTTTCTTTTTTTCTTCTTTTAGTGTTAGCATGGTATATCTTTCTCCATCCTTTTACTTTCACCTACCTGAGTTTTTATATTTAAAATGGATCTTTCGTAGGCAACATATACTTGAGTCTTGGTATTTTTATCCTATCTGATGATCTGTGACTTTTAATTGGTGTAGACCACTCACTTTTTTTGTTTTTTTTTTTTCATTTTGGAAAAAATAAAACGTATACAAAAATAGGGAGTTAGTACTATACTAGACCACTAACCTTTAAAGTGATCATTGATGTGGTCGATTAATGTCTACCATATTTTTAACTGTTTTCTATCTGTTGTACTGTCTTTCATTTCATTTTTTTTTCTATCTTTTCCTGCTTTCTCTGGTTTTAATTGATCATTTTATATGATTCCATTTTTTCTCAGCATACACTTTTTTTCTTTTTTAGTGGTTGCCCCAGATTTAGAAATAAACATTTTTTTTCCAGTAATCTAAGCCCACCCTTAAATAACACTGTATAACACTTCGTGTGAGGTGTAAGTACATTATGTTGTTCTTGTTGTTGTTGTTAGGTGCCGTCGAGTCAGTTCTGACTCATAGCGACCCTATATACAACAGAACAAAACAATTCCCGACCCTGAGTCATCCTCACAATCGTTATGCTTAAGCCTGTTGTTGCAGCCACTGTGTCAATCTATTGTTGAGAGGCTTCCTCTCTTTCGCTGCCACTCTACTTTACCAAGAATGATGTCTTTCTCCAGGGACTGATCCCTACCAATAACACGTCTAAAGTTCGTGAAAAGTAGTCTTGCCATTCTTGGTTCTAAGGAGCATTCTGGTTGTACTTCTTCCAGGATAGATTTGTTCGTTCTTCTGGCAGTCCATGGCATATTCAATATTCTTCTCCAACACCACATTTCAAACGTGACAATTCTTCTTCATTCTTCCTTATTCACTGGTCAACTTTCACATGCATATAAGGCAATTGAAAACATCCTGGCTTGGGTAAGCTGCATCTTAGTCTTCGTAGTGACATCTTTGCTTTTCAACACTTTAAAGAGGTCTTTTGCAGCAGATTTGCCAAATGGAACGCATCTTTTAATTTCTTGACTGTTGCTTCCACAGGTGTTTCTTGTGGATCCAAGTAAAATGAAATACTTGACATCAATTATTCTCTGTTTATCATGATGTTGCTAATTGATTGAGTTGTGAGGATTTTTGTTTTCTTTATGTTGAGGTGTAATCCATACTGAAGGCTGGGGTCTTTGATCTTCATCAGTAAGTACTTCAAGTCTTGTTCACTTTCAGCAAGCAAGATTCTGTCATCTGTGTAATGCAGGTTGTCAATGAGTCTTACTCTAATCCTGATGGCCCATTCTTCATGAAGTCCAGTTTCTTTGATTATTTGCTCAGCATACAGATTGAACAAGTATGGTGAAAAGATACAACCCTGATGCACACCTTTTCTGACTTTAAACCACGTAGTATCCCTTTGTTCAATTACATTAGGACATTCAAATTTGTCTTTTTGATTCCTTATTGTAGTGTGGCAAGGATGGCAAGACTGTGTCTTACATACTTTGGACATGTTGTCAGTAGGGATCAGTCCCTGAAGAAGGACATCATGCTTGGCAGAGTACAGGGTCAGCAGAAAAGAGGAAGACCCTCAACCAGGTGGATTGACACAGTGGCTGCAACAATGGGCTCAAGTATAACAACGACTGTAAGGATGTCTCAGGACCAGGCACTGTTTCATTCTGTTGTGCATAGGGCCACGATGAGTTGGAACAGACTCAATGGCACCTAACAACAACAATAGTAGTGTTGCCATTCATTTCACTTATTCAAATACTATAATCAACTGTGTCATTGTTATTATTAATATTTTAAACAGTCACTTTTAGATCAATTACAAATCAGAAAAGTAAATTATTTTTCTGACACAAGTTCTTTCTTTATGTAGACCTGACTTTCTGGCATGTAAATTTTCCTTCTTGCTGAAAAACTTTTTTCACAATTCTTGCAGGTCATGTCTGCAATTTTTGTTTTAGTAAGAAAGCCTTTGATTCCACTTATTTTTTGAGGGATAATTTTGATGGATATAGACTTGTCTGGTATTATTATTATTTTCTTTCAACACATTAAATATTTCACTGCACTCTCTTCTTTCTTGTATGGTTCCTAATGAGGAAACTTCTGTAATTCTTATTCTTGTTTCCGTATAGTAAGATAGTTCCCCCTCTTCTCCATCTCTTGGCTTCTCTTTTTTTTTTTTAATTTTTATTAAGCTTCAAGTGAACATTTACCATTCCAATCAGTCTGTCACATGTAGGTTTACATACATCTTACTCCCTTCTCCCACTTGCTCTCCCCCTATTGAGTCAGCCCTTACAGTCTCTCGTTTCGTGCCAATTTTGCCATCTTCCCTCTCTCTCTATCTTCCCATCCCCCTCCAGTCAAGAGTTGCCAACACATTCTCCCGTGTCCACCTGATTTAATTAGCTCACTCTTCATCAGCATCTCTCTCCCCCCCACCGACCAGTCCTTTTCATGCCTGATGATTTGTCTTCGGGGATGGTTCCTGTCCTGTGCCATCAGAAGTTCTGGGGAGCATTGTCTCTGGGATTCCTCTAGTCGCAATCATACCATTAGGTGAGGTCTTTTAATGAGAATTTGGGGTCTGTATCCCATTGGTCTCCTGCTCCCTCAGGAGTTGTCTGTTGTGCTCCCTGACAGGACAGACATCGATTGTGGCCGGGCACCAACTAGTTCTTCTGGTCTCAGGATAATGTAGGTCTCTGGTTCATGTGGCCCTTTCTGTCTTTTGGGTTCTTAGTTGTCATGTGACCTTGGTGTTCTTCCTTTGCCTTTGCTCCAGGTGGGTTGAGACCAATTAATGTATTTTAGATGGCCGCTTGTTGGCATTTAGGACCCCAGGTGCCACAATTCAAAGTGGGATGCGGAGTGTTTTCATAATAGAATTGTTTTGCCCATTGACTTAGAAGTCCCCTCAAACCAAGTTCCCCAGACCCCAGCCCCTGCTTCGCTGACCTTTGAAGCTTTCATTTTATCTCGGAAACCTCTTTACTTTTAATCCAGTCCAATTAGGCTGACCTTCCTTGTATTGAGTGCTGTCTTTCCCTTCACCCAAAGCAGTTCTTATCTACAGATTGATCAATAAAAAGCCCTCTCCCACCCTCCCTCCCTCCCCCCTTTGTAGCCACGTAAGTCTGTGTTCTCCGTTTTTTCTATTTCTCAAGATCTTATAATAGTGGTCTTATACAATATTTGTCCTTTTGCAACTGACTCATTTCGCTCAGCATAATGCCTTCCAGATTCCTCCATGTTATGAAATGTTTCAGAGATTCGTCACTGTTCTTTATCGATGTGTAGTATTCCATTGTGTGAATATACCACAATTTATTTACCCATTCGTCCGTTGATGGACGTCTTGGTTGCTTCCAGCTTTTTGCTATTGTAAACAGAGCTGCAATAAACATGGGTGTGCATATATCTGTTTGTGTGAAGGCTCTTGTATCTCTAGGGTATATTCCGAGGAGTGGGATTTCTGGGTTGTATGGTAGTTCTATTTCTAACTGTTTAAGATAACGCCAGATGGATTTCCAAGGTGGTTGTACCATTTTACAATCCCACCAGCAGTGTATGAGAGTTCCAATCTCTCCGCAGCCTCTCCAACATTTATTATTTTCTGATTTTTGAATTAATGCCAGTCTATTTTTTTTTTTTTTTTAGTTGGTGTGATAAGGAATCTCATCGTAGTTTTAATTTGCATTTCTCTAATGGCTAATGATCGAGAGCATTTTCTCTTGTATCTATCTGTTGGCTGCCTGAATATCTTCCTTAGTGAAATGTGTGTTCATATCCTTTGCCCACTTCTTGATTGGGTTTTTTGTCTTTTTGTGGTTGAGTTTTGACAGAATCATGTAGATTTTAGAGATCAGGTGCTGGTCTGAGATGTCATAGCTGAATATTCTTTCCCAGTCTGTAGGTGGTCTTTTTACTCTTTTGGAGAAGTCTTTAGATGAGCATAGGTGTTTGATTTTTAGGAGCTCCCAGTTATTGGGTTTCTCTTCATCATTTTTGGTAATGTTTTGTATTCTGTTTATGCCCTGTATTAGGGCTCCTAGGGTAGATCCTATTTTTTCTTCCATGATTTTTATCGTTTTAGTCTTTATGTTTAGGTCTTTGATCCACTTGGAGTTAGTTTTTGTGCATGGTGTGAGGTATGGGTCCTGTTTCATTCTTTTGCAAATGGATATCCAGGTATGCCAGCACCATTTGTTAAAAAGACTATTATTTCCCCAATTGACTGACACTGGTCCTTTGTCAAATATCACCTGCTCATACGTGGATGGATTTATATCTGGATTCTCAATTCTGTTCCATTGGTCTATGTGCCTGTTGTTGTACCAGTACCAGGCTGTTTTGACTACAGTAGCTATATAATAGGTTCTGAAATCAGGTAGAGTGAGGCCTCCCACTTTCTTCTTCTTTTTCAGTATTGTTTTGCTTATCCGGGGGTTCTTTCCTTCCATATGAAATTAGTGATTTGTTTCTCTATCCCCTTAAAGTATGACATTGGTATTTGGATTGGAAGTGCGTTATATGTATAAATGGCTTTTGGTAGAATAGACAATTTTTAGTATGTTAAGTCTTCCTATCCATGACCAGGGTATGTTTTTCCACTTAAGTATGTCCTTTTGAATTTCTTGTAGCAGAGTTTTATAGTTTTCTTTGTATAGGTCTTTTACATCCTTGGTAAGATTGATTCCTAAGTATTTTATCTTCTTGGGGGCTACTGTGAATGGTATTCATTTGGTTATTTCCTCTTCGGTGTTCTTTTTGTTGATGTAGAGGAATCCAAGTGATTTTTGTATGTTAATTTTATAAACTGAGAGTCTTCCAAACTCTTCTATTAGTTTCAGTAGTTTTCTGAAGGATTCCTTAGGGTTTTCCATGTATATAATCATGTCATCTGCAAATAGTGATAGCTTTACTTCCTCCTTACCAATCTGGATACCCTTTATTTCTTTGTCTAGCCTAATTGCCCTGGCTAGGACTTCAAGTACGATGTTGAATAAGAGCAGTGATAAAGGGCATCCTTGTCTGGTTCCTGTTCTCAGGGGAAATGCTTTCAGGTTCTCTCCATTTAGAGTGATATTGGCCGTTGGCTTTGCATAGATGCCCTTTATTATGTTGAGGAATTTTCCTTCGATTCCTATTTTGGTGAGAGTTTTTATCATAAATGGGTGTTGGACTTTGTCAAATGCCTTTTCTGCATCTATTGATAAGATCATGTGGTTTTTGTCTTTTGTTTTATTTATGTGATGGATTACATTAATGGTTTTTCTGACATTAAACCAGCCTTGCATACCTGGTATAAATCCCACTTGATCAGGGTGTATTATTTTTATGATGTGTTGTTGGATTCTATTGGCTAGAATTTTGTTGAGGATTTTTGCATCTATGTTCATGAGGGATATAGGTCTAAAATTTTCTTTTTTTGTAATGTCTTTACCTGGTTTTGGTATCAGGGAGATGGTAGCTTCATAGAATGAGTTGGGTAGTATTCCGTCTTTTTCTATACTTTGAAATACCTTCAATAGTAATGGTGTTAAGTCTTCTCTGAAGGTTTGGTAGAACTCTGCAGTGAAGCCATCTGGGCCAGGACTTTTTTTTATTGGAAGTTTTTTGATTACCGTTTCAATCTCTTTTTTTGTTATGGGTCTATTTAGTTGTTCTACTTCTGAATGTGTTAGTTTAGGTAGGTAGTATTGTTCCAAGAATTTATCCGTTTCTTCTAGGCTTTCAAATTTGTTAGCGTACAATTTTATGTAGTAATCTGATATGATTCTTTTGATTTCATTTGGTTCTGTTGTGATGTGGTCCTTCTCGTTTCTTATTTGGGTTATTTGTTTCCTTTCCTGTTTTTCTTTAGTCAGTCTAGCCAATGGTTTATCAATTTTGTTAATTTTTTCAAAGAACCAGCTTTTGGCTTTGTTAATTCTTTCAATTGTTTTTCTGTTCTCTAATTCATTTAGTTCAGCTCTAATTTTTATTATTTGTTTTCTTCTGGTGCCTGATGGGTTCTTTTGTTGCTCACTTTCTATTTGTTCAAGTTGTCAGGACAGTTCTCTGATTTTGGCTCTTTCTTCTTTTTGTATGTGTGCATTTATTGATATAAATTGGCCTCTGAGCACTGCTTTTGCTGCGTCCCAGAGGTTTTGATTGGAAGTATTTTCATTCTCGTTGCTTTCTAAGAATTTCCTTATTCCCTCCTTGATGTCTTCTATAACCCAGTCTTTTTTCAGGAGGGTATTGTTTTTTTTTTATTGTTCAGTTTCCAAGTATTTGATTTCTTTTCCCTAGTTTTTCTGTTATTGATTTCTAGCTTCATTGCCTTGTGGTCTGAGAAGATGCTTTGTAATATTTCGATGTTTTGGATTCTGGAAAGATTTGTTTTATGACCTAATATGTGGTCTATTCTAGAGAATGTTCCATGTGCACTAGAAAAAAAAGTATATTTTGCAGCAGTTGGGTGGAGAGTTCTGTATAAGTCAATGAGGTCAAGTTGGTTGATGGTTGTAAGTAGGTCTTCCGTGTCTCTATTGAGCTTCTTACTGGATGTCCTGTCCTTCTCCGAAAGTAGTATGTTGAAGTCGCCTACTATATATGTGGAGGTGTCTATCTCACTTTTCAGTTCTGTTAAAATTTGATTTATGTATCTTGCAGCCCTGTCATTAGGTGCGTAAATATTTAATATGGTTATGTCTTCCTGATCAATTGTCCGTTTTATCATTATATAGTGTCCTTCTTTATCCTTTGTGGTGGATTTAAGTCTAAAGTCTATATTGTCAGAAATGAATATTGCTACTCCTCTTCTTTTTTGCTTATTGTTTGCTTGATATATTTTTTTCCATCCTTTGAGTTTTAGTTTGTTTGTGTCTCTAAGTCTAAGGTGTGTCTCTTGTAGGCAGCATATAGGCGGCTGGTGTTTCTTTATCCAGTCCGTGACTCTCTGTCTCTTTATTGGTGCATTTAGTCCCTTTACATTCAGCGTAATTATAGATAAGTAAGTTTTTAGTGCTGTCATTTTGATGCCTTTTCGTGTGTGTTGTTAGCCATTTCATTTTTCCACATGCTTTTTTGTGCTGAGATGTTTTTCTTAGTAGCTTGTGAGATCCTCATTTTCATAATGTTTAACTTTGTGTTTATTGAGTTGTTATGTTTTTCTTGGCTTTTTTCTTGAGTTGTGGAATTGATATTCCTTTTTGTGGTTACCTTTTTATTCACCCCTATTTTTCTAAGTAAAAACCTAACTTGTATCCTTCTATATCGCCTTGTATCACTCTCCATCTGGCAGTTCAATGCCTCCTATATTTAGTCCCTCTTTTTGATTATTGTGATCGTTTATCTATTGATTTCCATGATTTCCTGTTGTGTGTATTATTTTGTTTATTTATTTATTTTTTAGGATTAGTCTTAATTTGTTTGTTTTTGTGCTTTCCCTATTTGAGTTGCGTTGATATCAGGACATTCTGTTTTGTGACCTTGTTTTTTTTATTGTGCTGGTACCTGATATTATTGGTCATCCAGCCAATCTCCTTTAGCATTTCTTGCAGTCTTGGTTTAGTTTTTGCAAATTCTCTAAACTTGTGTTTATCTGTAAATATCTTAATTTCTCCTTCATATTTCAGAGAGAGTTTTGCTCGATATATGATCCTTGGTTGGCAGTTTTTCTCCTTCAGTGCTCTGTATATGTCGTCCCATTCCCTTCTTGCCTGCATGGTTTCTGCTGAGTAGTCTGAACTTATTCTTATTGATTCTCCCTTGAAGGAAACCTTTCTTTTCTCCCTGGCTGCTTTTAAAATTTTCTGTTTGTCTTTGGTTTTGGCAAGTTTGATGACAATATGTCTTGGTGTTTTTCTTTTTGGATCAATCTTAAATGGGGTTCGATGAGTATCTTGGATAGATATCCTTTCGTCTTTCATGATGTCAGGGAAGTTTTGTGTCAGGATTTCTTCAATTATTTTCTCTGTGTTTTCTGTCCCCCCTCCCTGTTCCGGGATTCCAATCACTCGCAAGTTATCCTTCTTGATAGAGTCCGACATGATTCTTAGGGTTTCTTCATTTTTTTTAATTCTTTTATCTGATTTTTTTTCAGCTATGTTGGTGTTGTTTCCCTGGTCCTCCAGAAGTCCCAGTCTACATTCTAATTGCTCGAGTCTGCTCCTCTGACTTTCTATTGTGTTGTCAAATTCTGTGATTTTATTGTTAATCTTTTGGATTTCTACATGCTGTCTCTCTATGGATTCTTGCAACTTGTTAATTTTTCCACTATGTTCTTGAAGAATCTTTTTGAGTTCTTCAACAGTTTTATCAGTGTGTTCCTTGGCTTTTTCTGCATTTATCCTAATTTCATTTGTGATATCTTTAAGCATTCTGTAAATTAGTTTTTTATATTCTGTATCTGATAATTCCAGGATTGTATCTTCATTTGGGAAAGATTTTGATTCTTTTGTTTGGGGGGTTGGAGAAGCTGTCATGGTCTGTTTCTTTATGTGGTTTGATATGGACTGCTGTCTCCAAGCCATCACTGGGAAACTAGATTTTCCAGGTAGTCTGCTAAAAGAAAATGCAGTCAGATCCCTATCTGAATTCTCCCTCTGGCTCCGGGTATTCGGATGTTAATGGGGCCGCCTGGGGAGGGTGGGGGAGGGATCTGAGAGCTAGGAGTGTAGCACCACAGAATATAGAGCTGAACACTGCGGTCACGCTCCGCCCCTGTTCGCCAAAATCCGGGTGGGACGGGTCCCTGGCTCGGACGCTGCTTTCCTTGCTCAGAGACCAGTCACTTCCTCCCGTAGACTTCTCCCTCCGGTGCGCAGCACCGCTCGCGCGCACTGGGTGGGCGGGCATTTCCTGCACAAACGGGTGGGCCCGCCCCCAGGGTCTATTCAGGCGATTATAATTGGGCCCCGCGGTCACGCCCCGCCCATGCACGCGCCCAAATCCCAGCGGGACGACTTCCAGGTTGGGATGCTGCTTTCCCCGTTCCGGAACCAGTCACTTCCTCCCGGGCACTTCTCCTTCCGGTGCGCCACACTTCTCGCGTGAACTCGGTGGGCGTCACCTGCACGGCCAGGTGGGCCCGCCCCCTGGGTCAATTCCAGGGATTAAAAATGGACCCTGCGCTCACGTCCCGCCCGCACGCACGCGCCCAAATTCCAGCAGGACGGCACCCTGTCTGGGACGCTGTTTTCCCTGCTCCGGGAGCAATCCCTTCCTCCCGGGGACTTCTCCTTCTGGTGCGCCACACCTCTCGCGCGAACTGGGTGGGCGTCACTCGCACGACCAGGTGGGCCCGCCCCCTGGGTCAATTCAGGGTAATAAAAATGGACCCCGTGCTCACGCCCCGCCCACGTGCGCGCCCAGATCCCAGCGGAATGGCTCCCTGTCTGGGATGCTGCCTTCCCCGCCTCGAGACCAGTCACCTCCGGGGATTTCTCCCTCCGGTGTGCCGCGCCACACGCGTGGACTGGGTGTGCGTCCTCCCGCACGAACGTGTGGGCCCCGCCCCAGGGTCACTTTAGGGAAATATAGTTGACCCCCCCCGTTCGCGCCCCATCCACCTCTTGCCTAACTCCCGGCGGGATGGCACCCCAGCTGGGAAGCTGTTCTCCCCACTCCCAGATCAGTCACTGCCTCCCGGGTGCTTCTCCCTCCGGCTGCGCCTCTACGCCGCCCACGCCAACCAGCTAAACTTCCTCCTGGGATGGGTTCGGGGGGGAAGGGGTGGGCCCCCTTTCTGTGCCGTCTGCCCCAGATCGGGCTCCGAAGGTCACCTGCCTGCTACGCTGGCTCCTGGTTCTGAAAACGGTCGCTGTCTGCCCGTATTTGTTCGTTTTCTGTCTCTAAGTCTGTGCTTGCTGTTCAGAGTTCGTAGATTGTTATGTATGTGATCGATTACCTTGTTTTTCCGAGTCTTTGTTGCAAGAGGGATCCGTGGTAGCGTCACCTAGTCCACCATCTTGGCCCCGCCTCCTCTTGGCTTCTCTTAAGATTTTCTCTTTATTTTGGTTTTCTGCTGTTGGGATATAATATGTTTAGGTGTAAAATTTTTGTTCTTGCTGTTTTTAGGTATTTATCTTGTTTATTGTTCTCTGAACTTCCTAATATCTATTTTTTCCTCTGCCATTAATTTGGGAAACTTTTAAGCTGTTAATATTTTAAATATTTTTCCTTCTCTTTTCTTCTTTTCCTTATGGTATTCCAATATGCATATTTGTCATCTTTTCAAATTGTCCCACTATTCTTAGATATTCTATTTCTTTTTATCCTTTTTTCATCTTTGTCTTTAAGTTTTGAAATTTTTTTTTATTGACATGTCTTTAAGCTCATTGATGCTTTCTTTGGCCATGTTCAGTCCATCGAAGACCCCACCAAATATGTATTTATTTTTATTACAGCATTTTCAATTTCTAGCTTTTTCTTTTGATTCTTTCTTTGATTTTCTGTCTCTCTGCTTATATTACCCATCAGTTCTTTCATTTATTCTTTTTTTCATAAATGCTTTTAACATATTTATCAATAATTATTTTAAATTCCTTTTCTGATAATCCTAAGTAGTAAGAATAAAATTTATTTGTCCTTTACATTATGTTGATGATTGTTTTGATTTCACAAAAATGCCTATGAGTGTGAACGAAGGCAGTGCTACCAAATTTAACTAATTATATTAAATCTCAACCTTTTAGTACACATCTTTTTATTATTCATTGTAGCAAAATGGGAAATATGCAAAAAATATTTCAACTGTATACTGAAGTAAGGAGCCCTGTTGGTACAAGAGTTAAGCACTTGGCAGTTAACTGAAAGGTTTGTGGTTTGAACCACCCAGCTGCTCCATAGGAAAAAGCGCTGGCAATCTGCTTCTATAACGATTACACCCTAGAAAACTACATGGGAGTAGTTCTAACACATCACAGTTGGTCTCTTTGAGTGGAAAAACACTCGGGGCACCTAACAACAATATGTCTCATACTATTTTGAAAAGAGATTATTCAAAAACATTCTAAATACAGGAGAATTCTGAAAGTTACACACATGTCCATGGCAAGAACAGACCTCAAAAACCTTAAGCTGTCACCTTGGGCTGATATCTAGGTTCAGTCTGAGCCTGGCTAAGTGTTGAAGGAATGCCCAAGAAGAGAGCCTATCTTCAAAAACTGGAAAAGGTGTTTGTTTCTTCTTTTTTTTTATTCCAATTTTTTGTTTGTTTGTTTTTATTTAGCTTTCTTTTTTCTTTTTTAACTCCTGGCATTCAAGAACATCACAGTCATAACAGTAATTGAGCACAAGCCAAATGAACAGAGGCTTCATTGGCCACAAATTTCAAGAAACACAGTCTTTGCAAAAAATAGTTTAGAAGAGTAACAAAACCAATGGACCACTATAGTCTTCAACAGTCAAAAAAAAAAAAAAAAGGAGAAAATAAGCACAACATCCCTGGTCATTCCAAGAGCACTGTCTTTTTCATGTTTCCTTCAGATCCTGAGTTCCTTTAAGCTTCTGTGAGTTTTGAATTCATGTAATACTCCCCTATTGTAGTTGTTCTCGCATTTTCATGTTAGTCCACGTATTTCAAATTAATTCTTCATCTATTTCATTAGAAAAAACAAAAAACCTAAATAGAAAATGATATACACATAAAGAGATAGAGAGATTTTGATAGATATACCTAGAGCTAGAGTTGGAGACAGAGAGAAAGAAGAAAGACATATAAAAGAAGAGTGAGAGAGAGAATGAATTTGTTCATGTAGAGGATTTCTCTAAAGTTCACATCACTAAGATGCAAGACACTGTACAAGTTTCCTGACCATATCCTACTCATTTTCTTTTTTTTTTTCTGCAATTTTTATTTCATTTGCAAAGTGGATTTACAATTGGTTATGTTTCTCCCATTTCTGAACAAACAATTTCTTCAAAATCTCACCTTTTTCCATTAGGTAGTTTTCAATACCCGTCCCCCTCCCCAACACTAATACGCTTTTAAGAGAAATTTTGAAGTCATCGATTTTTGGTTTGTAAATTTTATTGATGCATAACATACATACAGAAAAGTACAAAAATCTGATTTACTCTCTCTTGATATTTGTCTTAGTTTCTCCTGCTGCTTTAACAGAGATGCCACGAGAAGGAGGCTTTAGTGTATTGAAATTTATCTTCAAAGACTAGAGTCCAAATTTAGGGAACCAGCTCTAAGGAAAGGCTCACTGTCTGTCAACTCTGGGAGAAGATGTTTGTATCTTTCAACCTCTGTTCCTTTGTTTTTTGGCAATATTCACATGTCATGTATCTTATCTTGTTTGCCCTTGGTTATCTTTGTACCTAATCTTCTCTTTTATATCTCAAAGTGATTAGGTTTAAGGGACACCCTTCCCTGACATAACCTCATTAACATAACAAAACCCTACTTCTAATTACTGAGGTTAGGATTTCGATACATATATTTGGGGGAAACAACTCCATTCATAACGTTTTACCCTTTGCCCCTCTAAAATTTATGTTTTTCCCATGTACAAGACACATTTGCCCCATCACATCATCCCCAAATTCTTATATCATCGCTATATCCAAAATGCCATTTTCTGAATCATTCTGGTGATTAAGAGTGTCCTGTCCTGAGCCAAAATTATTGCCATAAGTGGACCTGTGAAACTGAGAATACCAGTTATCTGCTTCAAAGTACAACGGTGGAACGGACGTAGGTAGGCATTACCATTCCAAATGGGAGGAATAGGATGGTGGAAAAGGGGTCACAGGTACCAAGTAAGTCCAAAAGGCAGCAGAGAAAATTTCTTAGTGTTACTGTAGCCAGAATACCACATGTGAGTCTCTTTAGAGAACTCATTTATTTTCTCACATTTAGGAGAATAGAATTCCAAATTCAGGGCCCTGGCTCTAGGAAAAGGCTCTCTTTCTGACAGCTCAGGGAGAAGAACTTTGTCTCAGCTTCTATTCCTTGGTTCTTTGGCTAAATCCATGTGTCATCTATCTTTCCCTGTTTCTCCTTTACTGTCTTTTTTTTCCCCCTTGCTTGTCTTTTTTATATCTGTTCTTTTTATACCTCAGAAGTGAGTAAGTTTTATATATACTCCACTGAAATCGTCTTGTTAACGTAAAAAAAAAAAAACAAACAAAAAAAACTTATTTCCAAATGGGATTTCATCGACAACTATAAGGGTTAGAATTCCAACACATATTTTTGGGGGATGCAATTCAGTGAAAATCAATATTACTTAATTTCTTCAGTAACCACAGTTAGAACAAATATTCCAGGATGGGGGTGCTGAGTACCACAGTGGAGAAATAGTTATTCGTGCTTTGTTGGTAAGAATGTATAATTGTAATCACCATTCTAGAAGACAATTTGGCATTTTGATTAAAAAATGTGAAAACTGTATAGCCTTTATCCCTGTAGTTCTACTTGAAGTAATTGATCTACATAATTTAATTTAGAAAACTGGGCATAGATAAATATAACAGAAGTTTTAGTGCACATTTGAGCAAATAGTTTGTGTTTATAAACTAGAACAAATTGATACAATCATTAACCCTGTGAGGTCAGTTATTCAAATATTATTTTAATCATTATTTTTATATGAAAATAAATTTAGCTTCGTAGAAATAAAATGGCTTTTTATTTATGTTCACATAGCCACAGTGTGGCAGAGCTATGAGATTATAAATACAAAATTTGATTTCAAGAATAACTATCCATTTTGCAATTTTATTTTATAACATAGTCCATTGGGAATTCAATTCTGTTAGATAATAACTCTAATATAAATTATTCTGCAGTTTATATTTAATGCACATATAGTTAAATGTAAATCTATCTTTGAAATATGCTTCTTATGAGAAAAAAAAATTATCCAGTTGACAAATTAGAATACTTCTTGAATCACAGGTCAACAAGTTCTTCAGAGTTTGTGAAGGAGGAGTTTATGAAGATAAAAGGATGATATTTCTGAGGTCTCAAAGAAATCTTAAAGGTTTGGATATAGTCTACAGTTGATGAACTATCTACCTATGCAATAATTTTTAGAACATATTCATAGAACATGCTGGTAGTCACAAATGAAATTACACATAAAAAAACAAAAGAAAACAAACTCAAAAAAGATATGAAAGATCTAAAGGCCAAAATCAAACAACTTGACCTCATAAAAATATAAAACACTCCATCTAACAGCAGCAAAGTATACATTCTTTTCCAGTGCACACAGAACATTTTGCAGAATAGACCACATTTTAGGCCACAAAGCAACTCTGAGAAAAATGCAAAACACTGAAATAATACAAAGTATTCTTTCTGATCACAATGCCATAAAAGTAGAAATCGATAACAAGAAGAACAAGAAAAAAATCAAATCCATGGACATTGAATAACACCTTGCTTAAAAACAACTGGGTAATAACAGAAATCAAAGATGGATTAAAAAAATCCCTAGAATTAAATGAGAATGAAAACATATCATACCAAAACCTTTGAGACACAGCAAATACAGTGCAGAGGTCAATTTATAGCACTAAACACACAAATCAAAAAAGAATGGGCCAAAATCAAAATGTTAGCTCTATAACTCGAGCAAATAGAAAGAGAACAACAAAAGAAGCCCACAGCCATTAGAAAAAAGAAAACATAAAGATTAGAGCAGAAATAAATGAAATAGAGAACAGAAAAATAATAGAAAGAATCAACAAGGCCAAAAGTTTGTTCTTTGAAAAGATTGACAAAATCAACAAAACACTGACCAAACTGATGAAAGAAAAACAGGAGAGAAAGCAAATAACCCAAATGTGATGGGGGACATTACAGTAGACCTAATTAAAATAAAAAAGGATAATAACAGAATGAAAAATTGCACTCCAACCATTTTGAGAAACAAGAGGAAATGGACAGATTTCTAGAAAAATGCTACTTCCCTAAACTAACAGAAGCTGAGAGAGAAAATCTGAACAGACCCATAACAAAGAAGAGATCAAAGAGCTAATTAAAAAAAAAAAAAAAACTCCCAACAACAACAAAAAGTTCTAGCCTGGACAGCTTCACTGGAGAATTCTACCAAACATTCAGAAAAAAGCTCACACCAGTACTACCCAAACTATTTCAGAGCATAGAAAAGGAAGGAATACTCACAAATTCTGTCTATGAAGTCAGCATAACCCTGATAGCAAAGCCAGGCAAAGACACCACAAAAAAACGAAAATTAAAGGCCAATATCTTTCATGAATATAGGTGCAAAATTTCACAATAAAATTCTAACCAATAGAATTCAACATCATATTAAAAAAAAAAAACAAAGAAACACTCTAAGTGGGAGTCACACCAGGTGTGCAAGAATCATTCAACATTAGAAAATCAATTGATGTAATCCACTACATAAATAAAATTTAAAAAAAGAGTCACATGATCATCTCATCTGATGCAGAAAAGGCATTTGATAAAGTCCAACACTCATTCCTGACAAAAACTCTCAATAAAATAGAAGGGAAATTTCTCAACATAATAAAGGGCATCTATTTTTTTCTTATACAAAACAAATACACAATATCATTCTCAATGGACAGAGGCTGAAAGCATTCCACCTGAGAACAGGAGCAAGACAAGAATGCTTTTTATCACCTCTCCTATTTAACATTGTGCTGGAAGTCCTAGCTAGAGCAATAAGGCAAGAAAAAGAAATAAAAGAGATCAATATTGGAAAGAAAGAAGTGAAACTACCCATATTTGCAGATGATAAGATCTTATACTTAGAGAACCCTAAAGATTCCACAAGAAAATTACTGGAACTAAGAGATTTGGCAGAGTATCAGAATACAAGATCAACATACAAAAATCAGTCAGATCCCTGTACTCCAACAAAAAGAACTTCGAAAAGGAAATCAGGAAAACAATACCATTTATAACAGCTCTTAAAAAGATAAAATACTTACGAATAAATCTAACCAGGGATGTAAAAGACATATACAAAGGAAACTACAAAACTCTATTGCAAGAAATCCAAAGAGAACTACGTAAATGGAAAAATACACCACGCTCACAGGTGGAAAGACTCAACACTGTGAAAATGTCAATCCTACCCAAAGCGATCTACAGATACAATTCAATCCTTATGCAAATGGCAATAGCACTCTTTAAGGAGATGCAAAAACTAATGACCGTTTTTATATGGAAAGGAAAGAGACACTAGGTAAGCAAAACATTATTGAAGTAAAAGAATAAAGCAAGAGGCCTTGCACTACCTGATCTCAGAACCTACCTTATAGCCACAGTAGTCAAAACAGCCTGATACTGGTATAATAACAAACACATGAATCGATGGTACGGAATCAAGAACCCAGATGTAAATCCATCCACCTATGGCAAGCTGATCTTTGTCAAAGGACCAAAGTCCATTAAATGGGGAAAAGACAGTACTTTTTAACGAGTGATTCTGGCAAAACTGGATGTTCATCTGTATAAAAATGGAACAGGACCCATATTTCACACCATACACAAAAACTAACACAAAATAGATCAAAGGCCTAAATATAAAATGTGAGACAATGAAGATAATAGAAGACAAAATAGAGACAATGCCAGGGGCCCTAATACATGGCACAAACAGAATACAAACCATAACTAACAATGCACAAACAACAGAGGAGAAACTAGGTAACTGGGAGCTCCTAGAAACTGAACGCTTATGCTCACCAAAAGAGTGAAAAGAAAACCTACAAACTGGGAAAAATTGGGGGTACAATATAACAAGTGTCTAATCTCAAAGGTCTATAGAAGACTGCAACACCTCAACAGCAAAAACACAAATAATCCAATTAAAAAATGGGTGAAGGAAATGAACAGACACTTCACCAAAGAAGACACTGAGTCTGCTAACAGCCACATGGAAAATGCTCCCAATCATTAGCCATTAGAGAAATGCAAATCAAAATTACAATGAGATACCATCTCACCCTGACATTACCAGCACTAACCAAAAAACATAAATTTTGGAGAGGTTTAAGGGAGATTAGAACTCTTACACTCTGCTACTGGAAATGTAGAACGGTACAACCATTATGAAAAATGACATGGTGCCTCCTTAAAAAGCTAGAAATGGAAATATCATATGATCCAACAATCTACTCCTAGAAATGTCTTAGAGAAATACGAGGCATGACAAGAATGGACATATACACATCCAGGTTTATTGGAGCATTATTCACAATGGCAAAAAGATGTGAACAAACTAAGTAGCCATGAACAGATGAATGGATAAACAAATTATGGTACATACACGCAATGTAATATTATGCAACAAAAAAGAAAAATGATGAATCTTTGAACCATCTCACACCATGGGAGAATCTGGAGGGCTTTGTGCTGAATGAAATGAGTCGATTACAAAAGGACAAATGTTGTATGAGTCCACTATTACAAAAATCCAAGAGAAGGTTTACTCACAAAAAGAAACAATCCTTGATGGTTGTTTTAGTCATCTAGTGATGCTGTAACAGAAATACCACAAGTGGATGGCTTTAACAAAGAGAAATTTATTTTCTCACAGTAGGGTACAAGTCCAAATTCAAGGCGTCAGCTCCAGAGGAAGGATTTTTCTCTCTGTCAGCTCTGGAAGGAGGTCTTTGTCCTCAATCTTCCTCTGGTCGTGGAGCTTCTCAGGCGAAGAGACTCCAGGTCCAAAGGATGCGCTCTGCTCCTGGTGCTGCTTTCTTGGCGGTATGAGTTCTCCAACTCTCTGCTTGCTTCCCTTTCCTTTTATCTCTTGAGAGATAAAAGGTGGTGCAGGCCACACCCCAGGGAAATTACCTTTACCTTGGATCAGGGAGGTGACCTGAGTGAGGGTGGGGTTACAATTCCACCCTAATCCTCTCAAAATAAAATTACAACCACACAATGGAGGACAGCCATACAACACTGGGAATCATGGCCTAACCAAGTTGATACACACATTTCGGGGGGGGACATAATTCAATCCATGACAGTGGTTACGAGGGAAGAGGAGAGGGAAAATCACTAACTAAATAGTAGACAGGTTCACTTTGATGAAGTGAAAGACAACATACAATACAGGAGAAGGCAGCACAACTTGACAAAGGCAAAGTCATAGAAGCTTCCCAGACACATCCAAACCCCTAGAGTTATTGGGGCTGAAGGCTGAGGACTATGCTCTCAGGGGACATCTAGGTCAACTGGCATAATATAGTTCATAAAGAAAATGTTCTACACCCTACTTTGGTGAGTAGCTTCTGAGGTCTTAAATGCTTGAAGAGGCCGTCTAAGATACAGTTATTGATTCCATCATGTTCATAGCAAAGGAGAATGAATATAACAAAAGACACAAGGAAAATATTAGTCCAAAGAACTAATGGACCACATGAACCATAGCCTCCACCAGCCTGACCACAGAAGAATTAGATGGTGCTCTCTACCAGCACCCACCACGCTGACAGGAATCACAACAGAAGGTCCCGGACGGAGCAGGAGAAAAATGTAGAAAAAAATTCCAATTCACACACACACACAAAAAGACTAGACCTACTGGTCTGACACGGACTGGAGGAAACCTGGAAACTATGGCCCCTGGACACCCTGCTAACTCAGAACTAAAGCCACTCCCAAAGTCCACCTTTCAGGCTAAGATTAGAAAGGCGTATAAAACTAACAAAAACACACAGGAAGAAGGTGCAATTTAGTTCAATTAAGTATAGGAGATCAAATGGGCAACACCTGTCCAAACACAAAGACAAAAAGACAGGAATGGACAGGAAAATTGGAAGAATGGACACAGAGAATCCAGGGTAGAAAGGGAAAGGGAAATAGTCCTAATACATTGCAGGGATTGCAACAATGTCACAAAACAATTTGTGTATATTTTTTTCTGCCTTTCTTCTTTCTTTTTTAAAAAATTTATTGTGTTTTAAGTAAAAATTTACAGTGCAAATTAGCTTTTCTTTCAAAAACTTGAATGTGCACACCCAAGATGGCAGTGGGCCAGTGGCCCTTTAGCAATGGCAGTACTGCATGGCCCAGCCTTAAAGGGTAGAGGTGGCATATGGAGCTAAGTCAGAGGGAGAAAGAAAGTCAAGGAAAAAAAATGGCATGGCAGGAGACTGTGGGTGGGGGTGAGGTGAACCCAAGAGGCTGACTGCTGGCTCTCTACTTATGGTGGTGCAGAGAGGCCTGGAGGGAAGGGGTAGAGGTGGTGAGGGGGCTAAATAGGGGTAGGGGAAGAAAAGGAAGAAAGGGAAAAAATGCTGTGGTGGGAGCTAGCAGGCGGGAGCAGGTGGGAGCAGTGGGACTCAGGGTGTTGGCAGTCCAGTAGTTGTCTACCCATAGTGGTGCAGCAAGGCCGGGCAGGAAGGGGTACAGGTAGCATATGGGGATAGTTGGAAAAGAGAAAGAAAAGGGAAAGAGAAAAAAACAAATGGCAAGGTGAGATCCAGGGGGTGGAGGTAGGGCAAACCCCAGGTGGCAGTAGGCTGGTAGCTCTCTGTCCAAGGCAGTGCAGTGTGACCCAGTGGGAAAGGGTGGAGGTGGTATAAGGAGCTAGGTGGAAGGCACAAAGAAAAGGAGGAAAAGGAAATAAAACGGTGTGGCACAAGCGGATGAGTGGGGATGGGTGGACCAGGGATGGCAGCAGGCTGGTGGCTCTCTACCCAAAGTAGCTCAGCATGGCCCATAAGGAAGGGATAGAGGAGGGTTTAGGGAATAGGTGGGAGGGAGAAAGAACGGGAAGAAAGAGAACAAAATGGCGTGGTAAGAGCCAGTGGGCAGAAGCAGGGTGGGCCAAAGTTGATCACAGGCCAGTAGCTCCCTAGTCGAGTAGTGCAATGTGGGCCATTACGAAGGTGGAATACAGGGCTAGCTGAAAGAAAAGAAAATGAAGAAAGGTGGAAAAAAAACAGTGCAGCTAGTGAGTGTAGGTGGTGGGGATTTGGGTTGACAGCAGGCCAGTAGCTCCCTAGCCAAGCTGAGCAGTGTGGCACGTCAGGAAGAGGTGGAAATGGTGTACCGGGAGAAAGATGAGAGGTGGGAAAGCATGTTTCTTTTGTTATTGGGTGTTCTGTCTCCTTCTGGGAGCTTTGTGAAGTTGCCTTCCCTTGCTGTCTGTCTGGGGCCATTGCTGGCTGTGCTCCAAGATGGTGATGCGGTGTTGTGTTTGTTGCCACGGGACTGCCACTCCATATCTCTCTTCATTTTCTGTTTTCCTTCAGTTTCTTCTTCCATTAGGTGTTTGATCTAGTTCTTCACCCCTTCATTTGATATTTAGGATTCCATATTGACGTTTGTATCTGTTCTACTTAGTTTTTTGAGTCTTTGCTGCGGAGAGACAGCATGACGTGTCTATCTAGGGCATCACGTTGATTCTGCCTCCTCATATAAAAATTTCTGAATAAAAAACTGATTTGCACGGTAAACTTTCACCTAAAACACAATAAAATTAAAAATAAATAAATAAAACAAAAAAGCAAGCAAAAAACTTAAACATGGAATGGAAAGGACAATTACCAAATACTTAAATATTCTTTAAAGTAAGTTTTTGAAAATAGAGAAGTTTAAAAAATTAAGGAGAAAGATAGATGAAAGATGAAATACGCAAAGTTGAATATTAGAATTCTGTTCATCATTTAGGTTAATAGATTTATAATACATTATAATCATTTAAGTGTGAGAGAATGTCTAGCCAAATCACTTATTGTGAGAATATTTTTTCCATCAAAGAAAATATGGTACTTTTAAAAATCAAAAACAATTTTGATTACTGTGGGTCAATCTATTAAGCTTTACAAACTATTTTATCCTATTTTTTAAATAAACCATTTGTTGTTTAGTATAAGTAAAATGTTATGATTTTATATTCTTAAAATTTTAAATTAATTAGGATGGGGCAATTTTGGTGAATAAGGTACTTTAAAAAGTTAAACATCTGCATTTTAATTTCTAATTACCTATTTTATCAATATAATTTTGAAACTCATCCAAAATGTAAGTGTAAATGTTTTCACAAATTTATTTTATGTCTTTTATGGCTCCTGTTTTGTTCCCTTGTATACTTATACCCATCTACTGCATGATAATAAGCTTCTGGAAGACAAAGATTCTTTTATAATCCTCTTTTAATTTATACTTTATTTATCACAATGTCTTACACACTTTGAGGGTCTGTAAATTAGGTTAAAAGACATTATTTTAACCTTTTAACATTTGTATGATAATAATGCTAACAAAATATATTTAATGTTTTCTCCTAGTAGACATTTCTTAATTTTGTGAACATGTAGGTGGAAGAGAGGGATTAGTTAACAAATGACCTTATGATTTTTCTTTCTTCCTACAGGGGATAATTTTTATTTTGACAAAAGTAGAGAAGTTGCAGGCAGAATTGATTTGAAAAGATTATGATTATGACCTAAGTTTTGGAAATAAGCATTTTGACATGATGCTGACTCATTGATATCAGAGTGTTTTGTACATATACAAATATATTTATAGAAAGTCATGACTGTTTTCTTAATTAACCAAAACTTCAATGAACAATGTTTTAACCATATGCATATGATTTAGATGATAAATAAATGGAGTCTCTGGTAGTAAGTTGATTAATTTTGCTTTGTAGGACCTAAAAGGAAGGCTTACGTTTTTAGTTTACTAAGGTTTGAATTTTAATTATTTCTTCTTTCCCATTCCATTTGTGTGTCATACTAAAAAATATATTGGATTATAGCATACATAAAGTGCACAAAAATTAAGGCAGTTATTCTGTGAACTACTCAATAAGTTTGTACACACACAAAACACATCCAAATAATTACTTGTCATAATTGCTAAAAAATAGGAAACAAAATGTCCATTTAACATTAGAATAAAGTGTGTTATATTTATGTGGATTGTTAAATAACATATACCCTGAATTATTGTTATATTTTAAACCCCAGAATAAAATAGATTTAAAAAATAGTGATGACAGGAAGAACATCAAATCCTATATAATGTATGATTTTGTTTATATATGAAGTTCAAGTCCAGGTAAAATTATTCTACATTTATGTAAATAAGAACAGATGTTACCTTTGCTTAAGGATTATTGACTGGGGTCCTGAAGACTCTCCATAGTCTCCACAAGAGATAGAATAATCATATGGCTAATTATTTTATTATAAATAGATGTGTTCCAATTTGAGTCTCAATATATATATTTTTATTAGTGAATAATTATATCAAATAATTTTGGTATTTCTGAAAAATAAAAGTTGGAATTGATTTCTTTTAACACATGGCAGAATTGTAAATTATTTCAATCTCATTTGTAAATTGGACTTTTTTATTCCTAGCTTTCTCTACTAATTTTCAAAAATTACACTGTTCATTCTAGAAATGTATCAAAATGTTTTAGTCATTACATTATTTATTGATAGACTTTTTAACTTACATATTCTAATAAAGCTGGACAAATACATCTGTTTAAAGGAGTAAAAAGCTTTTATAACTCTTTCAGAAAATCATATTCCTATTTGCACAAGGTTGTGTTGACTTGAAAGAAATAAAAGACACTGTCTAAGCTTAAAAGCCAGCCAGGGAATGTGAAACAGCTGGAGAGTAACACAGAGTAATGCTAGATTGTGTGGAACAGAGTGTAAATGCTTGTGAAATTCAGAAAAAAGGAGAACATAAATAAGATTTTGTAGGGTATGAATTTGGTTATGCATGAAAAATAATGAATATTTCAGATAGTGAAAAAAATATGAACAAAAACACAGAAACAAAAATTCTAATGATATTATAATAGCCCTTCGTAGCTGGTTTAGTTATAGCTACAGATTAGAACGTCTGCACTATTCAAGGATCCCTGGTGGTGCAGTGGTTAAGAACTCAGCTGCTATCCAAAAGATCAGCAGTTAGAATCCAATAGCCACTCCTTGGAAACGCCACGGGACAGTTCTACTCTGTCTGATAGGGTCGTTATGAGACAGAATCGACTTGATGGCAATGAGAAGGGCACTATTCAATCTTAACATTTTTGATCAAAATATTCCTTCCTTCTGAGATCTTAATCAACAATTATTACAGCATGCATGTTATGGCCAAGGTAATGTGATTTAACTAGAAAATATACACATTAATATATGAGAATAGTTTATAGTAATTCACAAAAGAAATTAAACTGAAAATAATCAGATGCAAGATAATTATACAAAAATGACTAATGCACTAGCAAGGAATCACAAAATGAAGTAGAATAAGGACCTGATTCATAATTTTTTTTAATTTTTCAATTCTAATATAAATCCTAAAAATAAATTTAATAAGAGCTACCTAAAACACTAAAATGGAGTTATATAGTGGAATAAACAAGAAATAAAAAGAGTTCATGTATTAGAAAATACTGCAAATTATATATATATAACCCATATAGTGAATTGGGCTTTCAAAAAATGCACAACCTGCAAATTATGCCAATTTTTTTTGAAATAGAGAACAATAAATGAGATTAGCTTTCATGGATATTGAAACATTTTATAAAATTACAGCAATTAAAAGTGTAGGCTTTGTAAGATCAATCGACAGAGGAATAAACAGAGATTATGTAGAGATTTAATGTATGATACAGACAGCATTTCTAATGAATACTTAACAGTAGACTAGTCAATATCTAATAATGAATAAAAATATTTATTTTTGAGCAAAAATAAAATTACACCTAATCACAAAGCCATACACAAAAATAAATTCCCGTTTGAATAAAATATGAAAAATATAATTATAAAAGTAATAGAAGAAAACAACAGATATAATCTTATATTTAAGTAGAAAATACCTTCCTATGCATGACAAAAATCAAGAGACCACAAAGAAAAAATGGGTATATTTGAATATATGAACATCAATAAATTATGTGCAATGAAAGATACCTTGGACAAAAGTATAAAATAATTAACAGACATATTTGTATATAAATAAAAGGAATGAGTAAACATCATACAAGTCAATCAGTGAAGTAGAATATTCTTAGGCTTATTCCATAAGGTTACCTGCTGAATGAAGAGGTCCTTTCCAAAAAAGGGAAAAGGGATAGTCTCAAGAGGGAACAACCAGGACAGAAGCATCTTTTAGACAAACTGGACCAATTTTAATAGTTAAGTGATTAATTAACCCTTTGATTATTCCTCCTACCAAGCCAGTCACCTCCTGTGTGGGTCTCTTTAAGGCATGAGTGCTTCCTGTGATTATGAATATTTGGGCTCCCATGTTTAAGAAAGCTAGTCATTATTGTTTATTCTTTGTAGCCTATGCAGGCAGTCTCCAATTTACAAACGTTCAACTTACGGACAAATTGTACTCAAGAAAGGACTGCCATAAAGCCTATTATATCACAAATTTGAGTTAAATACAATGGTTCATGATAATGAATGCACGCACTACTTTGTGACACTCATGAAAATCCTGAACAATTTGGCAGTGTTCATACCAACGTTATAGGACAGAGCAGAACTACCCCATAGAGTTTCCAAGGAGCAGTTGGTGAATTTGTACTGCCACCTTTTGATTAACAGCCATAGCTCTCAACCACTGTGCCACCAAGGCTCCAATAGAAAGATAAAATATATACTACGTTTTATATATAGACAAACATTTGACTAACTGATGCTAAATAAGAACCTTATTTACCTGCTCAGACTTACAAATCCTGCTTAAAGACAGACTTAGGAACAGATCTCATTCATAACCTGGGGACTGCCTTGCTACAATTTATGTGGTAAAAGGGAAATTGTCAGAGAGGCCAGCTTTCTTGACCACCTTATTCCTGTGTGAGAGAAGGTCCATGCCACTGGTGGATATGAAGGGAAGGCAGGGATGGGGATGGGGGAGAATGAGGGCTGAAGGCAGGAAGATAGGGATATGAGGTTGGAGGAGAGTAAAGGAGAACTATCTCCAAAGGAGAAATCCATCTCAGCTTGTACTCTAGCCTTAGTAAATATTGTAATTATTCCACCAATTTACCAGAAATCACCCAGTTTGGGACCCCCTTGCCGTGCAGGGTTCATCTGCATTCCCACTTAAAGAGGGATAGGTTGGGTGTAGGTGATCTTTTTGCTCTGGGCTCGGGAGCCTGGCTGTTGATAGCAGTTTGGTTTAGACCAGGTGGGATATTGTATGCACAGCCAGCACTTGATTCTGAGTTTGTCTTTCATGCATTTCTTTTAATTCAGGGAAATTTATAGCCTGTTGAATTGTTCTATTCAGCATTAGCCATTATTGCCAAAATGCTCCTTAGAAACAAAGATAGTGAGACTTTGTCTGTCTTACTTTGGTCATGTTAGCAGGAGAAATCAGTATCTGGAGAAGGACATTATGCTTGGTAAAGTGGAGGGTTAGAAAACATAGGAAACCCCTTGACAAGATGGATTTACACAGTGGCTGCAGCAATTGTGAGGATGGCCCAGAACCACCGGTTTTGCTCTGTTGTGCATAGGGTCTCTATGAGTCAGAACAAACTCGATGGCAGCTAACAACAACAGCATCGTTGTCAATGAAAAAGGACATGTAATTGTCAGAAGCGCCCCCCACCCCCACCCCGAGAAACAATTCGGTGGAATCAGGACTTAATGAAGATTCTCCAGACTTGCTAAAATATCATGTCCCAATGCCTGATAAGCCGATTCTACCATCCTCAGCTGACCGGTCTTTGACCTTGGATAATGTTTTCCAGTGACAGTTGGCCTAGACTTATGAGGCCTCAGGTAGGGTGAACAGCCTTCCAAACTAAAAAAATTCATATTAACTAGGTCATTCAGAGCTCAAAACCTCCACTATGGTTCAAGCCCAATTTTTGTGCAAGTTGTGCAGAATCTTTCAGCAGCGATGCCATTTTTTCATTTCCTGTTGTGGCAGTCAGTTGCTTAAATTCACAGCTTAAAAAACAAACCAAACGCATTGCCACTAATTTGATTCCAACTTATGAAGATCACATTAGTGTTCAATGCTTCAAATCTATTCTTGAGATGGTCTCCAAATTCAGGTGGGATATCTTCAAGGTCCTACTTTGGCTATCATGGAATGTTTCACTTGTTCTTGTCAGAACAAGGCAAGGGGCCCACTGAGGAACAGACCATCCATTGCTCATAAGCAAGTTCGAGCTGAAGCTGAAGGGAAGTTAGAACAAGTACACAAGAGCCAACTGGAGTGTTTGGAGCCATGGATTTAGGACCTAAATCTGGAGTCAGGATTGTATAATTGCATAGAGAATGCACTTTAAACTAGAATTAACTAAACCTATCACTTACTAGTTAAAGGCCAAAAGCTAGCGATTTTGCATTTCTAAACTCAATTTCTTTATTTGATAAACAGTAATAATAATAATAGCATCTATTTCCCAGAGTTGCATGAATAAAATATATTACATATAAATTATTGGAAAGCAAAATTTTGCATCAATATTTTTTGGAATAAATTATAAATATTTAATTTAAAATTTGGCAACCATTAAAAAATTATTTCATGTACTTTTCTATGATAGACTCAATCCATTATTTATATTATTGTGAGACAATTCTCTTAATGAAAGTAATTTCTTAATAACACAGGATGACTTATAGTCCTGGTAGATAAATTTATAACAAATGGTCATTACATTAAAACTTAAAACATCATGTTATTTATAAAAAAAAAAAAAAACTCTGTTAAATCAGATTTAAATTTAATTAATAAATATTTATGAACTGAAATAATAATTGTCATATCTAAAATAAATATAACATTATAAAATCTGATTTTTTTCCAACAATTTCATTTCCTTTATACTTATATAAGTATGTATATATGTATATATTTAAATATCTTAGAAGCAAGGATGGAGAGAGTTTGTCTCATGTACTTTGGTTATGTTATTCAAGAGGGACGAGTCCCTGGAGAAGGACGTCATGCTTGGTAAAGCAGAGGATCAGCAAAAAGGAGGAAGACCCTCAATGAGATGGGTTGACATAATGGCTGCGACAGTGGGCTCAAGCATAGCAAAGATTGTGAGGATGATGCAGGGCTGGGTAGCATTTCATTCTGTTGTACATAGGGTAGCTGAGCTTAAATGTACTTATGGTCATACCTTGGCTTTTGTGGACTTGTTCTAATTTTTTTCAACTTCAACTTGAACTTGCATATGAGCAATTGATGGTCTGTTCCTTATTAGGGCCCTCGCCTTGTTCTGAATAATGATATTGAACTTTTCCATTGGCTCATTGCATGGGTGTAGTCTTTTGATTCCTGTGTAGTCCATTTGGCAAGGTCCACATGTGTAGTCACTGTTTATGTTGTTGAAAGAAGGCATTTACAATGAAAGTCATTGATCTTGCAAAATTCTATCATGAGACCTCTACAATCATTTCTATCACCAAGACCATATTTTCCAACTACCAATCCTTCTTCTTTGTTTCCAGCTTTGGAATTCCAATCACCAGTAAATACCAGTGCACCTTTATTGCATGTTTGATCAATTTCGGACTGCAGAAGTTGGCAAAAATCTTCAATTTCTTGATCTTTAGCCTTAGTGGTTGGTGCATAAATTTGAATAATAGTCCTATTAACTCCTCTTCCTTGTGGGTGTATGGATATTATCCTATCACTGACAGCATTGTACTTCAGGATAGACCTTGAAATTTTCTTTTTGTGGAAGAATGGATACCATTCCTGTTCAGTTCATCATTCCCTAAATAATGGACCAAATGATTGCCTGATTCAAAATGGCCAATCCCAGTCCATTTCAGCTCAGTAATGCCTAGGATACCGAAGTTTCATTTTTGACAACTTCCAATTTTCCTAGATTCATTCTTCATACATTCCACATTCTGATTATTAATGAATGTTTGCACCTGTTTCTCCTCATTTTAAGTTGTGCCATATCAACAAATGAAGGTCCCAAAACTTTAACTCTATCCATATTATTATAGTTTAGTCTACTTTGAGGAGGCAGCTTCTCCCCCCATCATATCTTGAGTATCTTCCAACCTGAGGGCTTATCTTCTGGCACTGTATCAGACAATGTTCCACTGCCATTCATAAGGTTTTCACTGGCTAATTTTTTCAGTACACTGCTGGATCCTTCTTCCTGATCTGTCTTAGGAAGCAACGCTGAAACCAGAAAACTGACAGGCACGTGGTGGTGCGGCCCTGTAGGACACAGTAATACTGCCCAATAGGCTTTCCAAGGCTGTAATCTTTATGAACCCCATGCTTCTTTCAGTTTGCTGTACTGTGGTGGCTTGCATGTTGCTATGATGCTTCCTCACAAGTGGAAAAATAAGCAACATCATGATAAATGTAGAAAATATTGAAGTTGACAAGGATTTCAACATTCATGGAAGCAGCGGTCAAAAAGTCAAACAACATATTACACTGGGCAAATCTGCTCCAAAAGACCTCTTTAAAGTGTTAATAAGCAAAGATGTCACTTTGAGGACTGAGATGCGCCTGACCCAAACCATGGTATTTTCAATTATAGTGATCAAGAGCTCAGCTGCTAGCCAAAGATCGGCAGTTCAAATCCACCAGCCACTCCTCGGAAACACTATGGGGCAGTTCTACTGTATTCTATTGGGTCGCTATGAGTCAGAACTGACTAGACGGCACCTAATGACAACCACAACATATGTGTGCAAGGCTAGACAGTGAATAAGGAAGATCAAAGAAGAATTGATGCCTTTGAGTTATGGTGTTAGCAAAGAATATTGATTATTCCATGGGCTGCCAGTAGAACAGACAAATCTGTATTGGAAGAAGTACAACCAGAATGCTCTTTAGAAGCAAGGATGGTGAGACTTTGTCTCATGTACTGTGGACATGTTATCAGCAGATACCAGTCCTTGGAGAAGGACACCTCACTTGGTAAAACAGAGAGTGTGCGAAAGTGAGAAGATCCTCAGTAAGATGGATTGATACGGTGGCTGCAACAAGGGGCTCGAGCATAACAGCAGTTGTGAGGATGACACAGGACCAGGCACTGTTTCATTCTGTACATAAGGTTGCTGTGAGTCAGAACACACTTGATGACATCTAACCACCAGAACAACAGCAATCCTTAGGGAAGCCTACTGCAATATTTTTCTCCCATGCATCAGTTGGTAGGTTTCAACCACCAACCTTTCAATTAGCAGCCGAGTTCTTTAACCACTACACCACCAAGGAGTCATGCTGCTGGCCAAGCAGAGGGTAAATTATCACAGTCATTTTCATAGCAATACTATGCCGCCTTTCCCTTGAAGTAATATGTCTTCTCAGGGAGTTTAAGTCCCACCTCCTCTCCTCCCAGCAGTGTAGGGAGCAGTGCCCAACATGTGTCTAGTGGTTTGAAGTGCCTATTCAGTAGGACAGTGACTTCCTGTCTTATACTTGGTTCTCTAAAGAACAAAACCAAGGAAGCATATAAGTATATAGATAGATTTGTTTCAAGGAAATGGCTCACATGGTTTAAGAGGCTGGAAAGTCCCCAGTCCAGGAGTCGGGATGGAGACTTCTCTTGATTCACGTAGCTGTAGGGGCTGGTGAACCCAAGACTGGCAAGTCAGACTGCAGGCCTCTTGCTCAAAGACTGCTGAGGCTGATGAACACCAAGACTGGTAGGTAAGCTGCTAGCTCAAGCCCCTAGAACTGGAGGTCAGGTGAACAGGAAGGAACCAGCTGCAGAATCCAGAATGAGCTTTCAAAGACACCTCCCCAACTTGTGCTTAATATACAAGATCCTCCCTGATGTCTCTGCCTTCTTGCTTCATCTGCCTGCCATAATGGCTTCCAGGACTAGGATGTCCTTTCCTCTTCGAATACCCTAATTCACCATCCTGACCGTGTTATGGTTTTGGGGTCATTCCATCCTCAGTCCATAGGTGTGCACCTCTCTCCTTTTCCTATTCAGGCCCACAGGTCTTACAACGTCCACCTCCTGCCTACTGGGGAACCCAGGCAAGTGGGCTGACCTCCATCCCCAGGCAACTTTTACCTTCTGGCCCCAAATAACAGTTTCGGTCTGATAGGTTCACTTCCAATAACTAATGCTTCCCTTTGGCCTGGCTAATGAAGCACAGGAAGAGATCACAGAAAATATAGAGAGTAATGTCTTACCAAATTGATATGGACGAATTCCAAATTTTGAGTCCCAACCACTTAAGACTGTCCAGGATCATTTTACCAATTGATTGTTCTGCTGATTGGGCAGGTCACATATCTTTTTTCCTGATCAGTGCTAAAATTCTCCCATTATCTCATCCTCATTTTCACTGTTCATGGTTGTTTACCATAAATGATCCTAAACCAGGGTTAAAAATATTTCATACAATCCGCGGACACGCTTTTAATTCAGTGCTAAAGTTACTCCTGAGGTTCACCCTTCAGGCAAAGATTAGACAGGCCCATAAAACAAACAGTAATATACCTAGCTCAACCAATGTATGAGACTAAATGGACACACCAGCCCAGGGAAAGAATGAGAAGGCAGGAAAGGACAGGAAAGCTGGACATATGAAAATGGGGAACCCAAGTTTGAGAAGGGGAGAGTGCTGACACTTCACGAAGTTTGCAACCAATGTCAGAAAACAATATGTGTATTAACTGGTAAATGAAAAAACTAATTTGCTCTGTAAACCTTCATAAAACACAACAGAAAAATATTTCATATAAAGGGATTATTTCTAGTATATATCATTAGCTATATTAGATCATCCTCCATCCCATTGTCCAGTATTGAGAAAGAAATGGATCACAGTCCAGGTGCTTTAACTCCTTCCTCCACACTGGGTATAAGGGCATGACCCTAGCAAGATTTATGTCCTGGAAGAGGTAAAAATCACTCTTTATTTGAAGTTTTAGCAAAAGTGCCTTAGAAAAGTAGCATTCGAGGGCCCTATCATGTATTGTGGACTAACAAAGAAACTTAAATTCTTTCAAACTTCAGAATCTTATAAATGATTGTTCTATTATTTCAGTGATATAAATGCATGCATTATCATTGGGCTATATCAAACATTATTAGTCTATTAATGATATTAATGTCAAAATTGACTGTTAGAAAGATAAGTTCTATCAATTATTATGGCTTTCTTTTTGTCACCACGAAACTAAGTCAAATAAGATGGTTATCTTCCTTGATGCTAAGAGAGAATTTTTATTAATTCAAATAAAATTTCAATCTTTAGGTGTTTATAAGAATCATTTTGAATAAATTTGGTGATAGGAATTTATATTTACATCTTCAGTGTGACACAGATAAGATTGTTTGATGCATGAAACAGCAATAATTCACAATTCATGTCCTCGAAATAATTCTAATACAAATATGTAAATAACACAGAGGACATCATTTAAAAGACAACCCTGTGGAAAATCATAATTTACTTGAACAAGAATCTTTTATAATCACATGAAATTCACTGGGATAAATAAAAAGAACAAATAATTAATTCAGTACCAGAGCTTACATGATGTTAGAAATGAATGAAATAAATGAAAACACTCTATGCAATACAATCAAATAACAAACAAATATTTACTTAAAACTATTGTGACATCAACCTAATCAATTTCTTTGTCAACACTATGAAAAATAGGTGATGGTCCAATAAATTTGAAGCCACTTTTTGAGTAGCATACATAATATTCACAAAGCAATATTTTTTTTATTAACTTTTATTGAGCTTCAAGTGAACATTTACAAATCAAGTCAGTCTGTCACATATAAGTTAATATACATCTTACTCCTTACTCCCACTTGCTCTCCCCCTAATGAGTCAGCCCGTCCAGTCTCTCCTTTCGTGAAAACTTTGGCAGCCTCCAACTCTCTCTATCCTTCCATCCCCCTCCAGACAGGAGATGCCAACACAGTCTCAAGTGTCCACCTGATATAATTAGCTCACTCTTCATCAGCATCTCTCTCCTACCCACTGTCCAGTCCCTTTCATGTCTGATCATTTGTCTTCGGGAATGGTTACTGTCCTGGGCCAACAGAAGGTTTGGGGACCATGACCGCCAGGATTCCTCTAGTCTCAGTCAGACCATTAAGTATGGCCTTTTTGTGAGAATTTGGGGTCTGCATCCCACTGATCTCCTGCTCCCTCAGGGGTTCTCTGTTGTGCTCCCTGTCAGGGCAGTCATCGGTTGTGGCCGGGCACCAACTAGTTCTTCTGGTCTCAGGATAATGTAGGTCTCTGGCTCATGTGGCCCTTTCTGTCTCTTGGGCTCTTAGTTGTCGTGTGACCTTGGTGTTCTTCATTCTCCTTTGCTCCAGGAGGGTTGAGACCAATTGATGCATCTTAGATGGCCGCTGGTTAGCTTTTAAGACCCCAGACGCCACATTTCAATGTGGGATGCAGAATGTTTTCATAATAGAATTATTTTGCCAATTGACTTAGAAGTCCCCTTAAACCATGGTTCCCAAACCCCCGCCCTTGCTCCGCTGTCACAAAGCAATATTAATGAGTTTCTTTTGAAAACTTTATAGAAATATTTCTCTGAGTACTTCTTTGGGACTATGCATACTATATTTTTACACAAATAACACGTGCCTTCTACATTTGTTTGCCAATTGTGCCCTCCCCCCGGGAGGTATTTTTGTAAGCATGCTATGCTAATTTTTTTACAATGACATGTAAAAAAAAAGTGGCTTAGTGGTGCTTATGAAAATACCTTGTGGGGGCAGGAGTGGTTGGCAAACAAATGTAGAAGGCACACATTAATTATGTATGAATATGGTAATAAATGTGGTGTGAAAAATATAAGGGTATAGTACCAAAAACAGTATACTAAAAAGCATTTGCTGATTTCAGAAAAAAAGTGCAAGTATGAATAGAGTTGAGCTTTTTTTTTGCAGATTAACCAATTGTAGGGTAATATGTATTTTATATATTCATTCATAAAACAAGAATATCTTGCAGTCTTTCTGGGAATTGCCAAGAGAAAAAGCAGCGAGGAACACAGCTTTGTGGAGATTCTTCCTGGAGGTGGAACTGGAGATTAGTGTTTTGGTTTTTTTTTACCTCAATACCAGGAGCTTCCATCTTCTTCTCCTTGATGATTGTGCTAATCTTCCACTGGTGATCAAAAAAAAAAAAAAAATCAAGCTCTGCCTTATTATTGGTTTCTTTGAAGCACTTAATTTTCTACCCTTTTTTTAGGTATCTTGATGCCATACCGATGTCTTGGGCAAAGCCTCTTCATTTTTCATATACTAGTTAGTGAAGTCCTAGTGACCTAGGAGCCCTTCTTTTTGCACTTATCCATTTTGCTATAATCTACGTCCTCATCACTGTCCACAGCCAAGTCACCCATTGTGGCTGGGTAGCACTCTGCATAACTGTTAGACATGATGAAGAAATCTATCAGTTGCTTTTTGTCCCCTTGCTTCCTCAGCAATTGGTTGCCTTCACAGCTAGTAAACCCAGTAAACTTGTCATTGATGGACTGAAATCAACTCTTTGACAGACTCAGGTCCTTTGTTGATGTTAATGGGCTTATCATCCACTTTTGGCTTCACATAGTAGTGGTGCTTCTTCTCTTCCTTTCTCCATCTAGCTCCCACTTTCAATCTAGATCTTGCTCTCAGCTATGGTCTCCATTTTGCTCTGGATCATATTCAAGATATTTCTCCTACTCCTTGTACTGAGGTGAAGATATCTTGGTTATAAAAACAAAACAAAAAACAAACTCTTTGTCGTCGTGACTCCAATTCAGAGTGACCCTATAGGACAGAGTAGGTCTGCCCTATAGGGTTTCCAAAGAGAGGCTGGTTGATGTATAGGAACTGCCGACCCTTTTGGCTAGAGGTTGAGCTCTTAGCCACTGTGCCACCAGTTCTCCATCTGGCTATAGAGGCTGTGTAATCTTCAGCATCTTCAAAAATTTTCATATTGGCCTCAAGAGGTTTCTTCCCTTCCAGCTTTCCTTGGTCCTTCTTCTTGAGCTTCTCATTGCAGGCCCTCTTACTAAGGTAGCAAAGTATCTGGGTGAGCTTACTGATGACAATGCCATTTGTGGTCAGTGTGGTATGGACTTCTATGTTGGGACAATCAGCCTTGCTGCAGATTAGAGTGAGGGGCATGTCCATGTCAGCATACTTGTCATCCAACTCCACCACATAGGCCATGTGGCCAGGCAGGAACAGCTCTTTGATATTGTTGTATGCTTTGCTTCAGAAGAGTATGGGAAAACATTGCAGGCCAGACATATTTTAAATTCAGTCTTATTCTCAGGATCCTCATCTTTCTTGGTTCCTTTCTGAAATTTTTCCATCAATTCCTCCTCCTCTTTCTCTTTGCCAGGATTATCAGCTCCAATCTTTTCAAGTAGAGCAAAAATCTAAGCCTTTCACTGAATGGGTATGTTCCATGTCACCATCTAAGAATCTGGACTCCTGGATCAACTGTTTTCTCTCCTCTGAGTGAAGATCTGTCTGCTTCAGCTGTGGGGCCCACAGCCCTGTAGTTAGCTGTGGTACTTAATCAACTCAATTCCCTTGTAATCTTTGTTCCCATCACCTATACATTCCTTGGCATGGTCCTAGTATATCTATGCTAGCTCCTACTCTCTCTCAATTTTTTCATTGTCCTAGGTTGGCATAATAACTCTCCCTTTTTCTCCTTCATGCAGCTGGGTCTTCAGCCTCAGTGTACTCCAGAGGTATCTAAGGGTAATGTGACTTCAAGGGCCATGCAGAGGTGGGTCATGAAAAGCTTCCTGAAGTTTTCATTGGTGATTTTTGGTTGGTGGAAAGATTGAGGATTATCCACATTGCAGATATCTGGGGCCAATGGGCCCATTTTGGTCTGACATTTTGTCCAAAGTGTTTCAATGCCAGCAAAGACTTAGGCTCCCAGACTAGCCTCTTACAACTAGGGTAAGAAGGGTTTAGTTCACTTAAATAATAAAAAATATTTCAATTTTTCTTCAAAAGTTTACTTTTGAAGAAAAATTTACTATACACCTATTATGGATCAGACTCTATTTTGGTCACTAGGATATAATGAAAAATATGAAATATAAAATTCCTACTCTTTCAGCATAAATTCCATCAGATATTATGGAAAATTAAATATAAGCAATCTCTAAAAAAGAACAGATCAGAGAAAATATCTGTGCAGGGAAATCATATAAGGAGATATAATAGACAGAGATTTTTGGACTATTTTAAAACTAAGAGAGAGGAAAGCTCTTCTGAGATGGTAGCTTTTAAGCTGAGAGTTGAATGTCTCGAAGTTGGCACCACAAATCATTACAACCAGAAGGAATATAAAGGCCCTAAGGGGAAAACAAGTTTAACGTATTCAAGGTACTGAAATAAAGCTGGTGTGGCAAAAGCAAGGGAAGCTACTATAAAGAGATAGGAGATAAAAGTATATGCAGTCTTTATAAGCCAGGGAGAGAATAATATTTCACTATATTCTTGGAGTAAACAGAATTATATTAAAAATTTAGCAAGATAGTGACAATATTTTTTTAATAAACTAACTTCACAATTATTTACTATTTTCAACTTTTTTTTTCAACACGTCTCCTTTTCATTCTTCCTTTTCTCCTTTGTATGTCTACCTGCCTACCTAGCTAGATAACTCTTACATGCACTTACAAAGAGTGAAAGGCTTGAATTATTTTATCTTTGTTTATTTTTTAAGTTATGGATATAAGATAGGAGAAAAGTCAAAAACAAGAGAAGATAAACATATTTAAGGTTAAAGTGAATGCCTCCTTGTCAGAGGAGAAAGATTTGGCAATCAGCTCCTATAAAAATTGCAGCCTAGAAAACCCTATAAGGAAGTTCTACTTTGTCACATGGGATCACTATGAATCCAAATTAACTCTACAGCATCTAACAACAATATATCAGGATTAGAAAATGAATTTTCTAAAACAATCATATTATATTCATTTGCTGTAGCTATGTGAAGATTTAGCACACATTTAGCAGTTTAAGGCTTAAAATGGCAAGCATTATTATCTTACAATTTGTAGGAGTCAGAAGCTGGAGCAGTGCTTACCTACATCCACTGCTCAAGTCTTCACAACTGGAAACCTGAATGAGGAAGGATTCACTTCCAGGCTCCCACAGGTTGTTGGCAGAACTTATTTCAATATCTGACAGCTTACTTCTTCAAACACAGACATAATTTCTTGTCTCAGTCTTCCATGGCTGAGTCTTATGTAACAAAATATAACAAAATCATTGGAGTAAAGCCCAATCACCATTGTCTTATTTTTTAATCAAGGGGAAATAAATCGTATAACTTCTGCCATAAAACATAATTTAATAGAGGGCGTGAGATCTGATCACCTTTACCATATTTTATTGATTTTCAAGGGCATATTGCACGATGAAAGGAAAAGGTCATTGAAAAGACAGAAAAAAAAAAAAAAAGACCAAAATAGGTGTCAGAAGAGACTCTGAAACTTACTCTTAACATAGAATAGTTAAAGCAAATGGAAGAAATGATGAAGTAAAAGAGCTTAACAGAAGATTTCAAACAGCAATTTGAGAAGGCACAGTAAAGTATTATAATAAAATGTGCAAAGACCTGGTGTTAGAAAATCAACGGAAAAAACTTACTCAGTATTCCTCAAGCTGAAAGACATGAAGGAAAAATTCAAGTGCTGAGTTGCAATATTGAAGGATTCTATGCTCAAAAAATTGAACAAAGGAAGCATCAAAGAAAGATTGAAGGAATTCACACAGTCACTCTACCAAAAAGAACTGGTCGACTTTCAAACATTTCAGGAGGTAGCATATAACCACGAACTAATAGTATTGAAGGAAGAAGTCTAAGCTTCATTGGTGAGAAACAAGGCTCCAGGAACTGACAGAATACCACTGAGATTTTTCTACGAATAGTTGGGATGCTGGAAGTGCTCACTCATCTATGCCAAAAACTTAGGAAGACAGCTACCTGCCCAACTGACTGGATGAGATCCATATGCATGCTTATTCTAAAGAAAGGTAATTAAATGGAATGCAAAAATTATCAAAGAATATCATTAATATCACATGCAAGTAAACTTTTGCTGAAGAAAATTCAAAAGTGTTGCAGCAGTACATCAACAAGGAACTCCCAGAAATTCGAGGAAGATTCAGAAGAGATGTGGAATGAGGAACATCGTTGCAGGTACCAGATGAATCTTGACTGAAAGCAGAAAATACCAGAAAGATGCTTACCTGTGTTTTATTGACTATGGAAAGGCATTTGGTTGTATGGATCATAACAAATTATAGACAAAATTTTGAAGAATGAGAATTCCAGAACACTTAATGGTGCTCATGCAGAGCCTGTACATACACCAAGAAGCAGACATTCGAACAGAACAAGGGGGTAATGTAAGGTTTAAAGTCAGGAAGGGTGTGTGTCAGGATTGTACCTTTCACCATACTTATTCAATCTGTATGCTGAGCAAAAAATCCAAGAATCTGGAATGTCTGAAGAAGAATGTGGCATCAGGGTTAGAGGAAGATTCCTAACAACCTGCAATATGCAGTGACACAAGCTTGCTTTCTGAAAGTTAAGAGGCCTTGAAGCACTTACTAATGAAGATCAAAGACTTCAGCCTTCATTGTGCATTACACCTTAACAAAAAATTAAAAATTCTCACAACTGGATCAATAAGGAACATCATGATAAATGGAGAAAAGACTAAAGTTGTCAGGGCTTTCATTTTACTTGGATCGACAATCAGCGCCTGTGGAAGCAGTAGTCAAGAAATCAAAACGTCTTGCATTGAGTAAATCCACTGTAAAATTCCTCTTTAACGTATTAAAAAGCAAAGATGCCAATGTGAGGAATAAAGTGACCCTGACCGAAGCCATGGTATTTTCAATTGCCTCACATGTGTGCAAAACCTCATCAATGAATAAGGAAGCCTGAAGAAGAATTGATTTGTGGTGGTGGTGAAAAATATTGATTATACCATGGACTGCCAAAAGAACAAATTTTTCTTAGAAGTACACTCAGGATGCTCCTTAAAAGAGAGGATGGTGAGACTTTGTACAACCTCTCAGGAGGACAAGTTCTTAGAGATGAACATCATGCTTGGTAAAGTAGAGGGGTCAGGGAAAAAGAGGAAGACCCTCAAGGAGCTGGGTTGACACAGTGCCTTCAACAATGGGCTCAAACATAACAATGATTGTGAGGATGGCACAGGACTGGGCAGTATTTCATTCTGTTGTACATAGGATCTCAATGAGCTAAAATGGACTAGATGGCTCCTAACAACACAACATTGATTAAAAACAAATCACAGATCCTACCCACACTGAAGTGAGGGGATTATACAGGGTATAACACCAACAGGCTGATATCATGGAATCATCATATAAATCTGCCTATCATGCATTTTTGGTATTCCCAATAATTTTATGTGACAACCTCTAATGTCCTGAAGTTGTTATTATTGTTTGTAGGTGCTGTGAAGTTGGCCCTGACTCATAGTGACCCCATGTACAATAGAAAGAAATATTGCCAAGTCCTGTACCATCCTCACAATCATTGTATGTTTGAGCCCATTGTTGCATTGTCAACCCATTTCATGGAGGGTCTTCCTCTTTTTCTTTTCTGTCATTTTATTGTGCTGTGGTGGCTTGCGTGTTGCTGTGATTCTAGAAGCCATGCCACTGGTATTTCAAATAACAGCAAGGTCACCCATGGTAGACAGGTTTTAACAGAGCTTTCAGACTAAGACAGGCTAGGAAGAAGGACCTGGTGATCTTCAGAAAAAAAAAAAAATTGGCCAGTGAAAACCTCAAGTTACTAGTGGGATTAAAAACCAACATGGGAACCCCCTAACAAGACCATACTGTATGAATACTATACACACCATGATGCAGGTGTTGTAAAGACATGCATTTTTTTTAGTTACTGAGAGCAGTGTGCTAAAATCTATCCTGTTTCTGGATTTGTCTTTTTCTACTTTTTAAGTTCTGTCAGATTTTGCTTTTTTATATTTTGAAGATATATTATTAACTGTATGCAAACTTGCAATTGTTTTATCTTCTAGAGTTGAGCTGAAATTATTATAATGCTGCTGTCTTCTTTAGTAATATTTCTTGTCTTAAGATCTATTCTTTTCCTGTATTAGAAGAGTTATAAAAATATATTTGGGTTACTGTTTTTTAATCTTTGTATTTTCATATTTGAATTATATCAGGTACAAACACATAAAATTGCAATGTTGATTAGCTTTGATTCAATTGGAGTTTTCAGTGTACTTACATGTAATGTAATTTCTGACATAGTTTAGTTTAAGTCTAGCATGTTCCTGTTTGCTTTGTATTCATATCAGGTGTTATTCTTTAATTCTCATTTATTACATTATTTTGGTATAATCAGATTCAATATGTGTGTGTATTCCATTGTTCTTTAAATTGTCTTTTTAATTTTACATTTCTATATAGATCCTACACAAGTTTAGCAGTTTAAGATTAAAGTCGAATATGCATCCTTGAATTATGACAGTCTAATTTAAATTAGTACTTACACTATGTTCCAAAGAATGCAATAACTTTAAAACAGTTTAATTGCATTTCACCCCATTCCTGGCTATGGTTATATTTGTGTTCTTTACTTTTATGTCCCTTATAAATCAGTGAAGCCATTTAAACTTGGGCTTTACTTTATTGGGAGTTTTTTTAATGATATTTTCAATCTCTCCTTTCCTTACAGGTCTGTTCATATTTTCTACCTCTGTGTGTGTTAGTTTAGGTAGGTAGTGTGTTTCCAGAAATTCGTTTTAAATTTTAAAATTTATTGGAGTACAGTTTTTCATAGTGCTCTGTTATGATCCTCTTTATGTACGCTGAATCTGTTGTAATGTCTCCAATTTCATTTCTTATTTTGGTTATTTGCGTCATCTCATTTTTTTCCTTTGTCAGTTTGGCCAGAGGTTTGCCAATTTTATTGATCGTCTCAAAGAATCAACTTCTTGTCTTATTGATTCTTTCTATCGTTTTTATGTTTTCTATTTCATTTATTTCTGCTCTGATCTTTATTGTTTCTTTTCTTCTTCTTCTTTATTTTTCATTTTTGCCTCCGTTTCTATTTATTCAAGGTTTGGAGTTAAGTTATTGATTTTGGACTTTTCTTTTTTAATGTAATCACTGACTGCTATAAATATCCATCTGAGCACTAATTTTACTGTTTTCCAATGATTTTGGTATAATGCCCTTTCATTCATCCTCTTTAGATTCTAAGTATTTTTAATTTCTCTTTGATTTCCTCTATGACCCAATAGTTGTTAGAACATGCTATTTGTTTTCTATGTGTTTAACTTATATTCCTTGTTTTTCTGGTTATTGATGGCTAGTTTCATACCACTGTGGTCAAATAGAGTACTTTGTATAATTTCAATCTTTTTAAATTTATGAAGCCTGTTTTGTGGTCTAAAATATGGTCTATTCTGGGGAATGTTCCAAGTGCATTGGAAAAGAATGTGTATTGTGCTGCTGTTGGGTGGACTGTTTTATAAATGTCTACAATGTCTATCTAGTTAATACTGTTATTTTTATGTTTCATATTATTTATTGATTTTCTATCTAGTTGTTCTGCCCATTGTCAAAAATGATATGTGAAGATCACCTACTATTATAAATCTGTCTATTTCTACCTTCAATTCTGTTGGAGTTTATTTTATAGATTTTGGAGCTCTGGCATTGGATGAATAAACATTTCTAATTATTATGTCTTCTTTATGAATTGACCTTTAATCATCATATAATGTTCTTCTTCATCTCTTATAATGGATTTTGTCTTAATGTCTATATTATCAGATATTGACATTCCTGAGATGGGGCCAAGATGGTGGAGTAGTCAGGTGCTTCATGTGATCCCTCTTGCAACAAAGACCCAAAATAAACAAGTGAATAGATTATATGTGACAATCTAGGAGATCTAAACATCAAAATCAAGGCTGAGGAGTCAGACCAAGGGCCAGGGGGAGGGAGACAGAGTTCAGAAGCAGCAAGGAGTTACCAGACCTAACCTGGCGGGAACTGGCACTCTGCAGGGTGGATTTCCTGGTGTGCACAGTGACGCAAACAGTGGCACTTGGGACACATTTTCCACATTGGGAGAGACCAAGGAGTGGAGAGTCCACACAACCCTCCAAAACCAGTTAAAAGTGGGACTCAATCAGCAAAAGACAAGTACATGCATCTAACCAACTGTGTGGATGAAAACCACCCCCTGTGGGAAGAACCTGTCTTCCATTTACCTGCCCTCTCCCAGCTCTGTATCAGTTCCTGGGCCAGCTTCAGCAATTGCTGCATCCCCTGGGCTGAAAGTAGGACCCATCACTTGGCCTGAACCATTCTCTCAGCTCTGGAGAGAAAATAAATTAACAAACAGGAGAAGGTAATCTGTTGGCTTCCGTAAGCCAGAAACTCAGGGCAGACACAGTCCCTTTGCCTAGGTACAGGCATAAGTGGTCTGTAAGCTTTGAATGCCTTTCACCTATGCATAGACCTGTGTGTGGGCCCATTGCAACAGCATAGGCCCTCGTTAGCACAGTACAACAGGGTACGTACCTGAAGCCTATTTTCAACTATATCAGCTGTAAGGTAGAGTGGCAGATTTGTGATATTTGACACCCCTCTGCTCATTAAGCAGGGTCCTCACCTACGCACATCAGCGGCCTGAGGACTGCTTGCTCCATTCATGCCAGCTAGCCACCCATAAGAGGTATCCAAGAATAAGTGGTGCCTACTTTTTTTTTACCAGTCCTTACAGCCAATAACATTGGGCACCCATAGTCTGGATGCAAAATCCTCACACCTACGTGCTCTAGGATAAGGACACACTTTCCTCTCACTCAGGGGCAGATGTCAGTCCCCTGCCTTGCTCAGTGCATGACCCCCTACTGAAGCCAGATATCTATGACTATTCCAATCACACTGCCTGTCTAGGGCTGTAGGTGAGAGCCTGCACTACCCTCTTGATGACCAACTACCCGGGCACCTGAAATGAATCCATACAAGAAAAGTAAAGGGACTCCTAGGGTCTCATACCTAGTAAGAACTCTAACCACTTGGTGACAGGACGTGAGAGCTTCAAAGATGCCAAAAATCTAACTAGATCACAGGACCAGCCTATTTGGGCATATTAAAGCAAAACAACACAAGAAACTAGGACACACTAAGCAATCATAAAATAAATAAATATAATAATTTATTGATGGCTTGGAGACAAGAGTCAATACCAAATCGCATAAAAAGGCAGACCATAATTTGCTTCAGCAAGCTCCAAAATGAAAAATTCAAGAAACCTTCTGAAGGAAGAGAATATCTCGGAATTAACGGAGGTAGAATTCAAAATATTAATATACAGAGCTCTTCAAGAGGTTAGGAAGGAGATCAGGCAAAATGCAGAACAAGTCAAGGAACACAGAGAAAGCAATAGAGGAAGTTAAGAAGATTACAGAAGAGCGCAATGACAAGTTTAGCAGGCTTCAAGAACCCATAGACAGCACAGAAATCCAAAAGATTAACAATACAATTGCAGAATTAGACAATTCAATAGAAAGTCATAGGAGCTGAACTGAGGCAATGGAAGTAAGAATTAGTGAGATGGAAGACGAAACACTTGACACCAACTTATATGAATAAAAATCATATAAAAGAATTAAAAAAAATGAAGAAACTCTAAGAATTATACCAGACTCTATCAAGAGGAATAACCTACGAGTGATTGGAGTACCAGAATGGGGAGGGGGGAGAGAAAAATAGAAAATACAAGATAATTGTTGAAGATTTGTTGGCAGAAAACTTCCCTTATATCATGAAAGATGAGAAGATACTTATCCAAGATACTCATCCAAACCCACAAAAGGTAGATTCCAAAAGAAAGTCACTAATATATATTATACTAAAACTTGCCAAAACCATAGAAAGAATTTTAAGAGCAGCTCATTATATAGGATTGCTATAAGCCAGAATTGACTTGATGGCAGCAGGTTGTTTTTTTAGGGATAAACAAAAAGTCATCTACAAAGAAGAGTCAATAAGACTAAACTCGGACTACTCAGCAGGCACCATGCAGGCAGGAAAGCAATGGGATGACATATGTAAAATATTGAAGGAAAAATTTCCCCGCCAAGAATTATATATTCAGCAACACTATCTCTCAAATATGATGTCAAAATTAGAACATTTTCAGATAAACATAAGTTAAGGAAATTTGCAAAAACCCAAACCAAAACTACAAGAAATACTAAAGGGAGTCCTCTGGTAAAAAAATCAAATAACATCAGATAACATCCCAAGGCTAGAACACCTGACAGAACAACCAGATGTCAACCCAGGTAGGGAAAAAAAACTAAATCAAAGCTAAAACACTGAAAATAGGGAAACAGAAATGTCAATATGTAAAAGTTGACAACATAAAAACAAAAAAGAGGGACTAAATAATGTATTCATAGATCTTTCATATGGAGAGAAAGTCAAGGTGATATATAAAAAAATTAAAGATTGTTTAAACTTAGAAAAATAGGGGTGAATATTAAGGTAACCACAAAGGAAACTAAAAACTCTACACATCAAAATAAAAACAAGAAAAACGTAAAGTCTCAGCAAATACAAAATAAAAAAACAATGAAAGGGATGAAAAGAAAATGACTCAGCACAGAAAACTGTTACAAAGAAACCAACAACAACACTCAGACACGAAAAATACATCAAAATGACAGCACTAAACTCATATCTCTCAATAATTGCACTGAAAGTAAATAAATTAAATGCACCAATAAATAGACAGACAGTGGCAGAATGGATAAAAAGAAAATGACCTGTCTATATGCTGCCTACAAGAGACACATCTTAGAAGTAAAGACACAAAGAAACTAAAACTCAAAGGATGGAAAAAATACCTTAAGCCAACAACAATCAAAGAAGAGCAAGAGTGGCGATATTAACCTCTGACAAAAAAGGCTGAAGTAAAATCCACCACAAAGGATCAGAAAGGACCCTGTGAATAATTAAAAAGTCAGTACACCAGGAGAACATAACCATAATACATATTTATGCACCCAACTAC